>NC_066841.1:180000-780000 GCF_001640805.2 Lates calcarifer | reverse complement strand
ATGGACGAACCCATTAAATCTGTGGATCTGGGAGCAGATGTTGTGTTGTGTTGTGTTTTCACTTCATAAGACATCAACGACAATGGTGACTTCCCATTTAGTTGACTGTGTTTTCTAAGCTTAAGAACCATACTGGTGGTTCTTCATGTTTTAGCCTAATAAAAACTATTCTATCGTATCTTATCATCTTTGCTGATTATGTTCTGACCCTCAGCTCAGCCACTGGTTTCTGTTCATTTCAGGAAATGAAAATCTGGACAGCTGCTTGCAGAGATTTGCCTTTGATCAGTTATCTAGGCTACGACTTTGATATGAGAGATTTCAGTCAGCTGAATTTCATAATTAGCTTAGGGGAGAATTCTAGATTATTACAATTTATTTTTGTAGTTTTATTCATTATCATTTCTATCAGTGTTTAAATCATTATATCACTAAAGTCAGAGCTGAGATTGGGTCCAGTGGGGCAGACAGGTGGAGACAGATCATAAAACACTTTTCTTTGGAGGTAAAATTGAAATCATGGTAATACTCCAGGAGAACTGTGTGCACAACTAGAATATGTACAATAATGTGCTCAGCAATTACAGTTAACATAACCAGTTGTAGTGACAGACAAAAGTGCGACAAAAGACCTGTAATTCTCTGTAATATGCTACTTCTCCTGCTGCTTCCTCATTTCCTTCCTTACTGGATTTGATTTTCCAGTAAATATATCTTGTCAGCACAGTTCTTTTTTGCAGGCTTAAAGGATAAATGTGGTGATTGTCTATATTTTTATGTAAATCCTGTAAAAAGAACAGAACAACCAATGAATCTCTCTACCACCAAGTGCTGCGTGAGCATCTAAAGCCAGATCCATCTGATTCCTCTGAGCCACAGAACTCCATCATTTCCAAAAACTATTAAAACCACATCAGTGATCCACACCGTTGCACTGGATGATGTGATCCTTCATCACCATGAACACACACTGTAGTTTATTTTGACTCCCACACACACACACTGTCCTGCTGCCCCAAATACTCACTACAGCAACAAATGTGGATTCATAGTCCAACAGTTTCTTCCTGTTTGAGTAACATTTGTTGAAAACTACAGTAACCTCGTTCCAGCACAACACTTTGCTTACACTCCATCCACACTAATATGTTTTAGTTTTCAAACACACCAACGTTGCTGTGGTTACACCTGGCATCCACACTACTCTGGGGTTCTCGAGTCCCTAAAACTGAAACTTTTGGAAACGCCACTGGCCCCATTTTAGTTTGAAAACTCAGGGGTTTTAGTTAGTCCCCGTAACAAAAACAGCTTGAAAATATAAACTGACAAGTGAATTAATCACGCAAAAAATGCCCCCCATGTGTAAAGACCTTTAGTATGGATGGAGATTATTTCTGATATGGAAGTAAAATGTTTAAAACATGGATTCCTCTGTTTATGTTACACCATCAGCCAAAGCCAGTTGCCTTAATAAATGGGTCTACAATAATCCATTAAATCTGTAGTTGTAAATGTTAATAATCGGTGTATAAAAGGATGATGCTGCAGATGTCCTGCAGCTGTTTTCCAGAAGATAAGTGGGCAAACAGTCCATTGGAGACGTCTCTTTGATGAATTACAGCGATAAAAAGACAAGAGAGGTGTCCTGTCGTCGTCAGAGGTGGAGGAGGAGGAGGAACCCAAAAGGTGTGCTAATTAATGGATCGTACCTGATCTATAAAGGTGGCACGACCTCATAGCTCACTGTCAGTCAGTGTGTGAGTGTGTGTGTGTGTGTGTGTGTGTGTGTGTGTGTGTGTGTGTGTGTGTGTGTGAAGGTGTGTGTTCGCGTGAAGGTGTGTGTTCGCGGCGTGTCTCGGGGGCCGGGTATGTGGGCTCGGTGCTTTTAATCCATGAATAAAAGAAAAGGTGGACGTATCTCTTCAGCAGCCACATCAGTCGTGAGAGGAGTCAAGGAGGAGAAGAAAGAGAGAGAGGACGGAGGACGGAGGAATGCTTTTAGCATGAACCTCAGGGTGGCCATGACCCAAATGTCAACATGAAGAACACTCAGTAATAAATTATGAAGCAGAAAAGAAATACAAGTGAACTGTGATAAAGAAACACAAACTCTACTATTGTGTGTTAAAAACAAAGATATGTGTCAGCTTCAGTGGCACTACACAGTCACTGATAATAAAACCTGATGTGTTCTTCTTTTCTATTCATCTTTTGAAGTAAGAACTATTTTCTACAGTGTGATTCGGCCATAAAAACACCAGGCTGAGTGCATCACTGCAGCTTTTAAAGTATAGAATAGAATATGTGCTCTAAAAGCAGAGGATTCACAGATTTCTGTGGAGCACAGGCTGTTTCTATCCATTATAGTCTTTATATAGGATGTTCTACTGAGGAGCTATTTTCACTGGTGTACTAAAAAAAATAAATAAATAAAAAATTACTTTATGGCTCCGATCAATCAGATCTGACCTTAATGTCGATCAATGATCTGCTCTGTTTTTCCAAAAATGCCCAGCAGCTTTGTTCCCATCCAGACCTTTATGAGTAAATGATCAAAAGATAGTGTTGGCTGAGTGAAAAATTGATCACAGTTTGAGAGATCCAACCACCAGGTAACGACAGAAACAGGCTGTAAATAATGATGATAACATCTAACATATATGGATCTTTATATTACACAGCTGCAGATTTGGAGCCGAGCAGCAACATGATTGATTTTGTCTTTTACAACATCTGTGAACGTTTTTCAGCAGCAGCAGTGTTAAATCACAGACGTCCTACCAGGTACACGTTTTTAAAAATATTATTATTATCATTCAGCTGTGCTGGGGGTTCCGAGGGCGTTGTCCTCAACACTTGGTCCAGACTGAAATATTTAACCTGGGATTGTGTTACACCACTTTGACATTTACCTGGTCTCCATGATGATGTAGTTTTTATAAACATAAACACAAAAAACTCAGTCGTATCCTTACTCCAGCTTATCAATGTGAATAAAGGTCTGACCTTGAACTATAAAATGTCACCACATCATCATTTTATCCTTTGTGTTAAAATTTGTCATAATTAGCAAATTGGTTCTTGAATTATGACTAGAAATGTGGCTTTGTGAGATCACTGTGACCTTTGACCTTTGACCACCAAATTCTACTCAGTTCATCCTCAAGTCTGAGTGAATGTTTGTGCCAAGAAACAGAAGAATTCCCTCAGGGTGTTCCCGAGATATTTCATTCACAAGAATGGGGACAGACAACCTGAAAACATAAAGCCTCAGGGCTGTCGCCGGTGCACAGACAAAATAAACGATCTTGACAGAGGTTCCTTTAGATTCCTGTTTCTGTTCTTGTTAAAAAGGCAAACTGAGCAGAACATTTCTTGGTGCATTTCAGCTCCAGTTTATCTTAACTACACAGTTATTATATATGATCACATCAAGGTTATTATGCACAATTGATGTCAGTATCTGACTAGTTCAGAAACTCCTTGATGAGCCAAATCATCTCCATCAAAGTCTTGCAGAAAAAGAGAAATATTTCCCTTCATCAGGTCAGATCTGTATCTAACGCCTCATTCCACAGTCGCACTTTGAAGGGACACTGAAAACGCTGCTCATTTCGGCTCCATGATGAATTGTGATCCAAAGACAGATTTGACACGGTTGTCTGGGATTAGAGTGACAATTTAGATTTTCACTCTGGCTGAGTTACGCTACTCACAAACTCGCCCTGACACTTTGTCTTGTCAAACTCACTCGGAGCAGATTGGCACAATCAAGAGCGTCTGCAGCCAAGCCCCCCTTTTTAAAAGGTTAATATTTCAGCTCCCATTTGCCTCAAAGCTTACGCTAAGCTGCCGCTCTGCACCCTCATCTATCTGCCTTTGATATGGGAATCCCACTGAAGTAGGTCTGTTGACGCATTCGACAAACCCGCGTCTGGGTGCGCGATAATCCGCGCCGCACGCAGCTTAGAGCGACGCTGATAGCTACGCCTGTCACGCCGTCGAGTCGGCGTGTTTGTCTCCCTTGTACCTCGACTCGCCTGCAGAGAGGAGCAGAGCATTGTGGGATTGAAAGGATGTCTGGGTGTTTTTTTTTTCCTGCCGTGATTGGCTCCAGTCTGGGCCGTGAGGTTCAATGTATCAGCGCCGCTCCGCTCCGCTCTGCTGCCTGGTCCGGGGATTGATTGATTGATTCCTGTCATGGGGTGTTGCAGAGTTCTCGCACCAGCAAAGCCCCTCTGAGCTGTTCAGAGATTTATGGTCCAACAGTTTTGAAGGGTTGGGGGGGCGGGAGGTGTAGGATGAATTTAAAGCCTGCAGAGATGCAAAGCCTTCATCCAGACCTGAGCTTCCTGCAGAATGATGGCTGCCAGTCACGCTATGGAGTGGAGGACAGTTGTTTATGTCAGGTTCAGCTTCTGTTACAGATCCACTGAAACTGAAAAATCTTTTTTTTTTTAAAACCTCGATATGATTCAGACTCTGCTGTTCCTGCTTCTGCTCCAGTGTTCTGGAGATATTTTTCTCACTGAACTCAGTGAGTCAGCTCTTGAAAGAAATGCTGAAGTTTTAAATGACTTTACTGTTGGTTTTTATTTTGCTTTATTTTTTTGATTGATTTCCTGCCCTCCAGGCGATCGCAGCTTTCCATTAATTTCCGTAGAGAATAAAAAAATCAACCTGCAGAGACTTGAAATTTGCTCGTGATGAGTAATCCATCACCATCATTATTCTCCGGCCTTAATTCATTCTATCAGGGTTGTATTCTCATTGCATGTTCATGTTTTATCTGCTCGAGGGCTGGAAATGAAGGATCAAAACTGATGCAACAGAAGCAGAGATATCATATTTTTTTAATCCACACATTCCTCCTTCCTGATCAAAACCTGCTGCCTACATTACCCACAATGCAACTCAATCGGCAAGAGATTCAGGTGTGCTATGCAGAGACGATGAGGGTGGAGGAGACGTGACATCTCAGGAACACCTTGAGGAAGTTTCTTCAAACTTGGTACAGAATTTGGTGGCTAAAGGTCAAAGGTCGAGGTTAGGTGGAGGTGTAAGCTGATATATCTGACTATATCTGATTATATTGGCCTCAAAAACATGTGGGTGAAGTTTCCTTAAATTTCTCCACCTTCCCTCAGGGACAGATCATGTTTAGCTTATTTATTTGGGGTAATGTGTTTGCTTCAGGCGCACATTTAAAACTTGTTCTGTGCACGTTTTGATAAATGAGGGACCAGGAAAGGAGAAGGATAACAGACAAAAAAAACCCTGATTGGTTTAGTTTCATCTACACACACACACGCAACACACACACACACACACACACACACACACACGTCCATGGCTTAAAACAGACATACACAAAGTTAAGCCTCGGTTAATTGCTTCTATTGTACAGAAGTGTCAGCAGCATCCGTGCAATCCTGCAGCCATCCTAGAGAGGATAATCCTGGATACTGAGGCAACTCACACTCTGAACTACAAAGACACACACACACACACACACACACACACACACACACACACACACACACTGAAACCCCTTTAAACAGCCGCACAGTGTCAGCAAAGGTCTAAACAGACCCGCTGAGGTGGAGACATTACTGGCAGTAAGACTGCTTCAGGCGACCTCTTTTGATGTCAACACCACACACAGAGGAAGGTACGAAGGCAGGTGACACCCCCACCAACACACACACACACACACACACACACACACACACACACATCTTTGATTAATACACTGGGATGTTGTCGTCTCTCTGGTTCATGCTGCAGAAGCTCAGACCATATGTCAGCGTAAAAGAGAGAGAAGCTGCAGCTCTCACTTATGGTCCTAATGAGCACAGGGGCTAATTGAGCTTCATCTACTACTCTTGCAGCTGCAGCAAACACACACACACACACACTCCTAAATACAAAGAGGAATACCCCCCAACACAACAGCTCTACAAGAAAAACTGCTGCTGGAAGAAATGTGACTTTTACAGTGCATTTGTCTTTTAAATCTTTAAAAAGCTCTGTTCTAAACTTACCTACAAACTGCACATGATTCATATTAATGCTGCCAATTTTCCAAAGCACACGCTAAGTTTTTAAATTGATTTTCTACCTCTCCAGGTAGCAGCTGCCTCCATTTACAGAACAGAAATACACTTGCAGAGAAGTGAATCTTGTGGTAATATACTGTAGCTGTGAGCAGGGATCGTTTCCTTTGCTTGGTGCATTTAATGACTCTAGGAAATCTGATGTTTAGGTCCTCTACCAGAAAACATAAACCACTTAAGAAGAAAATAACAACAAACAAAAACTGATGGTCGTATCGCAGCTGATTTGCAGCATGGATGATTTTACACTTCCTGTGTGACTTCAGGACGTCACTGAGTGGATGTAATCCAGGGAGAAATTATCTCCCCTCCAAAAAGTATCTTGCAAAGCAAATTAGAAGCATGTAAAATGTATTCTGAGATGCAGCTAAATTCACGTTACCTTGAGGAAAATGCTCACGACTGCAAATACAATTCGAAGATAAGCAGACTCTGTGTTCACGCTGTAATGGATTCTCTATCTCTGCAGGTTGAGTTTCAGGCCGTAGCAGCATAACCTGCAACCAGCAACCGCCTGGAAGGCAGGAAATCAATTTGACTTCTGTTATGCTTCCAAAAGTGCTCTGCACTAACGCAACATAAAGACTATATGTAGTTAAATAGGCTAAAAGATGCTAAACTGCTGCTTCGGTCTTTTAAGCCTGGACTGCAGCGACGTCCTTTATCAGGAAACACAGCTTTAGCTCTTCATTAAGAACACACTGATCTGTGTAATCATGTTAATCAGGGGCTCATATTCTGGGGAGCTCTCCCAGAAATGAAAGGTTAAACCCCTCTAAGCCCACCTGTGCTTTGCTGCCGCTGATGTTGCTGCTGGGCCAAAAGTGCTGCTGATTAAAACGGGGTCACCTCCAACTTTTTCCTGCCTCTGCTGATCCCTGCCTGCTTTTGTCTTATAAGCACCTCTTTTCTTTGCCTTTACCTGCTGTGTCTTTGTTATAATCGAATGTCATTCATGGATAAATTGTACGTAGGTGCTGAGTGCAGGCAATTTGTCTGCAAAATGGGGCTGTTGATTTTGGCTTCACACACCTGACACAATCCTCTGAAAAGCCTAGATTCAAGAACATAAACCCTCTCACAACTCTTTGTAATAAAAAGACACCTCTTCTTTAGCATTTCTGTCTGTGAAGCAAATTCTCCAAAATGTAAACAAACAGGCTCCGGGCTGAAAACACAGAGGAGATATTAGGTTAAAGTTCAGTATTCAGAGATTTATTCTCAATAACTTGTTGTTGTGCAGCTGCAGAATAAAGCCTGACTGATGCTCCACAGGTTTAATTTCTATTCAAATTCAAATACTGCCAAAGATAAATTACATTTTGTTGAATATAATCTCCTCTCTGATGAAGTGCAACCAAGATGGCCGCCGGAGGTTAATGATTAAACAGCTTTTATTTAGACCCAGTTGAGACTTTTTTAATGTGGGGATTTACAATAGGTACGTGGCTAAAATATTATCATATTGGTATGAATATAAGACAATATTTTTTTGTGGAAGTTGCATGTGAGCCTTAATGTTGCTGGGCTCAGCATGTTGACCCCAAGCTAACATTACCTTGCAACCTTAGCTAGCTAGCCAAACATTCAGTGACACAGACACTTCCTTTGTGATATTTAGGGATGACTTCAAGGAGGGAAAGTAAAAACTAAAAAAGTTTTGTCAGATGGCTGAATACTGGAGGTGATCAGGATGAGGAAGTGACTGCTAACATTAGCCTAGCCTTAGAATGACGAAGAGCAGCTATTCATGCAATTAATTTGCACGTCGATTTATTTCTTCAAACTGTTGTTTTTGTTAGGAGTACTTTCACACAGAACGCAAATATTATGCACGGTCATGTTTTACCTTTTTAAATGACATTATTCTATATTTTACTTTTATTAGAGAAAACACTTGAAGGTGGGTAATGATATCTTGAGAAACTTTTGTATTTTCCATAGTGTTATAAAAAGAGGGGTAGTCTTATATTTGAGTTAAGCAGCGTAACTTAGGAGGAGTATAAATAACTGGACAAAAACAATAAAATACAGAAAACATCCACTGTATTTCTGGGTCGTACTCGAAACTGATAGTAACTTTGCATTACACCCAGTATTATTTCATATTCGCTGCTGATTTTCCTTCTCAAACTTCCCATTCATGTTCCTTTTTTTGCCTCGGCCTCACTTCCTCCCATTCGGTGTCTCTTTCTGATGCTTCCCTGACACAATATTCTCAAAAAAGTTTGAAGCCTGAGGATCTAGTTGTATAATAAGGCCGGGGTTATTCAACCAGAAGAAACAATCTCCTCTGTCTCCCCATTTTTCTCTCCCTCTCACTCACGGGTAATAGGAGGAGGGGAGGCAAAAGAAGAGATAGGAAGGAAGCTGGAGAAGAGGTGATATGATGAGAGGGGAAAGGCAAATTACAAGAGAGGAGAGAAGAGGAGAGGATCTATATTTTTTTAAATCAAGCGGACATGCCTCATTGATATTTGTACAACAAAACAATGGCAGTGTGGGTCGATAAAAGAGCTCTCCATGTTGCTCTCTGGATGCAAACTGCAGTTGGCTTTGCTTCCCAGCTGGAGCTGTCGAATCTCTACTCGGCTGTCAAGCTGTCTTTCTAGCAGATTATCTCTCTCACCCCGAGAAATTAGACCATGCAGTGATCCAGCCTATCTCCATACACAGGCACAATTCGCTGCATTAAAACACACACACAGACACACACGGCAACACATAAACACACACCTGCTCTGTGACATTACATCTCCGCTGGGTGATCTCATTAACCACAGACACCGACGGTGAGATGAAACCAGCGATGCAGCGCATGATACCCGAGTGTGTGTGTGTGTCTACAGTAGGTCTGTGTGTGTGTGTGTGTGTGTGTGATCGAACATTAGTGCACGTACAGCAGCCGGGGAAAGACAGGAGTGACAAGGATTAACGAGAAGACTGAAGCCTGCTGGGAGCCGACTGATGGATTCATGTTAAGGTGTGTTTACGTGTCTGATGGGTAAATTAATGAAACAGAACTCAGTGGGGGAAGTCCTCATTAACGGTCACAGGGACATTCAGCAGCTCCCCGAGACCAACTGTCACCACAGGATTTTCAAAATAAAACCAAAAGTGAAGATGAAATCTGGTCAGTAAGAGATCAATCAGGTTGTTTTTACTGTGATTATTTCTCTTTGATTCATTTACAGAACATTTTCTTGAGCAGTGGTGGCATGTAACATGTAATCAAGTAAATTTACTCAAGTACTGTACTTGAGTACAATTATGAGGTACTTTATGTACTGTACTGTAGGTTTGTGTATCTCCAAATCACCTAATTTTTCTGATAATCTGAAGCAATAAATGGTGATTTATGATAAAATAAGATAAGCCTTTACTAGTCACACAGCGGGGACATACATTGTTGCAGCAGCAAATAGAAAAGTAGTCAATAAAGAAGCAATAAATATTAGTAAATACAAAACAAGATACAGAAAAGACAATGAATTCTCTTCTTAAGATAGAATATTTAAAAACACATTTGATTGGCTGGAAAATGTGTCGTCAGAAAGTTTTTCTCAGCTCATGGTTGACATTTGCGACGTTAAACAACTACACAGCTGAGCTGTTTAACCAAACACAGCATCAGCAGTGGTCATGCAGCAGAAGCTCAATCTGTGCATAAGAAAATCAGAATGGAAACATGAAATGTTGGTGGAAAAGTTGGTGTATCGGCAGAAACAAAATGTGACACGGTGAAAGAAACGAAAGAAACACTGACGTACGTGAATCATGTGACTGTGAAACGTCACTCGTCACTTCCTGTGCAGAGAGGAAAACATCAGATCTCTGTGGAGTGACGAGGAGACTGAACCTTCCTCATTTTAACACATAAAACAAACAGCAGCAGTTTCCCATCGATTGACTGGAGGATAACTCTGGTATTTCTGAACCTGGACCTTATTTTCACATCTGTTTGGGTGTAAATGATTGATAGGGACAAAGCTGCTGCAGTGTGATCTGATGTACAACTGTCCACGTCAAAGTACGTCTACTAGATCCTTTTTGTTCAACCAGAAACATCACTATATATCACCACCAGACTCCATTGACAAAAACAGGAGGACAACACTAAATGTAAACACACTGATTTGAAAACCCAGTGGTTTAAACTTAAATCACAGCAGCGACAGATCAGAAAACAGTCTGAGCTGAGGGCCATCACCTCTCCTCTATCTCTGTCTAATAAAGGTATAAAAAGCAGCAGCAGCAGCAGCAGAATATTGGCTGTTTTATGAAGGCGAAGACAGCTGGAACAAACCCAGCAACACTGATATCCACAGCCAGCTGGAGCTGGAATGATTCATTTATTTAACTATTGACATAAAATTGATTTAAATTAAATATAAAGAAATAAAAAATACACATTATTTGCTGGTTGGAGGATTGTTAAATGTGCAGATTTGATGCTTTGCTTTGTCTCTTGTGGCTGTAAACTGAGCTACTGATTATGTTTTTCACCATTCTGAAGTATTTTAAACATTCACAGATCAACCCAGAGCTCATTGATCCATAAAGAAAACAACCAGTCACATCCAGGAGCAGGTAACTCAGTCAAAGCTCCACACAAACCATTAAAGACTCAGGAAGTGGGATGAACAAGCAAAACCAATCAATGTTTTTTTTTTTTTTTTTTTTTTGAAATGATGACACACTCCTCCACCATCAACATCCGCATCATCTCCCCACACACACACACACACTGACTGACTGACTGCTTCAAACATCAACTTTTCCTCTCCACTCTCTGTCAGCCTGATCTGTAATTTCACCGCTGATGCTCCAAACCGGAGGAATCCCCCGGTCTCCCACTCTGCGCGTGTCAAACCGTCTAACTGCAGAGCTCGTTGACAGGTGATATCTCTCTCTCTCTCTCTCTCTCTCTCTCTCCTCTCTCTCTCTCTCTCTCCTCTCCTCTCTCTCTCTCTCTCTCTCTCTCTCTCTCTCTCTCTCTCGCTGCATTCACTCCTGCCTGATCGAGGCTCCCACGCACACGAGTGGGCTCCGGTCCACATGGGCTCTCCGCGGATGCGTGTGCAGCCACGGACCGTTGGTGCCAAACTGCTCGGAGCTGCTCGCACAGTAAATAGCCCGCAACAGCGTTTATTTCAAGACTTCAAAGGCTGCTTCAGACTCTCTCTCTCTCTCTTTCTCCTCCTACGAGTCACGGGAGGAGATGTCTCCAAAACAAGACAGGGATGCCCAGAAAGACGAGTTGTTTTCGCAGCGCATAAAAACTGAACTCAAGCTGCTGTCATCCTGCTTGGACTGACGCCAAGAGACAGAGGACGAGAGGGATTTCACAGTAAAAAACAAAACAAAAAAAAAAGCATGCAAGGTTATATGAGACTAGTTTGATGAATGAGATTGTTACCTCCTGCCGAGACGCTGCTCCACAGCAGCAGCAGCCCGATCCACAGCACCGCGGGCAAGGTGTTGCGGAGTCGGTACCCGACCGAGCAGGCGGCCGGTGGCATGGCGACAGAAGCCGGTCCAGAGGAGACGGGTGGAAATAGATGCGTCTGTGTATATTTATAAAGGTGGGATCCCGGGTGTGTGAGCAGGCTGATCTGCGGTCAGTCGGTAGCCAGGTAAAGCCGGTAACGTCGCCGGATCGGGATCAGAGACGGTCCGCGTGTGAGAGCAGCATCCTCCTGACTGCAAGGAGCGCCTCCTGCTTTCTGCCTCCGATCTGTCCTCCTTTTCTCCTCCGCGGACTCTTCTGTCCTCCCTCTCTCTCTCTCTCTCTCTCTCTCACACACACACTCAGTCACACATAGTCTCTCTCTCTCACCCACTACCTCCCTCCCTCTCCCTCCCTCTCTCTCTCTCTCTCTCTCTCTCTCTCTCTCTCTGCGTGCCCCCTCACCCGCCCACCCCCTCCACACACAACCTGACCTTAATGATAATGAAACTTTTGCTAGAGAGAGAGTGTGTGTGTATATGTGTCAGGGTGACTGTTGTGGGCTGCAGTAAGATCAGGACACACTTACATAAGATGGAGCGAGAGAGGGAGAGAGGCAAAATAACATTGTCCCATGTAGTGCAGATTTACTGGACGGACGAGGGGATGGATGATGTGTTTGGAGGGGTGGAGGAAGAGGAAGGGGGTGGTGGAGGGTTGACTTACGAGCCATCTCATCCCGAGCTGGTAATCTGTATAAGTAGCTGTATTTCACTGTAGCAATCTACTGCAATCCGAAGCTTTACAGTAAACTGTGAGGACTGAACACACTGCAGGAGGACTGATAAATGCTGATCGGTATATACTGCTCCGTATTTAAATATCTGATTGCTCTGTTTTGATGCAGCTTTATTGATTGAATATTAAATAACTTCATTATCATATTAATGTCATGGTACTAGAAGCAGCAGAAGTAATTTGTAGTGTAAAGAAATGTAAAGAAATGACATGTACTTAGTTCTTCACCTGAAAATAAACATAAAAACGGAGATAAATGTCGTAATTAATGTAAGATGGAAAATAAACCCATTGAATGATAAACTAAAATAAGATTTTATAACAAAAATATTAGTTTTCTTTTTAAAAATGGCTTAGGTAGCGCAGACAGTATTTTAAAAATGGCGGACCCAAAAAAAAAAACGAAGCCAAAAACATCGGCATCGGCAGTACAGGTCATAAACCCCGCTACCTCTATGTTAACGGCCTCGAAAAAAAATAAAACACTAAAACTACACGTTAAAAAAAACACCTAAAAATGTTTTCTTTCTTTCCCTCGGGTAGTTCTTTTCACGTTAACATGTTCATTTTACCGATAAGTTTGGTTTTAACTAGTTATTTGATGCCACAAAAACAGTGTGTGAAGTCATGATTGACAGCTGTGAATTACTCGTGATTGGTTAGGCGAGTGTAGAGGCGGGAATTTGATACCATAGCCCCACCCCCTGTCTTCTGCAAGGACTGTGGCTCCAAATGACGTCACTAGCACAAAGATGGCAGCCCTTATTTCCTGAATATTCTGGCTTCTTTCCATGTGGTCCATATTTATTTGATAGGCAGTGTGAGCCATAGCTTTAGGGTGTAACTGATCCACCTCTGAACCAGCAGCAGACGATCATAGGGTTCTTGAAGGCAAAACGCTAACAAGGGTGTTAGCAATCCTAGCTCAATAAGGACTTTGTATATAAGGAAGAAGGAATATTACAGGGAGTCAGTGCAGAGCATTTAAACTGGACTAATGGGCTCTCTCTCCTCTTGGTATTTTTGTTTTTTGGGGAGAGCAGTGAAAAGTGCATTACAGTGATCAATTAGAAGATGAGAAGTTAGATGAGAAAATCGATATCACTTTGATGTCTGTACAATAAATATGAAGCTACTGCCAGGAGCCAGCTAGCATCCTTAGCACAAAGTGCAGCTGCATGTTTCTTTTTTTTCTAATGATAAAGAGGATAACCATGTTAAGTTTACTGCTCAGCATTTCATCTCTTATCCCACAGCTGTGTGGCTGCCTTATGTATTCTTAGGTCTTTCAGGTAATGTTGGTTCCAATAAGGCCACCAGGGGGTGCTCCATCTAACACAAAGACAGGAAAACAGGCAGACACAGCTAGCCTATGAATCTCTCAAGTCCCCCAAAGTAATCAACAAAAAGACGTGTTTTCTGATCTGACACCACTATCAGAAAATAAATCTGTTCTATGATGTGCCAATGCTACAGTAAATGTTTGTTTTAAGTACAAAAACACCTTGGTAAAATATAGGGAAAAGATCATGGCGCTAGCTAAGCTACACCTGCACACTGACAGGATGGGATAACCTCCACTAGAACGCTAATGGTCGGAGAGAAACTGTGCAAATGCTTTTTGGAATTGGTTTTCTTGTAACAGTAACAAATTGCTTATCTGAAAACATAACTAATTCATGATTACTTGAATTGCAAACTTAGCGTGTTACATTACTAATTTCAACCAAAAAAGTAATCGTAGTACTGTAACGTGTTACTTTGTAGCACGCTAGCACCAACACTGGTTAAAAGTCTTGTTGACAAACACACAACAACATCACATGACTTCCTGATTAGCTCTCGTCATAATTACTACAGCTGCTCAAGGGCTTTGTCACTTGAATATAAACATATTTCAAAAACGTCTGATTCTTTTGTTTTCTGTTTGTTATTTCCCGCCAAAAACAACAACAAAACGATGAGAGCGCAGAGACTGAACCAAAACAATGAGCTGAACTATTGTAAAAACCTTCAACAGAGCTGAAGGTTCCTCCCTTTGTCATATGAGGAGTCATTTCACCTTTGGTAAATATGAAAATACTGATTAATGCAGCTTTACCACACACCTGTCTGTATAGCTGGGCCCCACTTTAGCAGCAGCACTTCAAACCTGTACTGGCCAAACTCTACCTCCAGTCTCTCTCCCCTCTCTGTCAGCTTGTTTATAATGCATGACAAAAGGTTATCAATGATTCAGTGATATCGCTTTAAAAACGAGCTCTTCAGACAGACAGACAGACAGACAGACACAGGGAACCAGAGTCAGTCTGTCTGTCTGTCTGTCTGTCTGTTTGACTGTGTGAAGACTCAGCGTTGGCTTCCAGTAGGAAGGAAGTAACACACACACCTCATTAGACTCTGTGCTACAACAGCTGTCTCGCCCCTTTCTGCATGATTTTTCACTTGTAACTTTCAGCCGCTGACACATCCAGATGGGCTGACGGTGGAAAAAACAGAGCGGAGACACGGGACATGAAGGAAATTCAAAGAACAGGACACGACTCAGTGGCAGTAAACACTGTGTCACCTCTCTGGAAGCAAAGAAAGGCTGTAATTACCAGACTCATACACAACTAAAATTTAACCACTGCTGAATACATCCCATCAATTAATCACTCAGTGTCTCCAGAGGAGGATGTGTCTGGTACATGTCTACAGGTGATGTCACCTGAGTCAGTTTGGGGGAATCTCTGCTACTTCTTGCATATCACACCACAATCTTAAGCGGGGTACACACTACAAGATAATTACAAGATTTTCAGCAAAGGCCAGATTATCTGTTGGTTCTTAAGATGATCTTGTCAGATTCTCCTGTTTGTCCCTGTCAATCACTTTCTCCCAAACACATGAGAAAATAAGGTTAAAAAATACTGGAGTTATCCTATTGTTGTCAAGCACAGACATCACAAAAGTGAAGCCTTTTAAAAACAACACTAAATGTAAAAAAATCTTCTTGAACGTTAGCCAGAGTTTTGCAGAAACGTCTGGTTCTGTAGAAAACAAAGGGAAAAGATAATTCCAGGTCTTATTTTCTCGGTTTTGGCTGCCATTCCTGTCAATATGTCGGCTCATCTGACTGTTTGAGCCTCTTGCCCAGTCAAACTTTCTTGTACTGCTGCCATGTTCCCAGATCTCAGCTTTTACCTCAGTGAGTTCAAAGTTATCGCAGTTCAAAGAAACGATGACAATATAAAACCACAGCTTCCCCTCCTCACGGAGATGACAGAACATCATCTGTGTCGTGTTATTCCTCTGCTAATGTCCTGCCATATTTATCATCCCCAGTCTCTAAACGGGATCATTGTCCACATGAATAAACTCCTTGATTTTTTGCCTTTCTGTGCAGAGACAGGCAGCACTGTGTGTTAGCCGAGTGGCTGGCTGCCAACATGGCAGAGCACCGTCTCCTCCATCTCTGATAACCAAAGAATAAAATGATTAGACAACGGCCTCTGAAGGAGAAGAGATATCATTATTTCTGTGAAAGATCAGCCACCTCCTCCTCCACCCTCCTCCACCCCCTACCTCGCTCACTGTGTCATCCGTCCTCATCCCATCTCATTCTCCCTCTGTCTAATCCCTCCCCCCTCCTCTCCCTCTTCCATCTTACCCCCAATCTCATCTCTTTTATCTCTCTACTTTCCTGCCATCGCTTCTGGTTCTCACGCTGCTGTTGTGTGTTTTCTTCAGATACATGTGATTTGGGGGGGGGTAAGCCTCCACAGAGGGCCTGGCTCAGCGACAGCCTCCTCCATATTTCTACGACTCTCCTTCAGCACTGAGGTGCAGAGGTCACATTCAACCGAGAGCCAGGCAGGAGGAAAAAATGCTTTTTAAGAGCTCAAACAAGCAAAAAAAAAACATTAAGGGGAATTAGAGTCATTAGAGTGGTGCAGCCGTGAATAAAACGGTGGATAAATGAAGATTTGCAGGCAGAGATCAGCAAAAAGGAAACAAACCTCAGGTAAAAAGAGGAGGAAAAAATGTCTGCAAGCAACCCTGTCTCCTAGAAATTGTGTTTAGTAATTTGCAACAGAAAATAATGTCCTTGGATTAAATCTTTTATCAGCATAACAAGGACATATAGTTAATGAATGCATCACTACCTGGGTGAAGTTTAGAGAAAGGCTCTGGTCTTTGTTAAAGCAACCTTAAATCTCAGCTTCAGGATCATTGTGACGGTCAGTGTTTGTTACAGAGAGTGACAGACTTTGTTTTCTGTACACGAAAACTGTACAGAAAACAGCTCAACAGAATTAACTCCACCCCTGAAAATAGTCCCCAATATAGTTAATAGTCAATATATTCTATACGACACACAACAGACATTTTCCACTGCATATTTTGGCCAAGGATAGTCCAAAAAATCTCATTATGAGGTTCAGGAAAGACACAAAGGAGAATTCATAAGAACTTAGCAAAAGAGAACTGTGGTATTCACCCTCACTTCATAAAACACTGCCAGTGAACAGAATACAGATTATTGCAGAGGTAAATTAGTGCTGTGCTGTATATGACAGAACTTACAGTAGAATTTCTGAGGAAAAGTTTCTGCTGCTGAAGCTCCATGAAACTGAGTTTAACCAGAATAATCGCTGACAAGCAGGAAAACAGAAAAAAAACAGGCAATAATAGATAAACAACAACACACACACACCCACTCCTCCTATTGTGCACATTTACCACTTATAGTGTGTTCAACACAATGCCATGTCCACAAAAGTTGCTGGGGACAATATTTTAGGTCAGTGAGCAGGACAATTTACACACTGAGCTCCACTTCCATCCCTGGCCTGTCTGGGACATAAAATTAACCAACAGACCCTCCTATATTAGCTCCAGGACAAGAACACAATGCATTTATTTCCCCTCATATATACAAGCCTCCTCCACAGCTCTCTCAGTGTAAGATGCCCTGAGGTGGTGACGATTTGCTAAAGTGGAGATCCTCTATAGTTCCTCTATTGTTAAGATTCCCTAACAAGCCATGTTGGGCTGCAGTGGCCTGCAGCAGTCAGATAACACACGACAGGAGAGCTATAGCCAACATTTGTTTGCCTCACACAAACAAACAGCTCGCTGATCTATGGAGCGGCATATAGAAGACAGTATCAATTATTAACCGCTCAGTTTTAATTTTATTTGCCTTCCCTCATCAATTTCATTAACAGGAGACTCAGGGAGCATAAACAGGATTTATCTGAAGCCACCGACAGTCTGTTCGATCGCGGGAGTCGATCTCAGAACGCGAGTGAAACGGCAGCTCTGTGACACAGAGCCATTACTGTAAATCATACTGCAATTACAAGCGAGGACAATCAGGCTCGATGTACATAATTTCTGCTCAGTGTGGATGCAGCAGGGAGAATATGTGGCAGCAGAGATGTAATCACACAGGAAGGTCTCCTACTGATGTGGCATACCTAATGTGCAGCTGTTCTCCAGCTCCTAACGAGAACTGGCTTCTGGGTTTCATATCTACAGGAAGATCAAGCAGGGAATACAGATTATGCATGTGCACACGCAGCCTTACAATAAAGACAATGCATGACCCGTATGTTAATTCTCTCTTTCTTTGCCAGTAGAGCTGCACTCCAGTTTTATTTCTGCTCAGAATTCAGCACATGTATCCTCAGGGTTTGTTCTGATTGGTGGCCACGACAAAAAAATAAAGTTTTATTTATTTTTCTGGGGTGTTGGAGAGGGCTGACTTTCAAACTCACCAGTCAATCGACGTTCAAACCTTCATCTGTAGTCACAAGCTTTGGGTGGTGAAGAAATGGGTTTCCCCCGCAGGCTCAGCCTTAGAGAAAAGGGTACAAATAGGGTTAATTTGGTTAAGATAAACACAAAGAAATGTACAAACGATCCAAGAAAAACTGGCGCCTAAAAATACAGTTCCAAAGACATGATTTACATGTTAAATTACAGCTTCAGGATGAGTGTGTCATCTGTCTTTTCTTATTTTTAGTTCAGTTTTTCTTTAACTAATCTGTGATTTTATACAAAAGATGGACAGAAAAACTGTAACACATAATGGTGTTGTACATTTACCAAGTAGGAAGAGTCTAAAGTCTCAGTTATACTCGCACAGACCCTCACATACTGGCATAATCAATCAGTGATTGATTATTGATCGCAAAGAATTTTGTTGATCATGCAGAATTTAATCAATTCGTTGTGTTTCGGTCGAGCAGGCGTAGCTTTGGTTTGTTAATTAGTTCAGTTTGACTCAGAGCCTCTTTTTGTTTTACTTTAGAGGCTTTGTTCAAGAGGACTGTTGAACTGTAACTTCTTCTTGGAATAAAGATTTTATTTCTTTCTTTAATTGCCTATTTTCTTTAGAAGCCATAAGGACTAAAAGTCAGGATCTCTAAAATTCTACTAGTTTGATTTTATTCATTTGATGTTTAATGTGTTTCTTGTGAGTGCTCAAATTTGTGGAGTACACCTTTAGGAGGTGAATGAAGCCTTTAGGTTTGTTATTTATAACATAATAACTTGAGATAACTCCTAACTACAATTCTGACTTTTAAAATGTCCCTCTGGCTCATTTGGCTTCAACTCCACCTACGAAAAATTAGCTTGAGGCAGCATGAACCTCTTACCAATAACTAAGAAGAGTGTGGCCAGTAATACAGTAAAATAATGAAACAGAGATTTTTTTTTTTTTTTTTAAGGTGAAAAGAGGATACAGAGGATAATTATTTCTTCTGTTCCACCTGAGCTGAGAGATGAGAAGCTGAGAAACTGGACAAAAATAAATGTTCCTGCAGGGAAACTACATCAGAGCCTCCTGAAATACATTACACAAAATCTGACACTGGTTGTTAATGTCACATATGCAATACTTTAATCCAAACAGTGACTTTATCTGAGCTTAAATCAAATTCTAATGTTTGCTTTGGATCAACATAAATCTCTGCAAAACACTCCAGACTCGTCGTGTAAAAGTCAGGCAGCATTCAAATTAGATTCTCAAGGGATCTGCAATTCAGAGGAGCCACTTCAGATAATTAGGTCAAAGCTAAAGCATCAAGCCAATCACTGAACACTAATGTATGACATACTTCATCTCACTTAGGTGTTGAAGTGGGTCACAAGTTTGTTACGACACATTTAAACAGCTACTAGTTGAGTTCAGAGCACAAGTTAAAGTGGGGATAATCTAAAATTCCTCCCCGGCATTTGGAGGGAAAACATTTAATATAATAGCTGTTTAAAAGGGGATTATCTGAGTCTAAAATAAGGCTTCATAAAGGGCGCTCTACTCCTCTGTAGATGTGCCAGAGCAAAGAAAAATAAGTTGCTTCGTCTTTGAGACAGATTCACAAAAACACCATCCACTATAAATCAGTCTATAATGAGCTTTAATATCACTATAATTAATTCTTTGCTACAAAACTTTTGACCAATGTTACATTAAAGGTTCTTCACTTATATCAACAGATGTAAACTAGAAACAGGAAGTGTAATGTTGTCATCGATTCTGTGGACTACAACATGAACCCCAATTTATAGCCTATGTTATTTACATTTTGGCCAGTTAAGTATGCCGAATTCACGGTTGGCTTCTCCTGTTTGCAGTGTATCCATTAATGTACAGACAACTGCCACTGTATTGCTGTGATACTGAAGAAAGTTTAAAAACCTGATGATTCTCAGCCAAGTTCCGGATTAATAAAGAGCGTCTTTTTTGTATGACTTCTACGCGAGTTTACTGACTTCTGTAGGCGCTGAACATCGGAGGTAATGATACCCCAAAACTTTAATTCACACGAAATGTAAAAATACGTGTCACGTTGACGTTTGACTGAGTTAAGTCTGTTTTTGTTATTTGCACTAAGGGGTTTTAAGTTAGCTTACCTTCGTGTCGTCCATGAGTTGTGTCTCTGCCGCAGCTAGTGCTGGAACTGTTGGTCCTGTTGACAAACAGCCAAACGACGATAACTAACCTCCTGTTGTTTTTAAATCACCTGTATACACCTGTCCATGACACCTCACACAGTATTGCCTCACCTGTTTCCCTCTGTGCCTTCCTTACAGTTTGAAAACCTCTGGAATATAAACAAACTTTCTTCTTCTTCTTCGTCGGGTTCAAATACAACCGAGTCTTTCGTATATGGAGTTTCCCAACGATACAAAAACTAGCCAAATCATATGAACCGCCCAAATCAAATTTTACCCGCCCAAACGTAGCTTCCCAACTGACTGACCCGGATGTATCAAAATGGCAGCCACGATAAGGGCTGATCGAAGTCTCTAAATGTCAGCGCTATCTTTTCTCCTTTAGCATAGCATACACTGGACCTTCCTGTACGAAAGGAGAGGAGATAATGCCGCCCCACAATTCCTTGCGGCAGCAGCGGTTAAAACGACGCACAGACGAGCTAAGAGCTAACTAATTAGCGGCGAGCATTAGCATTAGCATAAACAACAGCAGAACAGTTTTATGTTCATGACGCAATTCAAAAGTTATGGAAATCTTTTCTGATTGGCTGAGCGGTAAATCATAAATACAGATGTGCTCTCCTTCAGATCCAGTTAGGAATCATCATAAAGAACAAACATTGAATTTATAGTTATTATATATCATTGCAAAGTATTACACACATAAATATTGTTTCACTAAATCCCCTCATTGTAAAATGCACTAAAAATACATTTTTGTTACTTAACAAATGTATAAAAAGGTCAAAGTGTCCGTGACAGGAAACTCTATATACTTATGTCTGAAGATAATCCACTCTGGCCCCTTGATCAATTCCTTACTTACATTTAATTACTACTTTAATGGCTGTTGTATATTCCACTCATGTTATTATAATATTTCAATGTTTGTTTTGGAGCCAATGACATTTAGTTTGTTACTGTGTTTATCTTTCATGAGTTATAAATAAAGTTGGTTTAAAAGCAGCTTTGTTTAAGTCCAGGCAGATCCTTTGTATAAAATATATACAGTATATGATCCTTTTGAATTCTCCTTCACATCTCTTCTTAACCTCATGATGTTTTCCACTGAGGGCGAGGAGAAGTGGTTAGGTGAGATTTCTTTCACTTTTTGAATGAATGATGATGAATTCCTGTGCCGTGTCAACAGAACCAGTGAAAGTGATTTCTGTACCTTTTGAGACGGTCACCTTCAGCCACAGAGGAGGAGGTGAGCAGTGAAAACAGCTGCTGCAGTGGATGGAAAAGCTGCAGACTGCTGTGTTCAGTCTGTTCTTTACTGCAGTTTGTTTCCTCTGTCTATTAACAATCTATAATATTGAGCCACCTTTTGTTACATTTAACTGTTTATTTTCATGTTTCTCACTCCTGTTTTATTTTATTCCTTTTGAACCTTTGAACATGTATCTTTGTGTTCTCTCATATCTCGTCTACTGCCTTTTTAAGCCCCTTTAAAAGCTGCTTTTCAAATAAACTGGCCTGTAATTGTTCCATCAGTGTCAGGCATGTGTGTGGAAGATAAAATGTTTTTGACAACAGACCCATAAAATACATAATCGATGACAAGAATAGTTCTTACACAGCTGCATGGAGGGCCTTTATTTGTTGATGTGCTTCTTAAAGGAGAAACGCTTCAATAAGTCAAAATTAAAGTGATATTGCAAACAGAAAATGGTACATGAAGTAGCTATAAACTATCTTAGAGGCAGTAGAAACTTCAGAGTCTGGTGGGAGGACTGTGTTTCAGTGATATTTGGTTTTGGCTGCGATGCAGAGGACAGAGTTTTTCCTTCAGCCCAGGCAGACGTGCATCTGCTGCACTCAGACGTGTTCTGCCTGCTGCAGATGGTTTTAACCGGACTTACTTACAGTAAATGTTACCTCTCGCTGAACTCTGGCTCATCTCATGCAGAGCAACAGATGGGGATAAAGAACATAGGAAACATATCCAATGAAGCTCTGACAGTTTGGGGCTCTAACCTCCAGACACAAACCGGAAGCTTTCTCTTAACTTCATCAAGAGTGTGCATAGAATCAGGTATGGCTGACCTGGCACAGAAGGTCTCAGTTTATGCATCCAGTGTTTCAGAACATTTTAATTGTTGACTGGAGGCTTTTCACTGGGTGTAACCTGAGTGACAGCAGCCTATTGACCTCCTGACGCTCTGAATCCCCAAACTGACTGGAGAATGAGGTTGGAGGAGCTGGACAACACCCTCTCCTCTTTATCAGCTGTATGTCCTTGATCAAGGTGCTTGACCCTTAACTCCTCCAGCTGCTGTGTGACCGGCATCACACCCAACAGCTCCCAGGTGTGAATAACTGCATGAATACAAAACACAACACGGCGCTCAACAGAATCTCTGTGGGTAAATAAAAGCATAAAAAGATATTTTCCTTCATGTTCTGTCTTTATATTCCTCTGTGGGTGTGAGTCTGCTGCTTCCCTCCTGTTCCAGTTTTCTCCATCACGTCGTCTTTCCCACGCTTTCCACGCTGTCAAGAGTCCCCACGTTCACAATTCAGACATCAAGCATTCCTCAAGCCAATCAGTCCCTGGATGCTGTTCCTCAAATATCATCGTATTTCTGTCAGACTGTCTTTCAGACCCACTGTTGCACAACTCAGAGACTCAACTCAAAGTTTCACTGTGAGTCATCATCCACCTGCTGGTTTTGACGTGAGGAATCCTGTCCTACATCCTGTCTTAATGTGGGCCTACGCTTAATGAAGACGCCTCACACTGATGGAGAGATCGCAAAAATATCTAATCTGTTTTTAACCTCAATAAAGCAGAAGACTCTCGGTCCACAGGGGGATGTAAAATGCTGGGTTTTGGTTCTTTGAGCTGCTTAACTCTGCACAGGTCCGACGTGTTATCAGACTCTGGTTAATTGAGATCAAATGAGAAGAGAATAAACTCCAGCAGAGAAGCTGGTCCAGGAGTTATTTTCAATTCATATACTTCTACGACTTGTAACACTTGTAAAAATGTAGAGCTCTATAAGACCCAGGATGGAGACTCAAAACCGTCAAAAAGTGACTGTGGAATGATGGACACTTCTCTCACTCAGCGTCTAAATATCTGATTATAAATAAGGTCAGTGAAGTGATTCATCGCTTCATTAATCCCTTCAAAGTTTTCCTCCAAAGATATAAAAAGGACATTGATGTAAACTTCTCTCTCTGTCGACGGATCCCAGAAGATATTCATCACTGATTTTGGTCAGATTCTCTGCAAAGATCAAAGATATCTGTGCATTTATTTCCAGACGTATTGATTCTGAATTTTCACTTTCTTATTCAAAACGTATTGTTTGGTTTTCTTGCACACCCTTCACCCAACACAAATCAATGTGGCAACTCGTGGTAAATGTTGCGATATATGACAGGAGGTGAAAACTGTGACCTGCTGGTGGCGCTATAAGTAAAGCCAGGGATGGTGCTAAAGTGGCTAAAAATACAGAAGATATCTGTAAAAGGACGACAGGGACGGGGCAGAATAAATTCACAAAATGTTCCTTTCATTTTTTTATTCATATACAAACAGTGCTTATCTGAAAATACAGCTGATTGAGTGCTTGTGGACTGAACAAATGCATTTTCAGGTGGCTTTAACATCAACACGGAGAGTCCAAAGACACATCCTTGTTGAAGTTGTGAAGTGTTTAATTCAGCCTTGATTGCAGCTCCTGCAGTCTTCAGCGTTTCCGTGAAGCTCACAGCTGGATGTGGACACACAAAGAGGATGCTGGGAGAAAAAAAACACAAAGACAAGATGATGAGAATAGAGAGGAAGATGTGGGAGAGAGAGAGGTGTTACACTCATACAGTATACAGGTCTGGGCCTGTATCTATCAAACACCTTAAAATCACTCTGCTCAAAGTTGAACTGGGACTAAAAATACCTCCACCTCAGATATTTAGGAATCACTCTACATCTACTCTCAGGGAGCTCAAGTTCTCATCTGGGAGAAACTGACGTCATTGGTTTACAGCCCTCAGAACAATACGATGAAATCAATGACAGGTTCTTGTCGGTTTTCTCAGAGGTTTCAGTGTGATAGATAGTGATTTATCTGAAGCTACGAGTTTGGAGCTTTTATTTCTACCAACACTCAGGGTTTATGTTTCCCAAAGAAGTGCTTGAGTGACTGCAGGCACACAAAGTTAAGAGCTTCAGGACGACATATTTAACATTTACGTTGTCCACCTATCACCAAACACAACCAGGCTGTAAAGGTGGACTGGTGAGTAGATGGGTTTTCATGTTAACGTCCCCGACAACCTCTGTAGTCTCATTTAGACACTCGTTAGCAACCGCCTTTTTTAAGACACGTAAAAGCTTCAAACATCAGGAGTGGGGGATTTACTGACCCATTTTATGTCGGAGAATAAAACCTGAAAATGTCTTGAGCTTAAAACCACAGACCTTATTTCAGAGATGAGGTTAAGAAAGTCTGTCAGATGGTTTTTAAGATCATGTGAGTCTAAAGATGCTTTTGGGAAATGTGGCCCTGATCTGGAAACAGCTCTCAGTGGTCATGATACAGACCTGCGACCTCAGCTCACCTGGTTCAGTCAATCTCCTTCTTCAGGTATCTCTTCATGACAGAAGCTACGTCTCCCCCCTCGCTGCCCTCCGCCTCCAGTCTTTCTCCCTGCGGCCTCTCCAACCTGAGTCTTGGCCCCCTGCTCTGGGAACTTCCTCCTGATCCACCTGAGCTGGACGACTCCGTCTCAGAGCTTTTCCTGCTGCGGGTCGAAGGAGGCAGCTCTCCGAAGTGGACGCTCAGCGCCCTGCGGCCTCCTCTGACCGAGCTGGCCAGGCTGCTGGTGGACTGAGCTCTGCGGATAGCGGGCAGGATGTCGGAGGCTGCGTCGTCACGGTCCCCGGTCAGACGACGATTCTGGAAGACCATGGGCTCCGAACCCAGAGAGCCTTCGCCGCCGTCCTCTGTGACGAGACTACCCAGCATGCACCGCCGCAGAGGCTGAGGGGAGCGCTGGATGGGGGTGGTCGTGGAGCGGAGGGGTTCCTCTGGGTCCTCCTCTGGGATGGACAGGGAGGGAGGCTGGTGGCGAGCGGCGAGGGAGGAGGCCAGCGAGGAGAGGCGAGGCAGCGAGGGAAGCGAAGAGAGGGAATCACTCGAGTTGAAGCGGGACATTTTGGCTCCTGCTGTGGCGACACTGGCAGACGCCTGAGAATCGGCGACGGAGCGACTGCTGGCAGCGCGCGACAGGAGCGGGGAGGACGGTTTGAGGATGCTGGGGCCGGGCCGGGGCTCCTTGACGTCGTCTGGGCTGAGAGAGAGGGCCGAAGCTCTCCGTCTGAGAGTCGAGGCCGCTGTCGTTTGGTAAATCGGCAGGGAGACGGCGCTGCCTGCTCCATCTCCTGCGTCGCCGCCGGCTCTGCGTTTACGAAGTCCGTCCAGGAGTTCAGAGAGGGCGGAGGAAGACGGGGCCCGACCGATTCCTCTGGAACCAACTCCTCCAGCCTCAGAGCCTTCGTCATCAGGATCCACGCAAGAACTTCAGAGGGATAAAAGAAACACTTGAAACTTAAATCCAGCGTAGCTGCTCCTACGAGTAACTAACAGTAGATGGCCAAAAGTACTTTTTACTTCACTTCACTGGCTCGAATACATTTCGAAAGGCCTGAAATTATTCAGTAAATCACAAAAGATGCAAAGATGAGCGGAAAAAAGAATTTTGTTTAGCAGAAACAAGTTTTTCTGCATCCTTGTCTTTGCTAGCTAATGATGTGGTGAATTTATAGTATCAGTATAGTGGTGAATGGGGATACCTTTAAAGCTAACCTGAACATTAATTTAGCCACAGCCCATAAGGAACAGTTCAAATGCCCTCATGAAGTTTTCATATCGTCCTACGCCTGCTCAGAAACACAACTGCACTGAAGTTCACGATCCGAGGGTGTCCACATACTTTTGGCCATGTATATTTATTATGGGGGGGCTCACCGGAAGCTGTAGGTGCTCATGGTGTCTGCGACAGAGAGGCGCCCCCCCTGGCTGCTGTAGGGGGAGCCCCCGCCTCGGGATCCCCCTCTCGGCACTCCCAACCAGTGACGAATCCCCTCCCCGACATCCTCGGCCCCGATGGAGCCGACGCTGGACACAGAGTCACTGCAGGAACAAAGTCACTCCTTATCACTCTGTCGTTTCATAGCTGGCAGATACGCACCATTAGCTGCAATGAGCATGCACGCACATTAATACAGACGGAGAGAATTACGACTGCAGCTCAGCAGAAAGCTGATGAATCCACTGCAAAGCCAAGGCAGGATTACAATTAGAGCTGCAGCCTCAGCTAATGATTTGAGAGGCTCAAATCATCTCTCAAAGAGGCGACACGTTGAAGCGTCAAGTTTCTCATTTTTTCATTCCCCTTGCATCATTTCCCTCCAAATAATTCAGGTTAAAAGCCGAAGCTCTCGCAGCTAGACTCGTCTCAGCATGTGCTGAATATCTCAGACATTTTATAGTCACATTAAGCGCCTTTAAAGTTTGCTGTTGTTTCATTTTCCTACAAAAAATCGATTGTAATCACAACTGAAAAAAAAAAAAAAAACACTAAACCAGGGGCTGGACCATTTTCCACAAGCACACACTGGGTTTTTAAATGGATTAATGTGATTTCCAGCCCTGCAGGTGGCGTCTGATAGATTATTATATCAACGTAAAGACACTTAACACTCACACGTCATATAATCAATCACCAAACATTGTATTTGTCACAGTAGTGTGGGAGGTTAAGGCCGTTTTGACCAGTTATTGGTTTGACTACTGGTTCTTTGTGGTGAGTTCAAGTCCTTGTGGAACAGTGGGAAAAATGCAAATGGTGAGGCTACACTAAAATCATACTTTAAGTTAAACCTTAGGTTCAAAGGTTTCTAGAGTAAAATACTGGAGATGTTTTAAAGCTCTGGCCCGTGGACTGTTAGTAGCCGTGCAGGCAGTTCTCTTTCATGTTTAATTCATCGTTATTACAATGAGACGTTTACTGACACTTCAAGGCCTGATGTCATGTTCAGGTCACACACCTGCACACACACACCCACACGTATACACACTACCAAGTCACACACACACACACACACACGTCCATGAGGTTCTTACAGGTCTTTCTTTCGAGTCAGCGACTCCACAGCAGTTTGAACGCTGAGGGACAGAGCGGTGAAAGGTTGAGCTTCAGTGGAAGAACAACTCAGACTTTACTTGAGTAAAAGTACTAATACCATGCTGGAAAAATACTCTATTACAAGGAAAAGTCCTGCTTTGAACATGTAAGTAAAAACATGTTGTTCTTTTCAAATTAAAAATAAAAGCACTCAGTGCAGTAAAATGACTGAATGAAGTCACTGTTATATTTAATAAATATTTGGCTCATTATTTCTTAATCAATGAGTTGATTGTTTAAAAAAAAATACTGAGAAACGTCACGTTTCAAAGTCAAAACAAAAAGTTAAAAATAATACATAATATTGCTTTTTAATTAAAGTCACAAATTCTCAAATTTGAGAAGCTGAAACATTAAATATTAAATTAAAAATGACTTTTCTTACTGTTACTGTACTGTAATTTAACCTATAATAAAGTATAATATTTAATATGGTCTCCTTAATTTGTAAAGTAACTAGTAACTAAAGTTTCCAGAGAAATGTAGTGGAGTAAAAATGATCACATTTCTCTCTAATGTGGTAGAAGAAGCTATAAAGCAACACTAAAAGAAATTACTCAGTTTTGTCCTGCAGTACCAGAGTAAAAGTACTTAGTTACATTCCAGCAGTGCTGAGGTCGAGTACCTTTCAGTGTCACTCTCGTCGCTCGACTCCACCTCCTCCAGGGCGGCCTGCAGATCCACGATGCGGCGGATGGACGTCTCCAGGTCGGCCTGTAGCGCCTGTCGGACGGCGGTGAGCTCCTCCACCTGCATTTCCTGTAAACAAACAAACAAACAAACAAACAATGTGAGGTTAAAGGACGTTTGTAGACCTTCACCAGGTTCAGCTGTGTTTCCACCTCCTCCCTGACGACCTATAAAGACCCCGAGGTCCAATCCACCACAGCAATTACCTGCATTCTCACCTCTATTACCTCATCAGTCAAAACGCTGAACGGCCAATGGCGTGTCCTCGCCGCTCAGCCCCGGTTATTTAGAGGAAAATTGTTAGATACGCGCGCTGACATTGGGGACAATAGAGTGATTTATTAATTCATCTCGTCTGTTTGCCTTGTTGTTGTTGTTGTTGTTGTTGCTCTGTCTCCCTGGCATCCTCACACACACACACACACACACACAGAGTCAGAGAGACACACAAGCTTCTAGGCTTTCAAAGTTATTGGCTTTGTTGGCTTTGAGGAGACGGGTGTGGGTGCAGCAGTTGTCATAGTGACACATAAGCATGTATCTGAGTGTGTGTGTGTGTGTGTGTGTGTGTGTGTGTGTGTGTATGTGTGTGTGCCCATAACCTTGAAGAGACAATGAGGATTAATCACAGTCAGAGAGAGAAAGCAGGATGAGGGAGAGATGACGTTAAGAAGGGGAGGAGGAGGAGGAGGAGGAGGAGGAGGAGTGTATATGTGTGTATGAATATGTCTGTTCACTGTGTGTGTGTGTGTGTGTGTGTGTGTGTGTAGTTGGTCGGTAGGTTGTTAAAGGGCATCCTCATGTGTGTGTGTGTGTGTGTTGCTTTGTGCTAATAACTGAATAATTATTGAGGCTCCTTCTCCACAGCTCAGAGGTCACAAAGAAAATCTGCTGTGAGCGAGAACAAGAGTCTGAAACTCTGAGTCCAACTGGCATCTTCAGCAAAAAACATGTTTATCAGACTATTTATTTATTTATTTTTAAACACAAATAACATTTCTTAAAATGTACTCCTGCACAGATTAGCTGTAGTCGTGATTATTTCAGATATTTGTTTGAGATTTTCTTTGGTGCAGAGACGAGTTCAATTATCTGATTTTCATCAAAAGAACTTTTAGACTTTTAGAGTTTTCATAATTTATTTTAAGATTGTACTCTGTTTAAAATACAATATATGTACATCTATGGTAAGTACATTATGTCACACTTGAAGGCCTGTAAACTACGGTGGCCCTGAAGGTCAAAGTACAACGACACTTCACATTTTCAGATTATGGAAAGGGAGGGACTACACCTCTTGAAATGTTGTTGTATTTTTCTGAATAGTCATTGTGTTTTGACCTTCAGGGCCACCGTAGTAAGCTGATGACGATGACGGACAGTTTGGGAAATAAAATTGTTTATCTGTTGATTACACAAAGAATACTGAACCGATTTGCTCTAAACTCGGTGGAGGGATGGGACATGGTGTGAATTTTGGTGTGAATCTAATTCTAATTTCCTTTTGACATTTCCATCAGTTTCTCATGAAGTAATGTTTGGCTCTACATGTTAAAAAACTCCCAGACATATTCATATTGAAATCTATGTGTTCGTACAGATATGTGTGGGATTGTTTGGCCTTGGCAGAGGTATGTTGTCTACCTGAGTGCCTCAGTTCTTATCAAAAGCAGTGATTACAAAGTGAAGCCTGAGGTGGGAGACACATTCAGATCCATTACTTAAATGTCAAATATAAAACAATACTCCACTCAAATTAAAATTCAAGCATTGGGAGTTGCATTTCATTTTATTTTACCAGTGCTGTCAGTCTGGAATGTACTGTGTCAGGCTGTTATAATGAGTTTCATTTTGTTTTTACTGGGAACCATGTGTTTCTTTGTTCCTCAAGATAAAAACGAGTTGATTTTATTTTTTAAATTCAAAGACAAAGTTGTTTGTTTATCAGGATTACACACAAACTGACAAATCAACTGATTTGTACCAAACATGTTGGAGGGATGAGATATGAACCAGGGAAGAGCCCATTAAATTTAGGTGTGGATACAGTTAAAGGGGCAGATATCTTATCTCCTCTCTCCTTTTATTTCTCTGTTATAAGAGCTAAACAGAGCTGTGGAGGATTGTTTGGCCTTGGTGGAAGAACGTGATGTACTGACTGTAGTTCTGGTTTCTTGTCTCTCTTCTTCTACTCTGTGCACAGTCTATTTAAAAGGAAGATGTTGATGTACTGTGGTGTCGTATAATTCATGTGTGATGGGTCTAATGTTTCTCTTGACATCCAAGAGCGTCACAGAGAAACATAGATTTTTAACTTGAAACTGTTTTATTCAGTGTTTTTACTGGTTTTAATCAGCTGGTCTGTTTGTTTTGGAGAAGAGGAGACCTGTTTTGATAATTCAGCTCCCAGTAAAAACCTCCTGAAGAACCTAAAAACAACCTGTGCTAACGTTGGCGGCAGCTCAGCTGTGTCCACAAAGGCACCAAACAAACACAGATTTTAACATTAAACTACTTTATTCAGTGATTTTTACAGTTTTAATCATCAGTCTGTTTGTTTAGGAGAGGAGGAGAATTCAGGTCCTAAACATGAAGGAATCCTAACCTAAAAACAACCTGAGCTAACATTAGCGCAGCTCAGCTAACGCAAAGAACGCCAGAGAAACATAGATTTTAAAGTGAAACTGCTTTATTCAGTGTTTTTTCTGTTTTTAATTATCAGGTCTGTTTGTGTTGGAGAGGAGGAGACCTCTGAGGAGAATTCAGCCCCTGATAAAAACCTCCTGAACCACTGGATCTGAAGTTATCTGAGAAACAAGCTAGCAAATGTTAGCAGCAGCAGTTTGGCTACACCAGACTGCATCAGAAAAACACAGATTTTTAAGGTGAAGCTACTTTATTCAGTGTTTTACTGGCTTTAATCAGCTGGTCTGTTTGTTTTGGACAGGAGGAGACCTCTGAGGAGAATTCGGCTCCAGGTAAAAACCTCCTGAACCACGAACACTGAAGGAATCTGAACCTACAAATGAAACACAGTGAAGCTGACTGCTTCTGTCAACCAGCTGGAAAACGCTGGTCCTAGTGACAGTTTGGAGTCAATAAATAACATGGAATAACATCATATTATTTATATATACTATGGTATATGGTATGAAAATAAAGGTAGTTATTTAACCTGTCTGGTTCTATACTCATCAGAATAATTATAAGAAAATAATTTCATTTATAGCTGCAGTCTGTATGAGCTCATTTTATAAGAAGCTCAGAGAGATTTGAACCAAATGCTGCAAGATATCACATTTCCTACAACATTCTTATTAAACTAAATATTAAAATGCATCAGAAATAAAAACGTGTGATTACTACAGTATGAAACCCTCCCTCCTGCTGTCAGTGCTGCTACGATCAAACTTGTGCAGTAATGAAAGTGATGTTTCCTAATGTTCCAGATAATACACCAGCTGTTGTTTTTGTTAATGAGAACAGTAGAGATGTGAATGTTTTGGAAGTGCGGTGTACTTTCAGTCACAGCCTGAAGGGAGTGTTTTTCTTTCTTTTTTTTTTTGTACCAGGGCTTTTTAAGTACCAGCCTCTCTAAAACACTGTCTCACAGCTTGAATACGAGTCGGGCCTGTTGGGGTTTATACTGAGCAGCTGTGGTGGTGCCCAGGTAGAGCGGTGGTGAGCAGGAACGCAGAAGAGGAGCATTTCTGGGCGATTAGCCGCTACTGTTGTTGTTTTTTCCTTCATTAACACATGACTGAAGTGTGACATTAAAGCTTGGACATGAAAGAAAAGGATAAAGAAAACACACAGGCAGGATGTGTGTTCATATACATCTGTGTGCCTGAATGACAATGCTAGTATGTTAATGTCTAGCGTGTTAGCATGCTAAGATTTGCTGATTACCACTAAAAATAAATCATCATCTGGGGACACTGAATGTCTGAACCAGGTTTCATGTTAATCAGATGATGTTTGTTGAGATATTTCACCAAAAACAACCTAAAATGTTGACCTCATTGCGGCACCAGAGGAAAAGACAGATGGTCACCAGAATCATTGGGGTTTATCCTCAAGGGACCTTGAATATCTGAAGCAAATTTTATGGAAATCCATCAAACAGTTGTTGGGATATTTAACTATGAACCACAACTGGAAACCTCATGGTGCTGCCATCAGAAAAGTCATGGGAAGGTCAGTGGGGTTCATCCTCTGAGGAGCATGAATGCACATAATTTCAAGGCAATCCACACAACAGTTGTTATTTATCTGTAGCGGTGTACCAACGAACTACCAACTCTACAGCCATGACCTTAGCATGGTTATAAAATAATGCGTCCCCACCTTTAACATCATCTTTTTGACTCCTTGTTATAATAATAATACTGGTACAAAGCAGGAGGCGGAGGGAGGGAGGAGGAGAGCCAGGACTCTGTAATCGCCGTCCAGAGAAAAAAAAGTTTTAATTTGTTCAGATAAACTGACGGATTAAGTGTTCCTCCATGGGTGGAGAAAATTCTCCTGCTTCTTGAGATAAACAAACCCACTGAATTATCTAAAAAACTTCATTGTCATAAAGCTGAAATCAGGCCTGACAGCATTCATGGAGGAATACTGAGTGGAAAAGACAGATAATAATAGCATCTGGTGTTTATTTCTGGTCCAGTTTGAGTGTGTTACCAGCTCCATGCGTCTGCGGCCGCTGTCCTGCTCCCTCTGGGTCAGCTCCTCCATCTCCAGCCTCATGTCCTGCAGGCGCTGCTGGTAATATCGGGCGTTCTCTCGCTCCCGAGCTTCGGCCTGGGCGCTCTGCTCCAACTCCTCTCCCAGACGAACCACGCTGTCCCTTAAACGCAACACGAGCACCTTCAGGGAAAAAAATTAAAATCATCAGAACTGGGGCCAAAATATTAAAAAAAAAAAAAACCCATCACACATAAATGAGGAAGGGATTATCTGGTCTTACCTCAAACCTCTTGACCTGCCCTCTCTGAAACTCCAGTTTGTTTTCCAGGTCACACACTCGTGCCTCCTGTTTACTGACAATGCTGCGCCCCACAGTGGACGACTCCAGGAACTGCACCCTCGACACCGACTGCTGGAGCTGCATTAACGAGGAGGTGTAGAGAGCGAGCCAAAAAACATTTGGAGAGGCAGATTATGCATCCACAGATCACAGAGTGTGACAGTGCTCCACCTGAAGCCTGCAGTTATACTGGGAACTGTAACAAGGAGGTTAAATGAACCAGAAACGTTTGGTTCATAAACCTCTTACTGCTGCATTTATTCAACAAAGATTACCTCCTCCTGGAGAGTGTGTCTCTGCTTCTTCACCTCCTCTAGCTCGGCTTGTAGCTCCCTGATCTGAGAGATGTCACTGGAGGACTGAGGAAGAGAAGGAGCGTGAGAGGGATTTGTTTTTTAGACGTAGAAAGACGAACAGAACAGAGTACGAAGTGTTACCTGTGCAATGAGCGCTTTGTGCTTCTTCATGAGCTCGTTGAGGTCCTCCTGGTCCTCCTCCAGCCTCTTCAGCAGGTCCACCTTCTCATGCTGCAGCAGGGCTAACTGCTCATCCACCTGGACGAAGACAGGAGAAGGTGAGGTGAGAAGAGAGAAGACTAGGTAAGGTAGCGAAGGACGAAGGAAATTCTGTCCTTTGAATGCCTCCTTCAGTGGGAACCTTGTGCTTTTCCCTCTCGCACTCACCACGCTCTTCTGTTTGCAGATGTTTTCCAGTTCGATCTGAGTGTTCTCCAGCTCCTGGGAGAGAGTCGTCTGGATGCTCTCGGCCTCGAGTCGCCTCGCCTCGCTCTCCTCGAGCTAACAGGAGGCAGAGAGGACGGGATGAGGGATGAATGTCTGTCAGAGCGCAGAGTCACCAGGTGAATGTACGACACAGTACCTGACAGTGAAGGCGCTCTATCTGGTCTTTGCTGCCGTTGGGCTGGTTCTGTCCCGAGCTGTCGACGGTGGCGAGGAGCAGCTGGGCGTCGGCCAGGAGGGCGTGAGTCCTCTTCAGGTCTCTCCTCAGCTTCTTCTCCACGTCGAAGTCTCTGTGTCCCACCTGCGAGAGACCAGAGAGCTCAGACTAATCCCTAACATCTCATCTGGAGAAAGAAATAAATCACCCTCCTCGCTCTAAACACTTTTAAAGACTTGAACTCGAGCTGTTTGCCAGCTTGGCCACAGCCCAGGTCCACTTATCAGCCGCACAATTACATCCTTATAGTGACAGAGAGAGAGCTCGAAATTAGCTGAGGCCGTATGCTTGTTTTGTGGTGCCTATAATGTGACATATTCATCAAGCCAGAGAACATTAACCCACAGTAACAATGATCTACGACCTGAGCACCGTCAGATTTAACTTCACACACACTAAAACCAAAACAACCAAAGTGAAGAGGCTTTATCTGAGCAGTTTACTGTGTGTGTCTGTTGTGTACCTGGTCACACAGCGTGGCAATGAGTCCTTCCAAGTCGTGCTTCTCGTGAATCACCATCTGTTTCTCCTCGTACTCCTGCTCCAACTGCATCTCCAACTGCCTCAGCTACACACGAAAAAATAAGATGAACGACCAGTGTGAGTGAGTTTTTATTGTCCCTGACAGGAAATTCTCCCTGCAGCACGATGCATAATGATGAGCATAAAAAACATCATCATCTGTGGAAGAGAATAAAAATAACAAGAGGCCTCTGAAGCAGCTTCTGTGGAATAAATCAACCAGAGTTTGGTTCTTTAAACTTTCTGCCACAGGGACGAATCTCAGGTTCTTCATCGAGGACTCTGCAGAGTGCTGCTGGATTTCCTTCAACCTGCAGGTCAGATACTACGTCAGCAAGTTTCCACAGACATAAACTAAAGTACAGATGGGTTCTGAGAGCCGGTTCCAGCTCGGATCAGGTTCCAGGTTGGTGAAATAACTGAATTTGTGTCTGTTTGTTTATCAGATGTTTTACTGAACCGATCTGCACCAAACTCGGTGAAGTGACGGGACATGGACCAGGGAAGAACCCACAGAATTTTCCAGTAAAAGATGTGGATCCAGGATTTTTTTTTTTAACAGGGAATTTTCCAGTTTCTCTGGGATCTTGCTGTAAAAAAACAGTGTTTAGATCTACGAGTTTGTACAGTTTGGTGCAGACGAGACGTGTTTGGGATTGTTTGGCCTTGGTGGAGATACGTGCTCTCCTCTAGTTTAATTTTTCATGAGACTGATGTTAAAGAACATTTTGGACGACTTACAAAAAGGAGGAGTGCTCGGCCTCGACTCCTGGTGCAGAAACACGACTTCTTTAGCTGAGACTTTGCTGAATGATGAAGTAAAATCAATTAATTTAACTTCCTCTGTGTTGTTTTTGCTTCTGCAGCTGCAGACTCCAACACAGAGGAATCTCAGCCGTTTGCAACCGAGACAAAACTACCTAAAAAGATTTGATTGGGGATTTAGAGCAGGACTGCTGCAACCTACAGGGTAAAAGGTCAGGATGGAGGCAGCTGAGCTCGCACAACTTACTGTGTCTCACAAACCACAGAGGGTTTAGTTTTTCACAGTTTAGTTTTATGAGTTTTTATTTAAAAAAGTTTCATGTTTCAGCAGGAAACAACTGACTGAACATTGTGTTTGTTGTCGTTTTACTGACAGTGACATAAACTATACAAATATAACACAAGGACCAAGTTTACAAGAAAGTTTTACAAGAAATGAAGTGTTATATATATTAATAAATCTTTTTCTTTGTTTCTGTGGTAACAACTACTTTATCACCTGGAAACATTTCCACTGATTCCACATTTAGTTCACAGTCCTGACGGTTTGTTTTGTCAAAGCTAAAAACATTGAAGAGATTAAAGAAACGCAGCAGGTGGATTAAACAGCTGAAATGATCACTTCATTGACAGGAATGATCAGTTTATAGTTTCATTTTTGATGATCAATTAACTGTTTCCTGTTTCTCAATATGTGAGGATTTGCTAGCTTTTTCACTGTAAACTGAATATTCTGACATTTTACAGAAAACAAATGAGGGATTAATCTGTATTTTTAACTTTGCTGCAGAGTTTAAACTTATTTTAAACTCATCATCTCCTCCTACTGCTGCTGTTTAAACTTCATATAACACCTCCACCTGGACGCTCTGAGTCTGAGTTATTATCCCAAATCCTTCCTGTGCCGAGGTCGGACTTTCCTGACGGGTTCAGCACCTGAACGCTGGACATCAGCTCCGTGTATATTCACCTGTTAATGTGTCACAGAAGCTAAATCACTGAGGAAACCTGCAGAACCGTGGTGTTTGAGCGTTGATGTAACTGCAGAGATGTGATGTAACTGCTGTCTGGTTGTATAACATTATAAAACAGGACAAAAAAAAGCTAAGTGGATCATTGAGTGAAAAGAACTCCAACGTCCTTCTTTCAGCCGGAGAAGGACGTTCACAAAGAGCCATCTGTGCACAAACAATCCAACGCTGCTCTCTTACAAAACCAGGCCAGGAAGTTCAGTGTTGTTGTACTTTAACTCAACGCCATTATATTCATCCGACACTGGAAATGTTTGAGGGAATTTTATAATATTTACCTTCCAATGACAACATGAACCTGATGACCGTCAGAACAAATGTTGGACTCTGACTCAGAGATGTTTGGACGTTAGAGGACGACTGCGGACGCTGTGGTTTCACCAAGTGGGAATTACTCTGAGATCGAATTCAAGATGGAGAACGGCGGACCAGGAGGAAAAGCTTTTGATTTACCAGTCGATCTACGTTCACACCCTCAGCTATGAAGCTGAGATCTGGGTAGTGACCTTAGCTTGATTATATATCTCATCTGGTTTAGGAACATCCAGGATCCTCCATCAGGAGCTGGGAAGTGATGCTACGGGAGAGGGACGTCAGCAGAAGAAAATGGACGGATGGATTTGAAAAGTCTGGAAAAATTAGCTGTGACTCTCGAATTATTCCATAATGACGCTTCATACTTTAGAACGTCAGCTGTTTAATAAATGTAGTGGAGGAAAAAACACAATGGAGAATAAAGTACTGTAATAAATACTGTAGAATAGAACTACAACTACCTTTAAATGTACTTAGTTACTTTCCACAGACCACAGGCTGATCAGAATGCATGCTGGGATGTTTGTGTACCAGAAGCATCCTCGATAAAGTGAAACAGACGTCTGGCCTGATCCAGACTCACCCGTCTCTGAGACGACTTGTGCACGTCCTCCAGCTCCTCCTCTTTATCCTCCAGCTCCTTCTGATGGATCTGCTTCATCCTCTCCATCTCCATCTCAAACCTCATGTGGACCTGTGAGAGGAGAGAAGACGGACGAGGTGAGACGAGCAGCGTCGAGTCAAAAAAACACCGCCTGAACGAGCGTGAGCGAGCACCTGCTGCTGCTGCTGGATCTTGGCCGTGAGCTTGGTGATCTCCTCCGCCCTCTCGCTGGCCTGGCTCTCCAGGAGGCGAAGCTGCTTCTTGAGATCCGGGAGCGAGTCCGAGGCCAGGTGGACGGGCAGGCTGAGGTCACGGATCTGAGCGCACAACTCGTCCTTCTGCTTCTGCAGACGACCCACCTCCGACTGACTCTCCTGCACACACACACACACACACACACACACACAGATATACACAAACAGTTTGTTCATCCTCCAGCTGAGAAATTCCCTTTCTGTTTGTCCTGTGGTGTCTGCAGAGTCTCTGGAGGCGGTGCAGGTTAAATCTTACTCGAGAACACTTTGGCAGCTTCAGCCACAGGGGAGATGAAACCGAAGGAAGACAGACACGAAAATAAAGAAAAGAAACATCCTGTATTTCTGTCTTTGTATCTTCCTCAAGGTTTCTTTTCCCACGTGTTACATGTCTTTTACCATCATGTTTAGTGGTGTAAAATAACAACACTCAGTCACATTAACCTTTACTGAACGATTCAGGTCACATGTCAGACGTCTGCCTCTGACTCATCAATCCGCCGTGAAATCTCCGTCACTCAGCAGCCGTGACGCCGACTCATGAGTCAGACGTGACAACAGCAGCTCTCTCGCAGGTCGACTTGATGAACGATCGACGTTCAAACGCTCTGATAACTCGCTGTACGATTCAAATCTGCTGCTGCTGCTCACAAAGGAGTTTGTTTATTTTCTCCTCCACCTTTTCCAAATGTTTCTTCACAATAACTGACGTTAAATTGCTTATTTTTTATTGGACAATGTCAAACTCCCTCAGTACCTACGTCATCTTCCTCCTGAGGGGAAAACACTGGATCATGAGTGTGTTTTGGGTCTAACCTGCGATAAACCGGTCACACACATTCCCTGTAAAATCCAGGTGAGCTTCACCGTGGAGGATTTTCCGGCTCAATCAGCTGATCTCTCCTCACCTGTGCTTCTGCTGGTGTATTTAGCTTCAGCTCATGCAGCTCAGCGACTGACCTCAGACCAGGTTTTTGTCGGTCAGTCACTTCCTGCTGCCTCTAGACAGCTCAGTTTAAGACCAACACACTCTCTGAGGAACATTTACGATTTGAACAACATCAGCGCCCGACTACTTTACACTGAGTGTAAGTTTGGGCTCATTGTGTCAATATATCATTAACACCAATCGACTGCAGGACTCTTTCCTCATCAAAGCAAAGCTACAGTCTGTCACTTCATGATCCGAGCTGTTTCCAGCGTCCTGATTTTCCCCTGAACGTGTTCACAGAGTAAACAGATAAACACACCTGCAGGCTGCGGCGCAGAGTGTAGATCTCAGTCCCCAGAGCTGTGTTCTCCTGAAACGCTTTGTCCTTTTGCTCCCTCTCGTTGTCGGCTTCCTCCAGAGCCTGAGTCAACTCACTGTCAAACCTGAACAAACAGAGAGAGAGCAGGCGGACGCTTTCAGGTAAAACACCGCAACAAACCGAGAGGAGGAGGAACAGGCGGACACACACCTTCTCTGTTTACGGTCCAGCTCGTGTATTCGGCTCTGCAGGCTGTCGGTGAGGACTCTGGCGTCCTGAAGGTCAGAGGTCACGCGGCGACAGTGACGTTTCAGTTCTGTCACACTCCTCTTGGACTGCTCCAGCTGGGCCTGCAGCGCCGCCACCTACACACACACACACACACAGTATTATCATCTCCAGACATTTAATCTCCCATCTGTGTTGCGGTGCACGGCACAGCGTCCTGCCTCACCTTGGTATCGAGCTGCTGTCGGGTCTGTCTCTCCGTCTCCAGTTTTTCCTCCGTCTGCTTCAGTCGTCTGCGGACGAACTCGACCTCTGTCTGGCAGCACTCCAGCTGCATGGCCAGCTCGCTCTCTGTGCGGGGAGAGACGGACGAGGCTTTGTCAGGGGTGACGGTCAGGGTCACTTCAAATCTGGTGACATTTCTCGGTTTCTTTTTTTCTGTTAGCTTGAAACCAGTCGTCTCAAAATTGACTTTTTATCCAGTTTTAAACTTCGTTTTCAGGAAAAACCTTTTAGATCTTGGTGGTTTTTAATTTGAAATTACAACTGGATGAAGGATTTTAGTCGTCAGACGTCTGAAGCTGAAGTTATCAGCTGAGCTAATGTTAGCGGCAGCAGACTGCATTAAAGAAACACAGGTTTATTCAGTGTTTTACTGGTTTCAATCTGCTGCTCTGTTTGTTCTGGAGAGGAGGAGACGTCTGAGGAGAATTCAGCTCCTGGTAAAAACATCTCCCATGATCCCACGCTACTTCACGCCATCATTAAACGCCGTCTTTAGTTACTGTGTTGATTGATTACTGTGTTTAAGTGTTGCAGTGACATGAAGCATCCTTTGTTTAGGATGAGAGTCAGACTGTGGACGTTTCTGTTACCGAATCTTACTTTTTTCTTTCCTCAAATTAGCAGAGCCACTCCACGGTCCTTCTCTGTCGCCCCTGGCAACTGCACCAGTACAACAGACACATGAAAGACTTTGTTTTTGTCTGTTCTCAGCTCTTAACAGAGGACAGGCCGGCAGCTCGTTCGTTACCTGTCCCCGCTGCTCTCTGACTCTCAGTCGTCTGAGCTTTCTGCTTCTCCTCCTCCAGCTGCTTCTCCAGCGTTTCCATGGCGACTTTACACTGGTCCAGACGAGCCTGAGGAAGACGTTCGACGGTGAATAGTTTCAGGTGTGTTAACGTGACGTGGCAGAGAGTAATAGATTACTTTCTCTACCTGCAGGTCTTTGTTGTCCCTGCTGAGTCGAAGCCTCTCTGCCCTCTCCACGTCCAGAGCCTGACCCACCGCATCGCCACGGAAACGCTCGTCGCTCAGCTCAGATGTCACAGCTGTAACCTGCACACACACACACACACACACAGTTTACAACATGCACAATGTGTGTTTGTTGTGTGTGAGTGTGTGTGTGTGTTGCAGCACAGACCTTGGTCTCCAGGCTGTCTGCAGTCTGCCTCAGCTCGTTCCTCTCCTTCTCTGATTTCTCCAGACGTCGTCTCAGAGCCGACACCTCGTCCTGACAGAGAGGACTCGTCTTTTAAATCTGTTCGTTTCACCATCACATCTTTTCACTGTGATGAGTCCGACAGCTTCCAGTTCTCAAAAACAACATCGGACACTGTCTAGGATGAAAGTGTGTGCACACTCTCACCTAAACCTCACATATTCATCCTCCTGTTAAACTTTGCAGTCACTTCTGTTTCAGTTCAGAAGGAGTGAAGGAAAACATGTTAATTTATGTTTAAATAGAACTGTAAATGTAATAAATGAGCTCTTAAAGTTTTGAATTGTTTGCAGCCTGGGAGTCCAGCAAATAAAATCCTTACACCGTATTATTTTCCGACACCTTTAAGTAATTTTCTTCTCTTTCCAACAACAGGAACACACTAAACTCTGTTTCTACCTCTTGGTATTTGCGTCAGAATCAAAGTCTCTTTAACTGATCTACAGTTCAGCATCAGTCTGAACTCTCTGGGTCTGACTCTCACTCAGTCAGAGGGAGATCGAACCTGCTGCTAAAAACAACTCTGTGTGTTGGTACCTCTTTGAACCTGAGCCTCTCGTTGTCCATGTTGACGTCGAGCAGAGGACGAACTCGGCAGAAAAGTTTCCACCAGCTCCACTTTGCCACGACCCTCAGAGCCCGCAGGTTCCTCTGCAGACAGCTGACCGCCATCTGCTGCACCTGCACGCACACACACACACACACACACACACACACACACACACACACACACAGGTGTTTCAGTAAAATCTGAGAGTTGAATCTACAGCTGAACTGACCCCTGCCCTGAATGAAACATGACCTGCAGACATGATTTAACCTGTTAATCCTCAGGCTGCAGGTCTGACTCTCCTCGATGTTTGTGACTGTTGGTCGAGGACTTTAAAGACTTTAAGAATCACACTCATGACATTAATCAATGGTAACATCAGTTAGTTGCAGCTGAACTCCTGTAAAAGTGTGGTGTTTGCACTCAGCGGGACACAGACCTTGAGTTTGCGGTACTTCTGCCGGGCCAGGTGTCCCATGCAGGCGGCCTGCAGATAGACCAACCAGCCGGTGACCTGCTGGTCCCTCTGCTGCTCCAGGTAACGCAGCACACCTCGCTTCATGAACACCTGAGACGCATCAGTCAGGAAGAAGATCCGTGAGTCACATCAGCTCGGACTCATGCTCTGCTGTTTGATTTAGCAGAGTCTGAACATGTTCTCACCCGACTCGCTCCCACGACGATGCTCCTTTTATCCAGATCCAACTCGACCAGCAGCTCCTCCACCGCCTGAGACGAGAGAGACAGAAACATCCTGTTTATTCAGAGGTGGAGATCACAGACGTGGTGTTGAGCGCCAGAGTGGGAGCTGACCTTTCTCTCATCGTGGCTGACGAACATCGAAGCGTAACGTTTCATAATCGGAGGAGACAGCGCCTGGAAATGACACCTGAAGTCACTCAGAGTCATGTGCTCTGGATAACCTGAGACAGAGGGAGACACCCAGAGATTAGACTGTTGCTAAATACAAGCATGAGTAGAAAATCTGCTACAACATTAAAGGTAAAATGAGTCCAGACAGTGTGTGGGTGAAAACACGCTGCTCGGTGAGATGAAACTTTATTGATCCCTGCAGAGACGGTGGCAGAACAAAGAAGAAATTAAGAGAAGATTTACTGAACGTACAGGAAACAGAGAGGAGGCGGCAGGTAATAAGGAGCAGCACTGCAGGGAATGAAGACAAACGACAGAACAACACAAACACAACACAACACCTCTGGCTTGTTAAGCCAAGGGCTTCAATCCAGCCCCATTTTAAAAAGCAGAACGTTTCATATTCTTTAGATGACGAGCTTAATGCTTCAAAGAAAACTCGGTCTGACGTGTTATTTTGGTGGTTTGAGGAGCAGGAACACGTCTCATCGCTCTGGATAAAAGGTACCGAGGTGGAAAGGAATCGACGTCTGTGCAGAAGAGACGCTGACCGACAACGAGGCTGCTCTGTTACACAGTGTAACGTTTTAAAAATCCTCTCATTGATTATCACACCATCTCCATCAAATGTATAGGCTGTTGGAACATTTTTATCCTGATTAAAAAAACACCAACATAACCTGAAAAACACGAACAGAGCAAAAGCAGAGTTTAGTTTTTCTAGAAAAAAGATGCAACCAGTGAAGTTTTCTTCAGTCTGTGTTTGACTGCTCTTTACTGTTTGTAAAATTTGTAAAGTTTGTAAATTATCTCCACATTTATTTTTTACATTAAAACCAGACTCTGTATCTCCAGAGAGAAACCTTATAAACTGAGTTAATAACCAGTAAAAGATGTTGCTGCTCAGCTCAGCACACTCAGGAGTTTTGCTGCTGTGGCCTCACTTCATAGATTTTGTTGGAGAAAGTGACTTTATTATGACTTTTCTCTGCTTGTTCTCCTGCTACAAAACATTTTATTTTCTCATCATCGTCACAACTCAGTGGAAAGTTCAGACTTCCTCATCAACTCTTTACTCATTTCTGCCATAAATCCTGTTAATTAAGTTTAAATTCTTGGACCTGATGAGGCGAGAGTCTAAAATGTATAATATGTTATTTCTGTTACTTTGTGTTTCTGAAATCAACGGACTTGGTTTTGCCGAAACACAAACTGGGCTCATTGAGAGGAAATGTTAGCTTCATAAATCAGCAGCTACACGTAAATAAATAACACACAAGCATCAGTTATTTATTCCTAAATGTACCTACTCTAATAATGAGGAGTTTGTAATGAGTTTCTAGTCGAGCTGAATCCAGACCTGGTCCCAGATCAGCACTGCTGCTGTAACTTTAATCCTATAATCTATTAAATTCAGGCTGTGGTTCAGTGGAAACGACTGTTTACTCAGCAGGACTGAGCCAGTCCAGATAAAAATAGGAAGAATTTAGAAAGAAAAAAATGAAGCGTGGACCTAAACGGCTAAATCTGCTCAGCTGGAAGGAAAATCTCACCCAGAGGTAAAGTGTGGGCTGACGGAGTTTAAATCTTCTGCTCAGGTCGGTGAGTTTACATCCAGAATCAGATCTGATGAATATTATTTCTGCATTTTAAGGACAAATTACCTCTCGTCTAAAAGTTGATGAGTCTACTCCTGGAAAACTTTTAACTTCTATCAACCCTCGATTTTTAAACAGCATTTTTCTGAAGTGGACGACACCTGTATGTTTTTACAGTGTATCCACAGATCTCTGCCCAACAACAAAATAAAACTGCATTAATACAAATAATTCCTCAGAGAGAGTGTGAAGGCTGCACGAAAGAAAGACTGATGATATTAAAGTGATCAGTTACGCTAAATCAAGAGCATGAGTTATTAAATCAAAGCCACAAATGATTAAATCGATCAAACAGTTTTTCTACCTCTCGGATTCTGTTCATTTACAGTGTTGTAAATATGAGGTGAAGAGTTCCTGGTGTGGATGTGCTGACCTGTGCGGTACAGCTGCAGGGCCGACAGGATCTGGGTCGAGTGCAGCTGGACTCTCAGAGCCGGGACGTCAAAACCTCCGCTGTCGGCCTTCGTGCTCACACACTGCAGGAACACCGGCCGGGCTCGACGAACCAGGTTCACCAGAGCGTCCTGAAGAAGGGAGGGGTGGGGGGGCAGCGAGAGACTGACTCCAGTGATACTTCAGAAATATTCTCAGGTGGTAATAACACATATTCTGGTGTACTCACTGCCTGTAGTTTCACTGCGATACACTGGGAGTGTCTGCGAATGGCCGCCATCCCGCCGCTGAACGTTTTCCTGATGGTGCCGTTCCTCTGCAGGGAGCGCTGGCTGCCGCCCTCCAAGCCCCCCAGACCTCGACACAGGGGGGGCAGAGAGATCTTAGGGGTAAACATGGACTTCACCACCCCTCTGAGAAAAAGACAGAAAGAAACTAGAGATCAGATTTGACAGTACAGCATGTCTTACAGTCCACAGATGCAGTAATCAGATTACATAACTGCATCTAACTTTAAAAGGAGGAATTTCTGTCTGCTGCAGTGCGAGCCACATCATACCTCACCTCCCCTAAAGCATCATGGGAACAAAAGTACAAAACATACATACCATTGGCCCTTTCTCTGTACCTTTAACACGTGCTGTATGACAGTGAGTGTCAGCCCTCTGGTTGTAAATCTAACTAAGACTCACATGCTGGAGTTCTGGAGCAGACCGATGGCGTTTTGAGCAGACGGGTTGTTCTGGATCAGACCGAACCATCCGGTCAGGTCGTAGCGGACCGGGTCACAGCCCATCAGGTGGTTCACCTCGCACTGCAGCGGCTGCTCGCACTGACGCACTGCAGGGAGGGGGTGATGAGTATTCATGGTATCCAGCACTGACTGAACGCTCTGTGTTTTCTCTTTGGGTTTTTACCAGTGTTGCTGTAATACTGGCAGACTCTCTCCAGGGCGCTGTTCTCACTGGAGGCCGGCGTCACCATCTCCTCATCCAGAACCCACAACAAACCTCTGGGGTCTCCGTCTGCCGCCCGGACCTTAAACACACACAAACAATACAGGGTTACCACAACAGAGAAACATGAGCTGCTGCTGCTTTTCAAACATAAATCTGAGCTGAAGCTTCAAGAATTTCTGTCTCTGTCAAACGGTGGATGAAGAGGAAGGAAGGAAAGAAATATTTTCACCATGTTCATCCTCTGAGGAGGAAACAGCAGGGTGAAACAGACTTAATTAAATTTCAAGAAACAGTTTGTTCCATAGTTTGAGATAAACGCTGCCAAAGGAGCTCTGGGCTTCACTTTTTTAATATTTGACTGAGGTCTGAGATTCCAGGGTCTTTTTAGGAGAAGAGTAGCTGCAGAGAAAAATATAAAATGAAAGAGGAAGAGGTCGTGGCTGTTTTGCATCTTTTTTTATTGTGAGTCTCTCTGTGGTCGTTTGATGTCTACTTTAACTCGCCATGCGTCTCTTTGTGGTCGTTTTGCTTCTATTCTCACTCATTTTGTGTCTGGTTTTAAGTGTATTTATCTGCATTTTGCAGCTATATTGTGTCTCTTTGTGGTCATCCATACAACAAAAGATATTAAATGTGAGTTCAAACAAAGGCCAGAGAGACCTCTGGGTCTGCGTTCAGTTGGCCTATTCAGCCCATGCTTACAGCCAACATCACAGACCAGAAGGCTTGGGCAGACTTTATGTAGCCTGACAGACAAAACTCAGGGCTGAAGTCCCTCTGGCTTCCTGCAACTCAGAAGACACATTAACATTTTTATAAACTCCTCTCTGGTCTGGGTTTTGGTCTCTGGACAGTTAAGAGGGTTGGGATAAAGTGAGGTTGACATTTACCCTCCAGTCCTCTGAGGAAATGATTCCCTTGTTTGGCACGACCTGCAGTTACTGCAGGATTTAGCAAGTCAAGCCTTTTACTTTTATGGCTCATTAAAGAGGCGCTGAAGCAATTTAGCCCCAAAAACACCAGATCCTACACTTTGCAAAATGCAACTGAAACAAAATGCTAAATAACCTTTCATTGGATTCTCCCTCGGCCTCGTCCTTCAAACTCCACAAACCTCCAGGTTGTAACACACAGGGTTGTTTTACCAGATAAAACTCATTACAAGAGGCTGAGTGATGACGAGCATACAGACCTTCATCTACAAATCTGCCTCGAGACGCTTTATAATCTGTACATTATAAACAGACTCTGTCCATGGACCTACAACTTGGAGAAGGAATAAAAACTTTGATGAGGAAAAAAGCAAAGAAGCAACATGCACCATGTGTTGGTTGTGTACCTGTGGAGGCGGCTGGTCGATGGCAGACACCAGCTCAGCCGGGCTGTTTTCTGGACACTCGAACTCCACCGGGATCTTCTCCTGTAACAGACGACACACGAGTGCAGCTGTTCAGTCAAAACCTTGTGTCATTTATTGCTCATCAAAGCGTGTGAGGAGGAAACAAAACAAACATTTAACCTTTAACTCGGTGGAGACTCACCTGTGCGTATCTGTCCAGTGTGTGTCTGAAGGTGTGTGTGTGGTAGTGCTCCAGCAGCCTCTCCTGCAGGTAGTTGTGGCAGAGCTCGGACCAGCCGGCCGCTCGCTCCTCGGCCGAGTGTCTGGGGTTCCTTAAGGCCCGGCGTGTCCACCACCATGACGGAGGCTAACGTCAGCTGCTGACCGCTCAGAGCCCTGACAACAAACACATCACGACTCATTTATACAATTTTATCTCTGGATCATATCATTTCAGGACCAAGTTTCTTGCAGAGTTCGATGAGAAGATTGATCCTTCTCTCATACTTCCAGCAGCTGGTTAGCTTAGCTTAGCCTAGCTGAGCTGAAAGACAGTCAGCCTGGTTCTGTCCAGAGGTAAAATCCACGTACTACAACCTCTAAAGCTCAACGATTAACAAACTTTTTTGTTCTTTTTCCAGACAGGAATCTCTGTCTGTCTGTCTGTCTGTCGATTTTCTCGACAACCGCTCGTCCGATTGATGTTAAACTTGGCGGGTGTGTTGATGAGGACCAGAGGAAGTGCAGGCACATTTTGAACGGACCCTGCACGAGTTTACACTAATTATGAAAACCAGACGATTTAGCGTAGAACAGGAGAACAATAACACGAGCTGAACTAAGATAAGAGGGCAACTTTTTCTTCTCACCTTCTCCACGATCACTGATTTTAAATGTTAATATGTCTGATCTCCTGGTACAGGTGTCATCATTCACCTGTATCTGTGATGATTTTGTCGTATTACTTCTGGTTAATGAGTAGAAACTAAAAAGCTGCAGATAAGAGCGACTACATGGTGAGTCAGGAAATGTTGACAGTTTTGTAGTTTTATTTTTCCTCTGCTGAGCAGAGATGGAGATGTTTATGAAAATGTCCTGTGGTTGCTCATTTTCACACATGAATAATGTTTTCACAGTTTGTTGGTTTAGAGATCTGAATCCACGAAACCTGTTGATGAGTGAGACGATGGCAGTGAAGAGTTCTTCGTAAAGTCCTGCAGCCATTCCATTGACACACTGAGCAGCCGTCAACCTGGGACCTGCAGAGACCAGAAACAACACATTAACACACTCATGTTTTCATTCTGTTTGTTTAAAAACTTAGACCAGGTGGGGATTTCTTTAGCTCTAAAATGAGAGAAATATTACTTAAAATAATCAAAATTATCTGACAACAGAAGAAAACAGATCATTTTGCTTATTATTACGTAACATTTCTCTCATTTTAGTGCTTTATAAACTTGTTTTGGAGCAGTTTTATAATTCTACAAAATAAAATCTACCCAGTGGGAAGAAATAACTTCTTCTGCTGCTTTGATTTCTACTTATATTTGTCTTTTTACAGTGTAGTAAATTTCAAGTAGATGCATTTTAGGCCAACTAATAAACAAATAAATAAATGAAGCATTTTGATCTTCATGTTGGAAAATAAAATAGTAATTCTATATTTCACAGGTCTCTAATCACCTTCTAATTTCCTGGAGAAAACAGAGATATTGCAGGTTTTTCCTTGAAAATAATAACTTCACTCTAAATCTAATAAGTTTGTAAGTCCCTGCCAAAGCTGCACTGGTTTCTCCTTTTAAATCCATCTTTGTTTGATGGTTTGTAACGAGCATCACAGCCTCACAGCGCCGTCAGTCTGATCCACTTCACTCTCTCTGGCCTCTGACAGACTCTCCCTCCACCTCCACCCTCCCTGGTTATTCCTGCTGTTGCCCTGAGCGAGTGTTTGCGTCTCACCCTCCTCTGTGTCGGCGGCGGGGTTCCTCTCTCTGCTGCCCCCGGTGGCTCTCTGCAGCAGCTGTCGGAGGTGGTGTTTGAACACGGCGGTGTGCAGCTCCTCTCCCTCGCAGCCCAGCACGCCGCTGGCCACCTGAGCGCTGTCGAAATTCACAAACTGCCTCCTGCCCACTGAGGAACGGAGGGAGGACACAGAGAGGACATTAGTGATGGAGAGAGGGCTGATTCTGCTCTAATAAACTAAAGATTTTCTGCAAATGTTGGAGAACGTTTGGTTATTTCTGCCTGAGTTTGACGACAGCTTATTTTGCCAGACGCCATCAATCAAATCTGATCAAAGCGCCGCCCACACACTTCTGCAGAGTGTGTGTTAATAACGTGTCAGTGGTTTTCTGTTGAAGAGAAACATGTAAGATCTGAAACCAGGTTTTCAGAGCATTTAAATGTTAAATGATGCAATCGACAGGAAAAACAATCACAACTGTTCATCCGCAAAATTCATAAGACAGGAGGAGTTTATAGTTTTCTGACTGTAGGAGTAAGAGTGTGTGTGTGTGTGTGTGTGTGTGTGTGTGTGTGCAAGACATTTTGTTTTTTACGACTTTAAAGCAAAATATAACTTCACTGAGCAGCAGCGCCCCCTGCAGCCACCAGTGGTAATTAAGTGGTTTTCATGCAAAGAAAACAAACAGTCCTAAGTATATTACCCATGATCCCCTGCTCCCTCTGCAGCAGGAAGTGCTGTGGCTGTAACAAACACCAAACTCTGTTTCTAATTCTTGATGTTTTCAGTTTCCTGGCTGCATATCAGAGATGAACACTGTTTTTTTTTTTTTTGACTGATCAGCATTTATTCAAATTATTGCTCAAAGCAGATCATTTCTTTATGTTTTCAAACATGATCTTGAGACATCTTTAAAAGACGCCTCTGGTTTATTAAAGCACGTAGAGTTTTGGCCTAAACCCACTGTATCCTCCAAAATAAAAACTGACAGTTGGGATTTGTCCACTTTAACTTTCTTTGGAGGAAGAGCTGGAAGGATTTAAAGAAAATATCTACTTTGCAAACACAAAAACACATGTATATTACCCATAATCCCCCTCTCCTTCTGGAGCAGGAAGTAACAAACACACCAAACTGTTTCTAACTCTTTGATATTTCCATCAGTTTTCCTGGATATCAGACGATGAACGCTGGTTTTTAATGACGTCTAACTATCACTCAGTCAGAGGGAGATCGAACCTGAAAAACCAGAGAAACAACAGAGACTCTGTTCTCCCTGTTACAAGATATTTACTGATTTCAAGGTGAAATATTTACGTCATGTTGCTTTAAGAAGCTGTTTGATGGTTGAGACCTGTTACAGCAGCACAAACATGTGTATATGTGTCCTGAGGGCTTACTAACACTGTGTGACTGATGATGATGGTAATGATGAATCAGTGTTACCTTTACAGGCCCCGGCAGCTCCCAGATGGTAAATACCAAGCCAGAACATGCCAGATCGCCTTCTGCTCGTCGGCCGAGAAGCCGAGCGTTTCCATGGCAGTCAGCAGCTTGGTGAAGGCGACGGACGCTCGCTGTTTCTCTTCAACCTGAGAACAGACAGACAGGGAGGGGAGGGATGGTCTGTCTGTGAAAATCAGCCACTTAATAAGGTGGAAGAACAGCTGAGTCACATCTCATCTCAGTCTCGTCGAGATCCGTCTCTTCGCCACATGATTCTTTCCTCTTCAAAACCCCTTTCGGCTCATTTGTCTATTTTTACTCCCTCGGTGCTTCACCCTAAACACACCACGTTCTGAACATTTCATTTGTTCGCTGGTAATTCATGCAGGTCTCAAGTTCTAAACTTCCTAAAGAATCCAAAATAAGATCTTTGATCTTGTCAGATTCTCCTGTGGTGTGATCTGCTCTGAGGACGATCGGAGCCTGCCCCGATAAATATTACATTATTATATGTATATATATATATTCAATATTACATTACATTTTCTACATCGGTTCAGAATTAAAAATCTGTCAGTGTGTTTTACTGTACCTTGGTGGGATGAACGATACCAAACGAGTTGAATTCAGGGAGCTGGTGCAGCTGCAGCTCCGTCCTAAAGAAGAGTTAACAACAGGACAACATTTACTGTACGTGTGAAACTGTCAGAACCTTTAGTACGAGTCAGTTAGTGTCAGAAGCTACAGTACAGCAAGTAAGAGTACCAATACAAGTGTGAAAATACTCCAGTAAATGTCCTGTGTTCTAAGTTATTAAATTCTGGAAGTATTACCAGCAAAACACAGGTAAAACAGCTCTGATTTTATGATAAAAATACAGATTTTAAGCCAAAAATGTTGGTAACCACTAAAACTTAATCTTAATGTGTTGTATTTTATAAGTTTCTCATGTGTCTTTAATGTACGATCTTCAGTAACTAATAACTATGGCTGTCAGGTAAAAGCTACAATATTTCCATCTTAAATGTGGCGCAGTACAAGTATAAAGTAAGAATACTGATGTAAAGTAACTTTAACTATGACGTGGACAGTACTTTACCTCATCTCTGTGCTGAGTCCTGCCAGCATCTGAGAGAAAACCAGGAAGTTACTCTCTCCTGGAGTTTTCTGACACACCCTCCATTTGTCCAGCATCATGGTCTGATGGAGAGGAGGAGGAAGAGATGAGAGTAACTTTAAAAGCGATCGTGTTTGACTCTGTTAAATGTGTGTGTGTGTGTGTGTGTGTTGCGTGCCTGCAGGTGTCCAGCGGCGGCCTGTCCGGCGTGGTTGAAGTCCAGCGAGAAGACGGTGGCGAACCGAGACGAGGCGTCGCTGTGCTGGGAGCTCACGCAGCCGAACGACCTCAGGATGGTGAACATGGCCTGAACGGCGCTCCGCTGCAGAAACGACAGGGAGATTAACAAACCTGTGACCTGAACGGCCGTCACCTCCACCTGCTGCTGCTGCGCTCACCGCTGATGTTCTCTCCGGTTGTACCCGCCTGTTTGAGGAGGGCGTGCGTGAAGGCTTGGCACGCCGTGGTCTTTCCCGTCCCGCTGCGTCCCACCGCGCACACGCTGTGGTCCCTCCTGGTGCCGACCACGGACACGTAGACCCGCTTGACCAGGGCAGCCAGAGCCGGGGGAGCGTCCCACACCGACTCTCCTCGACGAGACTTCGGGGTCTGACGGGGAAACAAGACGACTGTTCAGTCTCAGCAGATCAATAATCGATCATCAAACCGCCGTGGTTTGGTCTCACCTTGCTGTGGGTCTGTAACGGAGGCCAGAAGTTGACCAGGTTGGGTCCGGCGTGCGTGAGCGGCATGTTGGCTTTAGCTCGACTCATCAGCGTGTGCAGGACTCCACACTCGGTTCACGCTCTGCAGGTCGCTCAGGTCCTCGCACAGATCCAGCTCTGACGGGTTACGCTGAGGAGGGAGAGGGACGCCGGCGTTAAAGGACCAGTCCGTGTGGTCAGTGATTCACTGAATTTAAAGCTTGAAACTAGAATAAAGGTCTGAAACCAGCTCTCAAACACAAGAAACAAAAGCAATAACACAAGAGAAATATTATTCAAAACACCTGAAACTTTCCTGCTCTGTCAGCAGGTAATTTGCACATTTTAATTAATATCTCCTCCTTTTTCTTGCTTTTTTCTTGTGATGGAGATAAAGATAAAGAATCCTTCACTTTTACTCTCAGACTAAAAAGAATAAATCCAACATTGATTTAAGTCATAATCTCTAAATAAGTTTCTTTTTCCTTCAGTGTCAGATTCTCAATGACAATACAAACATCTAAAATCACTAGGTAAATGTTTCATTATCGGACACTCAGCCTAGTCTCTCTTCCTTTAACATCAGACAGAAACTTCTCACCTTCTCGATTTCGTACTCGGTGACGTCGTGCAGCGACCCGTCTGTGTGCAGTCGCACCCTCACTCGGCCTTCTGGGAGTTCAGGCGTTCCTTCGTCAGGCTTCAGCTGAGTGGCTGAAACGAGAGAACGACGATCAAGCTCCCTCGCCGACACATCGTTAAAGTATGACTGCGTTTGATTTGTGCATGATTAGCAGGGTCAGAGGTCAGAGGTCAGCGGCTGTGACCTCTGAAGCAAACATGTTAAATGTGTTTTGAAATGAGCTGTGTGTGTTTGAAGCGTTCATTTCTCACCGAGGGTGAAACCGTCCTTCTGGACACACCACACAGTTCCAGCTTCGTACCACACATCCCTCACCTGAGAGAGGAGACACGACACCTGAGTGGAGTACTGCGAGTACTGCGAGTCCTGCTGATGTACATGTTAAAATACGCGTTATACTACAGTGAAACCATCTTTAATTACTCCAGGGTTACACACCTCTCTCCTGGTCTGTTCAGTTATCTCTGTGTCTGCTTGCCTTCCCTCGGGCTCCTGCCTCTCCTCCTTCTTCTCCTCCTTCTTCTTCTCCTCCTTCTTCACCTCCTCTATCCTCTCCTTCTTCTGCTCGCTCTGTGGCGTCTTCTTGGTCTTCTTCTCCGACCTCACGTCCTGCTGCTGTCTCTGCGGCTGCGGTTCTACTTCCTGTTTGCCGTCGGGCTCAGGGGAGACGATGAGCCTCTGAGACGGGGACTTGCAGTCCGACTGGGCCGAGGTTCGTCCCTGCCTGCTGTTGCTGAGCAGCTGCTCGGCCCGGAGCGCCATCTCGGCCTCGAGGATCGGGGGAGTCTGGTCCGGGACGAGGAACTGCTGCACGAGGTTGTCGCTCAGTTTGCTCGGCTGCAGGGGATCAGAGTTTAGAGAGTTAGGGGAGAAGATCAGTCCCACTCTGACGTCTGACACAGGTGAGAAACCTCTCACCTGTTTCTCCTCTTTGACCTCCGGCTCTTTGTGTTTGGTCTCCTTCTCTGAGTCTCTGACCAGCTGTTTGAGGAAGCCTCCCGGCAGCGCTGACAGAGGCGGCGGAGGGACGGCCGTGGCCACCGGCTTGTTCTCCTCCTTTATCTGTGGTTTGATCGATTGATGGATGAAAGTAGAATTAAGACAGAAACAACAAGTCATTCATGGGATCGAATCAGATTCAGTTTGGACGCAGAAAAGATTAAAAGAATAATAAAAAAATTACATTAAAGACGACTACAGACATGCTACTGGCTGACATTTAATTTTGATTTATTTAACCTTTATTTAACCAGATAAATCCCTCTGAGGTTAGCAACCTATGACAGGATGCAAACAAACATTCAGGTAACAACAGACAGAGGCTCAAATAAACCAAAAACAAAGATGATTAGTGAAGGAGACCAGAGTTTACAGCAGCCTTCAATCATGCTCACAGTGAAAACACTGACATGCAGGTTTAAGAGAGAGAGCTGCAGGACTGATCCTAAAACCAGGAGGTCAGTTAGCATTATCTGATGAACTAAACCTGGAAGGAGCAGAAACTGTAGTTGGTCAGAGTTTATTTTCTGGAATAATCCAGAACCCAAACGTTTTCAGAATCCTTAACCAAAGTGTTTTTGTTGTCTGAACACAGACCAGACCGTCCACTGTCCATCAACTACGACTGACGTCAGCCTCAGATGTATAAACCTGGACATAAATCATCACTAATTGTCTTCTATCCTCCAGAGTTGCAGGAAGCAGGAGTCAAACCTCTCCCCTCCCACCTTCGACTGTGCTTGAGTAAAGTTTTAGAAGTTTTCCAGAGTGTGTTCCCGGCTTTATGAGGAAATATGAGTCAGCAGCTGTGACGAGCGTCGTGAGGGAACTAGAAGAGCCAGGCGGAGAGGTGGCCAGAGGCCTGACATTTAACTAATAGGTATCACCTGCTGACACAATGGGGAATATGATAAAGGTCAGTAGGACAGCTGTTTCACATTCTGACAGGATACAATATGTAACCATCAGAAAACTCTGGAGCTGGCTGAGGATTTGTCTGTACGTCCAGTAAATCATGTAGTATGAGTTCAGTGGTGATTCGCCACCGACACAGTTCATAAAACTCTGGTCCTGACGCCACATTTAGACCAGGATCCACACAAGAGTGCTTGAAAATGCTTTTATCAGTCGCTGTGCGCTGGATGACTAACCAGAGAAAAGCCGACAGCTGTGGTAAGAGTTTTTCTAAAAACCTGAACTAAAGCACGCCGTCACAGCCGTGAACTCCAGCTGGTTCAGAGGGTCAATAGAAGAGATTTTAGTGGAAGGTTTTACTGCTGTAAAATGGCCCAAAACAACAATGAAGGAAGCATAGTCATATTATTTAAAGTGAGACTGTGATTAAATAATATTTTCTCTTTCTCTTTTCCTGTTACACTACATTTTTACATTTATCATTATCACACAACTGTAACAGACGTTATAGAGTCGTGTCGTCCTTCTATATCACAAGTATTATCACCAAAAAGCATCAGTTAACATATTAAACTAAATATTTTTAAAGGATAGGAAGGTGATTATCAGTCTAATACTCAAAGATATTCAGATTTACTGACACACAAGACGTTAAAACAAGGGAATATTTGGTATTTTTACTTTTTGTTTAACCAGAAACATCACTGTACATCAGTACCAGACTCCACTGACAAAAACAGGAATTTTACCGAGCAGAAGACAGGAGCTGCTGGAATACCTGGAGCAGTTTGTTTGTGTTATTGTGTGGTAATTTTACTCCATGTAAAGCATTTTAATACTTCCTCCACCACTGAAAGTCTCACAGTAACACAAATACTCTAACAGATGGAGGCAGTGGTATTCCAGCAGCTCCTGGTTAAAATTCCTGTTTTTGTCTATGGAGTCTGGTACTGATATATAGTGATGTTTCTGATTAAACTCTTGATACAAAGCTCTGTCTCTGTAGGAATCCTTCCATAATGTTGTCAGACACTGAGAAGAACAATCTGAGTCTGTCAGTGGCAAAAACAAGAAGAAGAAGAAGATTTTAACTTGTACTTTTTCTATGACAGTTGTTGAGAGTCACAGTCTGAAGGGACGACTGTAAATATTGAATATCAACACAACCATCAGCCTCAAACCACAAATATCAGTGACGGAGAACGAGGCTTTAAAAAGTGTCAGGGTCGTACCACTAAACATGGAGGATGACTAATGCAGAGCTCACAGCGACATGTCACGATGATTCAGGGTTAGAAAACAGGGTCCACTCACCATGTAATCAATGCTCCATCCACCACACACACACACACACACACACACACACACACACACACACAGATGGAGTCAGGATTATATACGTTCAATTAACACAGCATGCAGTAACTCTGCACCTCCCTTTTGCTCCCACAGTTTTAAGCGTGAAGACAGCGCCATGGTTGCACAGTGAGGTGGTCGGGGTTGGAGGGTGGATGGGGTGGGTGGGTGTCTGGGGGAGGAGGGTGGGAGGGTGGGGTCACACGGACACGTCAGCCAGATGTGATCTCAGAGTGGCGGTCGGTCGGTCGGTGGCGGTGTGTGTGCGTGCAGAGACAGACACGCAAACCTGACGACGGAGAGAGAAAGTTAGAAGTGAAGGAAAGTGGAAGGATGGTGAGAAGCATCACACCTGCCTTTCAACTCAGAGACTGTACAAAAAAAACATTTCATTCCATCAGATTAAATCAGTTGAGCTATCACACACACACACACACACACACGTCACGGTGAAACAGTTTTCCATTACTGAGCCACTTTGAGTCTATCGAGGCGTCATTATCTTTTAAGAAACTGTCTCCTCATCCTGCTGCCGAGAGGTCGAGAGGCTCCGCTGTCACATATTCACACCGTCTTTGTTCTTCGTTTTGTTGTCGCTGAGAGTTTTCAGCACTGGAAACCAGAGCCTGTCCAAATCCTGACAAAACTGGGGTCTGACTTGTAAAGAATTAAACACAAATACAACAGGAGGAAAAGATTAAAGCTGCTCTAATCTGTTTTTTTAATATTAAAAGTGGATTAAATGTGTGATGTGAGAGGAGCTGCTTGTTGTATGTGGCACAAATTTTAACCCAAAATCTGCAAAAAAAAAAAACAAAAAAACACAAATTATAATGTTTGTTTTATGTGAATATGAGCTGGTGGTTGGAGATGAGCAGCAGGTGGAGCTGTTTCTCCAGCTGCTGCCATTAAACCACAGAAGAAGATGAAGAGGTCACTTGTTTCATTAGTGTGAAGAAGCTTAAAGTCTCCTCCTTTTAGAAATGATCCTACAACCAGGAAGTAAGTTAGCATGTTAGCATGTTAGCTCTTCCTGTTCCCTCGTCCCAAAGTCTTTCTGGTTAAATGTCTGAAATAAGGTCTGTGGTTCACTCTCCCACTGACACTCCTTCCAGGCAGCGTCAGGAAGCAGATAAGCACTGTTCCACCTCAGAACACAGAGCAGCATAAAGAGCAGATATTCTTCAGGAGGTGGAGGAGACCAAACACAGAGATAAAAGAGAATTAGTACTGGACTAATTAACATTTAACAGGAACCAGGATCTTTCTCTAACCATAACCAAAGTGCCTTGTTGCCTAAACTTAACCCTACTTAACCCTGATGTTGAGTTGTTAATGAACAGTTTTAAACTAAAGTATATACTAAAAAATGGATGGTACTGATTCATATGTGATTATTTTTCTCCTTTAATTTAGAATTTTTGGGCAAATGCTTAATTAAGAATGCAAAAATTGTAATTATTAAAAATGTAAATCAACATCTAAATGACATTTTCTAGCCAAGGTATCAGAGAAAGTATAAACACCACAGGTTCCTCAGAGCAGAGGAACTGCACTTCTTAAGGTCGTGAATGACGTTTGACTGAATTCTGATGCTGTTTTAATTTTGTTAATATTAATCAATCAACAAAAAAATGATGTTTAATCTAAATGACAGAACCTTTCTGAAACATCTCGTCTGGTGAAGAAGTGATGACCTGTGGCGTCTCTCAGGGCTCTATTCTCGGTCCTTTATTGTTTCTAATTTATATGTTACATTAAAAACGTGCACATGAGGAGATGGATCTAAGATGAAGACCTAAACTTTTCTAATTATTTCTGTAACATAACAAAGACAGTCATCTGTCAAGTCAGGAGAGTTTCTCAGAACTCTGGACTGGACTGTAACCCTGAAATCAATCAAACACGTCCAGGTTGTAGAGAATACAGCTGCCAGGCTTCTTACATTAATAATATCTGACCACATTTCTATTGTTTGGCCTCCTGTGACCTTAAGAACTGACTTTAAACTTATTTTATTTGCTCCCTATTTGTCTTTTTTTCTGTTTTGATCTGCTCTGATATCCACAAGGCTCTTAGTAAACATGTTTTTCCTTATTGTTATTTGTGTGAAACCCTATAGTAGATCTCACACTTTGGACTGTACGCTCCACAGCACATTAGGCGACTGCTTGTTGCTCATGTCGGTCCCTGTAAACAACTCGACACCTATTTTCAACAGAACGAGGTAGTTTGCCAGACAGGACAACACAACTTCTCACACCAGCAAAAAATCCACCAGGTTTACATTTAAATTTCACAATTCAGGTGGAACCCTGACCCTGAATAGTTTTAGTAGAGTTCCTGACAGTCTAACAGTAGCTGCAGATCCCACACAGTGAAATTTCCAGAGACACTTCACGATAAAAACCAATGTCCCAGTGAAGTCAAAAGTGTCTGAGCTGGTTTTATATTCTGTGTGAAGCCGGTGTCAACTCACACCCTGGTTACTGTACCACACAGGCCCTGTCAGGCCTCTCAGCTACATCATCTATAAATAAAACCTGGAGAATGTCACTGTAATCTCTAATTGTCTGTGCTCACCGGACAGAGACACCGACACGCAGAAAGACACGGCGGCGTACCTTCAAAAAACAGCAAGCGGATAAAAGATCCAGACGAGTTTGTGGCAAATCCTGTGAGGCCGAACGAGTCCCGCTGTCGCACAAACACCACCACGGACTCACACTCACGCTGGGCAAGACAGACTGAGCTGGGCATGTAGCAATGGAGTCAGAAATAGAGCGACACACACACACACACACACACACACACACCGATAAGCAACAGGACGGGGTTGACAGACGATTCCTCTATAAATATCTGCAGGCACAAGGGGGGGAGAGGAGGGGGGAGACGACCCTGTTTGGAGACCTGGTTGATCCTGAACAACAAGAGAAGAAGAAGTGACACATTAAACAATCTGTTTACAGGTGATCTGTTCATGTTATTTAAAACTTGCTTTCTAAAGGTGTGTGAAAGCAGGAGGGTGGGGGAGGTGGGAGATGATAATGAACGCCTGCTGCCTCCCCCGGCCCCAGAGGACACAAGTGCACATGTGCAGGTCTGCACCACATCAGCTGTCCGGTTTGATTGACAGCTCCAGCTGGGGGGGGAGAGGGGTGAGGAGGAGCCTCCTGGTTCCTGTGAGGAGGGGGGAGAATCAGTAACCTCCTACTAATATATGTTTATACTAATAAGTTGCACTATTTTGACAGAAGGTAATGCTAGCTGGAGGTTTTTATTAGCCATGCTAGCTGCACACAGCTCCAGGGATGGACACACTGCTGTGTGTGTGGGTCAGTTCACCACTTATATCTCGACAACTCCTGGATGGATCACCATGAAATTTGCCTCAGACGTTAATGACACCCAGAGGATTAACGGATTAAAATGTCGAGACACACGACAACATCAAAAATGTAGATTTCACATATTTATCTGAGCTCAGTTTCTAAATTACACTATTTTTAGTCATTGATCACTTAACAGACTTTTATTTTGAAAATCCAACAGGAATACTGTATAAAATTTTTCTACCATGTAAATACTGGACCAAGAAAAATCATCAGATCATCAAATTTCAGCTCATTAAGTAACTTTAACTTACCTGAATTTACATTTCAGAGGTGTAGAGCCGCTCCTCTGTAGTTTATATATATTTGAAAAGCTTGTCGCCGGTTGGCCGACATCTTGCCGTCTTTGCCAAGGCATATTTACGCGCCGGTTCGTGATGGACCAAACCATTTTTGCATCATGGGGAGGGAAGTAAAAATGTTTTCAACCACTACGCCACGGAAAATTAGGAAAATAAAAAAATTAACAGGCTTTTATGTTATTCATAAATACTATATCAAGTGTTCACTATGATTTATATTTGTTAGATTATTCAAGCAGGTTATTTAAAGGTTACCAACCCCCCTTGACTCACCCCGGAACAACTGACCCGGTGTTTCACCGATAATGGCGGCTAATATGCTAACTGTCGACCGACTCAGGTTTACACTTAATATTTGCCTCTAAACAAGAAATAAAGCAGCTATACTCTTCTCATATCATCTGAGAAGTGTTAAAACAAAACAGTCACAGACAAATCGTGTCAGAGGCGACGACATAAGACGATAAACTGCCGCAACTGCTGTCATGCCTGTTTAACTCTGAGGCTACTGCTGCAGAATAACCAGGAGGAGTCACTGCTGTACCAAAAATCTATTTAAGAGTTTTAAATGCGCTCCAAAAATCAGTTGAAAAATCAAATAGTTTCACGATGAGACAACACTGGTTTGTGGCTCAAAAAAATACTTTGTTTTGGTTAAAGTGGCTGCTCCATGAACCTTTTAAAATACACCTGTGGGACGCTTTGGCCTTGGTGGCTCCACAGGTGTGTTTTGTTCTGTACCAGACAAGATCAATTTTGACAAATTATACCTTGTTTGAAAGCTCTACATCTCCTGATTCTGTCTGTGCAAAGTAGTTTTGGTCGCTTTGGTCTTTGTCCCAATAAATGTGTTTTTATGGAGAAAGGGTCCAAAAACCTGAGCCCAGAGTTATGAGTGTAATCAAAGGGGTTGAGGCAGAGCAAGAGTTTTTATTTTGGGTGCATTAGTTTCAGGTTTGTGCATATAAATAGCAGAGGTTATAGGGGACCCTCGTCATCATGGTTTCAATAATAAACACTGGGTTAAGGTTATGAAATGATGGAGGAGAGGTAACAGTGCTGACTGGGCTGGAAGAAGGAAACAAACAGTGATCTAATGTGTTTAAACCTGATGTTTTGGGTCAGTGCAAACACACAGCCTCAAGACCAGAACCTGAAAGTGTAGGATCTGGTTTAATGAGACGAGACAAAGCATCAATGAGACCAAACCAGGTTAATGGAGTCTGCCTGGTGCAAGACAAACACAATCGACCCAACAAATGGATCAGTTTGAAGTTAAATGCTGTTCCTCTTTTATCTGCCGCAGAGGGACGATGTGTTTCTCCACAGCCCTCGGCCTCTGTTAAACATTATTTTTAATGTTTGGGGCCTGAACATTTGGTTCAGTCTCAGTGTTTCCAGATGCAGCAGCTGTAAAAACACTGTAAACTACCTGCAGACACAGTTAGAAACTCACAGGCCTGAACACGATCTCAAATAAAATAAGATTCTATTTGTAGAAAAAGTAACGACTGAAAACAGGTTTATAATTCCTTTTTCCAAATGGAAGGCCTCGTAGAAAAGCAAACTTTTAATGTTTTTTTCCATCCCACAAAGTTTAGTGATGCTGGGAATAACAAGATATTAATGCACAAACATGGCTTCTTCATCAGAGGATGCTCAGTTGTCATGGAGACAGATATGTTCCACTGCATTTTTTGGACTTCTGGTCCAAAATATAACACACAGGAAACGGCTGAAAGCTCCAGAAAACAAGTAAGTGAAGTTTGAGTTGGGATTGTTTCGTCAAACTCCCAGAGACAGAAACAGCTGTGTTTGGTTTCACGTCTCTTCACATCTAAAAGAAAATCTTGTGGTTATTTGGGTCAAACACACTCACAGAAACAAAGCAAATGTGACAGGAGGCAACACGGAAAAAGGATTTTTATTCATGAACTGTTTTTACAAGCAGTCCAACACGCAACTTCCTACCTGTCTCGAAAAAACAAAACAAAAAGAAAAAAAATCATTGAAATAAAATAAATTTACTAATAATCATTGAATAATATTACCAATTATATATCAGTATTATCATAACCTTAATGGTAATAATAACCCAAAGCCAGTAGTATTTGTGTCTGTCTGTGGCATATGAAAAACAAAACAAATAAAGAGTTTCTGATGGGTGGAACTCGGAGGATTTTCTACAGCGAGCTCTCGGTGGAGAGCTCAGACACGTGGAGGAGAGACGGAGCGAGAGGAGCTCCCCACACACGCAATAAATATGAAAGAGCAAAGAGTCCGGTATTTTAAACAAAAATAATCATCTGGAACTCGCAGGTACAATATCTAAAGTCTTTATGTGCAAGATTCGAGCTGAAGTCTTCACCACAAACAATTATACTCACATCAAAACCCCCGACCTCCCCCGAAACAATTTCATTTTGTTTTCTACATTAAATCTTTTAAATAAACCTAGAGCATTTTGTCATTTCATATACACATATATTTATATATACTTTGATTTTTTTCCTATATGCCATCCTTTTTAAATTGTCTTGTGTTGAGCGTGTGTTTGAGCTGAGTATCTGTGTGTGTGTGCGTGTGTGTGTGTGTGTGTGACAAAAACAAAATTGAAAAATAAAAAGTCCACTGGATGAACATACAAAGCGATGATGAAAACGCACTCACATGACAAACGTACAGTGTGAAAGAAAACGAGTCAGAGCTGGGTGGTGTGCGTGTGTGTCTCTCAATGAACCGCACACACACTCACACTCATTCATACACACACACACACACTCACACACACTTCTTCTCCAGAAAATGTTTGGTCACAGTTTTGTACCCTTCAAAACTTCCACCGCAAAAGTTGTGTGTGTGTGTGTTTGTTTGTGTTTGTGTGTGTGTGTGTGTGTGTGTGTGTGTGGTGTTTCTTCTTTTTTTTTTCTTCTTTTTCTTTAAATTTCTGTTTTGGCTACTGCCGAGTCTGCGCGGTGAGAAGGGTCAAAGTTCAGAAAAGGAGGCTTCCCATTGGTTCCACTCAATCTGCAAACAGTTATTTGGCACATTTAACAACTATTAAGTAACACATTGGGCTAAAAAGGTGCAACAACATAAATTTCAATGAAAACAATAAAAACCATTTTGGTTTACAAAAATAAAAGACACCTTGAGAGGTGACGAAATTTCTCTATAAGATGATAATATCTCCCCCTGACTGGTAAAGGCTACAAAGAAAAAAAAACAATCACAATGCTCCCCCCCCCACTCCCCCCGCCCCCAAAACCAACCCTCTTCCTACTGTAGGTCACACGTCACAGCTGTGGAAATGCATGGACATCACAGACAAGGACACTGTACTGCATGAGAAATAAAAACCCTGAAAATGTTTCTTTTTTTAAATGAATGTATCTGACGAGAGATTGGTTCCTGTTCCCGCTCCTCTGCTGCCGAGCCTCCAACAAACACTGCGACTGTGTGCGTTTCGATGAACAAACTTCGACGACGCTGGCGAAGGAAAAAAAAAAGGTTTCACCTCATCTGAACTAAAAGAAAGACATAAGATCATAAAAAGACTTTGAGGAAAACTCCACCCTGAAACACCTGAACTGCACCTGCCTCTGACTGAAACTCTTCTCCTTTTCCCTGCTGAGGAAACACTAAGTCCCAGAATGCAACACTCAACAGCAGAGCTGCAGAACAGTTTCTTATAATTGCTGATTAGTCGTTTCTCGAATGTGACATGTGATTGTAAAAAGTATTTTGTGTTTTGGTCGAATGAAACGAGTTTAGATTCAGTTATTAACTCCCTCACTGTTTCCTCAACATACACTGACGTACAACATGCAGCTTTCTGGGAAATGTAGGCCAGCTCAACCAGTACAGGACTACATGAGGCAACAAAAAGCAGCTGGACTGTGTCGAACATCAGAGTTCATGTGTGAAAGTTTGAGGGTGGATTTTTCCTTTAATTAGTTTCAGCTCGTCTTCTTCGTTCCGTCCACAGCCGCCGGCCGACTCAACCTGTAAACCTACGTGGATGACGAGTGTGTGCGAGCGACGGACGATGACACGTTGTTTCCAGAAGCTGCGAGACGGCGACACAAACGTCAAAAAGCGTAATTCAAACCGACACAGTCCGACTGAGGTAATGCAGCGCTGCGAGTGATGGAAAGCTGTCACGCTCCTGCCTGTCCACACCCTCCCTCCCTCCCCCCCAGCAGGAGCCTCCTCCTCCTCCTCCTCCTCCTCCTCTTCCCTAAAAGCCAGGACAGATTCACAAACAGGCAGACAGAGAAGTCCCCGATAATGCAAACACGTTAGACTAAAACACTGGAGATGCACAGAGAAAGGGTTGCTTATATACACTCAGAGTCACTTCCTCCCTCCCCCTCCCCTCCCCCCTCCCTCCCTCTGCTATCATCTCTTTTTCTGCAAGTGTAGCCTTCATAACACAATAGTTACACCGTTGTCCGTGGTTACAGATCCCCAGGTAAACCAGTCTTCGTGGTTCCCACAGCAACCGGCTGCTGTTTGTCAGCCAATGAAATCTCAGTCTCTATGGTAACTGGCTGTACAAGAGCCAATCTGAAAGAGTCTGTGGTCCTTGTACTTCCTGGTTTTCTGCATTGGAATGATCAAACACCCCCCCACCAGCACCAGAACCAGAACCAGAACCACCACCAACCAGCCTCCACCTGCAGGGGGCGATCTCCTCCTGGGCGCTCAGCTGACTCAAGTAAATGTTGATGTTGGCACTTTACGCACTTCAGTAACGGAGGGAGGAACAGTTCAGAGGGAGGGGCGAGGGGAACCAGTAGAGCAGCTTTTGTTGTTGTTGTTGTTGTTGTTGTTTTGTCCCCCCCCATAAGAGAGGGAGGAGAGAAAGGGGGAGCAGAGGAACGCCTCTCAGTCTCTCAGTAATCAGATCATGAGCTCTGTGGGGGTTTTGGAGGAGTCCATCAGGCCACTGTGGGGTCCTGGTTCCAGATTCACCTGATTCAGACAGAGGGAGACGGCCGTGGTGGATGGGTGAGGGGGGGGGAGACAGGAGGGGGGAGGACAGTGGAAAAGAGAGGAGAGGACGGGGCGTCTGTTCGTCACATTCATGCAGAGGTTCTTCACATGCTGACTCCTCCTGAATGTTTCTCCTCCTCCTCCTCTCGTCCTCCGGGTGCGACTGGCGAGGTCCCGTGACAGGAAATAAACAAAAAACCTAAATTCTGATTGGTCGTCGTGTGGAGAGTGTGTGTGTGTGTGTGTGTGTTTGGTGAGAGGCTGATGCTCCGTCTGTGGTGGGAGGGAGTCTGTGGCCGATGAAGAGGAGGGAGGAGGAGGAGGAGGAGGAGGGGGTGGGATGCAGTGTGTGTGTATGTGTGTGTGTTTATATATTCATATACGTGGTGTGTGTGTGTGTGTGTGTGTGTGTGTATTCACAGGCCATTGCTATTGCGGTGTGTGAGAGGAGGTTTGGAGAGCTCCACCACTCCGGCCCGGCCTTTCCCGATGACTTTGGGGGCGCGGCGCAGCAGCTTCTGAGCTTCTGTGAACGCCTCGGTCAGCTCTTTCTTCCACTGCACGAACTCCGGGTCGCTCTGCACACACACACACACACACACACACACAAATCAAAATAAAAGGATCAGCTGTTTGCCTTTATCTGGTCGACGCAGCTCGGAAACAAAGAGAGCGAGTCGTACCTCACACTGCAGCACAAACTGCTTCCCTCCTTTGATGCGCAGCAGGATGCACTTCTTGTCTTTAATCTGCGTCTCCTCCACCGTCACTATCTGCTCCATCGTCAGCAGGTTTTGCTGCGGGGAACAAAAGAAACTGACCCATCAGGAAACGAGCAGAAAGGTGAAGCAGAACACAGGTAACGACGCATCGAGGGATGGAGCTGAAAGACTACGGCTCCAGAGTCGACTCCGAGCCCCCAGAGCTGTGGAGGCGACGCCGGAGACCAGACTCCCTGCACAGACCTGAGAGTCCTGACAATACGACACAGCTTCAGGTCTCAGTGAAAGAAAAACACTTTGAACCCTTTGAACCCGTTAATGTAAAGGCTCACGACCTGAAACCTGCAGGTCTCAGACCACATTCAGACCCTCTAACCCTGCATGAAGGTCAAATGAAAACCGGGCAGTGAAATCCTTTAAGCGTGAATCTAGAAACCAAACCGAACTTCCTGATTCGTATTTCATCAAATCACTCACACACCTGTCTGAGGCGTGTGTGTGCAGACGAGGCGTTTAGGGAACATCGGTCTACTGTGACTTCTACAGAGTCTGCATGTGAGGCGTTTAGAGGACAAACCAGGATCCTGCAGCTGCAGTTTTAAACCTTCAGAAACCTTCAGTGAGATGTGACGTCTGTCAGCTGTAGGATTCAGGCTGAGTTGGGAAATAAACGTCACTCTGCTCTGGAGCTCTGAGGATATAAGTTCATCCCTAAGTCTCAGAGAGGTTTGTCCTCAGAGATTCGGAGTCAGGGTTCAAAGGGTTAACACAGGTCTAAAGAGAAAAAAAACTTCCACCGACTTTTTATTTTGCTTCTGTTTCCAGCTCCGAGTTACTGCGTCTAAAACAAGGTCCAGCACTGACTCTCCCTTTACTTCATCTAACAGCAGCTGTGACACACTACAGAGTCTGAAGCAGGGAGGTGGACTACGCTCTACACAGCAGGGACTCACACAGACCTGGACCTGGAGTTAACACTCACCCCGTCTCTCTGCTTTTTAAAATGTTTTAGCCACGTCTCCTTCAGTGTGGAGTCAGGACAGACAGACAGACAGAGTTCATACACAGACAGACAGACAGACAGACGTGGACCAGAGAAAGTGATGAAAGGTGTTGATCTGCAGGTGAACTCACCCGTGACTCTCCCTCTCCCCTCCACTCCACACGGTTGGGGAAGAGATAGAAGTATCGGCGCTGCCACTGAGTCAGGAACGGGTTCCCCAGCTTCAGCATGTACCCGTGCATTATACAGTCCTTCCCCAGGGCGTAGTCTGCTCGGAGAGGGAGAGAGGACGCAGTCAGAACTCTGGACTCGGACAGGACCGTGTTTGTGTTGATGATCTGTGGGTATCAGTTTACCTTCCTCGTGGCCCAGCTGCTTGTTCTTGGCCCTCTTGCGAGCCTCGCTCTTGTCCGTGTCCGAGTTGACCGCCTCGTACACCGTCTCCGCCACCTCCTGCTGCCAGCGCTCCGAGATCACCAGAGGAAAGTTCTTGTACAGCTCCTGGTCACTGTCCAGCAACTGAAGCACAGACAGACAGATGGACAGACAGAGACCAGGATCAGGATCAGATACAGGCTCAAACTCAGCTGTTTGTCTTTTCTATTCAAGTTCACAAGTTTCAGCTTTAATCTGTGTTTGCTGCAGGATGTGGATTCACTTCTTTCTGAGTTAAAAGACAATTTTTACTTTCACAAAACTTCAGTAAGCAACATGAGCAAAGAGGTCACTTCTCAACCTCCCTCTGACTGAGAGAGAGTCAGCAGCTTAAACTGCTGGAATCAGACCAGAGAGTTCAGTTCAGTTTGGTGTTTGTTACAGAGACTGTACTTCCTGCTCGTGGCTGCAGAGGGCGCTGCTGCTCGGTGAAGTTACATTATGTTGCTTTAAGTCTTTTAGACACTTTTTTACTTCATATACAACTAAAATGACATTAAAATCCAACACTGGTTATAACATTTTATCTGCTGCATTAATTTTTTTTTTCTCTCCTTCCTCCATCTTTCCCGCTCTCACATCACTGTGCAGCCGTTATTTAGATTATTGCTCCTGCGCGTTGATGACGAGCTGCGTCCGGGGAAATGTAAACAAAGGCGTTTGTCTTTTATTTCTCTGCAGCGGAGCGTCAGAGGATGAGGAACCGCTGCTGCAGACGCATTAATGTTAATGATCGGAGGAAGCAAAGAAAATCACATCACGTTGATTTGAATCCATTTCAAAGCATCTGTGCTTCCTGAAGCTACACCTGTGGTGAGATGATTAAAAATCCCTGTGAGAGGTACAAACCTCTCCGGTCTCTACGTCTACGACCTACGACCTTCCTGAGCGACGCTGACACAGAACGTCCTCGCTGCTGCCATGACACCCAGCAGGCTGTAAAGTTTAACAGGTGACACCATGATCTGGTTTCCTGTCGTTATTTTAGAGGAAATCGAGTTGATTCATTCTGTAAATCTGCTGAGATCTGAACACAGTGAAGGTTTATCTCTGATCAGTGTCAGTTTGACTTCAGAGTTTCAGAGAGGAAGGAAAATTTTATTTGTTATTTTCATTATTGATTCATCGGCAGATTATTTTCCAAACTGAGGCTAAAACTCACAGAAGTTCAGTTTAAATGGAACAAAGAAAAAGGTGAAAATCTTTCACATCTGAGAAGCTGAAACAGAAAATTGTTCCAATGATCAATAGGTGACAGAACAGATGACTCCATGTGAGCGTTACTAACGTCCAGAATGAAACGTCGTACATGTTTTTTATTTAATGCTGATGTTACTTTCTACTTCTACTTCTTCTTATTTTCCTGATTAATCCATTAAATGTTTGGTCCATACTGTGGGAGAATTGTGATTAACACTCGTCACACTGACGTCTTTAAACTTGTTTTGTCCCGTGAAACGTCAGAAAATCTAAGATTTAATACGACGTAAGACGAAGGAAAGAACCACCTGAGGAGCTGAACATCAGAATAGCTGACGTTTAATTTTAATGATGATGACTTCTCCATTAACAGACTAACAGCTTTCATTTTCCTCTGCTGTCGATTATTGCTGCTGCTGGAGGAGTCGTGTTCGAGTCGTGTTCGAGTCGACAGGTGTCTGTCTCTGGTTATCACGACGCTGTGGTGACGTGCAGACGGGTGTGTTTTTACCTTGATGCCCTTGGTGTCCTCCTCATCGAAAGAGCCTATGTCAAAAGCATCTGCGGCGTTCACCTCTCCCCGGGGAGGAATTAAAGGAGGAGAGTACTGGAGAGAGAGAGACAGAGAGAGAGAGCTAAACAACGAGACAACAGTCCCACAGCACTGCTTCCCTGAGGTGATGGGGTAACCATAGCAACAGTAACTGTAGTGGACTAATGACTGGTGCAGCTCCAGTCAGTGTCGCTTCAAACAGAGAAGCAGCTTCATCTGCTGCACAAATAAACCACAGCTTAATCTTCTTTTTTTTTTTTTTAAAGGAGTAGCTGTTGTTGCTAAGGTGCAGTTCAAAAATGAATCTTCAGGATGGGCGGAGAAACCACACAGGAACCACAAATCTGCAGGTTTCTGACACTGATGGAGGAGGGGGAGGTGAAGATCAGAAACCTGGTCCTCCTCCATCCAGCTCGCTGCTCCCTGTCACAGTGAATACACCTGTACGTACCTGCGGCAGGACGTGAGAATGAACCCACCTTAAGAGCAGGTTGGTCTGTGCTCCTGTACCGAGCTGGTAGTGATTAAACAGTAATGCAGGTTTGATGGATCACTGACTCAACTGCTGCTTCTTATCTGAGTCTGAAACATAATGTCACTGTCGTCCACTGCTCCATAATGTAGTTTAATATCAGCCTAAAATTCTGTTAGTTTCTGTTTCATTTGTTCCTTTAAATTTGAACATTTGTGCCCAAATGACACCTGGACTGAATCATTTATCCAGATTTATATCGACGAAAGAAAGAAAGTGCAGCCTTTAGATCTGGGAACAATCAGCAGCTCTCCACATTGTGCGCTGTAATGTGCTGTAGGTCTTATAATAGCAGGGAAAATGCTGAATTATTAGTTCTCATTCATTCAAACTTCATTTTTTGAGTATGTGACACATGTGGTCACATGATCTATAGAAAAAAGGATAAAAACTACAAAAACAGGTCAAACTATCAGAGATTTTGTCTGTAAAACATCATATCTGAAGTGTCATCGTCCTGGCGACATGAACAAGCTCCCAGATTAAACAAACATCTTTCAGTCTTAAAAACCTGCAGCACAAAGAGCAACAGATGAAATGAAGCTCACTCACCTTCTGGAGATAAACCTGCTGCCAGTCAATGCCTTTGAAAAACTGATGCTCCTTCACCTCTGGGGCTCTGGAAGCGAGAGAGAGAGGAGGACTGTCATTTGAACACTAGGTGGCAGTGTTTGCCACATTACTCGCCCTCCAACAAACACACTCCTAATCCTGCTATTTAGCCAAATACCCGGTGCAGACAGTGATCCATCACTCTGGTTTAGTCCTAAGCTGATGCCAAACGACAGCGCTGATGAAATTAGTTATGAACTCGGCTTCTATCGGATCACTCGGTGTCCGTCTCCATCCGTCTCCACTGAGCCGCAAACTACACCACCCAGTGTTTCTGGCCTTTAATGAGCACATCTAGCAAACTCCGTCTGATTGATGAGTTCATTTGCAGGCCTGCGGACGTTAACGCTGATCTGGGACCCAGTTTAATGTGAAGTTTTTATATCTGTGTGTGCTGAGTGTGTGTGCCGTACCCTCGGCCCTGGCAGCCGAGCCTCTTGGACACATCTCTCTGCAGCAGCCCCTCCAGCAGATCTTTGAGCTCTGCAGTGAAAGAGTCTGGCAGCTCCACATTCTGCAAAGAGGGAGAGAGGGAGGGAGAGAGGGAGGAGACAAAGAGAGAGGGTGGAAGTGAGAACGGGGAGTTTGAAAATAGATCGACATCATTTGCACCGATTACTGAAGAAGTTTGTAAAGAAGCCTGACACCGTGGGACAAAATACAGAGGGTGAATCATGTTGTTAATGTATAAAATATTGATAAAGCGACATGGAAAGAGTAAATATTAATGAGCTCATTATTCTTTCATTTAATTTGGAGGATGATAATGATCTCGGTTTAGGAGCTGCAGCTCTGGAGGACGTGTATCGTTGTTTTCCACTTATATTTCTTTACATTTTAGTACCTAGCATGCCAGGAATAGCTGTTAGCTGCTCCTGTCTGCAGATTCAGAGCAGTGACGTTAAAATGTGAGGGTTCTCAGGCAGGTTCTGCAGCTGCACAGAGCGTCTCGTTTCAGTGATTTCTAAGCAGATTTCTGGACGTTTATCAGCGATGGACATCTGAGACGATTACACCATCAGGAAGTGTGAGTCACACTGAATCTGTAAATATGTGGATCATGTCTGTGGTTTCTGATCCGACGGAGGTATGACTCTTTCTCTCTGTGTTTATGAGCCTGGACCGCGGCACACACCTGTCCTCTTTCACCTCATGCAGTATCTTTACTTCAGCCTCCACCCCCCCACCTCCTTTTGATTCTTTCTGCTTTGCTCAGCTGCAGCGTGGAGATGTTTCAGAGTTCACAAGTGCCATCTATCGGGATCTGTTCCATCCCTCCTCCCATCCATCTCTTCCTGTCTTGGCTGCTCAGTTCCCAGCCTTTTCACTGCTGTCTGCTTCTGCCGTGTTTATGTAACGAGACCATTCATCATGTTTAATAAACACAAAGACATATAGAGCAGTATTTTTAGCCCGGTCGGCCTTTTCCCCCTCATCTCTCTCTCTCCCTCACACACGTACACACACACAGACGAGGATTAAGGGGATAAACCAGATTAAGTGGCTGGATTAAAATCCTAATCTGGATTTATTGTGATATGAAAGATCATACTTTCTCTGTTCAGAGGTCCAGCTCAAACCAAACAGAGCCTGTGTGTGTGTGTGTGTGTGTGTGTGTCCTGACAAAACACATAAACGGACGCAGATTTGGACGTCGTCCACCGTGATGGACGACTGCTGCTGCTGCAGGCGAGACGAGCGAAGACTGTGGCTGAAAACTCACTTCACAGTTTGTCATTGTGAACTTGTCGGCGCTCAAACGCAACACGTCGCCTTCGCTGGACTCTGGCTTTGGTGTGAAGAGGAAAAAAGAGGTGGGTGAGGGCAGATATGTCACTGGGTGGGCTCAATGGACGCCATTCATCCAAGTGTTTGCTGGATCTGAGCGATGACATCAAACACACTTCATACTGTCCAACACGAGGCCGGGGGAGCGGTGTAACATCTTCTAATGAAGGCTCAGTGTAAAGACTGAAATGTGTCTGAGGCTGAGGATCAAACACTCGAGGTTTCTTCTCCTTTAGCCCCAGAAAAACCAAAACAAATGCAGCATGAATAAAACCAGAGCTGCAACCGACTCTTACTTTCATTATCTGTAAATCTGCTGCTTGTTCTCACCATAAATCACAGATTTAACTAAAGAACAAAAGACTAAAGATATCCAGTTTACAATCTTCAAGCCTTAAATCTTCAGCTCTGAGAAACTGAGTCGACTGATCGCTGCAGCTCTAAATATCTTTGAATCAAACCTCAGCACTGAAACTTGATGTTTCTGTTTCATTCACAATTTAAAAAGGAAACTTCACTGCTGTCGTGTTGAAACTCTCCGTATTGTTTACACTGGGCTGTGGTTTTGTTGAGGTGGATTCAGCATCGTGTATAATATTTACATTTATTTAAAAGAAGCTTTGATTGTTGCAGCTCTTCAATAAAAGTGGATAAATCCCAGATCTCAGCTTTTATTTTGGAGGAGTGTCGTCATGAACCAGAGGCATCCTTTAAAGATGTCTCAGGATTATCATCTGTAGAAATATTCTGCTGCAATAATTTGTTTTTCTATGAATAAAATGTCAAGGACAATGGTTCAGTGAGTGTAACAGGGAGAATGGAGCCTCTGCTGTCTGGAGATCAGTTAAAAAGACTGAGAAGTCATTAAAGACCAGCGTTCATCTCTGATATCCAGGAAACAGAGTTTGGCTGTTACTTCCTGCTCCAGAGTTAATTACTACTCCTTCCTGCAGGTGGCGCTGCTGCTCAGTGAAGTTACATCTTATTGCTTTAGCACATGCATCATTCTGCACAGTGAAAGAACCAAACATATTCCTGAGAGGATGAGGGACTTTAAAGTTCATTAAAAACACACAAAGCGTTCAGTTTTAAGCTTCTTTCCTGGTCTTTAAACACCTGGGACACAGATCCCAGACTCCCCGAGTCAAACCTGCTCTGGATGTGGCTCCAAATCCATTTGACCTGGGGGGGTGTACTTTAACTTTCCAGCCTTGGCTGCTAGCTCAGTTTATCTAAGCTGGGTCTCTGTCATATGCTTCATCTCCTGTGTCTTCCCATGACACAGCAAAGTAAACAGACAGCTGAGTGTTGAATGGTAGCAGGCGGAGACACTAAAGGATGACCCAAAAACCTGCACAACAAAGACATTCATCTCTGTCAGGGATGTGCAGGGAAAACAGGCTAAAACTGGCACCAGAATGAGGCGCATCTATGTCCTCTAACTAGCATGCATCTGACAGTGTTTGTTCACACACAGATCAGTATGCACAGGGACATAAACATCTGTGTGCGTTTGGTATTACTGGAAGGTAAACACAGGCCAAACCCATGTGCTCAGGGTTAAGTAAAGACTCATATGTGCTTTAAAGTGTGTTTACACAGAGACTCCTTGTAACAGACGCGGCCGCCATTATGTGCACCTTTGTCACTTTGCACCACTGACTTCTGGGTAATGTGTAGGAGCGTCTTACCATGGTGAGCGTCATGCGGTCGATCTCATGTTTGTCTTTGGTCTTGTGCTGTCTGAAGGGACTGTGCCTGAGCGGGAGAGAGAAGAGAGACAGATACTGACACTCTGAGTATTGATTATTGGGGGGAAAAGAAGAGGGAGGGAGGGTGAGGTAAGGTGAGGTAAAAGGAGGAGGAACACACACACACACACACACACACTCGCTGCCGATCACACCCTTTCTCATAACTCCCCGCGCTCCAACATCCTTGGTGAAAACTGAAGTTCATAAATATTACAACACTATAAATTAACGAATGGTAATTTGAAATGACCTAGATCTTACTCACTCTAATGAGCCACCTGCAGGTTCAAGTGCTGACTGGGAGCTTTAAGGATGTTCGAGAGCTTTCACATCGAGTATCGCAGGGAGAAAAAAACTGCAGAACCTGTGCAACTTTTAATGAACGCTGCCCAAAACCTTCCAGAGCAGGTTTTCTGCTACAGCTGCCTGATTCTCTGTAAGTCCATTTACAATAAATCAATCAGTTTTAAATAAGCAGAATTATCTATTAGCAGCTCCTGTTTGCAGTGTAGCCATAAATATACAGACAACTATCACTGGGTTAATGTGACGCTGAAGAAAACGTAAAAACTTGATTATTCTCAGGCAAGTTCTGCAGCTACAAGAAGCATCTTTTTTATGTTTCTAAAAGGATTTTTGGATTTTAAAAATAAGCATATTGTGCCTGTGTGTTCAGATTTGCCAGATTAATGAGTGAGAAGAAGGAGTAGAGTGTTTGACACAGTTTTAAAGCTCCTTTATGAGCCGTGTGTCACAGCAGCTCCTGTGTTCTGTTTGGTAAAATCCCTGTTTTTGTCAGTGGAGTCTGGTAGTGATATATAGCAGATGTTCCTGGATCTTCCTCTTTAATAAAAAGCTCTGTCTCTGTAGGAATCCTGTCATTATGTTGTCAGACTCTTAGAAGAACAACCTGAGCCTGTCAGTGACAAAAAGAAGAACTTTAGTGGACGTACTTGATCAATACTGCACCGATTCAACCAGCTACTGATTACATTCACATGCTCCTCTACACAGCACTGCTAGCGCTTTAGCTTCAATTAACAATGTTTTCCAGTTTTTCACAGAGGCAGTTTGGGACCGAACGATTCCCGGCACAGCACAGCAGCTAAATTGGAAATGTCTGAGGGAGGAAGAAGAATTTACACCGGAGAGATCCTCACAGACAAACAGGATTTGATCCCGGACTGGAGCAGGCAGCCCCTCCTCGGCTGAGCGCTCCCTCAGAGGCCCGTATATCAAGCAAACGTATTTATGAAAACAGAGCAGCGTCTCCATCCAAGATACGAACAGCAGCGTACTCCACTCAGAGTGAGTGATCAGATGGCAGCTGGCAGCGTTAATGGGAGAATAGCAGCTTCCAAACTACATCTTCAGTGAGTGTAATTCTTCAGCCAAATCACAGCCGAAGACCGGAGGGATGTAAATCAGTAAATCAGAGTCTGAACTTTAGAGAAGTCACTCCAGGACACAGAATGTAAAGCAACTAAAGGGGAGAGGCCTGAATGCAAACATCGGTGGTCACTCATGTCCTGGCTCCAGCGGTGGTGTCAATCCTCTTATCTAAAGGTCTTTACATAAACTGTGAGATGCAGATACACAGTGTGGAAGTGGGAAACACTCGTCTGTGAATATACAGGACGTATTTTAGGATGTGGAGACAGTTTGAGGCAGAGGACTGAAGCAGAGCAGCCTCAGGGAGTCTATGTCGCGAACCCTGAAGTTAGCATCAGCCTGGTTCCTCCACAAAAAGAAAACAGGATTTTTTCATTGGGTTTTGTGTCAACGTCTCCACCACTAAGCTTCCAACTGGTCATTTCATTTAGCTCTGAGCTCTTCTACAAAAGCCTTTCTTCTTAGAAAGTTAGTGAGAGTTTGAAAGAGCGTGAGTAGAAACACAACGAGGCTGTAAAGGTGGACTGGTGAGTAGATGGGTTTTCATGTTAACGTCCCCGACAACCTCTGTAGTCTCATTTAGACACTCGTTAGCAACCGCCTTTTTTAAGACACGTAAAAGCTTCAAACATCAGGAGTGGGGGATTTACTGACTTCCTGCTTTTAGGATCAGCCCTGCAGCTCTCTGTATATTCACATATATTACATGCAAATCAACTGCATGAAAAAAGTCTCTAAGATCCTGACTCTCAGACTCTGATAGCCGGAGTGTGAGCGAACACCTTCATCTGCCCAGAGAAGAAAACGTCGTTTACAGCAGAGATTCATGCGACTGAAACGTGTTTTACTTTTGAACCAAACACAGTTTTTAAGACCCCGAGTGTTGAAAACGTGCAGCCAACCTTTCACCACACACACACACACACACACACACACACACACACACACACACACACACTCTTTAAAGTGTTCAAACACACTGATCCAAACATCAATGGAAAGACACGTCACACACACACAAACACACACACTCTTCTCTCTCTTTTTCTGCTCGCTCAGACCTGGCAACCATCACACACACACACACACACACACACACACACACACACACACACACACACACAGCCTCCCTTTTACCTGATTTCTGACCTACTGGGCCTGGACCTCTGGCATTTACACACTCCAGATCAAACAAACACACACACACAGGCGGGCACACAAACAAGATCAAACACACACCAAACAGGCGGCGAGCGAGCGGATTCAAAGAGGTTTGAGAGCAGACAGGAAGTGGAGAGAAGAAGAAGAAAGATGAGATGAGAGGAGCAGGAGTATTTACCCTCGGAGGAGTTTGAAGAGCATGCAGCCTAAGGAGAACCAGTCGGCGCTGCTGTCGTACGCCGTCCCCTTCTGAAGAACCTCTGGAGCCATGTAACCATGAGTACCGCTGCAGAAAAACACACACATCACACACATTACTTTTTACAGCTGCCAGAGCACAATCACACACTGCAGCCCCATTTACACAGGAATCATATTAGAGGAGGAGGTGGGCGATAAAATCTTCTCCTCCCGAGTCGCTCGTAATAAACGCTGTTGTTCTCGACGGTGATTTAGCTCCTGGAAATTACAGAAGCTGGGTCTGTGAGGCGCGATGATTCGCTACGGGAAACCATGTGACCCTGTCTCATCACTGATGGGCTTATGATCACTTTTAATATTGGTATTATTTGCTGGTAATTACCTATAATCTAGTTATGAACACAGACTGTGGTAAACTACTTACTAATGTCAATTAAGCTGCTTTTACAGTAACAAACAAACTGATGCCGGTAACACAGATCAGTTTATATTACAGCTGGGCTTTGATGGAATCTCTAAACGTATAAATCAGCCTGGATCTAAACTTTTTATTAACAATAAAGCAACACTGTGTAACTTTTGCTGAGTGGCAGAAACAGCGTCCTCTGCAGCCACAAGTGGGAACTGCAGCTCGCTGGAGTCCGAGCGGTTACACTTCCCCCAGAAAACAAAGCTCATCGATCACTCAGGGGACAAACACGACATTAATCAAAGGGGTTGAAAAATTAAAGAAAGAATTAGCAAGCTAGCGAGCTAGCTAGCAGGCGTTCAGGCTGCAGGGCGGTTGATGTTTTCAGTTTCCTGGCCACAGTTCAGCGTTACAAATTATTGGTTAAAGCAGATTATTTCTGCATGTTTTGACACATCTTTAAAAGAGAGCACGTAGAGTTTCAACTAACCCTTTTCTATAAGTTACAGCGACACTGTATCCTCCAAAATAAAAGCTGAGAGTTGGGATTTATCCTCTTAATTTGGAGGAAGCTGAAGGATTTAAAGAAAAGATCTCATTTTCAAACACAAATACACAGCTCAACAGTGTATATTACCCATAATCCCCTTCTCCTCCTGCAGCAGGAAGTAACAAACACACCAAACTGTGTTTCTAACTCTTGATATTTCTGTCAGTTTCCTGCCTGGATCAGTGTTTATTGACTGATAAACAAACACCTGACTGTTGTTTCCCACCATATAATCACACACATAAATACCTGAATCACCCCCCCTCCCACACACCCCCACCCCCCGAGACATGAATCAGGGTTTAACACTTACACGCTGGCGTGGGGTTTCTTCTTGGAGAAGTCGCAGGCCAGGCCGAGGTCGGAGATACGAACGTGGCCGTGTTCATCCAACAGGATATTAGCTGGCTGAGGGAGGAGAGAGGGGGACAGAGGAGGGGGGGTGAGGTGGACGGAGGAGACGAAACAACGTTGGGGAGACCTCCTCGCTAATTCACGACTTAAGTTACAATTTCCGCTCAACAGGAGAAAACCCAGCGAGGATACAGGCGATAAAAGAAAGCCTCCTGTCCTGGTTATCCTCCGCTGTTTGGCAAAACCGTGACTCACCCTCTCTCTCTCTCCTCCCACCCCTCCAACACTCAGCCTCAAAGTATTATCTGCATTGTACTGCACTGTTTATTAAAGCCCTAAAACTGTTCCCTGACTTCCAGCAAAATATATCTATTATTATGGCAACCAGTCCAAACAGGGGAATTGGAGGAAAAACAGAGGGCAGCTGAAAACACGGCTGATATGAATCTATGGCTCTGAAACAGCATCGGTGGAGGAGTTGAGCTGGATCAGTGGACTGAGGCGGGAAGGTAAAAACTGTAGAGTTCAGGGTTTTAATCCAGTTCACTCTTCTCTGTTTAACAATACAAATATCTTTCTCATTACGGCAACAGGACATGAAATATCACATTCACAGTCTATTTTTCTTATTGTCAACAAATCCCATGAAAAAATCAAAACGTGTCAGTCCGTCTCTGATACTTTCCCTCCTGTCTGTGGATCTCAGCTCATTGGTTCCTACCTCACAAAGAAAAGATTCACTGCTTTTCTTCGTCGTATCTCACTGACTGAACACTTTTGGCCGAACAGAGAAACAGAAACATTTTTAGATGCTTTATAGATTAAAAAATAATCTCTCTAATAATTGTCATGTACAATAAAACAAACAAAACCCAAACTGTCGTGACAGAGAGGCTGTGTGTGTGTGTGTGTGTGTGTGTGGCATCATGGCAGCTCTGAGTATTTTGGCAGGTGTTTTAACAAAATACAGTCATGAAACTTTACAGGTGTGTAGCTGAGATCAAAACAAAGGCTGAGAACGGGGATGGGGACTATTTTCAGCAGCGGATGAATCCACATTTGGTGCTGTAGTGAGTGTGGGACTGAGTCAAAATAAAATGTAAAAAATAATAAAAGAAATAATTCCTCTGACGCTCAGAGGAATAAAGGGAGGGAAATATCGGCCCATGATTATAGAGGAGATGAAGCTCCATCACGGCTGGTTGTGGACATATTGTTGGAGCAGTTGAGGAGGCCGACTAACAGGTCCTCTGTTTGCAGTTGTGATGCCTTTATTCGCAGAGCTAAAGCTGAGCTATCAGGCTTTGATTCGCCCACAGCACTTGTTGACAGTAAGCAAACGACAGACATGTTTGAGGATGGTGTTGGAGATCACTGTGGGATCAGAGGACTCTACCTTGAGGTCTCTGTAGACGACGAAGCGGTTGTGCATGTGCTCCAGACCCAGGATGATTTCAGCCGCGTAGAAACGCATCTCCTTCTCGCTGAACACGCCGTGCTGAGACAGGTGGTAGTGCAGGTCGCCCCCTGAACGCACAGGAATAAAGACATGCACAGCAGAGTGCGTCAGCCTGACCTCATAACACCTCACGCCTCGATCAATACCCATCAATAAGTTGTGGTAATCTTCTCAGGGGAGAAAATGAGAATCGATGAGAGGCCTTCTATGACTCTCCTCCACCCCAGCTGTCTCCGTCCTAACATGTATCGACTGGCTGTATTTATAGCACCACTGGAGCTGAAGCAGCCTCGTACTGTAAGCTGCATGATGAAGACTGTGTGGACTTTAAAAGGTGACTCAGGCTTTGATTGTGAGACCGTCTGATGAAGCTGGGAAACTGGCCACCGGCCGATGAGGTGTGAGCTACAGGACGGCTGATGTTGGACATGAAGGAGGCTAAAACAGGCGGGTCGCTGCGGCGTGAGGTCAAAAACCCATCAGCTCCTGATTCTCTGGGGGAGGAAGGACCTGGCCGGCGACAGGCTGAGTAATCCAATCTTACTGTCTCAGGGCAGACTGACTGGGGCTGGAGCTTAATCTGAGCAGGAAGGGTGGAGGTGGAGGTGGAGGTGGAGGGGGTCACCTTACCGTTCATGAGGTCCAGGATAAAGCAGAGCTTGTCGGGGGTGTGGAAGGCGTACGTCATACACACGATGAACGGGCAGTCCTGCAGAAACAAAGACAGAGTTTGTCTGGATGTTTGTGTTTCAGGTCAAAACACGAAAAAAAAGAATCTGTACGTTCATCAAAACTATAAACTAACTGGTGATACAGCGGAGGAGTGAACTCTGGAGGATGACGGGCTGTGAGAGGAAGGGATGAGATGTTTTTCGACACTTTCTGATCGGACATATCGAACATGTTTAATCATTATCTGGGCGATCGTCTTCAGAGCAGATCAGGGAGCGTCCAATCACTCTGAACACAACTAGATCATCTTTACAACCATCAGGACTCTGATCAGGAGGGAGGATAACCCCACTTAACAGAGTTATTACTAGTCAGGTTTAATGATAGGGGTCATAGGTCATCACGTACCAGCAGCGCTGGTAAAGTAACCACTGTCTGTATCTGTCACAATGCACTGCAGTAAAAAGTCCAATATTTCCCTCTGAAATCAGGTGTAGTAAAAGTAAAACGCGGTGTGAAGTGTGGGAGTTGATAACTCACCCCTGTGCTGACTAACGACAGCATGATTCTCTCGTTGAGCGCTAGAGTCTCTCCCTGCTTCATCTTGATCCTCTTCTTGTCCAGACACTTCATGGCATACCTGACGTCAAAACAACAGAAACAGTCACAGCGCCGTCGAGCTTTACTTCGCTCATACCCGTCGTCTGTACGTTCTCTTTTTCCCCTTACATCTTTCCTGTGTCGGCCTTCCTGCAGCCGTACACCTCTCCGAAGCCGCCCCGGCCGATGATCCGATGAACGCTGAAGTCGTTCATGGTCAGCTGGAGGAGAGAGGAGGAGAGAGGAGGAGAGAGGAGGAGAGGAGGAGAGAGGAGGAGAGAGGAGGAGGAGGATTCAAACAAACTCAGATTGGTTTTCCTGCTTGGTTAGGTTTGTTTAGAGCTGGTGTCCAGCTCCAGCCTTTCTGTCGTCTTTATCAGCAGGTGAAGTCTCCCAAATCTGAGGATTAACATCTGCTGATGAAGACCATGACACTCTCTTAAAAGCTTGGAAAAAAGCTAGTAAGTGATGGGAGTGAACTCGAACCCGCCGAGGAAAACCGAGTAACAGGAGCGAGTGTTTTGTCAGCAGAGGTTGTAACAGTTTAAGGTTTTGTGTTCCTCATTAAAAAGTGAGTGAACGACTCAGTAACTAGAAACTGTGTTAAACTGCGAGTGACGCTCGTCCTGTTCAGAAACACAAGAGGCTGAAGACAGAAGACTGTTCTCACTGAGCCTCTGTTCTGTTTTCTCATTTGAGAAGATGTGACGATCCTTTAGCTTCATTCTGTCAGGGTGGACACCTGAAAACACTACAATACCCACGAGACTCTGCTGCAGAGAAGAGGCAGGTCGACTCAAAACGCTGGACTGTTTAAATCCCACAAAGCAGTTAACAGGGAAAGTTTAAAATCTCATACTCACATGGATGTTGAGCTCCACGTTCTTCCACTGGCAAAAACGGGTAAATTTATCACTGAGAGAATAAAAGAAGAGGAGAGGTGTTAAAATGTGTTTGAACACACGGTGAAACTCTTCCTCCGTCGCCGTCTCACCTCTCGATGAACTTCTGGAAGATCTTCCCTCTCAAGCTGTCGCAGATCTCCACTATGTATGGCTGCAGGACACACACACGAACAGCAGAGGTTTCAGTAACGACCTGAGGAAAATTCTTTACAAACGTATGTGAATGTATCTTCTGCGTCCAGCCGTGTTCCCTTTGTCTGCAGAAACTCTGAACGTTCTGATAATTCTACATCCAGAAGAAAAGCCATGTTGTAGTCTAAGAGGAAATTGTTGATTAGATTTACGGAGCTGAGACTCTGTATGTTATTTTCCTGGGTGGCCTTTTGGCAACTGATGCTCCACACTGAACGTGTAATTACCAACAGTATGAATCTGAGAATGTAGGAGTTTAAAAATAGAGCCGACAGAGCTGGAAAACATTAAAATTAGGGCGACGTTTCCTCCACGAGGAAAATAGAAACTTTGATCAGCTGTCGTCAGAATAAGTCGTTTGACAGCAGGTGTTTTCTGGGGACTCCCTGTCTGAGGAGCTCCAGACCTTCGAGGGCGTTTTTCTGTTTGCGTTCGCTCCGACAGGAAGAACGCCAATCTGACGTAAGCTGACGGATACGGCCGCAACGAAACAAACTCTAGTGTCGAGGCGTCGGTGACTGCCACGGCTGTGTTAGTAATGAAGAAGAACGAATGAATGATGGAGTGAGGAGGAGGACCAGGTGAAGAAGAGGCAAAAAAAGCGAGACTGAAACTTTACCTGATCAGAGTGTTGCTGAAAGTAAAAACGTCACACTGCAGGACTTACACTGACCCTGCCTCAAGCTTGTTGTTCACTTTTGTGTCATTTATTGATTTAAATAGATTTTCTTCATCTTTCTTTCGTGTTCTGAGTCATTAGCAGGATTTTAAGCTTCAGGGAAAATGTAAACTCTCTTTGTTCATCATGCATCGCTGTAATATCGTCCAGCCATTTTAAACAAAAGAACAAACTGCAGCAGGCTGCAAAAATAAACCCTGCAAAGGTTACTGTGTGTGTGTGTGTGTGTGTGTGTTGCATAATTTACACACACAATGAGCTAAAGTTAAAAAAAACACATAGGGGAAAACACCATGATTTTAATTAGTCATTGTCGGCCTGTTTGTTGTGCTGAGGTTACAGTGTGTGTCGGCTGGAGCTCAGACAAACGGCTGAACTCTGCTTCCAGGTTTACGACCTCAAAATGTGTTTGTCTGTTTGTAATTTGGGATTAATGGGACCTTCATTCATGTGGATGTGACTCAGACACGTGTGTGTGTGTTTGTGTGTGTGTGTGTTGTTTTTTTTTTTTACCTGGAAGAGAGTCGGGGGAACTTGTTTCTTTTGCAAGTGACTCTGCACGTGGTCCACAGCTTTCTTAGAGAATGGCTGAAACAAAGAGAAGGAAATAAAAGGAAGGGTCAGTAAAAAAAAATGCAGCTATACCAGAAATTTCAGTTCTGTTTTTTTTCTGTTCCACGTCCCCGAGTGTAACATGACCAGAACATCACACTGCAGCGAGGTGTGTGTGTGTGTGTGTGTGTGTGGGCGGTGTGTGTGTGTTCAGTAACTTCCTCCCTGTAGACGGCAGCGAGCGCTAACTTTACTTTTTATCCATGCAGGAGGACAAAAGCTGCACTGTGGTGTTCGTTGTTTGTGGTGAGTTCGGGTGCACTCGTTCCAGACGCTTCTGGCAGAGGACGGGGGAGAGAAGCCTGCGAGGATTTCCCATCATCCCTCTGTGTACCAATACATGCAAAGCCTCGCTTCTTTAAAGAATCACTTAAAACTAAATCCACTTTTGGAAGTCAGTACGTGATTCTGGTCTCTGACTGAGTGCAGCAGAGGTGGAAAGTAACTGAGTACTTTTGAGTTGACTGTACTTTTCTCGAGTTCAGTTTCCTTCCTGCAGAGAACCACAGATCAATAACCAGGTGATAGGTTAAAGCTCCTTCTCAGACAGTGTCTGTCATGGAAATGTTGCTCACTGCTTTCTTTACAGACGGAAACACAATGCTCAGTGACATTTGGCTCCTGTGAGTAGGGATGGGCTGAATTTAATCGATTACTGGTTGTTGATCAGTAGGAATTTGTCGATCGAGTGGAAGTTAATCAGTACGTTCGTATGAGCGAGTGGAGTGAGGTTCCCCAGGCTGGAGACGCTGGCTGCCTTTATGAAGCTGCAGGTCTTTGTAGTTTTACTTTGTTCAACTGTTGAGGAGAATCACAGCTTATTTTCTGCTGTAGATATTCTCTACATCAAAAATAATGAGAACCGATAATTCATTGCTAATTTCTTAGCAGTAAATTTCTTCGAATGTCCATCCACAGCATGAACGAGACTGGGTTCAAACTCAGGTGTGCAGAGTGAGTTGCTGCCGAGCTGCTGAAGAAGCTGTCGGCTGCAGTTAACTCACCATTCCTGACATGCAACACCTGATGCCAGAGCAGCAACGTGTCGCACTCCCTGATGACGCAACAAAAACCGTTCATGTGAACATCATTTTGACGGAGCGACAGCCAATGGGAGGAGTCCAACAGGCGGCCGGCCAGTGATGTAACTCTTTTCTAACGTCGTGTTCACAGGAGCAGGTTTTCTCATGATTTAATATTATAAATAAATTCTACTGTCTGAAAGGCACAAGCACAGACTGACATAAAGTTTAGTTAGGACTCATGATGAATTAATTTCATCCGTGCAGTTTATTATCGTACAGACTCATCTGACACAAGATGAATCCTCTACAATGTAAAACTGGCTCATTCCCAGTGTTTCCTCTTTTACTAAAGTGAGTTTAATTGAATTTATCTGTGCGTCAGATGATGGGAGATGATGCCTCTTCATCTCTCTCTGCAGAGGCACTCAGTCAGACGTGCTGAAGTTTTACAGAAAGTTCCAGAGTTTATTGAGCTGTACGTTTTGATTATGTGACGAGGGTTTGTTGAAGCTAAAACAGGCGCTTCTCTCAGTCAAAATGAAGCAGTATCTAGCTGTAATCACTTGTTGCAGGTTGAGTTTGAGTGATTCAGCTACAGAGTGATTTCCACTCATAAAGCAGAAGCTGAAATAATGTGATTACATCGATCGACTGAGAATAAATCTGCAACTGTTGTGCTGATTATTTGTCATTTTTCAAGCTGAAATTCTCTGCTCTCTGGCTTCAGCACTGAAGATCTGCTGCTTTACTCTGTTTTATATCATTGTAAACTGAATATCTTTAGGTTTTACACAGGCAGGCGGACAAAACATATAATTTGATGACGTCAGATTGGATTCTGGGGAAACATGATGGATATTTTTCTGTTTTCTAACAAAAAAAGAGTCAAAACTCTAATATTTCTCAAAGTTCTGAGGAAAATAAGCTTCTTTCTTTCTTTCTTTCTTTTCTCAGATTTCTCTGCTCCGAGCTGGAAACGCTGCATTAAGCTGCAGAGAGCAGCTCCTCTTCCCACCAGGTGTGTGTTCTGTGTCCCTGCATGTACTTGACCCAGAGTGCATCAGTGACGCAGTGTGGATGTGACGGTGTGTCGTCCTCACATGTGAACAGGACAGGAGCTCCTTCATGATGTAGCCGTCGTAAATCTGCCGACTGCGGCTCAACCTCTCCTCCTCCGAGTCCAGCTTCTCGTAGTCCTTAATCTGAGACACAGACACACACACACACACACACACCACACCACACACACGAGGTCAGCTTAATAAACACCAACTACAAAACAAGGCAAAGCGCTTCCTGGGAGGGCTAAATCTGAATGAGTGGGATTACAGGCCTTTAATCTCTCACCCATCCCATGATGCCGTCTAATTCACACACACACACACACACACACACACGGAACTTTGGACTTACTTCTTCGTAGAACTTGAGCTGCGGCACGGCCTCGTCGATCTCGTTCATACAGAAGTCCTTGAACAGTAGGAAGCCTGGAGGACACAGAGAGGAGAGACAGTCAGGAGAGACACGCTTCAGAGCTGCACCATTCTTAGATTTCAGATCACAATTCAACTGCATCGTTTACCTGATCCAGAAGGAAACACAACAAAAACCAAGATGGTGTCTGACGCAGCAACAGAAAGAGAACGCTCCAACAGCTTTATGAACCGGACGCTCAACTACAGCTGCTCGATTAATCGTATTAAAATCGTGAAAGCTCGACGGGCAACACCACAAATCTATACCATCACCTTAAACGTCACCACAAACCGCGATATGAGGAAGCTGTAAAGGCCGGGAGGAAGTCAGCAGACAATCCTCGCTGCCCAACCACACAGACATTTTGTCCAGAGCAGTGCAGCTCTACACCGAACATAAAAACAATCCACTTCAGTCTCTGGACTTCTTAACGCCTGACACCTTTCAACAAGTATTTTTTCTGAGCATAAGATGAGACGCCGTCACTCGTCAGTTTTCCGCACTTAACGCAGCAGAATCTTTGTGATTTAGAAATGAAATTGTGTCGTTACCTGCTCTGGTTTGACAACTATCAGATGGATTCCCATGAAGTTCTGGTGGATTCAAGATCCCCACAGGACGAACCTGACTGATTTTCATGCTCCCCTGACATGTGTCCACTGAACTGCAACATGAAACACACCTGGCAGTCAAACTAACGTGAACTGCATTCATTTGGAGGCGTGTAACAGTGTGTGTGAATTTATCGACCGTCGCTGCAGCGTTTACAGATTCAGACATTGAGGAGCTGCGTCCCAGTTTCACACAGTAAATGTGCACAGGTGTCGTGTGTAAATACACACACTCAAAACACTGCTTTTCCACAGTGAAATTCACAAAGCAGCAGCTGCAAAAACAAACTGCAGACTGCAACAGGTGAAGGACGTAAACACAGTTAGCTTTTTCTCCAAAAGCAAAAATAATCTGTTTAGTGTCGATTGTGAAAAATATCAAGTCCTCACATCTGAGAGGAAAATATCTGACAAGAAATATCAATATTCAGTTGAATCGATATTAGAGTCTGAAGTCACACACACTGAAGTAAACGACTGTAACAGCACATAGACATGAAAAGGAGGGCAGCTCCATTTACTGTATTAGCCTTAATAATGGATTGAGGTTGTCTTGTTCTTCTTAGGGCTGCTACAGTACATGATCCTGAGCCCTCACACACACACACACACACACACACACACACAGCTCATAATTACAGAAAATGGCACCAGGCATTATTGGCTGAAAATGACACACTCGGTGTCGCACTCGAACGCACCAACAATGGATAAAAATCTCACGACCGTGTAGTCAAATCCACACTCAATGAAACATCACCTGAGGAAGAGGAGAGGGGAGGGGGGATTAAAAAACACACACATCCACGTTGCTTACAGAGATGAGACCCACCGTTGCCATGGAAATTGCCTCCGTGGCTACCAGCTATATGTGTACAGTGGTGTGTGTGTGTACAGTAGACGGTGCTGCCGGCCAGGACACGATCCCCCTGACTCCTTATTTAACGTTTTCACACATTTTCACACAGGTGCTGCCGGTCACAGGACGAAGAGAAAGGACAGACTCTCTCTCTGAGCCTTTACCTGATTAGCATCAGGTATTAGCAAAAAATAGACCGGCTAACAAGATCTCCTTCTCAGATCGTGGGTCTGCTCGGTCGCGCTGACCTTCCTGACGGTCCTGCAGGACGTCGTGTTGAGAGAGCAGCGGACCGTCGTTAGAGGGAATGAGAAGAAGGAAATGTGTCAGAAACTCTAATATCTGCTTTGAATGGTAGAAAAGTTGCAGAGAGGAGAAGCTGCAGCTAACGACTGTTTTCATTATTGATTTATCTGTCGATTATTAGTTATTTAGTTTGTTAAGCATCATATAACAGTGGAATATGAACAGAATTATTAACCAGAGCTTGAGGAGATGTCTTCAAACACAAACACATTCAGTTTCCCAGAACGTAAGCGGAGAACAGCTGCTGTTAACTTTATTCTTACAGTTTAACAGTTTGTGAATTATCTAATCTCTTCACTAATTAATTAACTAATCAATAACTACTCATTACTCTGTATTTATTTATTTACAGACCTGACAATCAATTAATCAATCAAGTTAATCAGCAGATAATCGGTAATGAACTGAATGTGTCCCTGATTGTATAATGTAAACAGGTAAACATGGAGGAATCGTTGCGACTGCATCAAGAGTGGAGCTGCAACAATCAGTCGATCTATCGATCGAACTGTTTTCATAATCAGTTCGTATAAAAATGTCAAATATTTTCCAGTTCCAGCTTTTTATTTGTGAACATCTGCAGCTTTTCTCAGTTTTCTTTTCTCAGTTTTCTGTTTCCACTGTTGAGACAAACTGTTAAATAGATTATTGATTAATGTGCTCATACAACAGGGGAAATGAGACATAAAGTCTTTGTATGTGAGACAGGCTGGTGTTAAAGGTCTGAGTCTCTCTGCAGCTGAGACAAACAAAGGCCTCTGCAGCTCTGAGAGAATTTATGATTGTTTAGTTACAGAAATCAGGCGCAGAACAAACAGAAAACGAGCGTCGTCGTCGTCGTCGTCGTCGTCTTCGCTTCTTTCTCTTCATATTTTTAGTGGCCTCCCTGATTCGGTTTTAAAGACGCGCTCAGAGCGGGAGCACATTTGTTTTGGGCCTCGCTCCCACTATCATCCTTTCTCACTTCTTCCCCTCTCTGCTTTATCTCTCCTCCAGACGTGACGCATCATTTCCCCTCCGCTCCAGCACTGACACGAAGCCTCATACAAATAAACGCAGCTCACATGCATCCACACATGGTGTATGTACACAGCCGAGCGCACAGGGCATCCTTGTTTGCAGAATGGGTGCTACTGACAACCTCCTCCTCCCCCCTCCTCCTCCCCAAACACACACACACACAAACAGGTTTTCAACAGTGAGGACTAAACGTGCGAGAGAGGTATTAAGAGAGAGGGACAGAGGGGAAAACGACACTTCTTACATCACCAAGACTCAAGGATTAACCTTAATCGCTGAACACTTCAACACTGCCCAGCTAATTCAACAAATGGCCTCTTCCAGAGACAACACACACACACACACACACACACCTAGCTCAAATCAGACGTGAGTTCCTCTGAGCTTTGTCTCATTAGTGAGATCACCTGAACTGTCTAAAAATACCAGGCTGGCTTGTTCTGACAACTGCCTCTGTCCTCCATCAGCAGGGGCAACAGTTGGCCTCTGGCTGCGAGGACCGAGGACTCCAGACCAGAACTCAGACCAGAACCAAAGGTGATGTTTAGAGTTCAGACGCCTCAGAGTGTGGTCCACGTCACCGCTGATGATCTGACTGAGTTTGATGAAAGACGACTCATCACAGAACCATTATTTACATGATCACCGATTGATCTGCTCGTTTTCTAATATCTAATCAATTAGTTGATTGGGTAATAAAATGGCAGCAAATGCTCGTCACAATTTCCCAAAAGACGACAGTGGCGTCTTTTGTCACTTTAAAATTAAAGGAAACTAGAAATAAATCACATTTTAAAAGGTAGAGGCAGAGAATTTTGTCATTTTCCAATCAATTTTCTGCCAATAAACTAATTGATCGATCAACTAATTGTTGCAGTTGGACTTCACTTTATAATAAACTGAACATCTCTGGGTTCTGGACAAAACAAGACATCTGATGGCGACAAACTCGCCTCACGCTTCGCCTTTTTCCTGCTGAAGAAGAAAGTTCGATATCTTAACAACTTAATCAACCATCAATCAAAACAGCTGCTGAATAACTTCCTGTTTTTGAATTGATTAGTTCCAGCTCTGACTCCTTCCACAGAGTCTGATCTTCAGCCTCTCAGGTAACTCCCGCTAAGCTCCGTCTCCTCATTATTCTCAGTAAGAACGAGGCTTTGATGCCGATGCAGAGAAAACCAAACCCGGCTGAACTTCAACACAACGTGAAAATAAAATATACACAAACTATATTAAGATTTCAGCCTCTCGACTGCTGCATTGTATCATTGTAAATACAGGAAATCTGCAGGTTTTTAATTGTCAGAGTTTGTGATGGACATTTCTGACACTTAAATAAATAATCGATAGGAGGATCAATAATGAAAATAATCCTTTGTTAAATTAGAAAATTCATCTCCTCACCAGTACTCGTGGTCTTATGCTCACACAGCCACTTAAACTTTGAAGAATAATTTACATTTTGAGTCTGAACCTTTCTCTTTAAGACGGCCAAAATCCAAATGACGAGTGGAAAGATGCACAATATTTCTATTTTCTATTTTCTATTGCACCATCATCATGTGTGATAACTGATTCAAACCACAATAATCTGATCCCAGACTTATCTAAGCGTTTCAGAAACACTGCATTTTACTTTTCTGTCTGCTCCTATCAATGTTATCTGTCAGGAAGTACACACCTAACCATGTTTTCACCGGTTTCATTCGCTCTCACGTCATTCTCACATATAAATATGATGGGTCAACATCAGGTCTAGTAAAAACATTCATTAACAAAGTATGTGGTTCAGACTTTAACCCTTTTACTGCTGCAGGCGTCCAGCTGAGCACTTCTGCTTTGTCCTTCTTTAAAATGACAGTTTCAGTTTGTTTTGTTTTTTACGACTAAATTTATGGAAAAGGAAAAAACAGTTTCATCTTGTTGAGGAGTCATGTGAGACAGGAGATGACTTGACTGTGTTGCATTATACATACACTGACCTTTTACTGGTGGAGGAGAGCCAGCGCTGTGTGTGTTTGTGTGTGTGTGCGTGAACTGCACAATGTGACAGATATTCATTCAAGTACAACATCAGGATTAGCAAACAATGTTAAGCATTCTCCCAATATCGCCCTCTAACAGTGATCACCCCAGAGCGAGGAGAGGCTAAAGACCCGACACGATGAGCTGGAAAAAGACATGCTAATCGCCTCGGTCAATTTGTTTGAAATTCTGGTTTCACAGAGGTGAGTTTCAGATTCAACACTGGCACAGAGTCAGAAATAAATCCACTGTAAAACGTCCAGGCTGTTTTACCTGACGTTCAGCCTCTTTATTTACAGCACAGGCTCTACATGTGTTAGCACAAAGTTGTTTTCTTAAGACAGATACGCCGTCATTTAGCACGTAGGCAGAAATATACATGTTTTAGGACAGTTAATACGATCAAATTTACTTTTACTGTCTCTAAAAAAACATGCTTGCACACTACAGAAATACCTACACACACACGTTACTTTGCAACAGCCTAAAACACAACAAAAGTTTCATGCAACATGAAATTATTTGGGATTTTTCTGACACATTTCACACACAGCTAATATCTGTATGGTATGTGAGGGGAGTTACAGTGTTTTACTGTCAAAAATGTGCTGAGAACCAAAAATGTATTTGATTCATTCAGAGTTTTGTGTCTAAAAGGACTAAATCATGAGATTTAAGCTGAAAACGAGCACAAAAAGGTCAAAAAGTAACGTAGATGATGACAGCTGTGTTGTTTTTGAGCTATAAAGTCTCATAAAGTGTGACGTGACTTGTTAAACTACTCAAACAACAGCTGTAGGCTACAGGACTAAAATAAAACTCAGTGATCTGCACCTTTCTGAACATGCATTAGAGCATTATATTCTGTGTTTCCTGCTGTGATGGGGTGAATATGTTGTGGGGTTTCCCTCTCGCTCTGTGTGATGCAGCGGTGCAGTGTTGTGTTGGTTGGTGGGTAAACTGTGCGACTGTTTACCCGCTGCTGTCAGTGCGCGGTTACTGCCTCCTTCTAGGGATGCTTCTCCCTCTCGCCTCTGACCGTCACCGGTGACATCAGTGTGAGACCATTTTCACCATCTGACTGAGTTTAATCACCTGCTTCCATGTGTTAACCATCTGTTTGTACTTTACTTAGCTAGCCAGTGCTACACCTACACTCCTCCACGTCCTACCTTTAATCTGAAAGGTTGCAGGAACAACAGCAAGTTTGTCTTGAAGGTAATGCTTTTCCCTGCTCACTGTCTGGAAGGAGTCAAGGTGAGGGAGCAAAGAGACATCCTGCACCTGAGGCCCAGAGTTTTCTGGCCTGTATTTTGTCCTGTAGCGTTAGCTGTTAGCGCTGTAACCAGCATCACCTGGATTACTGTTGATGCTGGAGAAAATGTCAAACTATGAGGCATCTTTTTTAATGGATGTTTACACATGAAGAACATCACACGCACCGCTATCACTGGAAATAAAGGGTCAGTGGATTCCAGCTGAGCGTGTGAGGTAAACCTGTATTTATGTGAATGATCTTCTGACTCTATCCCTCTCCACAAACTAACCAGAGCTCACCTGTGAGTTTACACAGTTTAATTCCTTTAGTTGCTCGTTGAAAAGCAGAAATAACCTGATCTTTGCATGATAATTTATAAAACTGGTCAGTGCAGCCTGAACATGAGAAAAAAAACTAACCAACAGGAGAAACTGAACCTGGATGAGCAGAGCAAATTTTTAACATTTTAGGTCTTTGTAAAACTACTTGCCTTGTTTCAGGATGGAATTAACAATTTGAGAAGCTGGAATCAGAGAATATTTGCCTTTTACTGAGACCATTAATCAATTATCAAAGCATCTGCAGATTATTTCTCTGTCAATCGACATATTGATCAACTAATTGTGTCAGTTTTAATCCAACAGACAATATAACGAGTAAATATTGACATTTAACATCAAGTTAACCTTACAGGAAGTAATTATCCCTGGTTATTGCAGAGCATGAGTTACATGATGTTAGCTGCTGACTTTACAGACACTGTATTCATGTGGAGGTTTGCTGAAAGCCCTTTGGCTCAGGCAGGTATGAAGCTTTCATGACAGCTCCTTCACCACCGGACTGTTTGCAAAACTTAAACAAATTTCAGAGCGGATGTCTCGTCCTGGAACAACTTTGACTGTTTACAAAGACGGGGCTGAGATGAATATGCTAAACACGACCGCAGCTCGCTCTTTCTCAACATCTGAACACGCTGAACCTGCTCACATCAGATTACAGACACCTTGAGACTTTAGTTTAGAAATAAAACAAAACGCTGCTCATGGAGAGACGATACAGAGCTGAGAGGACGCTGGGTGTAAGTGATGTGGTCGCCAACACAAGGTGGACGTGTCAGTAAGGTTCTATTTGTAAAAGACGGAAACAAAAAGCTAAAATAAACCAGTTCAAATGCACAATTTAGAACAAAAGACACAAAGACTCCCTGCCTGAGAGGCACATGGTGAATTCAAACACTACACTTACACACACACAGAGACTTGTTGCCAAAGTCTGGAGAGACGAGGAGAACAGTGCGGGTCAGAGGACGAGTGGAAAGTGGGCAACAAAGCAAAACGCTGACATCTGTCTCTGAAGTGTGAGGCAGAGCTGCTCTGCATGTTAACCAGCCGGAGTGACATTAACACAAAACTGATCCAACGCCCAACGACTCACAACGGACAGGAAAAAAGTAGAACCAGAGACGGATTTTGAAAGAGCGTGAGTAGAAACACAACGAGGCTGTAAAGGTGGACTGGTGAGTAGATGGGTTTTCATGTTAACGTCCCCGACAACCTCTGTAGTCTCATTTAGACACTCGTTAGCAACCGCCTTTTTTAAGACACGTAAAAGCTTCAAACATCAGGAGTGGGGGATTTACTGACCCATTTTATGTCCGAGAATCAAACCTGAAAATGTCTTGAGCTTGTGTTAAAACCACAGACCTTATTTCAGACATTTAACCACAAACACACTGACAACAGGAAGAGCTAACATGCTAACTTACTTCCTGGTTTTAGGATCAGTCTTGTTTCTGCTTCTTCACTGTCCAAACCTGGCGCCTACATTACCCACAATGCAACACAATCACAGGCAGTCTGGTCTAAGATTGAGGGCTGTGGTGCTAGTAGGTGCTAACGTGTCCTGGAGCCTGTCACCTAAACTTCTCAGGTGACGTCTAAACTACTCTTTTTACTGTCACACATGCAGCAGACCTCGCCAACATCTGGAAACAAACACTGATGTGGAAAATCGGAGGAGTTGCCCTTTAAATACCAGCTACAGTGGGCGGTAATGTGAGGTACCAGGTGTCAGTCACATTAGCATTTTAAAAGTTTGAGTTTCTCTCAGTTGAAGTGTTTGTTTCTGCTCCAAAGCAGAAGTCTGGAAATCACTGATTATCTCAGGCTGCTGAGGCCTCATAACGTCAGACAAACATTTTCACAGAGGATTGAGATTTCTGTCCATCGTCACTTCAACTGGAAGCACATTCAGAGAGGATCTGTGTCTGAAACATGAAATTATAACTGTCAAACACACATCCTAACTGTCACACACTCTGATGCAGACTGGACAGACCCAACAAAAACACCTTTACTGAGAACACGGAGCATTTACCATCAAACCAAACCTCCACTTGACATGTTATTTTCTTGAGGTTTCTGAGGTGAGAACATGAAAGATGCACCTTTTTAACCAGAGCAGCAAAGGAAGAGAAAAGGCCCTGGGGTTTTTTTTGTTTATTTGTTTCCTGTGCTGTGAACAGGAGGAGATAACCAGAGTTAAACCAGCGACCAGCTGAATTTATCACACAGCAACAATCTGTTTTAGCACAGAATTGTTCGAGGTCTAATGTAACTTAAGCTCCTTCAGTTTGTCACTCGTCACAGAGCAGCGTCCGTCTCTGCATCTAAACAAGAGAAAGGCCTGAGATTAACAAGACAGGAGCTGACAACACAAGACGTTTACTGCGAGTTTACTGCGGCGTTTCTTTAGCTGAGAAAACCCTCCTGCTGAAGATGATCATGTGACACAGGAAAAAGCTCCAGAAAAGCTACTAAATGGACCTTAAACTGAGATTATTTCCTCCCTGCCTGTGGGCTGTGCACACAGGAGGCGAACAAAAATATCGATATCCGGCTCAGAAGTCCACCATCAGTCAGGTTGTAATGAACACGAGCGGCGGACTCTGACTGTCGTTTGCCGTGCAGTTTGAGGAAGGTCACTGCCGCCAATTAATCACCTGAACAATTAAACGATCAGGTTATTGGGCGTCGTGATGGATTTCAGGCAGGTCAAACTGTTTGGGTCGTCCTCAGTCTGATTTCCCTCACGGCTGCTGCCACTTTACAAACGGAGCCGAGCTTTAATATTATTGCGGCCGTATTTTAACATGAGACGTAAAGTGTTGTCCTGAGACTGAACTTCGATGGAGAACAGACAGACAGACACCTGCGGCTCGCCGTTATTCTTTTTTCTTTGTAGAATAACAGTAAAACAGATTCTCTCTCTGTGTTTTTGTGCAGCCATTTTGTTTGAATGAACGGTTATTATCACTGGACAGTTCACAGTCAGTCTGCTCTTTTCTTTTCTATTTCATAAAGCATTTCAGCTGCGTTTTGTGAAGGTAAGATGATGTATAATGACGTTTAAATTGTTATTATTACAGTTAAAAGGAATTAGCATTTAATGACAGAAACACAGTCATAGTTCAGAGAATAATCTGACCGCAGCACTTGTTGACAGTCATTTAAAAGTCATAAAATAAAGCTGTGTCGTCGTGTCCGTGCAGAAACCGGCTGCAGATTCCTCTGATGTGAGGACAGTGTGAATCATGATGGATGAATAAAGAGGACAGACGTGAGAGGGACTGGAGGCGTGGACAGTCTGTTGACATACACATCCTGGCCTCTAGGAAAAAAAATGCTGCATTCTGGGAGAAAAACAAATAAAAAAATAAAATCTAGAGACGGGTCTTTAGGTCTTTCCACTTATCCCTCTCTCTTCTCCTCCTTTTCTTTCTTAGAGTCATCCTCTCCGTTTCCTCTCTCCAATTCTCATCACCTATTTTATTCCTCCTTTAATCAATTTCATTTCTCTCCCGTCGACAAGCAAAATGCAGCAGTTCTGGTCGGGTTCCCATGGCAACCGCAGTTGCTAGGCAACACACAACTCTCCATCATCCATTCCAGAAGTCTGACAGATGGAGAGGGAGAATGCCAAGGCAAAGAGTGAGAGAAAGACGAGGGGAGAGGGAGAGGGAGAGGAGGGGAGGAGGGGAGGAGGGGAGGAGGGCATTAGGAGAGAATGAAGAAGAAGAACAGAAGAAAAGAAGAAGAAGAAGAAGAAATGGCTAAAGAATGAAAACAGAGGAAGAGCTGTGCGGCAGAGAGGCAGGAGGAGGGAGGGGTGATGCAATCCAAATAAAAAGCAGCGGTTTCCAATAACCTCGTCAATGATCCTCTCTCTTTACACGGATTCATTCTCCGCCTCCGACCCTCCATTAGTCCACAGCCTCATGTTTCACTGTGGTCATTCCTTTATTAACTAATTCTGCTCGGGTCAGTTTTTATTACCAATGATATTTCACTGCTTCAACGTCCTGTAACGCTGTGTGTCCCTGACCTGAGGACTTCATCACAGAAACATGACTTCATCCTCATTAAATGCGTTTATAAATAATAACAAAATGAGACAGTGGCAGGAATTTCTTATGTTATTACTCTATTTCTGATTTTCACACGTGTAAACTCCTGAAGCATAAATCAGCTTTAATCCATGGATTAATACGAGAGATTATCAAGTAGGAAAAGTGCAAAATAAGAGACTCGGACCTCGACTGAATAAAATAAAATAAAGTGATTTCACATAAAGTAACTTAAATAGAAGAGGAACGAGTTCAACTCACAACACTGACATGTTATCACCTTGTAGTGCTAATGCTAACTCGTTAGCAAACGAGGTAGGTGTTCACCAGGTAGTTTCTCTGACCTCTGTGAGGATCCTTCACGGCCTATCTCTCTCAGGAATATAATCTCTTAATCCGACACATCAGAGATTGTGACCCATGTCTTTAGATCAGTAAACAACAACAGGGAAACAGGAAACATAAAAATATGTATGAATATGAAGCGCAGTGGTTATTGTAAAACTAAAAATCATATATGTGTTGAAAGTGCTGAAGGTGATGAAGTGGCCAGTATGGCAGCTATATTTAGAGCGTACAGCATGTCCATTACATAATGGCCATCGTGTCTGACACTAGTTTTGTCCGGTTCGTGGACTTCACTCATAACCAGGCACAGGACTGACTCAGTATCCAGCAGATGTCGAGACAGGTGGATCGGCTCTCCACTGTTTTCTTCAGCTTTGTGACCAATGTCTCGCCCCCTCAGGAGTTTATGGACCGCCACAGACGGCGAAGGCCACTCTCCAGATGGATTCTTTTAAATTGGAACAATAACTGGCCTTAAAGCTCTGATTCATTTCATGCACAAACTCATCCAAACTGGATCCATTCCAATTAGGGTATCTGTGAATATCACAATATTAACATTTTACTGCTGCAAAACTGTTTCTCTGTGTTAGAGAACAAACATTCCAGCAGCACTGCAGAGTCTTCCTCCTGACCTTGGTTGTCATGACAGTCAACAAGGCTCGTCGAGCTCAAGGACGACGCATGTTATGAGTACTAAAATCACGAGCGAACTCACGGCCGAGCCTCAAACAACTGTTGATTTAACTCGACTTCCTGCAGGACGAGACCAGAAATGGATCCAACACAGGTGAACACACCACCTGGGCCTGCACACGTCCCATCAGAGCATGTGTCCTCTCATTTTCTGCCACAATTAATTATCATATATTTTACATTTTGGATGCAGCACAAGCTCGTCATTTCTCTGAGGATGAAATCAGAGCATGTGCTAGATTTTCTACTGAATAAAAAAATATCTATTCCAGCTGAGAAAGGCGGCCGCTGTCCGTCCAGTGAGACAGGTGTGTTGTGCTCTCTCAATTTTGTCTGAATCAAACCCCCCCGGCTGCAGCATTTTAAATGAGTTGAAGGGCAGAGCAATAATAGAAGCAGACGGATTATTAAAGCATGAATGAGTCTCTCTGTGCCCTGCTGTAGAATGAAAGGTCTTACTTTGGAAATGTTATGCAAATAAAACAGCTCAGATAATTGAAATGTGTTTTAAAACGTCTCCACAGGCTGTAGTTTGAGTTAATAGATCATTAGGTAACAGGTTTTGATTCGTGGTTACTGTTTACATTGCTGGAGCTGCTGCACAGCTGCAGGGCGCTGACTTTGACCGTGTTGGACAGCTATCTGTTGTTACTGAAACATGCAAAGCCACACATTTGCCATTCAAATGTTACAGGACGCAGGCTCTCTATCGAGCTCTCTTCAAGCTGAGGCTAAAATGTTAGCGGCAGTTGATCCAGGCAGAGGACATGAGAGTAAAGAAGCAGCTTTGTTTGTTTGACAGGTAGTCAGCCGTATTATAAGGAAAAATTACAAATATCTCTTCGCTCTGACACAAACATTTACAGAGACAAAGTTTCCTCGCCCAGTTACAGCTGATAAACTATGAGTTCATAGTTTATCAGCTGTGAGTCAAAGGTCATTCTTACTGGATGATACTGATGAAAATGCATCCATAGTTCAGTCACAGAGAGAAGTGTGGATGCAACCGACACACCTGTACAGAGACTGAACCCACTGTTATATCACAGGGATTACAGAGGCTTGTTGATTACCTGGAACATAAACGTCCCAGAGGCACCAGCACATTGACCGGCCTGGTAACAAGTGTTTTCTGGGAGACGAGCTAATGAGACCTGAGACTTGGACTAATGACCGGCAGCAACCAGGGGGCAGGCTCTGGCAGACGGATGGTAACAGAGGAGGAGGAGGAGGAGGAGGAGGAGGAGGAGGAGCGAAGAAAACAGCGTCCATTAGCAGAGACACAGTCTGCTGCTGAAACTTTACGATGATTAAATGCTTAGTCCACCAACAGAAAACAATTAGATGATGGATTAATTGTTTAGAACGTTTGTGGCTTTAGTTTCTCAAATGTCAGGATTTGCTGACATTTTATAGACTGATTAATCAGTTACAATTTAATTAATTACAGAGATATTTGATTGTTTTGGGGGAATTTATAGGACACAAATGTGACGTGATTCACCTTTTCTAACAAGTTTATTTAGCATTCTGCTTCTAGCTTTAAAAAAAACCTCCTCCTCATCTCTTCTTTCTCGTGTCCTGAGTCCGACTACTTCTCTAACTTTCTGAAACCGACGATCCGACGCTCACTTCACTGCTCTTCCTCTCTCAGATCTTTTTTATTTGCTACACGCAACTATTTGTGGCAGTCACTTCTCACGTGAACAACTGTGAGCGCCTTCGAGAGACTGACCGAAAACGTCCAACATCGTTCTCCTCACATTTAAATGACGTCAGCCTGGGAAAGTTTCACGTTATGTTCTGATCTGACGAATGTTTCAACACTGCAGCTGTGTTTTCTGTCCACATTCATGTCCATGACACAATAAATACAACTCCTACCAGAAAAAACTAAATAAAGTGTCTGGTTAAAATATAGATATGCTTAAAGCTGCAGCTAAGGATCAATTTTTCTGCTCACGTAATAAATGAATAGTTGGATTTTTATTAAATGTCAGAAAATTAGTGATAAATGTTATTCTCCTGACGTCTTGTCTTGTCTAAGCCACAGTTCAAAACCCAAAGAGATTCTGTTTACAAAGAGAAAAAACTACTTGTTTCAGAAAACATTCTGTCGTGTTCAGCCGATCACCTCTTTATCACCTGGGAAGTATTGAGACATTATTTGGATGAGTGGGTGTTGTGGGGTTTCACGCTGGCGTCTAGCATGAGCATGTGCACACCCACACACACACACACACACACACACACACACACAGAAGAGAGGAAGTACAAGGCGCCAATACTGAACGTAAGAGACGAGGAGAGCAACAAGTCTGACAGAGGCAGAGCTGAAGACAAAGAGGAGGCAGGGAGAATTAACGCAGTCTATTCTCACAGGGGGGCTGAGACCTAGAACAGTAAGTAAACCAAGTAGAAGCCTGCAGGGCGACTGTGGTCCCCTGGTACGCCACAACTACTGGCACAAAGCCTGTCTGCTCAGAATGGAAACAGTCGGAGGAGCCAGCACAGAGGCGCTGCTACCGACTGGAGGGCAGGAGGAAGCAGGAAGCATGACGCTCTGCGCTGAGCCGCCACCGAAAACACAAACAACATCGCAGCCTGTAGCTCTGCATTAGGTAGGTAACTGTGTGCAGCTGACACCACACCGATGGTCAAAGATCCTCCTGATCTGAGACGTTCAGGACGACACGAGAGAAACCAGAAGTGAAACAACACTGCGGCAGGTTGGGATTAAAGTGGTCTGAGATCGATGTCTTTTGTCCAGTCCGCTCTGTGGGTTTGGATGTCAGGGACCAGCTGCAGTAATGGAAGAACCCCAGTGAGACCAATAACATCAGAGTTAACACCTCACCTCTGGCAACGAGCGATCAATGTGGTAGATGGAATATCTGGTAGATGCACTTAAGACTTTGATTGGAGAGTGCTTTAATAAACCTGAATCCAGGTTTGTGTTAAATGCTTAAATACAGTGAGAATAACCAGGGAAAAGTCAGCGTCTGCAGACGGACTCAGTGATGTTCGTCACACAGAACTATCCACTGATGTTTGCTAACATCAGAGCAGACGGTGAGCTCCAAGTGTCAGTTTAGAGGGAACAACTACAACATGCTCTACTCAAATACTGACTGATTACAAATGTGCAGTGATTGGCCGACGAGCTCAGCTCTGAACCGATTATGTTGTGTCACTGCATCGATGCAGAATCGTCCACATCACGATGCGTCGTAGAAACGATTATTTTCAACAGCTTCACTCCACACGTACTCTGACTCACTGGTTGTAGACTGTGGGTATAAACCTGACACTGGTCGCCTGTATCCTGCTTCCTGCCTGTTACCATTCACTACAGAAAACCTCCGGGCAGGGGTGTGAGGATACACTCAGCTCATGAGACAATTTTTAAGTAAACGTCAATGACAATCACAAACACTGCAGGTGCATTTTGAAATGTGTGTATGAGTTTCTAACTTCCAACTGAAGCTGTGTGTGACCTTCTGACTGAACTCCTCTCCACAGATGGAACATAAAAAATCTTTTCTCAGTGCAAACAATAATCAAAGTACTTCTCAATATTCAAAGTGTAAACAGAGACTGACCAGTTTCTCTTCAGGCACAATACAGAGCTAAGAGATCGGTAACAAACATATGTTGTCATGTCATCAAGTTTTAATATCGCGAGATCTTGTTGCATGAGATCTCGTCGCACCTCCTCCTCAGATTCAGATCGTGGAGCGACACACATCTTTTACTGTTTCTGTGGCGTTTTCTTTGCAGAGAATCGGCCATTTCAACGACAGCGATCGCCTCCCTGCGTGTAAGTGCTCCAACACGTCTCACAGTTTTCATCAGTGGGTGGGGTTTTCCCAACTAATTCCCTGAGCAAACTCCATCAGCTGATTAAGAGGAAATGTGGTTGAAAGCTCTGAAAAGATGCCAGCAAGCCAACGTCGACTTGAGGTTTTTTTTGTTGTTGTTAAATTTGAGTATATATGGAGAGCATGTCTCAGAAGAGTAATGCACAGTGGTTGTGTGAATGTGATCATATTCAAATAAATCAGATTTAAAGTATTGTTTTATTTAATTGTCTGTGGAGGAGCCGTCTCGTCCCTCCTCAAGAGGACTGCTAGCGAACGCTGGTAATTCTATTTAGACGGCTGCAGCATTTCATCTGATTCTTCTGAGTGGTTCTTTAATGCAATAAAAACATTGAGACTTACCAATTTTCTGGTTGAAAATTTTGTCAAATGTCAGTTCGTCTCTCTCCTCGAGGTACTTCTGCATCACACTGCGAATACTGTAAAAACAAAGTGGGGGGGGAGAAGAGGAAGAAGTGGGTTAATGTACACCATCATTATCAGATCACTCAGCCAGATGCAACAATAACTGGATCTCAGAGACGTCATCCCCGTCTTCCTCCACCTCCACCTTCCATCCCTGATCCTGGCCTCGGTTTGGGACTCTCCCTGCCACCTGTCCCCTGACACAGCAGCAAGGGGGAGGAAAGGGAAGGGGGAGGGAGGGGGACACATGGGAGGCTGCGGGGGAACCTGGAGAGATACATGCTACCCAGGGAACGGGTGTTAATGAGAATGAGAGTGGGGAGAATGAATCAATTAGCACCCCCTCCACGGGCCCATTAACACCACACCAGCACCCTACGTACACGAGAGGAAAGTGGCCGGGCTTCACCTACAAACACCTCGGCAGGAAACGCACTGAGCATGTGCAGAGGCGTGGAGAACCTCTGGCTCCTTAAGTGTCTGGGTCACAATTTTTTCCAGTATTTACATTCTGATACCGTTTGCTCTTTTTCCCCCAGTTTCCTCGTAGGCGATAGGTGCTGTTGTTTTCTGTTCCACCAGGAGACAAACAACACTTATCATCACCGACCTTTTGCTTCCACTATGAAGTCCAAAGAAAATACGCGTGTGTAGACGTAGATAAGCATTTCCTGGATAAGATGTGTGCGATTGCTCTGAGCGCCGGTGTGATTTTTTAACACTAATTGTCTTTGAGGCGTACTGACTGAGTTATAGATGCAATGGGAGTGAATGAGAGCTTCTCACACTTCTGTATTAGGATTTTAATGCACAACGGTTAATAATTCATAAAGTGCACATGTCATAAGAACAGGCTTATGGTCCATCAGTGCACGATACTGAGTGTTTTGAGATTTGAATGGCATCTCTCCTTTACACGGTTATAAATACAATGGGTCTCCATGGACGTCCATAGGTTTTAATGTGCCATAAAAAAACTAATAACTCTGATACTGTACATTAGGGCTGTACTAAATATTATTTTTTGGGCTTTGAAGGTTCAGTGACAATAAATTGGAGTGATGTTTTTTCTGTAGCCCAGCCCTGAAGTTAGCATCAGCCTGGTTCCCTGCACATTTCATTTAGCTCTGAGCCTTTCTTCTTAGAAAGTTAGTAAGAGTTTGAAAGAGCGTGAGTAGAAACACAACGAGGCTGTAAAGGTGGACTGGTGAGTAGATGGGTTTTCATGTTAACGTCCCCGACAACCTCTGTAGTCTCATTTAGACACTCGTTAGCAACCGCCTTTTTTAAGACACGTAAAAGCTTCAAACATCAGGAGTGGGGGATTTACTGACCCATTATATGTCTTGAGCTTGTGTTAAAACCACAGACCACACAGGTGAAGTTCTGACACCTCTGTGTATTCAGGTAAATGCTAGCTTGTGTGCATAACTGAGGACTTCGAGGTACAAATTGGATAAAATATAATTACTATGGGATTGTCTGTAAAATGTAATAAATAAAAAAGTCAATCTACAGAATTAGGGACAATCTGAGGTGTTAATAGTCTTGGGAGCATTAAAACTATAGAAGGAGATGTGGAAATTGTAAGTTAAATAATTTCTTGATTAAAATACAATTCACTGCAGCTTTCACCAAAACTATTTGCTCCTGAAATTACAGCTCATCACTGAAACCCCCGGCAGACTCTTACTGTGGTGGGGGTTTGGAACCTTGGTGAGAGCAGTCTGACTTTTTACAGGAGAGTGGGAATGAACAGTGGATGCAACATTTCTGCAGCGACAGGAACAAGAACCTAGGAAGTAAACACTTCCTCTTTTAAAGTGCAGGCCTGTTTGTGTGCCCCACTGAATCATCAGCAGCTGACTCTGGATTATTTGTATGAAACCTCACCACTCGAGACGCCACAAAAGAGAGAGACCACTGGTAATATTTACTGGAAGAGTCACGCTTTATTCGGCGTAAAAGGCGTACCTTGGGGAGCAGACGTTTCTGATACAGTACGTATGGTTGTTGAGGTTTGGTCACAGAGCATGTCAGCTGTTAGTGAAGCTATGTGTTTGCTGTGCAGGGTGATGAAGACACAGGTGCATAAAATAATAAACAATGCACCACAGAACACTTGTAAATGTTCAAAATCACTGGAAAATAATAAGTTAAAATCTCAACAGCAGCTTCTCTGTCCAAAAACAACGTCCCTGTCGCTCTGACACACACACAGACCTGGTTGTGTACATGTTGTCACTGTTTTTTTTTTTGCCAAACCAAACCTCAGTTAGTAACAACAGCAGCTTTACACATCAGTGTTAGCTTACGGGAGCAGATGACCGGAGCACAGCCGAAAACAAAGAGGCTCCTGCTGTGACAAAGCAGCCTGAGTGACAGAATGACTGCTGGCACATAGCGATAAATAAGGCAATATTATCTACAGGGGGATTGCCGTGACGCTGGGAATTTATGGGCAGTGGGCACGAATGTAAAAGCACAAAAGCTGGTATTCATTTGCTGCATTATAAGCAGCCTTCAGTCTCAGACAAAGACAACAGAGATGAGACAATAATCGACAAAGTGCAGAGTCACATGTGCCATCGTCCAAATACAGAAACAGTCAGACATCCCTGGGCAGTTCAGCTGCTGGTACAGAGGGTATTTGCTGCAGGGGTTGGGGCTCCACGTGCCCCCAGATACATCTGCTTTTTACTGGAAAGAGAAAATGACTGAGCATGTTTATCTCCACAGTCCTGACAGATTTCTGAGAAAGTGTATGTCAGCTCCTGCAGAGCTGCGTCGTAGCACTGTTACACCATACATACACAAAACTCCAGCTATAAAGTTCAGCCTAATGCTGATTTACACGTCCTGATGTGTGATGATAATGCATCACTAAAGAATGTGTCCCATTTCTACGAGCAGCTCTCACCCTGAACTGATTTATTCAACAAGTCAGTCGTCTCAGTTTAGAAAAAGAAATCTGTGACGTTGCCTTATGCTCCATTTAGAGCTGCAACGGTTAATCAATCAACAGAAAATTAATCTGATACTAATCACTTTCAAGTAAACATATCAATAATTGATCATTTCAGATTCTCAAAAGAATACACTGCTTTCCTCAGACTTCCATCACAGTAAACTGAATAATTTGCCGTTGGTGATTTTAAATTGGACGTTTAACGACGTCACTTCAAGCTCCAAGATACAATAATGAGCAGTTTTCACCGTTTTATGGACAAAACAATCGATTGAGAAAATAACCAGCAGATTAACCAACATTCACTCCACACACACAAACTAATCCACAAAATCCAGGTGTTTCAGATCGTCTAAATGTCATATAAGAGTAGTTATATGTGTAACTTCTTTTTGGTGAGATCATCTGAAGAGATTGAGAGCACCACACCAACAGTGGTCGAACCACAGTTTCATGAGTGCCGTGCGAGACATAATACCACCGGTGTCGACTGTATGACTGATGTAAGTCACTGATTTCTCTCCAAATGTGGTGCAGATTTTAACTGTATTTCCAGGAGAAAATGTAAATGAATGCACATTTACGACTGAACGCAGATGTCAGGAGTTCATGTGGACAAAGTGATGAAAATATGGCTTTCCTGTTTGTTTCATGTACTAATGAGGAGTTCAGCCAACTTCACCACTGAAGCCATGTTTAATTTACAGCATTTTCAGGGAGCCGGAGCAACGCACCGACAGAGTTGTTGTCAGTGTTCATGGAGGTTAGGAAACAGAAAAACATTCAGTCTTTGAGCAAGACATTTTCCTCCCACCAGAGTGACATTGCAGGGACGCTGCTGTGTCCTGTTAGTACCTGCTCTTCGCTCGCCGTGTGGTTGGATACACACAAGGTCCATTAGAACATGCACTGCACCTTCCTTTTGGCTGCAGTTACATAATTCTGCCTCCATTACATCTGTTCCAGCATGAACCAGCTGTTAGCACAGTTAGATGGGAACGTGCTTACCTCGACAACAACATGACCCACCCACTATAACAAACCAACCGCCGCTAAAAGCCCCCTCTACCCTTCTACTGCCTCCTAGGTGACCTTTCATAAACCCCAACAGCTACAGCCGGGATGACAAAGCAGTATCTGATGGTGGGAGACCCTTCCAATGTTATCTGACCCACTTATACAGCATGTCTCCCTGAATGCACTTAAGTGCATGTCACTGCATTAGAGCTGCAATAATCAAATATCATTTCAGCCACTTCTCAGGTAAAAATGACAAAGTTTCAGCTTCTCAAATGTGACAATTTACTACATTTCCTCATCTTATATCACACTTAATTGAATATCTTTAGGTTTTGGACTGTTGATGAGACAAAAAAGAGGTTTTTCTCTGATCTACCGTGTTTTATCAACTAAATAATAACAAAAATAACCATTAGATGCAACCCTGCTGCATAAATCAAAGTTTAATTCATTTTATAAATGACTGAAATTGTTTTAAATTTCATGATTACCACACTTACAGAACCTGCAATCCAGCCACTCAGGCTACACACTTTTATTTTACAGACTTTTAAAAGTTATTTCAGTCTGTGCTAATCTAAAGTGATACTAGTATTGTAATGAAAAGGTCTCGACATCGCTGAGCTCCAGGTGGTGGGCGAAACAGGTTTCAAAACCCACATATATGAGTGTGCGTGCCACGGTGCTGAGGTCTCAGCTGAGTAAGTTTCAGTGCAGCAGTAAAAGGTCAGAGTACAAGCAGAGTAAAGGTTCAAAACTGGATTAACTGATTTCTCTCCTAATTTCCTTTGACCTATCTTTGTTTTAATTCTTTCTTTAGGAGGAAAATTACAAATTTAAAGCAGCAGCAGCTTTCAGTGTGTAAACGAGCTGCTGATCTCCACACTGACACTGTAACAGCATTGTGTCGGTGACCCTTGCACGCTACAGCAGGTATGCAGATGTGTAAATATTTAACATATGAACAGGATGTCACTGACATTTCTATAGCTGGGTCTGTGGGCATGTAATTGAACTGTGTTGATAACACAGCACCAGGTGCTGAAGTTCTAACCTGTTTCATTTTATTTTAGACTCTTTATTTTAAACCACAATTTCTTATTTCTCACAGTGTAACAGCACAATAAGCAGCAGTATATTTGTTTGTGCTCTCTTAAGAAAAGCTAACTTCATACCTGATGATACAAACATGACCCGAGCGGTGGGAAAGAGCACTTATTTCAGCTTATTTAAGCCTCTAGACATGTAATTACTCTCTTCGACCAGGAAAACTAGTTAGACTTTGAAACCTGTTTTTCTGGCTACTGCTCCACTGCAAGAAGAGGAGGATTTAGGGGGTGTGAGTGGAGCCGCCTACAAGACAAATTGAGCAATTTTCACACAAGCAGTCACGTCCTATTAATCCACAGAGGGACTAAAATGATTCTGGTTTAGTTTTAGTTTCAGTTTGAACTCCTTTATAACGGTTAAAACATTTACACTTCAATATTTTGTGCTTAAAATCTACAGAAAAGGCTGTTTAGATTAACGATGCTATCTCTGAGTAGTATGATCTGATGTCCTATTTGTAACAAAGCATGTGTAACCTGATCACGGGACAAGATATCCTCCAATACTAACACTGCGATCTATTTTCTGATCATAGTTGCTGCAAGTTCTCCAAAAAGTGGGGGAAAAATGGACAAAACGAGCCACTGAAACACTGACAAGGCAACAGGCGTCTCTGGGAGGTCACAGGAAACCATGGTGACTCAAGTGTGACAATGGCGTGCTGGAAAATTATATATATATGTTAAGAGTGTGTGCGTGTGAGTGTGTGTGCTTCCAGTGTTTGACGAAGAATGGTCATCAGCTCTTTAATAATGAGTCACTGCTGCATCCAAGGAGGACACAAGCAAAAACTGTGCAAACTACACTTCCCCCTGAATGCTGTGAAATAATATAAAAACATTATCAGAATCAATATTAAACTCATTTTGTTTTAGGAGATCAAACATGTTGTTTTACCAGGACTTACCTGTGCCACTGACAGATATTTTATCCATATTTTTACTTGAAAGAACTTAATGTGAATCCAGAAAACCAGACTAATTAATATTTAGAGATTCCAGTGTGGCATTATATTATATTAGCCTACACTGCAAGATTAAGATATCAGATACTATGTAAGGCTAATCCATTAATGTAGCATAGTACCTAGCCTTATTATGTTGCTAAGCTAGCGAGCGTTTAAGTTTTTTTGAGTTAATCAGCCTTAAAAGTGTTTGGTTAGTCCAGTTTAACCTGCAGGAGTTTCTGAACGCTGGTGTAACATGTTCTGCTGCTACAGAGGAAATAAAGCACATCATCTGCTAGCGTTAGCCACAGGTACTCGACTGCTATCTACCTGCTGGGAAATGACGCCAACCCTGCAGCGCTAAAGCTCGTTTCTCAACCAACAAACTCAACACAACAAAGAGACACTATCTATTTACCAAAAACCTAAGCAACACAGAGCGTTGTTTCTCTCTCTAACAAACTATTTTAGCTGAGAACCAGAGCTTGAACTTCAAACACTCAGACACATTCAAAATAGAATATTTATTTTCTTCACCATGTTTGAATGAATGTTTGGATTTTATCCAAGAAGAGTCGACTCTAGGATGAGAGGTGAAACGTCTTCCAGTATCTACAACCAGCAGCAGGACGTCTAACGTCAGAAAAACCTGTATATCTCTGAGATTAAAACTACCACCGGAGCCTCCTGGATAACTCGGCCATGTCTCATGGATTTCTCTGTAACAGCGGGGTCGTCCAATCGCCCTCCCCCACGCCTCTCATCTCAACTGCCTCCAGTGTTGCTGTCAAAATCTCACCTCTCTGCCAGAGGACACAGCCTTGGCCTGCCGAGAATGTGGCAGCACCACACTATCTCCAAAGTGCCACATTTAACTGCCCCCCTCCGCTCCAACCGCCCCCTACTCGACAAGCATGAGGCCGAAAGCTTCACACATGCACAACTGCCACTGCTAAACCCCCTCGCATACATAAAAGTTTGTCAGTTTGCACACAATCTCCACGGCCTTTTATCAAGTTCTGCTATTTTCAGGAACTGGTTTCACAGATAGCATCCATACACATCCTTTCCCCCTCTGTCTCTCTGTGTGTGTTGGCCACATTATTCTCAGATCTTTTACAATCCAAATTAAAGTAATTCCTCTGAATCCATCTGAAGCACTCAGGCGTGATAAGGATATGTGGGATACAGAGAAAAACATAATGTTGGACACATTACTGTAATAATAACGACCTCGTGGCCTGATCTTTTAGGTACATTTTCATATTACACCAAGTCTTGCATTGCTGACTGATTTACTCAACAGCAGTGTAATAATAATGCTTTTACAAGTCCATTAGCTGAGGCTTTTATCTCTGGCTGCTGCAATAAATAATAAAGCTCATATCGAACATGAAATGATTTAATAAACCACATTCACAAAAGCACTGCTCTACACTTGTTCGTATAGAAACCTCAGCCTGACACAGCTGATAACTACATAAACTACAACACTGGCTGAACTCTACCTGAGGTGATCTCCCTGATTAACTCCTCCTCTCTGCTTGATAATGTGTTAATCAAATGGCATGGTGTGTTTTTTCACTGGGATGAGACTGTATATACTGTCAGAGCCTCGGTGGCACGCGGCTGCCAATCCTCGGATTAACTTTGAGCGTCAACGTTTCGCAACCTGGATTCTTTGACTGAACATCTAATGAGGAGCAGTGAACTCAATTAGCATGGCATACGGTTACACTGTCAAACAAGCTGAGCCTGATCAGGCACTCAGTGGCTACAAGCAAACAGCCAAAAGTTAGCGCTAACGCTGTATATGAAGGAGAGAGCCGTCATTCCAGTCCAACAGCACCAATCTGTATAATCACACAACTGATCAATACTGGTTCAGAGGAGCCTCTACAGCAGGTTTTAATACAGATTTATTGATTTAATAAAAGTAGCTCATATAGCAGTTACTGGTAATCCAATCATATAAGGGGTTTCCAATGTAATTGAACAGTTGGTTTAAGAGTTCTTCATCTACAGAATAAGGGTTGGTGATTTATGCATCGCACTAAAAGCGTTTCCTCTGAGCCACAGAGCTCCATTGTTTGTCCGAAAACTGTTAAAAACACATCACTGTTACACTGGGTGACATGTTCCTTCATCACCATGAACACACACACACACACACACACACACACACACACACACACACACACACACACACACACACACCGTCCTGCTACAAGAAATACTCACTGCAGCAACAAATATGAATAAATCCGCCACTGAAAATAGTCCCTTTTCTGTTGGACTCTACAGTGAGCAGCTGGTTTTAGGGAATTACTAAAGAAGAACAACAAAACTACACAACTGTGAGGTGTTTTTAAAGATTTACATTTTCAGTAGGAAGCACTGAGCTCAGAGGAGAGAGCCACAGGCAGAGTAAGGAAGTCAGAAAGCGCTGAGAGATGGACTAACACACTGTTAGTTTTGGTTTTGGTTAAACTTTATATGAGATCTAATGACAGTAAGGGAAATTTAGAATAACACTAAGCTTATATTTGGAGTTGTAATTCACGTTTTTCTAAGTTATGGTAAGACGAGCTTTGCTGTTTCATGATAAACATGTCACCACTGACTCTGCCTGATGATCTGCCACAGTAGGGATGAGATGTGATTAATTGGTGATCAATTAAACACCTTGCATGCCTTAGGGAGCGATGCAAGCTGTTTTCCATGTGACACAAGGAGCCCAATTAAATGTGTGTTGATAACTTTGATAGAACGTTCACCCAAAATAAATTAAGCACATCAACACCCAACCAGTTTCACTATGACCTGCTAGTCACACATGACTGTGTATATGTGCACATATTCTTAAATTAAAACCCGATAACTATTCTTGTTCCTCTTCTTCTTCTTACGTACTCAACAGTTTAAGTTTCCCTTTAAGTGTCTTGCACATTTAGCTTTGTTTAATTTGTCCTTCAGGAGAACTTGTGTTTAATCTTTTAGATTTTGTTGAGGCCATGTTGAGGGACATTAGTTTAATTACAATAATTTACTTCTCTTGATTCAAATATGCCTTGAAAACAGCCTGTGAAAGCGGTTAACACTTCCATCAGTATTAAGTGATCAATTCTAGGTCATTAACAGCTGATTATTGATGAAGGAGACTGCTACACAACACAGCTTTAGGTTGGAGTTATCTGAATTACAACCCTTTAAATCTCACATGTACCTCCTGAACAAAAACTACATCTGTTGTTTTAATCATTTTGCTAAATGCTAACAAAGCTAAGGGCTGAGTTACTACCCCTGTCAGCAAAGACGCCAACTGTCCTTCATGAGGAATGGGGATATGGTAATGCTGACCTACTGTAGTTAATGTACTTGCACGTGCACAGATTTTATTCTCGTGCACAGCGAACCCATCATACATGAGCTTAAAACTAATTTCACCATTACAAAGACAGATCTCCTGTCAGTGGAGAACACTGGCTCCAAAAGTTCCACTAAAATCTTTTATTTTAACATTAAACACTGACGCTAAGTCAGTTTGAAATGTCGTAACTCACTCCGCTCGCACCAACAGTGACCCATTTCCACCACAATAAACATATTTTAAGATGTCGATTGAAACTTTACAAAACCCACTTCTGCAGCATATAACATATTTCCTCAAAACATATCACCAAATACACATCTTTGGTTTGTCATTATCAGCTGTTTGTGTGTTTAGAGCAAATTTGCTTGAACCACAGTCAGTTGCCTGGAAAATATCCTGGTCAAAGCAAAGTTAATGTGCGTCTGTACTGAGAGCTGAGTAGTGGTCATATTTACGACAGGGTTCAGGACCGCGGGGGGCGTGTAACGCCACGCCGCCACTGTGTTTTTATGCCACATTAACACGATTTTTGTTTGGACAAACACTTAACGTGACAGAGTGTTAGCTGTGATGGAATTGGCGGGCTCGAGCTCAAGCTTCAAGTTTCTACGAGTTCATTTTAATATCATACAGACATGAACCGAAACCAATACCAGCCTGAAGGAAGGAAACCCACATTTATCAACTTAGAAACCATTCACATAAGGTTAGCAGTGATGTTAAGTTAATGTAATTTGAGGCAAATGGGCTAAAATATGTGAGACTCCTGCTGTGGTTGTTTAAACATCTGAGACACTGAGAAACATCTTGTAACAGATAACACATCAAATATATATCAGATGTAAAATGATCATGTTACACAGTGAGCGGTTTGATGTTAACCTGTGTCAGTTAATGTCGAGAGTTGTCAGTGAAGAAACATAATCGGCTGTTCTCAGCTGCTGTTGTCAAGAAGTGCCAGAGGGGAGAATTCATTACAAACCCTGAGAGCCTTTTCTGCCCGTGCACTGGAAGTGAAATTGCTTTTTTAAACCTGCCAGGAGGGCAGGGCATTTCCACTTTCTGTGACGGATGAATGGATAAACGATGTATAGAGGACTAATGAGTGATTTCATATCCTTCTAAACTACAGACGACAACTGATCTACACTTGAACATTTAATCAGCTATTATGGAATATCCTTTAATTAGCTAATTTCAGTTGGAAAAATCAACAGGCTGCGTATTCATTACTGCGTGTAAGGCTCTGTCTGGATCATTGCTTTCAGCTGATCTGCCAAGACAGGTCAGTCAGTAACTGAAATAGCTGACCTCCTAAAAGAAAAAAAACACACTCTTGGTTTAAATATCATGGTTGTTTAACTCCTGTCACCGTGTACAGCCGGTCGGTTTGCACACGTGTGGGTGTGTCAATAATAGTTTCCAGTTTGTGATTAATAAATGTGAAGCACAAGGAGGTGAATGTAAACATGTTGAACACAAATTAAATCTGACAGCGGTGCCAACTGCCGGCTAAGATCTGCTCTACACTGAGCTGCTGTTCACACACACAATGCATATCATTTGACTAAACCCAAATAGCACTGTCAAATTTACAAACCTCGTATGAAAAACAGCTATCTCAATAACCAAATTTTAACCACATCCTCTTCAATCAAGTTGCATGCTACATGCCTGAAACCTGGCCTGAAGACTCATCGTCAAGCCTGTGTGGCGGAGGGGGGACAGAAAGGGTGTGCAATTATGTGTAGATGTCAGGGTGCGTGTGTGTAGGGTGGGTGGGGGGCTTTGTGTTATTTAAATCAGATTTTAGCTGTGGTCTCGTCTGATGGCCTGCTTGTGCTGGATGCTTTGCAAACAGCATGGACGAGCGGGGGTTTCAGATTCAAGAGCTGCATGTAGTGATAGTGCAACTGCATCAAAGGGCTGACAGCGAACACACCACCACAGACAAGACTGAGCAGCCTACAGCTGAGTGTGGCACATGCTACAGGAGACATATTTATGATGTGACTGACAGTGAGGCGAGCTGGCAGCAAGGGAGGGATGACTGTCAGAACATTTTGGCACAGAGAGAGCAAGGAAAGGGCAGGATTAACACCTGCAATGTCTGGAAATACATGTCAATACCAAAGGAAATATTCTGCAGGAAGCTGCACCACTGTCGCCCTCACTAAGCTACATACAGGAGGTTAACTTCTTGGTAATGTTTAAGTAAAATGGCATGCATATTCCAAACACTGCATGGTTGTTTTTGGTGATATGATGAAGCCACTGAGTTGCAGAAATCTCCAGCTCTACAGTCACATTTCACTTAGCATCTACGGCAAGTCACAGGTTTGAGAGGAAGCACGCCTCCATCTCCCTATATGGCTGCACAGCATGCACAAAAGATTTCATCCATTTGACAGGCAAACAAACACAAGCTATTAGACAACAGCACTGACACTAAACAGCTGTGTGTACGTGTGTTTTTATGTTTTTTTTTACCTGGGCTCAGGCAGGATGATTTTCTTACTCGCCCGGGCCGCTGGAGTAGATTTGCTCTTCTCCATCGCCATCAAATAACTGACATCGGCGAGTACTGCTTCGAGGTCCGCCATCTTTCGACCCTGGGACGACCAAATCAATAAAATAACCGGGCTCAGGGGGTGGGTGGGGTTTTTTTATGTTTCACGGGATTAAAAAACAACGTCCTGCACCAGATATGACCAACATCAAGGGCCGAGGTGCGCGACGGGGCCGGCTGAGCGGACGGCGGGGCTGACCATCGACTGGGAACCGCGTCGTTGTCTCCGGGTTGTAGTCTCGCTCACTTCGCCTCAAACTACCATCATTGTGACAGAAAAAAGGAAATTCAGGAGGGAAGACATTAGGTGACAGGTTACTCAAGAAATTACAGTCACAAGGCCCGTTAGATCACCGAGCTTGTAATCCCCATTTAGTGCAAAAAAATGCAGGTTTCTTCAGGGGCGATTTGTGGAGGAAAAATAAAGACTGATGAGATCTGGTTTGTAGTAATGTGATATGTCTCACAGAGATCGGGAGATGCAACCAGATGCTGGATGTTGGAGACAGCTGTCAAACCCCACGGGTCTCCGGGGAACCTCTCGATGGAAATGTGTCCAAACGGCTGTCGGTTTGTCTCCGGTGCTGCTGCATGTGTTTCAGGGATTTTCCTCAAAATGTAAACACTGGTGCGGTTGAAAAAAAATGTTCAGATTTCAAGAGGCTGCACAGTAAGAGAGGAGGAGGAGGAGGGGGGAATGTGGCTGGCTCCTTTCTGTGCCTCGACACCAGGGTTACAGTGATAAAACACGTGTAGTTGGTCTCAAATAACAACTACAGAGGCTGAAAAGGGGGAAATAAAGGAGGGAGGACACTGGGCGACAGGTTGAAATGTGTACCATCAGGGTGCTACTTCGTCCTCAGTGGATCTCTGCTGGTGCAACCCCCCCAAAAAATGCAAGTCTCTCAGGCGCAGTTTGGCACATGTAAAACCACACAAGCGCAGGTTAAAGATGAGCCAGGACTCATGATCTGCATTCCCTAAAAAAAAGAAAGAAAAAGATCCACACACCACCACACCGCGGTTGTTTATGTTGCCGTCGTTGCCGCCGCTGGCTTCCTGTGTAGGGGCTGCAATGTTCCTCCTTATCGGCTCATCAATCACCGAAAAATGTCGCCCGAAAAGATGTGGTTAAACACTTTAAGAGGTTTAGCACCAAAATCCAGCCCGGGCAAGCGGGTGTAATCGAGTTATCACGAGCCAAAGTCCAACACGTCCGCGAAGCTAGCTCAGTTTTTAGCCCTGCTGGCGATATCGATATTTGGGTTCGTCCGCTAGTTAGCTACCACGCTAGCTAGCAAAATGAAACCTGCTAGCCCAGTAGGCTAACTAACGAATAATGTATAGAGAGATTAATCAAACTATACATCCAGTTTGGGTTTAGGAGAGACGTTAAAATGCCCTCGTTGCCAGTAGCTAACACGGTCACCAGCTGGCACTAAACTGTTAACACTGGCTCGATTTCAGACAGACTTAATAAGCTAACGGCTGCGAGGAGTAAAAACTGGCTGCTCGTATTGGGGAAGTCTCGCAGCGTCTCCCGGGGAAAAGAACCCAAAAAAATGGAGTCTTCGAGAGTCCAAGTGGAGTCAAAAATAATGACAAACCCGCAGAAAATAATCCATAGCTGCTTGTTGAGTTACCCCGAGCGTTAAGGGGGGGGACCCTCCTCGCCTGGAGACCCAGCAGAGAGCTACTGACTGTGGGCTGATGGTGACTGTGATGGTGGCGGCGGTGGTGGAGGAGGGGGGAGGGAGAGAGAGAGGGAGGGAGCGCCGCTGGGAGATGGAGCTCGGCCGGCCAGCGGTAGTCCGCCGCTCGGGTGACCGATAACTTTCCCTCTCCGCTGTAAACTTGTAGTTTAAGCGGGTAGAAGCGGCGTTTCTGGCCGCTGCTGGTAACACCAAACACGGACACACCGCTGCCAGTCCTGAGTGTCTCTAAAAAAAAAAAAAAAACCGAGGGGAGCCGAGCGGGTCGTCGAGCTCCGACAATCCAGCCACGAGCGACTCCTGCCTACCAGGCTATCCGCGCTGAGGGAGCCCGTACTCGGCTAAGTAGCTGTCCGGTCCGCTGCTTCCCGGCTGGCCGCGTGCCAAGCGTTTCTGTCCGCTCCTTTCGGTTTAAGCTGTTCGTTTTCCAGCTCCTGTATGGCACATGGTTCAGTTAAGTCCTTCGATTATATTTTCTGTATTTTTTCTTCCCTTTGCTAGCACAGTGGCACTGCTTGCTTTGTGGTTCAACTTCCTCCCACTGCGGCGGTGAGAGGCTTGTAAAACACGGAGCGGGTCATTGCTGGCGGGGCCTGGACCACATCGAGTGTCGACTGAGGGGAAAAAACTGTATTATAACTATATTCTTCAACATTTTACTCCTACAGTTTCATGCATTGCAGCAGAAATAAAACCTTTGCATACAACCACAGCTGCATAAGTAGGAATTTCCCTTTTTCCAGTTTTGGATTTATTTTTTACTGTGCTGATTTACGACTGGGAATTTAACTGGGAATAGCATAGACCAGTGTGTATACAGGAAATTTCCCACAGGGGGTACTTGAACTATAAAGAGGGGCACATTGCGGCCTGTATGGGGGGGGGCTGCGGCCTCTGCAGCGCAGTAAACAGGCTTTAACCCTGCCTCTCTCTCAGCCTGTGTCCGGGTGAGATAAGTTGTTTTTCTCTGTGCATCTTAATGGTCACGAAGCAGCAGCCTCTGACAATTAATATTACAGCACGGTAAGTGGTTTTCTATAGGAGGCCCGCGGTTCGTTGGGTGTGTGTTGTTCAGGTGGAAACGCAGTGCCGTTTCCTGGCCGGCGGTGGTAATGCTCCTGATACAGGCCTGTAGGTTCCAGCAGGCCTGCACACTGAGAGACAGCATGAGGCTGGGGAAGGCAAACAGAGCAAGTCTGGTCCTCCAGCAACAAATACTCAAATAATCAGGCAGGTTTTATCTCAGAACATTTCACTTGTTCAAGCTTTTTTTTATCCTTGATTATCTCTGTAAGATATTAAAACGTTTTAACCTAACTTTAACTTTTAAACATTTTAACCATCTCATTTCTTTTCCTTGTTTTTTTACAGCTGCAGTTGCAAATCTTTAAATTATCACTCAGGAATCGACTGTACATAACAAAATATACAAGGTTTGTGTAAATCCCTATAAATATGACTAAATCTGATAATAGTCAATAATTTGCAGGTGACAGTCTGACACAAATAACCTGCTAAAAAACAAAATGTCTGAGCAGAAGCAGATCAGTGTCACTTCAGAGCCAAATCAAATATAATAAAGCTGCAGAAAATTAACCTGCAACGTTTCTGGTTATTGATTTACGACTGCAGCTAATGATTAACACATTTTTCATTTTATTTGTTGAATTATTTTAATTGATTAATCTCTGAATCTAAACGTCTTGTTTTGTTCCAGCAGCAGCTCAGAACCCAAAGACGTTCAGTTTAATGCAGGTAAACATGTAAGTATCATCAGCTAAATGTATTTAAAGTGTTAAAAGTAAAATCTTCCCCTCTCAGTGTTTTATTGTTGGATTTTTGTAACTAAGTGTTTACATGTTAACTAAGTGTTTACATGTTGTTTGTTGGCAGAAAAAGTCATTTTGCACATCTGGATCGACGTGGTACAGAGGCTGTTGATCCAGCTGTGAAACCCGTCCTGTGTTTCAGGTCAAATGATCAAACTTAAACAGAGATTTTAAAGTTTTATAACTGTGTACTGCTGAAGTTAATAGAGACTATAGGTTTTTATTTGTAAGAATCCAAAAACATCTAATTAAATTTAAGCAAAGATGAATTTTGAAATGATTCTAAAATGATAAAAATCATTGAGTAGGGCTGCGACTAATGATTATCTTCTTGATTGATTTATCTACTGATTTTATTTCTTTATTCTTACTTGATTTTGCAATAACATAAAACAGATAGAAAGAAGAGAATCTGCACATTTGAGACACTGGAGCCAGATCATGTCTGTGGCATTTTGGCTGAAATTATTGATAAATGATCAAAATAGTTACAGATGGATTTTCAGTCAGTGGATTAATTGATTCATTGATTGATTATTTCAGAAAAATATGTCACAAACATTTGCTTCTATCTATCTATTTATCTATCTGTCTATCTATGTATCTATCTATGTATCAGATGATAAGCAGATACATTGGTGGAAGTCGGTAAGGTTTAAGAAAGACAGTTTATTCAGCACTTGGAGGCAGCGGGGGTCAGAGGTGAAGGGTCACATGGGTAAAGGGGGTTTGGAGTAAGTTGTTACTGCTGAATACGGCGGATGGACTGGATCTGAGGGGTCTGGCAGTGGGAGCCAAACTCCCTGAAGTGTTTGTACTCCCCACAGTGACGATCACACTCCATGATATACTGGTATCCACGATAACCAGGGTACTGGTAGCACACAAATCTGTTACGAAATCACACAAGCAGAGAGAGAAAGAAGGAGGGAGAGAGAGGGAGGGAAGTTTGCATGAAATGTTGCAAGAGATCTGTGTTGTGAAAGTCTAACCAGGATTATTTTTGAACTGCTGAGAAAAATAGAAAGTTGAGTAGAAAAATGTTTAAAAAGTGGAAGGGAAGGAGGAGTTGTAAAGTTGCTGGAGGACACTCACGCTCCAGACTGGATCCTGAGAGAGCCAACTTCATTGTTGCACCAGCCCATGGCCTGGAGGGAGGGATAATCATCACTAAGCTCACCCTTACGGCCCAGGAAGTTCTCACGCTCATAGATAGTCATACGACACTCTCTGTGGTTCTGGAGGGAGAGAGAGAGAGAGAGAGAGAGAGAGAGAGGAGAAAACAATACATATAAGTTGTTTTTCCAGTCAGTTCAGTCTGCAGTGATCTGACAGACACACGATGACAGAGGGAGGTTTAACTCACAGCACAGGCGATAGGTCTGAAGGAGGTCATCCTCTCAATGTGATAGGCGTTGCTGCCGCCGAAAGCATCGCACTGGGGGTACTCTCCCCTCTCCAGGACAAACTGCTGTCCCTGGTAGGAGGCGTGCTCATAACCCACCCAGCTGAGGGGGCAAAGAAAAGTTCAGAATCATCACCTTCTCATCAGAGGTGCATCAAGACTGCAGATGTGTGGATTAAATGTGTGTACTCACGCTCCACTCTCCACTCTGAGGGAACGCACGGTCTCGAAGCCAAACTCCATCACGTTGCAGCACTCAGAGGTGAACTCATGGCGGCGGCCCTGGAAGCACTCCTCATCGAAGACAATGATCTGACGAGAGGGAAATGCACATGTACCAGCTCAGCAGCTCAGTTTAAAGGCATGAAACTGTTCTTTCTTTACCCATAAAAACTATTTCCATCAGTAGTACTATGATAAAGGATAAAGGCACAATCACTATATAGTCTGCATTCATTCTGTTCTCTGCTTGGAAAGAAATGGCAGCTCTCTGATAAACTGTGAGCCTTTTTTCGTCCCAGACATTTTGACCAGAGGCGGCTGGCGGCATCTCAGGGGGACGTGTAGGTTGAAAAGACCTCCAGTGAGGTGATGTATGAATCTGTTCCTCCATCCACAGACTCACCTTCCAGTGGCCGGAGAACTTGGTGCAGTGGTGAGTCATCTTGTCTGGCAGGAGAGATAAACACAAGACGGTTGAGAGGCAGCTAGAGGACGAACAGACGACAAGATGGACACGCCGAGGCGACTGCAGTCAACAAGTCAATAAAAACACGTGTAAAAGCAGCACAGCAGGAGATGTGCTGTAAACTGTTCATCAGTGCTGTATAACATGTTAAACGGCCTGTGCAGCAGCATCAGAGTGTGTTTCTAAAGGTTGAAAAGCTCCAGAATCACAGTGGCCTGGATACTGAACCCAGCCTGAGTGCATCATTCCTGAACTGGAAGCATCTATTTATAGTTCCTACAGAAAAATGAAGAGGGTCAGAGGAGCCAGAGGCTTCATCCAGACTTTTCTCCCACCCATTCTATCTCTTTATCTTGTTTTCTGCCCATTTCCTCCTGCTCCTCCAGCTGCTGAGATTTTCCACCATCACCACTCTTTATCTCACCCACTGGGTGCAGTGATGGCCGCCGGGCCCTGGAGCCCGGCCGGCCCCTGTGCTTTGGGGTTTTTGTGTGTGTGAATTTAGGGGGCTGGTCGACCCTGGCTGTGCTGCCCTGTGCCGTGCCGTGCCGTGCTGTGCTGCGCTGGGTGAGGGGACAGGGACTCACCTTGCTTTGATGCCCTTGGGTTGTCCTGCCGTGAGAGTGAGAGGAGCCACGCGCCCCCACCCTTTTAAAGCCTCCCCTGGCAAGGGGCCATGCTGAAAGCCCCGGCTCAGCAGCAGGGAGGGGCTTTTCTTTGTCCCCCCCGACAAAAGCGTGGTTAATCTGTGCAGGGGCAGAAGTGCAGACACCACATTATCACCCCGGGCAGTGGACACGGAGACACAGGAATATAAGAGAGACAAGATACAGTGAGACGCTGAGAAAATACTGAGGGTCAAGAACACGAAGGGGCTGCAGGACGGAGGAAAAAGACGCAGCTGAAAAGTGAATTTTTTGTTTCTGGGGCTGCAACGATCGATTATAGATCAATACTCTGATCATTGTCTTGATTAAATGTTTCACACCATGTCTGCTTTCTCATTTTATCCAACAAAAACCAAAAGATGTTTAGTTTACTGCTCCTCACACTCAAGAAGCTGGACACAGGGAATGATTGATTGATTTTCCATAAATCAGTGAATCCATAAACTGGCTATTAATAGTTTCTCTACCTCCATAATCTTTGCACTTATCTCTCTGTCTTTAACTGATGTCGTCTGTTACCTGCTCAGGTATCTGTACCTGTATGTCTGACAGTGTCGGAGCAGACTGACGACATTGGGATGTGTCAGTGTGTTTAGTTGAGGAGACGTGATTTTCTGTGCTGATAGTGAACGGTTATGAAACAGATCCACATGTGTACAAGCAGGAATATAAACAGCAGAGAGGAAGTTACTCATCTGGACGTTTGGTGGAGAAATACTTCCCCTGACTCTCTGTGTAGTACATTAATACTCCCTTTGTTGACGCAGATAACACTTTATAGCTTCAAGTATAAATCCTACGAGACAGCCTGTGTTTCTGAACCTCAGCACATGAGAAAGTGGTTTTTAAGAGAATATCTGGTGGATTACAACACATCAACACTTCAGAAGGTTTTATTATGAAAATCTCCTCTAGTTGCATCCAGCTTTCAAAATTAAAGTCATGCATAATTGTTTTTATTACACAATATAAACTCTGTGATGTTTAAGACACGATTAACCAAGAGAGTTTAAGACAATATCTTCTGCTGCTAGTGTGTGTGTGTGTGTGTGTGTGTGTGTGTGAGTGACTGCTTACATAATCAACCACTTGTAAACAAGAGAGCAGAGGCACAGTATGGCAGCAGGACTTTCTAAACAACAGCTCTATTTCCTGTGAGCCCAAAGGAATTTAAGTACACAATCTGTATTTCAGCCTTAGATATCAGAGTCAAAGCCTGACATGCAACAACAGATGTATTTAACCTGTATAAAGGGCGATTTCTCGTAAGACAAAACAGAAAGTCTCCCTCACTTAGATTAATCAATAAGTGTCTGACTAATCCGATGCTGTGCTGTGCCACAGAGATGAAACCAACCAAAAATAAAGTGGTGAACAATTCCAAGGTGCAGTAATTGACCTAGCTAGGCATCAGTGGAGAGTGCACTGGGCGGATGACAGAATAAACAGTAGAAGCCAATTGACGGCAGAGGTCAAAAATCAATATGTTTCTTCCTCATGGCTGCATAAATCTGTACAGAAAATACTGCATGTCAGAGCAACGACAACACAAATCAGATTCAGTCATGTCTCAGACAGATGTCCATGTCTCACAAACATGATTCTGAAGGAGGGAAGGTAAGAGAGAGAGGAACTGGGAGGCAGAAACTGTTCGTCTTTAAATGCTCCTGAGACAGACTCATCTGAATATTGAAAGGACTGATTGATTAGCAAAGTCACAGTGTGTCAAAAAATCAATAGGTCTCCTCCATTTGAGAGTAGAAATGTGTTGTACTATAGATTTAAGTGGGTGAAAGGCCACAAGGTCAATAGGTTTCAAAATCAATAGACGTCTTCCTCCTGAGTGAGCACAGCAAAATTATTCTCAAATTTAGTTTGTTTTTCAGAAAACAAAATATTTTACTTTGAGAAAAAACACTTAAAAGATCATTCTGATGATATATTACAGTTTAATTATTGTCAGTAAGTCTCATAAAAACACCATTAATGAGTATTGAGTGTTGATTTATCTTCTTCCTCTGAGCCACAGAGCTCTGCTGTTGTCCAGAAACGATTAAAAACACATCAGTGAGCCTCTATCTCCATGAACACATGGAACACTCATCAAATGTGGATTAATCCGCCGCTGAAAATAGTCCCCAGCTAATTCACTTTTTCCTCCTGTTTGATGAGAAACCACAGAGAGCTGCTGTTTTAGTAAATTATTATATTCTAACTCTATGTTTGTGACTTTATTTGTGATTTCTAATTTAATAAAAAAAGGTCTCAAATGTTAAATGTCTGAACACAAGAAGTCACACAAACATCTGCTAAATCTTTTAGTCCCTGATATTTCTGTCGATACAGTTTTGAGGTTTGACACAGGCCTCGACAGGAACAGATTACACAGGATTAGATCACACCTAATCTGCACAAATCAAACCCAATTTAATCCTGCTTCCATGGTGGAAATAACCACAGCTGAGGTGATATAATCCAGACATAATCCGGCTGTAATCTGAGAATTATCACCATTAGGTCACCTCTACACACCAGAGAGGAGGGATGGAGCTGTGAATCTTCATCTGAGAAATAAAATGTGGAGTATATGAGGGAAACAGTCACTCCTGTGACCTGCACAGTGCTTATTAGCTGTGTTACATGAACCAGATCAACCTCCAAATTTTTTAGTTTTGATTGAATGAAATGATGATGATCTTTGGAGGAAAATGTCCCTGCTCACACTGTCTCACCATCTATTCACCATCAGGCCTCTGGTGTTATATTTTGTGAGGACGTCCTGTTGTGTGTCAGAGCCTGGTTATAGCTGCTTCCTCCTGCCTCTAGCGTTCATGCTAAGCTAGGCTAACTGCCTCCTGACTTCAGCTAACACACAGACATGAGACTGATGTTAATCTCTAAACCTCAGAGGGAAAGCAAACGAACATCTTTCCCAAAATGCTGACCTGTTTCTTGAAGTAAAACAGACCTGATGAAGCAACTAAAACTCCATTTAATCACAGCACTGTTATATTTTCTTTTAAACGTTAAAGACAACATGTAGCTGTTGCAGGTGTGGTACACAGGTGTGTTTACTGCCTGATACATGTTGCAGTTCAGAGGAGAGTACGATGTAAAATGTTGTTTGTCTTTGTTTTCAGGTCCACAGCTGGGGAATATGTTGTGTTTGTGTGTGCCTGTGTAGGTGATAGAGAGAAGGGATTACCTCTTTGTGCTCCCTGGACCTTTGCATTCCTCCTCTCTACATGCAGCTATAGCTTACAGCCCCAGTGGCCCAACACATGGGGAAAAATGCCGTGGTCAGTGGTTTCCTTTGACAGTAAAACGCTTACAGGCAGGCCAGAGGGGCCGGCGGCGTTTCTGGGCTATGCGATGACCCGGTGGCTTTGGCACAGGCCAACTGTGATGACGAGAGGCTTTCTATTGTGCTGTGAGCCTCTACGTTTGGCCTTTGCCAGAGTATAAAAGCTTGGGTCGAGCGTTGAAGGGACCAGCACGAGCCAGCCTCCCTCACACGGCACAGCAAGCTATACTAACGCAGGTAAGGACACACAGACGCAGACATACGCATCCATCACATCATCCACAGCCAGGGCCCTCTCCCTGCCTGCCACACCCAGGCAAACCACCCTCAGCCCGGGGAAAGACCCAAACAGAAGTCCTGGGCCCAAATGAGCCTCAAACATAAACAGCAGACTCGTGCTTTAAACCAAATCCCAACCAAAAAAAACCTTCCTGCCACCCCTCCGACAGTGTTCACACCTCCACACTGAGCCTCCATTTCTACTTCACTTCTCCTTCCCTTTCACTTTTCCTGTCACTTCCATTTACACCTCTATTTCTGTTCATCCCCTTGTCTTCCTCCATCTCTCACCCAGACTCTCCTGAAGCCCCTCACCATGTCTCAGACTGCCAAGTCCGCCTCCAGCCAGGGCACCGATGCCAAGGACAAGGGAGCCCCCGCTCCAGCTGCCTCCAGCAAGGCCACCAAGACCGGCGAGCCCGGCATGGGATCCTACAGAGTGAGTCACTGCAGCGCTGTGCATCTGCAGGAAAAACTGCTTTTCTATCAGAATCTGTAGCATGTTGTTTTATTTAAAGGGTCAGTTGATCCAAAATATAATGAACACACATCTTCTGTTTCTAGAAATACAGAGTTTTAATTGTATTTGCTCTGGTTTGATGGGAGTTCTGTTGCTGTCCCATTTTTATGAAGGTTAATTTAATTAGTGCTGGTTAAATAGTGGAGCTTGCAGCGTTGCAGCAATGTCTGTTTTCAGAAACCAGGTTAAAGCTTTTGTCCTATTGCTGATAAGTTTTTAACATCTGGATGCTTTAAACACAACAATCCCACAGTACTGGGGTTGGGATAATAATCTTTGTCATTTGAGTGAACAGACCCTTTAAAAGTGTTTTTTTTTTTTCATGCATTGTTCAGGATTAGTTTAGTTTTATTCAAATAAGTTCATGAAGTTGCTTTAACTGTAATGAAAGAAGTATTTAGATCCTTTATCTAAGTGTAAGATACAGTAGAAATACCCACTGTGTATAATACCAAATCTTTATCTGCAAAGTAACCATTAACTTTTAAAATAAAGTAGTGCAGTAAAAATACAATATTTACCTCTGGAGTACACATGGTAGAGTACATGGACTTGTGTTCATGCTTGAAAAGAATCAGAGTCAGATTTTAGTTGGATATTTCCACAGTCTCAGTCGATGCAGCAGAGACAGTTTTATAGACTGATGTTATCTGTGTGGGAGGAGGAGAGTTTATGATTACTGAGATGAAGGAGGAACAGCTGAAGGATGTGATGATCGTGGTTTCTCCTCTGCTGCAGATCATGCTGTTCGACCAGGAGAACTTCCAGGGCAGGATGATGGAGGTCCAGAATGAGTGTATGAACGTGTGTGACCGTGGCATGGATAGAGTGCGTAGTATCATTGTGGAGTGCGGCCCGTAAGTGGACACACACAAAATATAACCCAACACCAGCCTGACAAACGCTCTCTATTCGCTTACATGTCACCTCCTCTAATTCCTCTCTCCCGTCCTCTCCCCCACCCTTGTGCCCCCCCTGTGCCCGGCGGCGGCCCCCCTCCTCCAGCTTTGTTGCCTTTGAGCAGACTAACTTCCGTGGGGAGATGTTCATCCTGGAGAAGGGAGAGTATCCTCGCTGGGATACCTGGAGCAACTCCTACCGCAGCGACTGCCTCATGTCCCTCAGGCCCATCCGCATGGTACGATCAACAAAGGCACACAAAGGCATCATGGGAGAGCTTCTTTTACTTAGTAAGATGCAGAAAACTGGGAAATTTCAGTCCAAAACCAAAAGACATTCAATTCATAATCATACATGACACATTTGAGAAGCTGGAACCATCAATTTTTGGGCGTTTTTGCTTAAAAAATGACTGAAAAGATGAGTTGATTCAGCTAAATCTAAAGGGCAGAGTTCTATTTAAAACTTGAAAACAGACATAGACCAACACTGCCTCCCATAGAGCCACAGCACAATTACAAAAACAGGATAATAACAAATTAAACAAGCCGTTAATGTGACTGACTCTTTATCTCCCACGCCTCATTTCCTCCCTGCAGGACAGCATGGAGCACAAGATCTGCCTGTATGAGCTCTCCGACTTCAAGGGCAACAAGATGGAGATCCAGGAGGATGATGTGCCCACCCTCTGGGCGCATGGCTTCTGCGACAGAGTGGGCAGCGTGAGGGTGCCAGGAGGAGCGTGAGTACACACAACACACACTTTAATGGTTTCAGCTGCTAAATAATTGGATCCAGTGGAGGACGATGTGGTTTTAAGCAACATGATAATGAGAGAAGACTCGTCATACGCCCTGGGAGAAGACCTATGTGCTCATTTCCATATACAATTAAAGTGGAGGCTCTGTACTGCAAATATTGTTCCATACATAGCTTTAGAGGAGGCCGCCAGCGCCCAGAGTTACATTACAATGTAGTTGTTGATAAAAAGTAGTATGACATGTCGTCACAAGGCTCAAAGCCGACTGCATGCTGTTTTGTTTCTTGACAAATGTGTATTTTTAGTCTCATAGTGAAAAACACATTAGTCATTTTGACTGTTCCACCTCAAAGCCTCCAGAACAGCTTCAGTTCTGATTACTCTTGATTCTCCTCATGTGTGGAGCTGTACCAGAGTATATTCCCTCATTTAATGGTGGTATTGAGCCACATAGAGGATCCCTAAAACTGGAACCTCTAAACCTCCTGAACTTCACCAATGGCCACTAGAACCTCCTTAGTGACCTCTAGAATATCCTCAGTGAACACTACAACCTCTTTCCAGGATCACACCTCCCAAAATACTTCTACAACCTCTTAAAGGACCTCTAGAGCTACTTAGGGAACCCTTAGAAACCATGAGTTCAGCTACAAAGACTATCAAGGATTTAGAAACCTGTGGGGAACATTAAAACTCAGCATTAACTCTCCTCACCCTCTCCGTGTCTCTTTCAGGTGGGTGGGTTACCAGTACCCTGGATACAGAGGCTACCAGTACCTGTTTGAGTGCGGTGACTACAGACACTACAACGACTTCTGTGCCTTCCAGCCCCAGATCCAGTCCATGCGTCGTATCAGGGACATGCAGTTCCACCAGAGAGGATGCTTCACCTTCACCACCACCAGCAAGTGAATGACACCTGCTGGCCGTCAGGTGCTGTTGTAGCCACGCAGCCCTCTCAGCTTTTTATTTCTTCAAATGCCCCCTCACCCCCCCAACCCCCCTAAATCTCCACCATCGTCGCTCCATCACAAAGGAAAGACAGAATGAGAGCACATACACCGGACAACCTTAACTGACTTTTTATGGTGCTAAGAAATAAACATGTTGTGAAAAACCTGAAACCTTCCTGTGGCTGGATCACCTTTATTCATTCTGCAGAAAAGAATCACACTTTTTTATGATCTTAAAAACCTCTCTAAAAACCCACAGAACCTCCCTCAGTGACCACTAGAATTCATCATACATTCGTTTTAAATATACTAATGTTCATTATGATACATTTAATGCTATGTTTCAGTTTAAAGAGTAAATACAGGAGTTCAGACCTGATATACATTAACAACTCGGTGTGTTAATCTGGGACACATGCTGCCTTCAGGGTCACTGAAACCTCGCAAGATGTATGATCTTGTCACGGCTGTATTTCTGTATTATAAAAGGACGACAAATTGTCTCTATAACAAGCAAGCATGAGCAAATACACTTTAAACCCGTGGCTGCTGTCTAATTTGAATGAATCCGTAAACGTTCAAATATTTGACGAAAAGATACTAGTAGTGAGCTAACAATTCCGACTGCACGTGAATGCAGCAGAATGCTTCATGACACCTCAGTTGAACGTTGTCAGAGGAGGGGTGAACATCAAACCGAGAGGAAGGAACCATGGCTGCACTTTTCAAAGCAAGGAAAGGTGGGTACACCGAGGGGAAAAAGGCAGAACAATCAGAGATTATAATAAGAAACATTGCTGGATCGCGGGGGACAATGCTAGCCTCATATTAGCCAGATATGTGCATTGAAAACACCATAGAGCAGCAGTTAGCCTAGCTTGTTACGTAGCCGGTACATACCTTAGGAAACTACTCTGTCTTATTAACTTATTAAACACTACAGCTGATAATCAGGTTGTAAAAATCAATGTGTGTGCCGTCTTTTACTTAAATAACATAATAATCGCGGAGATAGCAAAAGTGCTCAACGTGGTTCTGTCTGTTAGCTCCCCGGCTAATTAATGTTAGCCGGCTAGCTGCTAACTTTAAGCAGTTATAAGCTAGTTTTCAGTGAGGACAGTCCGGTCAGCGGGTTGTCAGGTAGTTCAGCAGCTGTCCGTGTTTCTGTGAGGGTTTCTGTGACTCAGACTGAGAGGAAGGTGACTGATGGTGAGGATGACCTTTCACCTACATAACATAAGGCTAACCACTGAGCTGGTGCTGCATTCAAGGACCTGAGAAAGTTGGTGCAAAGTGCAGCAGCAGAATATGTAATTCCTGAAGTTAAAGGCTAGAAAAAGACGAGCAGCTGTTAAATGTGAGCTGTGTAAATAGTTTTGCTCTGTGGTGGTGTAGCAGACAAAGAGTAAATCTGACTAAATATCAGTTTACTCTGGAGACAAATGTCCTGCAGTCAGTCAGGAGAGTGGAGGTGGAAAGAGTCTGTCTTCTACAGCAGGACAGTGTTTTAAAGCAGAGCTGAAAATCCAAATTAAAATGAGTGTTGGATGTTGTGATGTGTAAACTGAACAAAATGTGGGTGCGCACACTTTTGCACATGCCACAATTACTCTTTGATTTTTTATATTCTTTGAAACAAATATTTAACTTGGTCAAACTTGTGCACACAGCTGTTTTTAACAAGGACAGTGCTCATTCATAAATATGACAAAAACAACTTTAGTTGAGCCTGAGTTCACCTAAAGGGCTAATATTCATTGGTTGTCCCTGGCAGTGGTGGAATATTTAGATCTTTGACTTTTGGTAAAGTAGAGGCACAGAAATCTATATTTTTTTGGCTCATTTTTTGAGTGTTATATCATGTGACTCCTTCTTTTTGATCCAGTTGTTGTTGTGAAAAGGTGTTAGACGTCCTATTTAAAGCCTAAACACTGTTTAAAACCCACGCTCAGATTTATGAAACCTTTATTATTTTTTTTAGGAAAGCATAAAAACATGATGATTTCACTTTGTTTTTCTCCATCCAGACAACAAACCTGGTTTAGTAGGAAAAAAACTAATTTGCATTTTCACAAGTTACTCCAGTAAATACAGTTTTATTTGCAGACACAACACAGACACACACACCTTCAATTTGTCAGAACAGGGAGAGGTGCATACAGTTTGTGAGTAGTTTTGTATCAGAGTATTGGTCATATACTGTATCAGTGAAGTCGCTTGGTTTTAGTACTTTTCTCGGGCACTCCCTCTTCTCACTGTCCTGACACCGAATCAAATCTGACTCCCATCATAACAAATCAAATCGAACTGTGAACTTTGTGAATCATTACCCCCCGTAATAACATCATGTGTCACTTCTGGCTCGCCGTGGGCGTCTGCAGAGCTGCAGCTGGGTCTCACTGTTTGGTCTCATCATCAGACCAGTTAATCAAAGGATCCAATCAACTGAGGAGAAAAAACTGGATCTGATCAGAGCTGACATGCAGCGTATACTGTGGAAGATTTACTCAGTGCAGCATAAAAAGGAACAGATGAGCGACACAATAACGTCTTTAAATGAATAAGCAGAGCATTTTCTTCCCTGTATTAACCTGATGAAGAGAAAAAGATGTTTGAAGCAGAGCTGCAGGGATAAGTCAGTTATTTTGATAACTGATGAAACTGATGCCAATTATCTGATGTTCCAGCTTCTAAATATGAGAATTAGCTGTTTTTCTTGGTCTTTTAATTATAATAAATGGAATATTTGAACAGTTTTTGGACAAAATAAGACGTGAAGACATCACCTGATGCTGTAGGAAAACATTTTTCACTATTTTCTGATGATTAATCAAGAAAATAATGAACAGTGAACGTAATTGTTCATCATCCCTGAAATGAAGCATGAAACAACAACAGCTTGATTTAAAACAAACAAACATGCAATAAAAACCAGGTTTGGTGGGTAGTTAATGAGAAACGTCAGGCTTACATAAAAATGAAAAACAAAGCCTGGTGACAGTTAAGTGAGTGGTTTTCTTCACCCACTAAACTGTAGGAAGAGTTTACTGTATGTTGACAGCTGAGTGAAGAAAAGCTCTTGTCATTTTTGTGGAGCCCACTTAAAGTGATGTTTGTCCTCAGAAAATACCAACAAAAGTGTGAAGACAAACTTTAAGTCTCCTGATTTCCCCTGCGCTGCAGAAAATACTCAGTCTGAAGTTTTAGGAATCATGTTTGTCCAGCACGACTGAATATCGACTCCTGAGTATTAAAGCCTTTTTATTTTCTCTCAGCCCTCCGCTTGTGTCTCAGTGGTTGTCGAAGTCTGTCTCAGCTAGCCGAGCTACCAGAGACTCATCAGATACTGAGACAGACCTGCAGAGACTACGCCGACAGAGAACTGATCCCCATCGCTGCCAAACTCGACAAAGAGCACACTTATCCTGCCAAACAGGTACACACACACACACACACACACACACAGCTGCACAGTGTGATGCCTTCATAGTGACGCATGAGTCTGGCTTAAATTTGATCCCATTTTTATTGTTGCAATTCCAAAAATAAGAACCACAGACCTGGTTTAAATCCACTTTAAAGATATTTTTTGTAATAACAGTGAATGAGATGGTGATGGGAGAGAGTTTCCTGATCATGACTGAAGCCTTAGTTAAACTTTGAGAATATAATTTAATAACAAAAACAGAAATCAGTTTACAAACCAAATAAAATCCTGAACTTAAATAATCACCCAGCCCTTTGTGAGAGGAGTCTGAACCTGCAGCTCTCGCTCTTGCTCTTGTCCAGATCCAGGAGTTGGGGGCGATGGGGGTGATGGCCATGGAGGTCCCAGAGGAGCTGGGTGGTGCTGGGATGGACTATCTGGCCTACACCCTGGCTATGGAGGAGATCAGCCGAGGCTGCGCCAGCACCGGAGTCGTAGTAACTGTCAACAACGTGGGTGCAGTCAGAGGAAGTGGAAGCAGGAATAGAACCCGGTGTTAGCGTCCTGTGTTAAATCTGCTTCTGTTCTCAGTCTCTCTACATCGGACCCATCCTGAGGTACGGCACAGAGGAGCAGAAGACGCAGTGGATCACGCCGTTCACCACGGGAGAGAAGGTGGGCTGCTTCGCCCTCAGTGAGCCAGGTAAACATCTGCACCTGGAACACCTGACAGAGGAGGTGTGAAGAATGCTGTAAAAAACAAAGCCATGGAAAAGTTTTTGACGTTGAATTTTAAGTGCTGTAAACAAACAAAAACCTAAGTCAATATTTGCTGTGCTCACAGTAAATATTGACCTTGGCCTTCAGGTTGTTGTCAGGTTGTTGTTTCCAGCGTCTTGGAGACGTTGCTTCACTTGTTCTGTGGATTAAAGTCTGTCCTCCTCACGTGATCCCAGACTGATTCCATGATGCTGAGATCAGGAGTTATGGAGTCAGGTGCTTTTATTTTGAAGTGTTTCTTCCACACAAAGGAAACATCTTGGTTTTGTTTATCTGGCACCTGTCTGATGGGTTAGAAAGGTTTATTCTGATGTGCTCTGTTGTTCTGTGATTTAGTCAGAGAGGTTAGAGAGGAAGAGGCCTTGATCTGCTGCAGAACACCAGCAAACAGAACCTGGTTTTAAATCCTCACCTGCTCCTCCTGAAATAAAATCATTCAAATTGCAGGTAACGGCAGCGATGCAGGTGCGGCCTCCACCATCGCTCGTCAGGAGGGAGACGAGTGGGTGCTGAACGGAACCAAAGCCTGGATCACCAACAGCTGGGACGCCTCGGCCACCGTCGTGTTCGCCACCACCGACAAGAAGCTCAAACACAAGGCATGATGCGGCACATTTCAGCCGATAAAGAGCGACACACCTGTAACAGCAGTAATCCTCCCTCACCTTTGTGCCTTTTTTATTTCCTCAAACTGCCTTTTTGTTTTTCCGTGTGTGCAGGGTATCAGCGCCTTCCTCATCCCCATGCCACACCCAGGGCTCTCTCTGGGGAAGAAGGAGGATAAGCTGGGCATCAGAGCCTCGTCCACGGCCAACATCATCCTGGAGGACTGCAGGGTCCCGCTGGACAACATGCTGGGTCCACGTGGTGCTGGATTCAAGATCGCCATGGTATTTTAAAGCTTTTAAAGGAGGAAGGAAGGATTAAACCATTCACACTGAGTAGTTCAGGTGACCGCAGATGGATCTTCCTCATTTTACAGCAGTAATAAAACAGGTTCTTCAACAGAGAGTGCAGCACTAAACCTACAGCTGTGCCAAGTTTTAGACGCTGGTCCAGAGTGAGCAGAAAACACGAGAGAAAACTGGCGTGTAGATGTTTCCTGTTGGGTTTCAGGTCGACAGGAAGTCAAGAGTTTGACTGTGATCATTAGTGTTTTTTACCTGCCTTCATTTGAACAGAATAGAATGTGTTTACATGACACTGTTCGTACCAAGCTCTGCAGAGACATCGCTGCAGGATCCAGTGAGTCACCATCTGTGTGTGTGTGTGTGTGTGTGTGTGGCAGCAAACTCTGGACAGTGGACGGATCGGCGTTGCATCTCAGGCTCTCGGTATCGCTCAGGCCGCTCTGGACTGCGCCGCAGACTACGCACACAAACGCACCGCGTTCGGCGCCCCCATCAGCAAACTGCAGGCCATACAGGTAACACGAGCACCAACCAGTCGCCTTTATTCTAGACGACACGGTGACGGGGCTCAATCAACATTTATCTACATCTGGGATTCATTTTCTGTCTGTTGTCTTTGTCCAGTTCAAACTGGCTGACATGGCGATGGCGTTGGAGAGCGCTCGCCTGCTCACCTGGAAGGCTGCGCTCCTCAAAGACGCGAAGAAACCCTTCACCAAGGTTCACAGCCGCCTCTGATCTCACAGGTTTTACTCTGCTGCAGCAGAGCAGACAGTAACTGACCCTCCTCCTTTACCCTGCAGGAAGCAGCCATGGCCAAACTAGCAGCATCTGAAGCCGCCACCTTCTGCTCTCATCAGGTGAGAAACCGACACCAGACAAATACAAAGATGCTGGTTAAACCCTGCAGGTACATTTTTCATTTCCTTTACCTTCCACCTTAAATCAGGCGATCCAGGTTCTGGGAGGGATGGGTTACGTGGCGGACATGCCCGCAGAGAGGCACTACCGCGACGCTCGCATCACCGAGATCTACGAGGGCACCAGCGAGATCCAGAGACTGGTTATCGCCGGCCAGATACTGAAGGAGTACCAGGCGTAGACCCAGCTCTGTCAGTGCCTCTGGTGCAATATGGACACATAATCCCAGATCTGGAGTCAGATAAGTCAACCACAGAGACATCACCTCATCCATAAAGATAACAAAGCCAGTGTGATTCAGCTACGGTGCCGCTTTTATACTTTTTGGCAACAGGCCTTTTTTTTTTTTATCAGTCAGATCACAGACGTCACTACAGAACTTCATAGGAAATTCACACGATTTTACTGCTGCATGTTCGGGGAATTCAGGACTAAATTTAAAACACTGTAAAGCTAAATAAGTCCAGTCTTTCCTCCGCTGCCTTAAGGGGACGTCAGTGTTCTGCCAGTTTAAAGGGTCAGTTCAACTAGATATTTTTCCTCCGAGCCACACAGATACTTTTAGTTTTATGTGCTTATGAACCTCTGACAATGAATTTCTTTCTTGGAGTTCAGAGAAAGCAGCTTGTCTTTACAGAAATGACTCTCTGCTGTTCATGTGCTCTCAACTGCAGATTTAATTAATTTATTAATAACTGGGGTCGGATATCGTTTTATCAGACCTGAATCTAACGTGATCCAGGGTTAAATATCTGCATTCTTCTCTGGCGTTTGTCTGCTTCTTCCAGAGCTTTCAGTTGCATTACATGGTCTTCATCAGTGAGTGGAACTGGCTGGAGGAAAACAAGAGACGTGGTTATAATTTATCAGGTGATTATCAGCCGTTCCAGTCGCTGATGAAGACAATGAGATGCGATTGAAAGCTCATTATTTCCCGTTGGGTCCAGTTGTGTCCACAGCGGGGGGAGGGGGGAGGGAGAGGTGAGGTGAAGGGACAGGTGCACGCAGGTGATCTGGCAGCAACAGGAAGTTAGACTGTAGTTTCTCACAGAGGCCACTGAAGCACTTGCTGTACTTCCTCTGAGTCAAACCTCAGTCAGATCTGAACACACAGACGTGATCCGTGTATTTTTAGGTTCAGTGTGACTCACACCTCCTGGGGATATCATTATCTGTGATGTCAGCGGTGATAAACATCCATAAATCTCCTGAGACAGAGTAAAGACGCTCTTTATGTCTGCAGAACTTCCCTGAGAATCGTCACGTTTTTAAGTTTTCCTCAGTATCACAGTGATGCAGTGATACGTGACTGTACATGTATTGGTACGCTGCAAACAGGAGCTGCTAATGGCTAATTCTGCTAACTTTTACTGGTGGAAATCTGCCAAAAATATAAACAAATACAGGATTAAAAGAATCTGGTTCACGTTGTAGCTCACTGTGGTGCCACATGGAGCAATGAGGACCTCTACTGACCACAGCCAGCAACAGCACTTTGGTTAAATTGACACAAAAAATATTTGACATCAACTTGTTGAAGTGTGTTAATTTATTATGTGTGTGATAATAAAGTAACAGCATCAGTGTATCTGCTGTAGAACAGTTTTCCATGCTCATATACTCTGTTTTTATTTGAACTGACCCTTTAATACCTTCACTCAGGTTCTATGGTCCCTGACACCTCTGAACATCTTCAGTCATTTTCTTCCTATGAGGAGTTTTAACCACCAGAGGGCGACGCTGTGCCTTTTCTGACTCATGAATCATCAGAAACACACAGCTACACACACATTTTTCAGAACACACACACCGCTGTTTACTGCACGTTTTCTGATTTAGTCTCCTGAAGTTAGAGCTGATACTTGAATCATGAAGTGACGGTCGGAGCAGTTTAATCTGTGAATGTGTCAGATTGTAAAGAGGCTGTGGAGTGATTTCTACCTGCTGATTTCACAGAGCTCTTGTGCCTCAGTGACTTGTACATAATTTATTGTGTGTGAATGAAAATAAAAACACAATACTTAGATGTTGCAGAGAAATGACAGACTTTATTTAAACATGAGTATTTTCTGCTTCTTCACCTCTGATCCACTGCTTTTATCTGCAATACTTTAGTTACAAGTTACTTTGCAGATTCATGTCACAGTCAAACTAAACCTCTGTCCATTTCTGGACGTGTATATTCTGTCAAACACTCTCCCTGTGAATTATACAAAATCTGAAAGTAAGAATTAAACTCTCCACCAGGTTTCCTCTGGTTCTTGACCTGGTTCCGTTCAGGGTTCTTGAAACCTTGCAGAGAACCAGCCCCTGTTTCCACCAGTCTGGATCAGAGGCACTGATCATTAATGGAGGATGCTGTGAGTGTTTGTTCTGTTGTTACAGATCTCTGATGTTTATTCAGGTCCAGAAACATTTCATGTTTGGTTTTCATCCCTTCATGACCTCTGTGAAAGACCAGGTGAGACTGGTTTACAGCTCATCGCAGGATGGCGTCGCTCTCTCTCCATCCCTCAGCCCCACAGAGGACCTGTCCTCATGGATGCTGGACGTGTGGACGTATCTGCAGAGGATGAAGGAAGATTCTCTCCCCGGTGGACTGAAGAGAGGACCGAGGCTCTGATGGTGTGGGTGAGAATCTGTGCTCCTCCTGGTTCAGACTTCTCTGAGTCCTCTCCGGGGATCTCCCCTCCCCTGAAATCACCTACTTAGTGTTTGTGCTGCTCTGCTGTGTTGCCCCTGATAGTGTGTGTGTGTGTGTGTGTGTGTGTGTGTGTGTGCACGCTCCTCTTTTTGTTTATCCATGTGAGGGCACTGATTGCTCCTCTGGACCCTGATCTAGGCCAAGCTTCCTGACGCTGTAGTTGCACCCTGCTGATTGTGCTGATCCTGGTGATAGGACCTGGGTGCATTGTTCAAACCTCGGCCCTCTGAACCCCCCCCCCCCCCCAGCTCCTGTCGGGGACCTGATTGTTTTGACGTCATTTTCTGGCTCTTGTTTGTCTCCTTCATTTCACATCCAAACAGGAGCACGTGTTTGAACATTAGATTCTGCAGCCAGAGAAAAGATGAACTTTACCCTGGTTTTTAGAGTCGCCTCATTAACCTGCATTAATCTTACTCCTTTAATACGTCCACTGTCACACCTGTACAGACCTGAATCAACTCCTGCCTCTGCAGTGATGAGTTAAAGTCTAAACAGTCTGTAAAATCCAGAATGACTCTGAACCTTTTCACATTTTTAAGATCTAACACCTCTTTACGCTGAGACAGGACGACATTTCAAAATAAAAGACAGCCTCATAAGACTGAACTAGAATCAGTCAATCAATCAATTTATAGTAGCTGATAAGAGGAAGCCCAGTCTGCTACAAAATAGAATCAAAATAGAAACCTAAAGACACGGTCTGTAGCTCTGATATTCCTCCTGAAGTGACTCTTATCTTTATTTCCTCTGTTTAAAACAAGATTGATCTCAACAGATCTAATGGTTTACCTGTAAAGCTCATAACTTTAAATACCAGAAAAACAAACTTTTAATCCAACAATCCAACTGTCAGGGCTCTGAGTAATTAGTTCCTCCCTGTCACGCCCTCTGATTAGACACCAGCAGTTTCTAATCATCTCAACTCCACATTTATCAGGTTCTAAAGAACAAAATCAGACAGTTAGATGTTTTTATTTTGTTTGTTTTATTATAAAAAGTTTCTATGAAAAGTCTAGAAAACAATGAAAACACTGTACATGTATTCAAATGCAAATTCCCTCCTTTGATCACAACGTGAGTGCACATCGGTCTGAATGTTCACTGTGGGAACCAAAACACACACAAACTATTTACAATGAAGCTCTGAACACTTGACCCCAACCTGCACAATGACATGATGACAACACTGCTGCCAGATTATCAGTTAAACCAGAGCAGAGCCCCGAGGAGCAGGAAGAAACTGCTGCTGGAACACTTTACACTCAGCTCATGTTTAGAACAAGTTAGAGCCTCAGCTGTTCTGATGTCCTCGGTGAATGTCACATGAGAGCAGGCACGCTGCCTCCGCTCTGCCGCAGTGACAAACGTCCCCGATGTGGAGCTGGACTCTCTCTTTATACATAATGCTTCTTGTCGAACTCCCCGTTGACTGTGATCGTCTTGGTGGGGGCGTATTTGATGGGATAGGCGCCTCTCACCACCTGGGAGAAGGAGCAGCACAGCAGGGTCCCGCCGAGCAGCAGCAGCGCGGTGGCGGCCCAGCCGATGTAGATCGCCGCCCCGATCTCCCGCTTCTTGGACGGAGGCACCTGCGGGTCGTGGAAGTCCACTATGATGTTGTTGGCCATCCAGCAGAGCGGGACCAGCACGAACAGCCCGCTGATGATGTAGATGACCCCCCCGGCGTTCACCACCCGAGCCTTCACCGTCTCGTCCTTGATGCAGTTGGTGCACTGCGCCCCGGCCACCGTCACCGTCAGGGCGACCACCCCGAACACCGCGGAGATGATGGTCAGGGCGCGCGCCGTCTGCAGGTCCTGCGTCAGGGCCAGGACCGAGTCGTGGACTTTGCACTGCATCTGGCCGGTGCTCTGCACCACGCAGGACATCCACAGACCGTCCCAGATGGTCTGAGCCACCACGATGTTGGAGTCGATGAAGGCGGTCACCTTCCACATCGGCAGCCCGCAGGCGACCATCACCAGCAGAGAGCCCGTGACGCACAGCGCCAAGCCGAGGAACTCCAGGCACGCGGCGAGCATGGCTCAGTGTTACAGTGACCTGCTGCTCCGCTCAGAAGACAAGGTACCGGGTCTGTGTGTGTTTTCTGGGTGTGTGTGCTCTGCTCTCTGACGGTCCGGTCATTTATGGGACCATCAGAGCGACGCTGCTGCTGCGCCTCCATCAAAACAAAACCCACAAACTTTGGGCCAATCAGCGGACACAGCATCTTCGTCTCAGCCAATGAGGTGTCCACGGGAGCGGCAGCATCTCACACACCCGCGTGCACGCGGGCGAGCGCACGCACTGGCGTGTGAGAGAGTATTTACCAGTTGGAACTGGAGCGCAGCAGATGTGCGGAGTCTTCCTGTGATTCAGAGTCTGAGGTGGAAACAGAACCTGGACTTTATCAGGATTTTAAACTTGTTATAGGAGTCTGAGAAACACACACACACACACACACACACACACACATATAAACCGGTTAAACTTAACATTCATGTTGATGCAGACGACAGAGAATCTCGTATTTATTCTGGGTGAGATTTCTTCCTGTCGGACCTGGAGAGAATAGCGGCACGTGAAAACCACATCCTGGGTTTAAATCCGGCTGAGAGCCTGCAAGAACACACAACCAAACACTGACAAACACTGTTTATAAATCTTTTATTTCTGTTTCATTCTCAGTGAGTTTCATGTGGTTTATTTTACTCATATCAGTTATTTACTCAGTTTTAAACTTTATAACTTATTATATTTATTATTTTTATTTTTGTTATAAACACGTTACATATTCTATTTTATAAAACAGGCCTGTTCATGTAAAGATTCCGACTTCCTGTAATTTCTTCATTTTCCAGAGAGTTTTTTGAAGAATTTATTCAAATTGCTACAGATCATACAGACGATGTTCTGAGACACTACACATGGTGATGTAGTAGTAAGTGACGTGGTAACTTAGAGTCCAACAGTCCGTTAACTTTATTTGTTGTAAACTTTATTCACCTGTGACACAGATCTCTGTTACAGAACCAGCGTCATTCTCTGCAGCTCTGTCTGATATTTTAACCCAGTTTTTGTTGTTGTCAGAAACAGACGGAGGTACACAGGATGATCGTGTTCACGGGACAAGGCGGCCATGTTGAAACGCTCCATTGTGTTCTGACAGCGTCGATGAAAAGAGCCCTCAACTCTCTTTTTGTTTTCGTGCTTTAAGTGGACTCAGCGCAGAGACGTGTAGCCTGAGGCGACCTAACATACACATCCTATACGTACTGCAGAGTCAGCGCAGTGATGAGAGATGCTGCAAAGCATGCTGGGTCGTCAGAGAGACTTTTCATAAACCACTTCCTTGTCAGAGGAAACTCAGATTTCACCCCATGAACAAAATGTTGTGAAAATCTATCTTGTGAATATTAAGGATCACCAGAGTCTTTAAAGGTGCTATATGTACATTTTAGCTAACGCCACATAGCTAATGTTAGCATTAACGGCTGTTTACTGATCAGTCCGGAAGAAACGTTGTGAGTTCAGCATCAAACTTCATTCTTTTCCTCACTAAGAGCTGTTTCCAGAGGTGGAACGCAGCGTTAGCCCTTGTTAAGCTTCTTCTACTGGAGTTAGCATGCTAACCAGCAACCCCACATCCTGTCTCATTACTTTCCGAAAGCGACTCACTGCAGTGTCCAGTATTCCTTGATGAAGCAGCTCTGCTCAGAGGACGTATTTTAACCTCTTGTCTTGTCTCGTTGTGTTTCTACTCACGCTCTTTCAAACTCTCACTAACTTTCTAAGAAGAAAGGCTTTTGTAGAAGAGCTCAGAGCTAAATGAAATGACCAGTTGGAAGCTTAGTGGTGGAGACGTTGACGTCATGTGACCGTGGTGTAGTTGGTTTATAGCCTAACATTAGCTTCTTACTTCAAACATCAGAACAGTGGTGTTCATCTGTGAAGATGATCTGATCAGCTAAACCTGAAGGATGAAGGAAGCAGTTGGGTTTTTTTTTAACTTTGCATCGTTCAAATGTTGAATCAGATCACACCCAAACTTGACTCCTCGGTTTGAAAACAGCATCCTGTGCAGAGGTCAGCGTTGTGTGTCTGGGACCAGCTGTGGTGTTTACTGTACAGAGGGTGAAGCGTGTAGATAAAAGCTGGACCACACCTTCTGTAATTACTCTGCTAATGTGGAAGAGCCACAATCTCAATCTTTCAGTTTGAGTCATGAAGCTGCTCCACGTCCCTCAGGCTGAATCAGAGGACCGAGGGACCGACTGACCCACAGCAGATAAACACAAACAGGGTGGAGGAAGAGCTGGCTGCCAAGATAAAGCCCATAATAACCACAACAGGAGCAACCTCGAGCTAAACTATAAATATTTGTCCTGATGTGCAGGTTAATGGAGAATAACTCTGGGTACATCAGTGTTTACTCTCTGCTGTGGTATTGATTATATGTGGATGTGTTCTCAGATTGAGGACGGAGGCAGCAGGTGCCGGCGCAGCATGGACGTCAACATGCTGACAAACAACATTCCTGCGACAAACAACACAATCAGCTCCGAGTCTGGAAAGCTCATTATTCCACGAGCGTGCACGGAGAAAATAGAGCGTGCACGTGGAGGAGAATGAGTCGTGATATCACGTAGTAGGTGAGTAGGTCATGAAAACTTTTCCTGTCGGCTCAATAACAAGAGAGCGGTGGTCTTAATTACAGCCGGCAGAATGAAAACTGTGTGTGTGTGTGTGTGTGTGTGTGTGTGTGTGTGTGTGTGTCCTCAGAGAACCAGATGCTTCCTCCTCTCTTTCTATGGGTGTTTACAGTTACAGAAAACACAGTGCAGCAGAGTGAAGGAGCTTGGAGGATCTGAAGCTTCGATTTCATTCAGATCAACTAAACTCCAACTGCAACTTAAACTAAACTAAACTCCAGCTTCTCTTCATGTCATTCAACTAAACTAAAAACTAAATTAACTCAGCTGCAGCAAAGACAAAGCTGAAACTTCAACACAACAGCCTGAACCAAAGCTGTGATGCTGAATGCCTCAGTGAGAGCAGACTCTGAGGTTCTCTCTCTGCTGTTGTGTTGTGTTGGTTGTGTGTTGTTGTGTTGTCCTGTTGTCGGTGTGACTGACAGCTGTGGCGTTGCCAGGTGACGTGTTGGCAGCGTTAGGATGTCCTGTCTCTTATCACTTCCCTTCCCCTCCATTGTTCTCCGAGCCGCCGGGGATATTCCCCTCCTCCTTCTCCACATCAACTCTTTTTATTATCCACAATGAAATGTCACCTGCTGCCGCGGCTTGGCGCTCGGAGAGGCGCGAGGCCTTGGCATTTTGTTGTGTTGTGCGTTTGTCCGGTACCAATATTCTGGCTCGTGTGTCGGCAGATGTCTTTAATGATGGTTGATTATCTGTGCACAGTAAAACTCAGATTCTGCACAGCAGCGACGAGTCTGAAGGAAGCTGCTCTGTCCAGGACCTGCAGGTGAGAGGCCACACACACACACACACACACACACACACACACACACACACACACAGGTTTGTGAGCCAACACTCTGCTGACAGTGACTCACTCTCTCTGATTGTACATCTTGGTCACCATGTGTCACAGGTGGTGACATTACTGCATTACTCAGAAGTAAAAGTAATGACACTGTGACTCACTGAAAAGCTCTGTGTTGTGTCCTAATTGTGCGTTAGTGATCAGTGACAAATACTCACAAAATAATGCACTCAGAATAAATGTTAGTGCTTTACACAGTAAAATACACCAACACCTCCACCATGCTCCATCTATCTATCTGGAAATTAACAAACAGATAAATAAAATAAAGAGATTTATTTATTTACTTTGTCTTGTTTCCTTCACTCATATATTGTCCAGAGTTTAATGCAGTATCATCTAACATGAAGTGTGTTGGTGTATAAAACCCAAACCACAGTCGTCCAGTGAACCAGAGGAAACCTCTGAACAAAACTTTCCCCAGAATGAGAGTTTAATGATCATAGAAACCAGACGTCTGTACGTTTCTTAACAACCAGTTGGACGACGCACACATCAGCACGCATCATAATCTCCCTGCAGCGCTTTGGTTTGTCTCCATGTTGTGTTTGCGTGGAGCTGCAGTCGTGTTCGTATAAAGACGGATGTAACTTGCAGCTCCATCGATCATAATCCAGCACATTGAGTGTAATTAACTGAATTATTACTTTAACGAGCCGTTGACTCAGAGTGGAGGAAATCCCAGCACTAGAAAGTCACGGAGCTGCCCTGATCGCAGATAAACGTCCCGTGTTACTGGGCTTTAATGTCCTCTGCACCTCCTCTTCCTCTGGTGACTAATTCCACCTGCTGAGAACAAACAGCGGATGTGACACATTGACTCAGAGAGCCGTCATCCTGTGAGAGTTCAGATCCACTCGTTCATTATGAGGCACGCTGTTTTCACCCTTTATTAACACGTCAGTTACAAATCTCTTTGATTTTATTTTTGTTTCAGTTCTTCTGTGTGTGCGTCTGTTGTGTCTCTTCAGGGACAAATAAAGCATCTTGACCTGATGTTTTGGATAATCTCATCGTTGCTGGAGTCAGAGCTGTTTCAGCTGCTTTTCCTTTTAATAATTAGAAATTTATTTTAAACAGTTTTGACCTTCAGACTCTTTTGACGTGTTTCTGCATCGAGCACTTCTACTTAGATGATTTAAGGACATTGTCCTGACTGTTAATCCACAGGAGTGCTTTGCTCTGTTGTATTAGTACTTTTACTTAAAGTACTAAGAGCTGTTTCAGCTGCTTCAGGATCAGTGTTAATAAACACCGATCTCTGTGTTCCCGTTAGACGTCCTGACAGTCTGTGCACAATGATAATACACGTCTGAACACGTCAGTGAACATGGAGGTCAGTGCGTTTTTCAGTGCGACGCCTCCAGGCGATGGTGCATCAACGTGACCCCTGCCGTCCTCTTTACATGTGACCTCAAAATGCTGAGGGAATAATCAGGAAAATGTTCTGTGCTTCCCAGGAACTGCACATATGTATGAGTGAAGTTTCACCAGCTGCTGGTGGGGGCGTCTGATTGGAAGATGTTTCTGGATCAGCCTTACAGGGGAGGTATTTACTGTCTTAACCCCTGTGGAATTACAGAATCCGGTGTTTAATGGACATTCAGGAGGATAGAGCCAAAGGAGGGAGATAAACGCCTCCTCCTGGGGGGCGCCGGGGAGCTGAGGGGGAGGTAAAGATACTGCATGAGGTGAATTAAAGTCGTTCTCAGAGCATTAACTGAGTCAAATCTGGGCACAGAGACATAAGTTGATCGCTCAGACACGAGTGGATTTCAAACTGAAACCAGTGTCTCTCTCTCTCTCTCTCTCTCTCTCCATCAGCTGCATCGGCTCGGGTTTGTTTTGATTTCCTGAGCCATTTTCCCGCCTTATCTCTGCCATCAGCTCATTTCCTGTGTGTAACAGCACCATTTCCTGTCTCTGTGGAGCACAATCAGAGAGATAACACAACCGCCACACTACGTCTCCTCTCTGCTTGTTTCTCTTTCTGTTCCTGGCCTCTGCATGTCTCTCCTCCTCCTCCTCTGTTTCTCTCTGCCCTCCATTCACATCTCATCATTAACTTTTCCAACCACTTGGAAGTCGTCAAACGTTGGTCTGATAATTGAAAAATGAAGTGCTCTGTTATCTCTGTTATCCTCATCTTGACGTTTTGACCCACATACTTCCTTCAGAGAGCGACGGGAACAGCAGTTACCCACGTGGGCCCACAGTACAAATGACTCTTTATTTTTCTTGGTATTCCTGCGTCTTTTACACAGAATAAATAAAAACAATGTTTTCCTCCTGCCTCTGTCTCTCCCCTTCCCTGCTCTGCCTCCATTGTTCCTCCACCAGTGAAAAGGAGAGAAGGCCGGCTCAGAACAATAAGCACTTCCTCCTGTGCGGTGGCGTGCTCCGCAGCGGCCGAGGAATCAACGCCGAGCACATGTGATGGGCTATTGTATGGTGCTGAGCTCCGGCCTTCCTGCGATAGCCTGTTTCCCCAGCTGAAGTCATTGTGTGACCCTGAGCTGCATCTCTGTCTGTGGGCAGGAAACGCTCATATTATACACTGATGTTCTCACATGGGCAAGTTTCTCACAAACACGACCCCCGACGCCCTGGCTCCTAACAGTTACATTTATACGCAACTAAACTGCAGCAGCGTAAACGTTTTGTAGGAAACTCTGACTGCATTGGAGCTGGTTGGGGTGGAAGGTTTTACTGCAGTAATCCATTCCTGTCATCTTTCAGGATCTTTGGGAATCTGATAAAATCCTCTCCCCTTCGCTGGTCCCCGAGAGCAGCTCTCACTTTTTATAAATACAGCAGGCAAAGAGAGAAATTAGCTGCTAGCAGTGGTTTGCGTGGCAGTAATTTGAACAGCGTGCTTTCCTGCCAATATGGCGGCCGTTTTGATTTTGGCTGTTGCATGCTGGGATTGCGTGACGTAGCCAACGTTAGCATTAACAGCTGTTTACTTACTTTCTCTAACTCGCCAAGAGCTGTCTCCAACACCAGTAGTTCTATCACTTTTTTTCTACTGAGGTTAGCATGCTAACCAGCTAGCCTCAGCTCGTCTCATCACTTTCTGATAGTGACTCACCTGTAGTGTCCAGACTGTTCATTACTGCCTTTATAACACCTACACATTTTACCCTAAACTGTCCTTCAAATATCTAAAATCCCAACAGATCTCCTGTTACAAAAAGAAACTATTCATTTTGACATGATTTGACATTAATCAGTAGATTTAATGTTGCTAACTGTGTGCAGTCTGTAGACATCAGTGTGCTGGGTTATTGTTAAACATCCTGTGGAGCAGCCTGGACTCTCTAATGATGATATTTTGATGACAGTTCTTGGCGTTCGCTGTCAGCTGGCGAGGATTAAACCACTAAACTCTGGGTTATTACATTTCATCTTTGACCTCGGGGCCAAACGGCTCATGTTAATCCCAGTTCATTACTCTGGCTCCGACTGCGCGGTGCTGCAACCCGAGCTGCGAACGCCAAAAACTGAAGCCGCGTGTAGAAATGATTAATGGAAGCAGAGCATTTGCAGTGGGTTTATAATGTTTGTGTGCAGAGGTCACAGTGATCCTGATCCAGAAATCCATTTTGGTGGTGATGGCTCATTGTCTGACCCCCACTGCCCATGCAGCCAGCACAGGAAACAGTCAGTTATGGCACCCTGCTCCTGCCTCCAGTCCCACGCTCTCATCATTGTTCCCCTGCGGTCTCCTCCTCCCTCAGGTAGCTGTCAGACAAACCTCCCCACTTTTTTAAATCGCTCACTGTCACTGATCAGTGGGGCATAACTTCCTCTGACACCTGCCTGTGATTGATTCACGAGTCTTTGACAAACAGGAGATGACTGGCACGTCTGACTGTGTAGCAGCTGTTTGCTCGTGGCAAAGACGACTTCACTCTGTCATGAAAAAGGTGTAAGAGTCCACTCTGAATCAGGCACCGGTCAAACACTTATAGTACGAATGTTTTTACCCACTTCTATTCTGGGTGGCATCCCACAAAGAGTCAGACAATACCACATTGTTGTTGGATACTTTACTTAAAACACTGAGTTCCTACCAGGATGTGTGTGTTCAGGTGTGTGAGGGTACGATGGTGTCTGATGTTTAAATAAATAAATAAAGCTTTCATCATCTGAACTTTATGTTCATTTATGGTAAAAAATAAACTCGAAACTGGAGTAAAGTTTAGTAAAGTTTGTGTTATTTCCTCCTTAGAATCTGTCTTAGTCTCTCCACAGGGCAACAACCTTTGCACAAGTGTTAGTGCTGCGCTGCACAAGTGTTGCAGTTTTGTGCATCAGTGCTAAAAGCTGATGATAATGTCGGCGACACCTCCTCCCCTCATGTTATAATGAGAGAGTGTAGTTAAACATTTTCTTCTCACTCTGAGGATTAAAGACACGTCGATGAAGGAACCTGAGGATCAGCTCTGGTGAGTAAACAGATCCTGAACTGATTTATCTTCATGTTACTGGATGTAAATGACTGGACGTCCCATCTCCACCTGCCTCCTCTTCTCATTGTTTTGCTGATGGTGTCTGGCTTGATATTATCTATTGTCGACTCAGACCTCTGTTGTTTTCAGTTAAGAGACGTTGACCTGTTGCTGCAGCAGACTAACTTCAGACTGGACTCACTGCACTCGCTCCCTGATTCAGGATCGAACTCGTTTTATTGAACTTTAAGCTGTTTAATGTCTCAGTGAACGACTTTAAATGGTAAAAGAGTGAAACTGTCAGAGGTCAAAGAAACGTTAACAACAAGTGATGGATTAACAACCTTCAGCTGAAGCAACAGAAGCAAATGAAGCCTTGAAAGTTGATGCAGACGTTTCCCACAGGTGTTAGTTACAAAGCCTCTGCTGCAGGAAGTGGACCTGTGTGTTACTGTCAGAGCGCTGAGAAAGGCAGTCACAGAGGAAGACAGAGGTCAGGCTGTCAGCAGGCAGACTCTGAAGACCAGCATCGTCTCTAGACTTCAACCACATGGAGCTGGTTTTAGATGAACTAGGAGGCTGAAGGACAATATTAAATTCTCACTGTAGAAAGAAAGTCATGAGCCTTTATTTCCTTTCTTAATCTCTAGTTGTGTATTTGTTCTTGCACTGAGACATTAAACTGCAGTTGATGCAGATGATTTAAAACTTTTTCTTTTATTGTGAATTTTGTATAAACTAGACTCATTATTATTCTGCTCATTATTAATGTTATTTTCATATGAAAAACTCAGTCCATGTTGCACAGAGCCGTCAGCAGTGCACGGCTCTGTAAACAGAGTTATACTGCCACCTCCTGGTGAAGCACATGAGCTGCACCTCTCTCCATAAACACGCTCCGTCTGTCTGTATCTGGCGCGTAACAAAATGACAGACGCGGTGTTGGTCTTTGTGGTTTAGATCCATCTCTGCAGGAATCTGAGCCGCTCGCGGACTCACCTCTCCGCCGCGGCGCTGAAAACACGGAGCAGGGTTTTATTAAAGGGACCAGAAGCGGCTCCAGACCAGACCCGCCCCTCTCAGTCAGTTTGGACGCATTTTCCACCAAGTGTGTCCAAGATGACGGCCAACAGCAGGTACAGGAGCCGCGCGCCCCGGTCAGGTAAGCACCCTCAGGTGATTGATAACCTCCCGCGTGTCGGTTCATTGATGAAGCATCGTTGAATGAGTCTCCAGAAAAACCCACGGTGTGCTTCTCTCTGTCCTCCGGTGATCTGCTGCTGGGATCGGGGCTGGATGCGTCCGTTCATCCGACTCATGTCTCCTGGAATTTGGCCTCAGATGATGGAGAGGTAAGAGACACGCAGCAGATAAAGGTGTGTGTGTGTGTGTGTGTGTGTGTGTGTGAGTGATGATGACTCTTACAAAATAAAAGCCCCTCGCTGTGTCGCACCTGTGGTCTCTTTGTTGAGGCGGTGACCCTGCTCCGTCATGTCAAACCTTTGTCTTCACTGTCACTTTATTTCATGCTCGTGCTCATTAACCCGTTTCCATCAGTGTGTAACATCTGCACACATCTGTAAACATGAGCTGAGGGATTAGTGGAATTGTTTGATCAATTAAATGTCAACCAAAATTTAAAATGTCCTGTTTTGTTTGACAGTTTAAAACCCAAAACTATTCAGTGGAAGTCTTCACATTTCAGAAGCTGGAATTAAAGAATATTTTGGCATTTCTGCTTGAAAATTAACTGATTATTACTAATCTTCTAATCAATTAATGGACCAATCATCTCAGCTCTGCAGTAGTGGTAGTACAGAGTAGTAAACTGAGTATTTTGGGGTTTAGAAAACAAGAAGATGTCACACTGAGCTGATGGGAAACTGTAATTCACTGTTTAACGATTAATCAATAATAAAAATAATTAGATTAAACATTTTAGATTAAGTTTGATGCATATTCTCTGTATGATACGACAGGAGAATTTAGATCCCAAAGATGCCAGACGCTGATATTAGGAGAAATGTTTGAATATTTCTTTTTTTCATCCATCAGTCGATTCAGCTTTAAATATATATGATGTCAAACTGAGACAAGATGAGTTTTTCAATTTTAAAGCTGCTTAAGGTCAGAAAAACTGCATGTTAGGGGGGTAATGTATAGAATAGTTCATGCACATGGTGAATTAAGAGAAGTGTGAACCCTGCTGTGCAAAAACAAGTTGGAAATGGACTTTGTAAAAGCGTTTATTTCCATCTCTGTAGATTCTGAGGTGAAAAATAAGAGAATATTGATGGTGTCATTCTTCATCTCCAAGAACAGAAACCCTCATATGTCTTCCATACTACATCTCCTCACAGCCTCCGGTGTGAACATCTTTATTTTCAGATATGTATACTGCACATCTCCCAAAATCCCACGAGTGGTTTCATAATGTTTTCCCACCGTCCTGCTTCACAGCTCTGTGTTTTCATGTCGACTTGGACGGCAGCTGAGGCTGAGTCAGAGCGGTGGACACAGACGCAGCGTGGTGTTATCCAGCAGTCTGGATCTGTGTATTTCTGTGATACGTGTGTGGGCGTGACATGCGAACGCATCCACAGACAAAATGTCAGTATGGAAGCAACAACTGAAGCCAAAGAGAAAGAGAACACCCCCACACCTCCATATACACAGCTCCAGTCACTCCCTAAATAGTCACGCTAATGCACTCTGCATTAGATTTGGTATTAAAAGCTCGATGTATCCTCCAGAGGAAACGTTTGGAAAAACCTAATGCATGATGGGAGAGCTGTGCTTTTATTTGGCCAGTCTGCTTCGATCACATCACACACCATCTGTCTCCTCGGAGCCTCTGTTTGGTCCCAGTCCACTCGTTTTAAAACTGGGTTTCTGCATCAAACCGTCGCACCGGTCAGAGAATAAGGTCCACAGTTATCTGTTCATTCATCTGTCAGCTGAACATAACAGTAAAGAACAAAGAACTACAGAGCACAGGCCTCTGTATGAAGTGACTGCAAAGATAGAAGATGCTAAATGACCACAAAGTGTTCAAATAGAGACAAAAACCAACCACAAAAAGGACACAAGATGATTGGAAAGACATGGCACAGAGAAGCAAAACCTTCATAAAGAGACGTAAAATGACCTTAAAGACATAAAATATCCACAAAGAGACACAAAGCAACCTGAAAGAGATGTAAAACCTTTAGAAAGACACACAGAATATCCACAGACTCATGATAACCACAGAAATGTAAAATACAGCCACAAACACTCAGAACCATCGGTCCTGTCCTTAATGAGTTGATGAGCTTCGTAACATCTGTCTCCCAACAATCAACAACGATAATGAATGTTTCTGTCTCCAGCAGGAAAACAAACAATCAGAGCCTTTGTAAATGTAAGACTTTATTCTAAGGCCTTTTTAAAGGCCTACAGTTTCCCTGTTGAAGCTTCTCTGTGTTCAGATGCTCATACATGTCTCTGTTCACCGCTCCCCACCCCCTCCTCCTCCTGCCACACTGTATTATGAACACTGGGTGAACCTCAGGGCTCGCTCTCAGTCTCTCCACCTCCCTCTCTTCACCACTTCAATTAAACATGAAAGGAATCATGGGAATGTCCCACTAACACAGCTACTGCGCCACAAAGGAGCAGCTCTGACCCAGCAGGCCGAGGGTCGGCCATTATCATCATGTTACAGATTCACTCGCTCGCTGCTGCTGACCTCATTCCTCTGTCTGATCGTTTTCCAGGAGAAAGAGTACGTCGGTTTCGCGACGCTGCCGAACCAGGTGCACAGGAAGTCGGTGAAAAAAGGATTCGACTTCACCCTCATGGTGGCAGGTGAGAGAGTGATGGTGTCACCTCTGCTGTGTGGAATCTGAGTGTGTAAGGAAAGGAAAGGATATGTCACCTTTTAACAACAAGTTCATTCAACGTGTTTCAGACACAGACATTAAAACAAACACAAAATGGATAATAATCTGTAACCCAATAATATTAAGTACGTAGCTAATGATATGCTAACGACACAGTTTAATGGGTTCATCATATTTTTGCAGGATTTTTGTTCTGTAAAGGTGAGAAAAGACGCCGTCCCTGTGAGAGTGTCTCTCTCACTCCAGCTCCATGCACACAGATCAAACCCAAAACTGTCTCCACACAGAAACACTCACACTCACGCAGGATGTCCTTGTTTTCGTGGCAGCTTTAACATCACACCTCCGCACCATCGCAGTTTTTCACAAATTTTCATGTGTCCTGTGAAAATGTCTCTGAATGTTAATCTTCAGGAACAAGATGAGTCAGAAAAACTCCCCCAAAAATATTTAATTACACTTCAAATCTTCAAATACATCCAGTAAATATTCACAGTGATCATAAGAGAAAACATTCGGAGTACAACCCTTGCTAAAGCTCAATGAAGACTGAAATATTGAGGAGTGTTGAGGAGAGCTGGACTGATTTTATCCTGAGTCCCATTTGTGGCCTATCATGTTTGGAAAGCAAAGAACATCAGTGTGATATCTGAGTCAAATTCAATTTCTGTAAGTGTGTCTCAGTCTGGCTGCTCAGGTTAGATTTCAAACAGTTCCGGGTACGGTTCTTCACATATATATGTATATAAAAATCAGGTTTGTAGCAGCAGCTTAGAGGGGACTGCTGGTTATCATATAGCCTGAATGGGCCGCTTTTCAGTCACTGTTTCATACTTGTTCCGTTGTCTGACAACAGAAACATTAAACTGTGTGAATGAGAGCAGCCTAACAGGGAATTCGGCTGGATTAAAATACTCTATGTGATCTCAGAGACGAGGAGAGAAGCAAACACATAAGAAGCTGAAACCGGCTAACGCTAGCCAGAATTGAGCTATGGCGCGATGATGTCATCAAAATGCTAACTAGCGTACTGCGTCATCTCGCGACACTTAGCTCTTCCTCCAGGAGACGTTAGCTAATTTCTATCGTAAGTCGCTGTACAGCCGCTCCACAACAGTTTTCAAGTACTTCCTTAGGTTGTAGATACGCGGTTCAGCTCTATATCAGGTTTTGACCCAGTCTTGTCACTGCTTCGATCTATTTCATCCACTTATTGATCACTTTTAGCTAATAGCTAACCAGCTCATCTCTGCTCACTTGCTAGCTACAGTTTTCAGTTGCAGCTAACTGGTTATTGCAAATTTACTCGCTAAATATCAGCATGACGACAAGTTTTAATTCTAATTCACCTTAACACAGATATGTGTATATAGTCATTTAAAAAAAAAATCAATTTCAAGTAAGTTATTCATTATTTTTAAATAATAGCTAAATATCTTCGGCTACTCTGGCTTTCATGCTAGCTAGCAGGTGCTGCTAACTGGTTACTGTAAATTTACTCGCTAAGTGTTAGCATCACAACAGGTTTATTTTGCTCCTTAACAGAAATATATGGATATATTTTTCAATAAAATCACAATTTTCTAGTCTAGTTGAATTAATTTCTTCTTTTAAATGTAGAAGAGTAGAAGTATAAACAGCATGAAATTAAAATAAACAAGTAAAAGTACAAATATAAGTGCTTAAGTGCAGTACTTCAGTTATTTAAGTTACTTTTCATTACTGTCTGTGTGTATTCCAGGTGAGTCTGGCCTGGGTAAATCCACCTTGGTGAACAGCTTGTTCCTCACTGATCTGCATAAAGACAGAAAACTGCTCAACGCCGAGGGTGAGTCTCTGACCAATCAGACGTCTCATTACCTGCACAGGAGACGTGACACTTAAATATCTCAATCTATTTTCTGTTTCAGAGCGAATCAGTCAGACAGTTGAGATCACAAAGCACACAGTGGACATCGAGGAGAAGGGGGTGAAGCTGAAACTGACCATTGTGGACACCCCAGGTTTTGGAGATGCTGTCAACAACACAGAGTGGTAAGTGTTTATCTGTTCAATAAAAGGAGCTTTGGAGGCCCAGACTGAAAATAATATTAGATGGTAAATAATATTAGAAGGAGGCAGCTTTCTCTGGTTTTAAGTTAAGTGAACTTGTTCCCGTATGTACCACTTATCTGACCCTGCTGCCTCTTCAGTTCTGTGTCTCTCTGTGTTTTCACTCCACGTATAAATAAGAGCTCTGCAGTTTTTCTATTCAACATGGAAATGGAAGAAGCTTCAGCTCAGCAGTGGCCTACTGTACAGCAACGTCTGACAACAGTAAACAGTATTAGTGGTTATATTACTGTTCTGCTGTTAAGTTTTCTTTTATGGTGCCTGTAATGTTCAGATGTTTAGTTAATTCAGTCACATGTTGCAGCAGACAGGGGGATCCATGTGTCTTTAAAAGTCTTACAGAGCACTGAAGTCAAAGGCCTTAGAAGTTATTAAAAACTCTTAAATGATGATGATTCTTGAATATTTTTCCTACCTGACGTTTTTCTTGTTACACATCTACAAATTGTGACAGGAGAGTTACAGGAGACTTTCCATTGGTGACATTAGATGTAGATGTAAACACTGCCAGCCACTGCTAACTTGGAAGGTCAACAACTCAGTACAGGCCAGTGTCAAGTTTAAAAGTCAACCTTGATTATTTTTTAACTGGTTAATTCACTCACAAATTTTCTGCTGCTTGTCTGTGCCAGGCCTCGTTAACTGACTGGTTATATGACTAGGAAGTACAATCACTGACACTTAAGAAAACTTGAAATAAACGAAATTTTTCTGACAAAAAATGTGGTTCAAATATTCAAATGTCAGTAAAGAATCATTTGCCTTTTCATCCCAACTGGTTTTCCTTCATTCTTTGACCAGTTTTACTGTTAGAAAGATTAATGTCACTCTCAGAAACACTCAGCAGAGCTGCTACACTGGATTGTACAGGTGTAGCTGTATGTACCTGCAGGGTAACACATGTCAGTGTCAGGTCCTGAATGAGGGAATTTTTCTTTCTTTTTCGTTCTTTTTTCTTTGCTCTGTTATTTCTTCATGAGCTTTTTTAACACAGCAGGTTCAGTTAAGTGCTGCATGACTTGAGACCCTGGAGACCTGAGTTTTAATTGCATATGAGTCACTCAGCTTCATCTCAACCTGAAAGAAGAATTCTGAATTCTGCATGTCTAATTCAAATTCTAAGTCTAATTCATCCTGTGATGCTCAGTGCGTTGTGTTGTTTTTTTGTCTGTTCTGCCCTGTCAGTTCCATTTGTTGTTTCCTTTTAGCTGGGGCTACAGTATTGATTTGATTTCATCAGGACTTTAATTGTATTTCACACCGTCTCACTGCCCGACGAAGTATCAATCTCTTGTTGCTCTGTTTTATTTCTCCTGAATGTGAAGCCGTTTCTCTCTCTTTATTAAGGAGTGTTGCATAATGCTTTCCCTGTGTTGTTGTTATAGTTCACATTAGCTGGGGAACAGGGATTTATTGTCATGGTTTCTGCTGTATATTAAAATAGATAAAACAGATTGCAGAGGGATTTCATCAGAAGATAAGCTGGTGTTGTGAACATGATTTCAGTCTGGGTTAGCTTCTGCTTCTTTAGCTGGTTGTGCTGAGAATGCTCTGTTTACATGTGCACTGAGGAACCATGTTTATTGGGAATCTTTATTTATAGTACATTGTGTTTTATGAGCTCATCATTTGTTTTTTTTTATGTAAAAATCTGTAAAGTAACTGCTAGACTGCTAACTGCTAGTTCCTAGACCAAATGGGATGTGTAGTCCCTTCAGTGAGCTCTGGGTCTCCTCCCAGTTGGATGTGCCCAGAAAAAAACTCCCAAGGAAGGCATCCAGGAGCAGAAGCTCTACTGCGAGTTCTCTCCAGTTATCTGAGCTCCTCACCACGAGTTAGTTTCCTTCAGAGGGTGTCTGTCATGATCCGTCTTCTCATCTCACTCTTAGCAGAAAAGTGAAACGTTGAACTGTTCCTCTAACAGTGAGATAGGTTTACATTGAAAACACATAACCATATACAGACGTGTGTGTGTGTGTTTCTTTGTTGCAGCTGGAGACCCGTCACAGATTACATCAACCTGCAGTTTGAACAGTACTTCAGAGACGAGAGTGGACTCAACAGGAAAAACATCCAGGACAACAGAGTTCACTGCTGCCTCTACTTCATACCTCCGTTCGGACACGGGTAACATACACACTGTCATATGTACGGGTGGTGTTTACTGTGTGTGCCTGTGTGTATTAACATACTCAGTAAAGATCATGTGGTCCTGCAGGCTGCGTCCGGTGGATATAGAGTTCATGAAGGCCCTGCAGGACAAGGTTAATGTGGTTCCTCTCATCGCTAAGGCCGACTGCCTCACTCCCACTGAGATAAAGAAACTCAAAGAGCGGGTGAGAACACAAATAATCCTTAATGATCCAGTTTTACTCTCTCTACCCAAACAATAGGATGTGATGTAAATTCACCAGCTATAGTTTTTTGTCACAGCTGAGACAGATTTATACATAAACAATAAAAGCTTAATTTATGCTCTGACCTTTCTGTCTGTGCAGCATCTCTTTTAGCTGCTGGGTATTTAATGTTTGAATTCACAAAGACGTCTGTGCTTTTGTGTGGAAACAGTTAAATGTCTGGCTTATTTATATTATTAATTCATCAGGCAGTCTGATGATATTTACTCTACTTTCAGCTTTGTTTTTGCAGCTCATTTTTAATATCCATCTTCTCATCCTGCTCTCAGTGAGAAGTGAGAATAAACATGCTTCCTAGAATGTTGAACTCTTCCTTTAAAATAATACCATGGCTCATTTAAAAGTCTGAGTCACACTTTTAAATCTTCTTCTCAGCTTCTCCTCAGTATTTTTCATTCCCCAAAACAAAATCTGTTTTTAGGCCAAACCCTTTATTTGAATGTAAATCTGTTGAATAAGAAACAAGCAACAAGAAGAAGTCTATATAGCTGTGAATATAAGATGAGCTCAGCTGACAGTAAATATATTGATCCTCAGACCTGATGTGAAATGCGTGGCAGACTAGATGGAGAGGTAACTGAGTTAAGGAGTATGGAAATAAGAATTGAACTTCATCATTAGATTCAGGGTCTCGTTTTAGCAGTGGATGACTCAGACGTTTCTCCACCAAGATTTTATCTGGACTCATTTTTAAAGCTTTCATATAGGGCAGTGACTTCCTGCTAAATTTTAACACTCAGTGGGAGGGTGTGTGTGTGTGTGTGTCCATCACTTCTCTTATGTGTGTGTGTTTTGTCCTTCCAGCTGAGGGAGGAGATCGATAAATATGGGATAAAGATCTACCAGTTCCCTGACTGCGACTCTGATGAGGATGAGGAGTTCAAGCAGCAAGATAAAGAGCTGAAGGTTCGAGTCTAAAACATGGTCCATTATGTCTGATTGTTACGTTACGTTAACCTCATTCATTTAAAAGTGATATTTTCTGTAAATTTAGCTTCTCTAAATGCTGCTTCAGAGCTTTACAGTAGAAAAAGGCAGATGTTAATACAGATGTAGCTAAATCTTAACCCATGTTAGCTGCAGTAAATTCATCCAGGTCAAAAATACTGGAAATATGATTTTTAATTTCTGTATTTGATGACAGGACAGGTTTATGTTTTCTTTAATCTGTTTCACATGGTTTTCTAGAGCTAACAGCGACATTAGCTTCTCTAACATAAACATTTATCTGAGTACATCTTTCACAGCTAACACACAACAAGACAACATTGTTAACTAGGTTTTTACTCGACAAAAAACATGTTGTTAACACCAGTTAAAGTCCTGAGAGGAATTCAGAGGAGGTTTTTAAATCCAATCCCCTGAATGGTTAGGGTGCGTACCACAGTGATTCCCAGGCTCAACTCCCGGCCTTACTTTATGAACTTTAAGATTATGGATAAAGTACTTTTACGTAGTGGTGTTACTGAGGGTGTGTGTATCCGTGGTGTTGTGCGATGCAGGAGAGCACTCCGTTCGCAGTGATCGGCAGCAACACTGTGGTGGAAGCTCGAGGTCAGAGAGTGAGAGGGAGGCTCTACCCCTGGGGCATCGTGGAGGGTAAAGACTTTGTGTTTCTGCCAATCACAGCTCTCTGCCCTCAGTTTTTTTAGATTTCAGTCACCATGACAACAGTAATTTTCAGTAATTTGATGTTAATCTTTTTCCTGTATGCAGTGGAGAACCCGTCCCACTGCGACTTTGTGAAGCTGAGGACCATGCTGATAAGAACCCACATGCACGACCTGAAGGACATCACCAGTGACGGTCACTACGAAAACTACAGAGCTCAGTGCATCCAGACCATGACCAGGTGTGTGGTTTTAGCTTCATATGATGAAGGTTTCTTCTCGACTGAAATATTGTTTTACTCTGTAAGTTCTTCCTCCTTACACCACGGCACGAAAGTACGGCATTTAATTCGTCTAAAAACCTACGAAATGAAAATGTCAGGCGATGAGTCGGTTTTTTGTAGCGTCATGAGTGAAAGTACCTGTTGGGGGGTGAGCCATGGGTGGATTACCTAAATTAAACTTTAGGTAATCCATCATGGTGACATAAATTTTCTGTTTTATTAGAATTAAACTGTGATGCAGTAACAAGAAGGAACCCAAAACTCTTTTTCTACCCTCTGAAATCTTGTGTTTCTGAAAGTCAGAACGAATGTAAAAAGCAGAGTCTTGCTGTTGTCGTCCGTCATGTTTATCTGTTGTGTTACAGTAAGATGAATGCAGACAAACGGGTGGAGAGCCCCATACCCATCCTGCCGCTGTCCACACCCGACGTGGAGACAGAGAAACTCATCAAAATGAAAGACGAGGAGGTGAGAGAAAAAAGATGACTCCCTAATAAAACTCAGATAGTGAATAATGCACAGCAGCAGGTGTTACATAACCAGGACGCTGATGTAAATTGATGACCCATATGTGTTGTTATGTAAGCCGTCTCCCACCCCTCCACTCTCCGTCTTCTCCCTCTGCAGCTGAGGAGGATGCAGCAGATGCTTCAGAAGATGCAGCAGCAGATGCACGAGCAGGACCTGTGACCTCTGACCTCCTCTGTGACCTTTAGACCTTTTATTTAGAGAAGATCAAACACAGACTTAAACCCTCACTGATGCCATCTCCTCAGGGGAGAAGATGAGGAAATGTTTAGATGATTACGGTCAAATATTTCACAGAGAAACAGTAGATGAATGAGAGCATGCTGGGAAATGTATTTCAACTTAATTTAAACGTACTGACAATATAAAGGAACTTTGTTTTTTAATGCAGTCCTTAGCCAAGTGAGTGGAGTCAGGCAATAGCGAGTAGATGCACCTTTAGATCACAGTAGATTTCTAAGTATGTTTTATACTTGAAATGAGACTAATGCACCATAAACTTAATTTGTTTAGTAGTTTATGCACCGACTGCGAGGCCCCCACTTGTTTGTGGAGTGACACCCACATTGAAAAGAGGCTGTTGTTTTTTAGTAAATGAGTTTCCATCCAAGTTTAGTGCAAATTTTATCTGTTTAAAAAAAAAAAGAGCTTCAAAACTTTTTGAACGTGCAAAATAAAATACTGATGATTCAGATTAAACTGAGGAGAATTTAACAGATGAAACTCATTTTAGTGTCATCTGGAGATTCATGCCGCTGCTGACTGTTGGTATGTCGCTGTTAAAACAGCGCGCCACTTCTGTCCCTCAACATGCGTCAGTTTTGTACAACGTTGTGCTGGAGGTTGCTGCAGGCAGCTGTCATTGTTGGGATGCTGCAGCTGCAGTGGTTAAAGGGCAAGAGTAGCCTCAGGTCAGAGCCTGACGACCAGGTGCAGGGAAGAACTACTGCATTTGTGACAACAGAAAGACGTCTGTAGCCTGTAGAGCAACGACAGGCTGCATCAAAACTCTGACCGTGTGAGAACGTCCAGCTACAAACCAGCCGCTCAGAATCACCACACACAGCACCAGAACATGAACGGGAAACTTTCAGCCTCTTTTTCATCTGGGCGCTGCAGGGTATGTGTCTGTGCTCATCTCCTCTAATCTCCTCCTTTAACCTCGACTTTGATGAAAGAGTTATTGCAGTGTACAATCAGAGCTGTGAGCGTCAAATAAGGAAGATTCTTTTAAGAACATACGTACACTAATTCACTTCTGAGAGCACATTTGTTGAGTTTGTGTGCAGAATATACACAATAACTGTCACACAGCTGTTGTTAAAGGCAGCACGGACACCTGGTGCAGAAACTCATTTATTACTTAACACTGTTCAGTCCTACATACTGTCAAGGAAAATCCTCCAAATTGATTCACTTTACCATAATAAATGATAAAATAATAATAATAACGTTTGTTTATATGGCACTTTTAAAAAACTGTTACAGAGATCAGAAGAGGCTTAAAAATGCTTCTTCTCATCTAAAAGTGTTTTTTATGCTAATAAGTAAACATGTGCTTTGACTTTTAACTGAGGCTGTTTATGATTCTGAATTTGTTTGATTTTTTTAAAATACAAAATTGTCCTGAATTTGTGTATTTGCAGTGATTTCTCAAGGCTGACGTGCTCGTGATTCGGCCACAGTTTAAACAACATGACTTGAATGCAGCATAATGTTGAAAGTGCAGCTGAGGCTGATGGGAATGTTTTTAATTTTTTTTAATGGGCAGGTAAAAATTGTTTTAAAATTGAGTTAGAATTTGAAATATTGCTTTATAACATTAGTTTGTTTATATTCCAGAGATTTAATCTGTAAGGAGGGGCCACAGACATGAGGCAGAGGTACTGTGTGAGGTGAGAGACAGGTGCATACAGGAAGTTACTTATCAATATGATCAGCATTTGCAGCAGCAGCAGTGATGGTGAATCATAACTCAGTCAAATCTGAACACACAGACATGATACACATATTTTTGGAGACGGTTTGACTATTGCTGTCTGAGTACATCATTATCTCTCATGTCCATCGCAGATAAATATCTCTAAACCCGCTTAGAAGTCATAGATTTTAAAAAAGCTCCTTACAGCTGCAGAACTTCATTGAAAATCCTCCTGTTTTTAAGTTTTCTTCAGTATCACAGTTAAACAGTGACAGCTGTCTGTGCAGCCAGTGTTACATAACAAACAGGAAGTGCTAATAGTGAATTCGTCATACTTAATTGGCCAGGATTAAAAAAATAAAGGTTTAAATGTGTTGTAACGCGCAGAGTAACGCATCATACATGATCCTGGGGGGACCATGATAAGTTCTAGTTGGGGCCCCTAAAAGCTGAGGTCCGGCCCTGCTCCCTTCCTCCCGTCGCTGCCTGCTGTTGTAAAATATTTCCGAGGAAAAGGGGCAGGACGACCCCGACAGCCAGCGGTGCAGCCATAACATCTGCTCAGTGTTTGCGCTCGTGTTGTAACGCGCTTGTGTCGGTGTAATGCAGCGGAACAGGGTAAATACAGATTGCGTAAGTTTGTCGGCGGATCAGTAGCGTGTCCACCGGTGCGACAGCCCGTCAGAGCTCCGGAGCAGAGGCGGGAATGGAGCGGGGAGAAGGGGACCAGAATGAGAGCTCCTCGTCCCAACAAAACACAATGTGGAAACAGTTTCAAGCCAAAGCCAAACCGCTGCTCAGCCCCAAGCTGGGCTCCCGAGACCCGGAGGACAAGAAGGAGCGAGGCATGTGGATGTTCAAGAAGATGAAACGGAAGGAGACCGTCGCCCTGGACCGGGTGATCTCCTCCTCTCAGCCCGACCTGCTCTTCTCTCAGGTGGATGTGGAGACGAAGGAGGCTCCGCTCTGCGGCAAAGCGGCGGGGAGCGGCTCCGGACTCGGCCGAGAGAAGCTGCAGTCCTCCTCCAAGCACAAGTCCGCCAGCCCGAATAAGCCCACGGTGGCTCAGCTGGTGCAGTCCCACCACAAGAGCTCCTCTCTGGGGTCTGCGTGTCTGGAGAGGCTGGCCGAGCCTCCAGCCAGCGGCGGCAGCAGCGGCGGCAGCAGCGGCGGAGGCGAAGGCGGCAGCAGCGGGGGCGAAGCGGCAACAGCTGCCGCAGCAGCAGAAACACAACTGGAGGGCAAAGATGAGCAGCAGGTGAGATCCTGCCGGACCAATATGGTGGTTACGTCTTTGAATATAAGAGCTGTCTGCAGTGAAGTGTCTTTATTGACAAGTGGACACAGGTTAATGGTTGTTTAGACACTTTATGGCAAGTTCCTGTGGGGAGTGTTGCTGCAGACAGAGTGTGTATCCTGGGTAAAAACATGTGTCTTATACAGTCTGACATAAAGATAGATAGATAGATGGATGGATAGACAGTGTAAAGACAAATACATGCTGAAGTAATTGAGGAGTGTGTAAAAGTTTGGGCTCCACTGAGTCAGTCTTTAGTGACCCAAACATCTGCCAAAGTCTCATAAAACCACACTGTTTGTCGTTTACTGTGACTTAAAATAGAGAAAACCTCGCTGGAAACAGAAAACCTGACTATTGATCAGTGTGTGTATAGTTGAACAGTTTTACTGACATAAGAGAAATAATATGTTTTTCTCAGGTAGTTATATTAGAAAGGCTTTACCCAGAGTAAACAACTCGAAGCTTACTTTAAACATTGTAGGTTAGCTCTTGTTCATTTGCTTAGTCTAATAACACAGTGTTTCAGTGGGCTTTACAGCAGCAGTAGTTCTGACCCAGCCTGAGGTGTTTGTATACAAGGAAACAAAAACTGTTTGTACATAAAACAAAGGGGAGGAACAGGAGGAGGGGAGTGCAGCAGGAGCCACAGGTGGGAAATTAAAGGAAAGATTCAATCGTTTCTGCTCTGACCACAACTGGAATTAAAACAAGTCCAGTATTGATCTGAGTCAGTGTAATGTTTTAATGTTTTATTGGCCTTTACAACAGGTCAAATGAAAAGAGCAACAACTAAACTATTAGTTCGTTTGTCTAAGCATATGAGGGGCCAAGTAGGTGGGGGGAAGAAATCTAGTATTTAAGACACCAACGCAGAGATAAGCTTCCTTTAGGAAACGAGGGAATGGCCTGCACGTCCGGGAGATTATAAGAATGAAATTAGAGATACTGATGTTGATGAGTGTCTGATAGTTGTTGGGTAAAGATTCTCACTGTCTTCTTTTGAAATGCTGCAGATCCATTCTGTTGTGGCCTTTATGTGCAGTTCAAACACTGTGTTTTCCTTTGGTGGTGGTAGGAGGAGACAGGAGATAAAGTAGCATTCTTTACTGGGGGAACTCTGGTTTCCCTCTGGGACGTCAGCTGTTGTGTCTCTACCTGTACCGACCTGCACAGGTCACATATTAGACGTTGACGCTGACAGAGCTGCAAGATTTTGCATCTGAGCGCGGAGTCTGCTCTGTGACTCATGCATTAAACACCACTGTGCATGTGAATGATGTGAAACAGAAAATGAGACCTGTAAGTCATTATTCTACACACTGAACAGAGGCTATTGAACAGTGTGAACTGCTGTGAGCCGTCTCACACCTGTATTTATGAGCATGTCGTGTAATAGCTGTGTGATTGGTTATTGGAGACATGTCACACATTGAGTTTTCACTGTGCACAGAGGCTGATTGAGGGAAAACAAGCCGCATGAGTGATTCAAGGCTGATAGTAAATGTGATAAACGGTTGCAGATGAGGTTAGACTGTCACGGGCTATCTGTGTTTGTGTTGGTGTGTGTACAACTCAGAGTGTTAGCAGTACTGTTTCAGGGGATTTGGTCATTGCATGTTGAATTTTGCAGATTAGTATTTTTGTGATATTGCCATAAATTTTTAAGAAAGCTTTTGTGAAGGTATAAGGCTAGCTGTTTCTCCATGTCTCCACTCTTTATGCTAAGCTAAGTTGAGCTAACATCTCCAAAGCTCTATACTATTTGACCAGCACAAAAATTAGGATTTCAGAGAAGCAGCGCCACCATTAATGATAAATGATAATATTTAAAATCAATATGAGGCGGTCAATGTTGATATTGTGGTGGGAAAATAAATCAACGAATGGGAAACATTGGGCTGGACTAGACAGGAGAGCAGGGGACATATTTGCAGGTGCACTGGTGCTCCAAGTTATGAAATTATGTCGCAGTGTCTTTAAAATGGCCTTCGTTGGAGCCCTGTTCATTTATTAGTTAGCTAGAAAGAGAATAAGTGTATTTCTCAAAATGGCAAACTTTTACGTCAAAGGGGCTATTTATAAGTTTTCTCTGCCGCCGGACGTGGTTTCTTTCCGGGAGAGAAGACTCCCTCTGAACCGGTCGGGCTAGAGCTAGCTAGTTAGCGTGCTAACGTCAAAAGTGCAAAATAAGTGATAGAAATAGAAGCAAAAATATGATATGACATTAGTGTTGTGTCTCACTGCTGGAGACAACTCTTGGCTAGTTAAGGGGCGAAGTTTGGTGCTGAACTCTAAGCGTTTCTTCTTCTCCTAGACTGGTAAGTAGACAACTGCTACTGCTAACGTTAGCTATGTAGCGATAGCAGAATCTTCCAGAGCGCTGCAGCTATGACGCATGTTTGTTGGCCAACCCGGAAGTTAGCATCACCCTGGTTTACTCGACAGAGGGCTAACGGGGGTTTTTCATTGGGTTTTGGATTATTACAGAAAATAAACCAACAAAAAATTATAATACTGACACATTTTGTTGAGGAAGATACGCCTCACAAATGAACACAGCTATTATGATTTTTAAAGCCTAAATATAAGCAGAGGTCAAAAGCTAAAGGACGTTGACAACCTCTGTAGTCTCATTTAGCCACTTGTTAACAACTGCCTTTTTAAAGACGTAAAAGTCTTTAAAAAATCACAAGTGGGACATTTAGTGATGTATTTTATGTTGTAGAATAAAATGTTAAAATGTCTTGAGGTTGTGTTAAAATTACCAATTGACTTTTGGACTCATTTGCAGCACTCTATAACTCAATATATGCACAATAATTGTAGTATTATTATGGTTTAGTGAGACTTTAAGTTCTGTGTTTTAGGACAGTAGACTGGCCTTAAATCTGTCTGTGACCTTAAGAGACTGGTGTCCTCTCGTCTTGCCCTCTAGTACCCTCTGTCAGTCAGGCTTACTCCACTGGAGAAGGATTAAAGTCAAGCCAACCAGCACGGTTCCTCCTCCTCCTCCCTCCCACTCACCTGCTCCTTCTCCTTTCATTCAGCTTTAACACTGACAGCACCACACCTGCTCCGTCTCTGCTGCATCTGCTTTCTGTGGAGATACTCTCTGAGTTTACGGAAGTTTATTTTTCAGCTAATCTGGAATTTCCTCTGTAGTATCCTCAGTACCTCTCACCTCTGCTACGTCTCCCACATAGTTGCCCTATTTAAAAATAATCCCCACTCCCCTCTCTCCACCTTCCACCGCCTCACCTCATCTTTATTATCACTGCTGCGTCCTGCTCGACCCTGGATCTCTTTCTAAGCGAGGCCCCGGTGGCTGAGTCCCGTCTTGCGATTCGAGGGTTACTTCGCTGTGGCTCTTACGATGACTCCTTTTCCCTCGCCTCCACGTGTGGACGGCTGTTGTCGGTGAGCTCATCGTCATCATCACCCTGTGTTTCGTTTCTGTAGCTTTAGTAGAAGTGAGGAATCCTAAATTATTTCTTTTAGTAGCATTTATGATTCCGTTTATTTTTCTCTCAGCTTTGTATCAATGTCTTGTGCTTTTTGCAGTTAAGTACACTCAGTAGTAAAGACCCACTAGAAAAGAACTAATGATAGACTACAAGTAGGATTATTATAATTTCTAATTTTAGAGTTGAACTGAAACTAAACAAGTAACAGGATCAACAGAAAAAACTAGTTTGGTAGTTTGCATAAATATAATTTATGTGGGCTGGTAGTATGAGAATGACAGGAGGTTAAAGTTGATAAAGCTGAAATAAATGATTATTTTAATTATCATTTAATCCTCAGATTATTTTTTTCAATTAATGTATTCGTTGTTTGGTCTGTAAAACATCAGAAAACAGAGAAAAATGATGATTTTAAACTTTCTGTATTCGTCTAATTGTCCCAAAACCTAAATATATTCAGTTTACCACAATGTAAGACTGGAAAAAACTGACATAAACAATTAATCATTTATCAAAATACTTGCCAATTATTTCTCTTTTGATGAGTTAATTAGCTAATCTTTGTGGTCATGTGACTGTCATACCAAAAATAGAACTGGTTTCACATGATAAGATGTATGTATATAAGAGCTGGGGAGTGTATGCATGAGTAAAAGATGGATTAAATGTAATATACAGGACTAGTCTGACCTGATTTATGTGTATGGGTTTCCCTCCGGATCTCTTAGTTCTGATTAGGTCAACACTCATCACCCTCCTGTGTCAGAGCGGTGACCCAGACAGTGATCAGGGTCAGCCTCATGTAGATGTATAGTTCTGGGATTATGATGAGATAAATTTAGAAGCAGTATAACCAACATTTTTCAATTTATATTGAGTATCCACATTAGTCAGGTATTAAATCTGCTGGATTAAGCAAAACAGACATTTGTGTTTTATTATTTTAACAACGGATACAACTGTTTTTTGACATATTTGTGAGGTGGAAACAGCAACTAAACAGATGCAGATCAGGATGTTGAGCTGATTCTGGATCTGTTCCAGTCTGGGTCAGATGGTGTTGACAGTCGACTGATAAAATCATATAGCATGCGATATGTTGACACTCTAATCTGATCCAGTTGCTGCCATAATAAACAGCTTTAAGTGAAGTTACTTGAAGTCGGCTTCAGTTTCCTCTACGGTTGTGCACACGTCTCCGTCCAGGATGTCACCAAACCTCCGAGCTTTTTTCTTCTGTTTTTGGTCTTTTCAGGACAAATGTCTCTGTATTGAAACTGACTGCTGGAAACAGCCTTTATGTGGAGTTTGTCCTGCCTCTGTAGCTTCCAGTTGGTCTTCATGTTTGTCTCGGGCTTAAACATCAAGCCTCTGAGATGGTGTCCATGTCAACAGCTGACTGAGATAAACGTTTGCACATATTTTTAGATTTCCTTCCTTTCTTATTTGCAAAAAAAGAAATTTAAAACAAAAATGGAAGGAAGCAAGGCCGAGCAACTTTCACCAACAAAGTACCCACCTGCTGAGTCATCTGTAGCTCCTGTACGCCCAGCGCTGTGTTTATGTTGCATGATGGGAGGGAGGAGATCGAGCTAGATGTGTTTAAAAATATCACAATATCATAGTGCACATAGCTCTGCAAGAGGCGTGCGATGTTGTATCTTCAACAGGGAACAGTTTGAAGTCATCAGTGTTTGAGTCCATATGAGAGACTCTGTATGTTGCTGTCAGACTGATGTGTGCTGCCACGTCTGAAACAAACCACACACTTCCTGTCGGCGGCACGATCTTTGATCTGCTGGTTGCCTGAGTTTGCTCACCACATGTCCTTTCTGTGGGCTCATATTGTCTCTTATGTGAGTATTATTAAAGGCAGCACAACTTCACACGGTCACACTTCTACAGTCGTTTGTAGTAGTCGTGAAGAAAAGGTGTTAGATTGTGCTCACTCTGAAATACACAGTTTCTCTCGGCCTGTCGGGTGATCCCTCTGGCTTTTATTTACTGTATTGATCACTGGTGTCTGTATTGGCAGCAGTATTGATGTTAATGGACCCTTGAGGTTTGACCATCATGTTGTGGAGTGCTCTGCTGCTGACACGAGGGAGATAAATGTTACTCCTGTGTATTCAGCTCTCCTTAGTGGTTTCATTTGCTTATTTCAAGCCTCCCTCTCCAGGGTCAGTAATTTTCACTTGTCCCCAGTCGCGAGTGCTAGTTTGTCATTTAGATCACGGAGGGATCACCGAACAGGCACAGACACAAGGAGTCAAAGCCACTGTTTGTTATTCTTCTCATTAGAAAGTCAATTAAATGTCCACAAAAAGATGCAAAATGACAATTAAAGACCACAAAGAGATATACAACAACAACAAAGAGACAAGACTTGACCACACAGAGACACATGTCTGTGCACAAACCCCCATTTCCTCATAATCAGTCCATGAGCACTCAGAGTTAAAGGAGCGCTCTGCCCATTTTACAAACTAAGAACATGTCACTTGTCTTGGGGAATAAGTAATAGTAATAGTTGCAGGAAAGAAGGAGTATTTTGTATTTACCAGTGAACAGTTTCAGTCATTTTTCAAGCTGAAATGCTTCCAGATTCTGAAACGCGAGGATTTGCTGCTGACAGTAAATTACCTTCTACTAAGATGAAACTCGTAGCTGAGAGCTTTTAGCATCATTTACAAGCTGCTATAAATTTACATTTACTACACGTCTTTAATATTATTATTACTTAATGACTTACATTTATCCAGAACAAGAACTATTAAGCTTAAATGATTGATCTGATAATGATTATCTGGAGAATGTGTCGTGTGAAATGATCAGGTAGAGAGAAGAGGAACAGGAGCTTTAGAAACTCATTTCACTCCTGGTTGTGATGCAATGAGCTGCAGCCTGAATCCTCATAGACAAAAGACTAAGCTGCTGCATGTAAACACAAATACATACACAGTCCTAGAATAAATCTGCATCAGTATAGCTGATTGGATTCTATGTGAGCTGGTGCTATTCTCAGCTCGGTTCTCTGCTTCCTGATTTACTGTCACAAGACAGTTAATCTCTCTCTAAGCAGCTTGTTAAATCAGGCAGCCTGGTTACTCCCATAATGTAAAGTCCCTGACTCAGCTGTTGGACCGGGGTTTGTGGCAGTTTTTGGCTGCTGCACTCTTCTGTTTCCCCCCACATTCATTAATTCCCGCCAGGGTGATTAGATGTAGTGTGAGTTAAGACAGGTTGGGGCGGTGCCACGATGACGCTGTAAAATCTACATCAGCCGTTATCATGAGAGGCACAGAGAGACCTCAGGAGCTGCCTCACACTCTCTGATGTGAACGTACACTGCTAGTGTCTGCTATCTTTAGCTCTGAGGCTGAAAATATTTGCAGAGTGGAGTGTATTGTTAAAACTCTGTGGCCACAAGTCAGCTTATTACAGCCGTGAGAACAAGAAAACTTAACACCACATGTTTCTTTTATTTATCTTTCTCATAACTGACTTCTAAAACCGGCGACCAAGGATTTATTTCCTGTAGAATCGCAGAGAATTCATACGTGGCCTATAAGCAAACTAAAGAATAAATGACATCCCACACAGCTAGACAGAGACTGTCAGCAGCAGGAGGTTCAGCTAAGTGCAGCACATCCTACAGTAAGAGAGTGCGAGCACGGACAGGACAGAGTGAAAGTCTGCTCTCTGATTCATCTGTTTGTGCCGACGACACATCAGCCTGATTCGAGCAGACAGCTGCCAGCAGCAGGGACAGGCTGAGTAAAGTAGAATCTACGCTCTGTTGTCTCATGGTCCACAGCGAGAGATTATATCTCCTCTGCAAACACAGAGTCTGCAGAGACACTATGCTTCTTGCAGATACGATCTCTAGATTGGGTCTAGTACAGGCTCATCAGTTGCGTGAGATGATGTTACACTTAACTGCATGCAGTGCAAACACCAATCTGTTCCATGTTGTTTGAGCGACATGGTCAAAACCACTTGTTAACGCACAAACACCGATGTGACTGTAAAATGTTCGTACTGGTCAACGGTGCTGCTGCTGCCTCTGGCCATCCACCCCACCTCATCCTAATGAGCAATAAGTCACTCATAAAATGAAAACAAAGTCACACTTCTGAATGTGTCACGTGGAGGTGGAAGGATGGTGCACTGAAGTTGTTTCCTGTGTGCAGATTGAAGAGAATGGGCTGTTAGCATGTTAGCATTTAGCTCAAGGCTCTTTTTATGTGCACGTTGTAATTTTACATTTCACTCATCATGCAGCTCTGACCACTATGCACAATTTAAAGAATCGATACTGAATCATTCCAAAAAGTTTGAGAACCCCTGAATTAGACAACAGTCAAAACAGCTTTATAAGGTGATCAGTGTTGTGACCTGGTACATCTCATCCTCTGACACCTGCAGCCCGTTATCTCCTTATTTATCATCACGTCTGAACTGGACTTACCCCACTTGTCACATCCTCCACTGCATAACAATACGATACAACCTCCACACAGTCAGACAGACACACTCAGCCTCCTCATGCTGCTGCACAGGAGGGTCTCACTTATTTTTCAGTCGCTGCTTGTGGAATTTCCGCAGATTGCAAAATTCCCGAGCAGGACTTGGCACACTTCAAAAGCCTCAGGAAACTGTGTCTGTGTTTCATAATGTGTGTAACTGATTTCTGTTGTGTCAGGCCGCTCTGAGAGAAGCTGATGTGATGCCTGGGACTCGTCTGTTTACAGTGTTTGACAGGAAAATATTGGATGAGAAAAAGAGTTCAGACTTGTCTCCAGCTGTCGGAGCTGTAACTCCCACAGCCGGCTGAGTCCTCTGTTCATATCCCACAGAGTGCCGTCCTCATGTACTATCAGGTTATAGAAGTATTGATCAGAGTGTCTCTGTAAATGGTGTGTGTTGACAGGATGCTGCAGCCCCAGCAGAGCAGTTCTGCTTTAAGAGTGATGAATGGTGAGATTGACGTTTGATTAACGCTGACGCTTACATACATTTTTTAATGGCGAGGCAGAATCACATTTTTCAAACTTAAATCCATCATGTTTCACTTTATCCATCAGACTCACCTCTTTTTTTTCTCTTGAACCTCCTTGTTACCATGTTAATGAAATTGTGACTGAGACGTTACAGAGTTTCCTAAATGCAGTCATGTGTAGTTGATGTCGAGACAAGTGCCAAGAAAACAAAACCACTTCAGAAACTGAAACATGGATCCTCTTTTGCATCTGAAACAGGTAATGAATCAGTGTTAGGTCGTATTATGCTGCAGTGTGTGTCTGTTCAGTTTCTGCATTGCTACAGCAGAAGTGTTGTTGCTGCAGTGAAAGCAAGGGTTGTACAGTGGAAAAAAATATCAGCTCAACAACACTCTGGTTGGATGGGAGGAAGCTACTCTCGTGTAATTTCCTGTCAGTGGTCACCCCTGGGACGGGTTACCAAGCTGAATTAGACACTTCAGTCAGAGCGAGCGTGGATGCAAATACGCCTGAGGTAGTGACGGCTCCGCTTCAGAGACGGATTTAAACCACTTTTATTACTTTTAAAATGTCGGTGAGTTTACTTTGAGCGTGTGGCTTCAGCGGCGTTGGAGTGACTGATCTCAGAATGTGTTGTTTGTGATGAATGCATCCATTTTTTTATTCCCCCACAGGGTATGGCTCCTCCGTGCTCCTCAGGGGTCTCTCCTGAGCGAGCCATCTCCAGCTCGGGGATGTACAAGCTGGAGATTGAACTCAAGAGAGGCAACAACCTGGCTGTACGAGACAGAGGAGGTACGGCTACATCTCGTCTGTCTGTTATTTTTCTTTTCTGTTTTCTTGCTTTTCTGGGTTTTTATGCGACAGCTTCATTTGTCTTCTTCAGGCAGCAGTGATCCGTATGTCAAGTTCAAACTCGGCGGTAAAGAGGTGTTCAGGAGCAAAACCATCCACAAAAACCTCAACCCAGTGTGGGAGGAGAAGACCACGTTAATAGTTGATACTCTGAGTGAACCTCTGTATGTTAAGGTAAAGGCTTGGACACACACAAAGCTTTTCCATTTACATTCTTAATGAATGTAAATCTCAGAGGAGATTTTTTTGTTGCTCCTCTGCAGGTGTTTGACTACGACTTTGGCCTTCATGACGACTTCATGGGATCTGCTTACCTCTACTTGGAGTCTCTGGAGCAGCAGAGGTATGTCACCCTAAAGAATATCCATGCCACCATTTGTTATCATCTTTGTGTCCCTCCTCAGATTCATTTTTCTTTTGCAAACAAAACTACCTTTTCACTTCCATTATGCTGCTGTGGTCAGCCTACAAATCTGTGCACTGTTGTAAAGCCATTTTTTGAGGCTGTAGTGTGTTTTACTGATCTGCCCTCTGTTGTAAAGTGTGGGCACCCTGCCTACATATTTCTGGGGCTGTTGTTCACTGTGGTTTTGTGGGCCCTCGGGCTGCACCATCTCATATTACCACTTTTGGAGCAGTAGTATGAAAACACAACACAGGACATACGTGTGGAGTTATGTTTCAGGTGACAGACCCGGAGTCTCTGGTGGTAAACTTCACAGTAATTTTCTGGCTCAGTCAAGAAATAGTTCCAGCATGTAAAACCACAACATCAAGTAAAAGAGACACAGGGTGTTTATCAGTGAGCTTCAGAGGTGCAGGTAGGTGCAGTTTTAATCAGCCGATACCAGCAGCATGACTTCATGTCTGCCCAGTTCACCACTTTGGTTCAGACTAAAATATCTCAACAACTAGCAGATGGATTACTGTGACATTTTATGCAGATGTTCATGTTCCCCAGAGGTTGAATCCTACACACTTTGGTGTTCCTCTGACTTTTCATCCGGCGCCATCATCAGGTCAAAATTTCAACTTGTACAGCACTTTGGTTTCTGAACGAGCACCTGCAAAACTAATGATTCTTCCATCAGCCTCAGCTGTTCTTTGCCATCAGTGCCAATCATCATGCTAACACGCCAAACTAAGATGGACATGTTAACGTCATGTCTTCACAATATTAGCATGTCACATGGCTGCAGACGCTTATTTACCTTTGAACAGAGCCAGGCTAGCTGTTTCCCCCTGTTTCCTGCCTCTATGCTAAGCTAAGCTAAGCTAAGTGAAGCTAAGCTAACTGTCCCATGGTTCTTCCTCCATACTGAACATACTGACATCAGAGAGCTGTAAATCTTCTCATCTAACTCTCACCAAGAATGCAAATAAGCAGACTTTCCGAATCATCATCAATCACACCTGTGTGTTTCAGGATGATACCTGTAACTCTGGTGCTGAAGGACCCACAGCACCCTGATCAGGACCTGGGCTCCCTGGAGCTCGCCGTCACCCTGACGCCTAAAGACAGTCCCATAGAAGAACGACGAGACTCCACGGTAAGAGTACTGGTGTTTACGTCTCTGATGATTATCAGAAAACTTTCTCAGTTAATTTTCTATGAGTTTATCAGCTGATTAATCAACTGTTTCAGCTCTTAATGTACATACTGTTGGTTAATCTGAGGTTAATCTTAAGGTCAATCAATGTAATAAACACACACAGGGCAGAAAAGAGATCAGCAAACAAACAAGCAAACAAAAAAACAAGCAAACACACATGTGATCGGTTCACAATAATTAATACATGCTTGTTATTTTACCTGGTTTGCTGTATTTTCTGGAATTTTCCAGAGGAATGATGAAGCTCACATCTGATCTCACTTTCCCATTCAGGAAAATTAACCTTCATTCAAGTAGTAGTAACCAGCTGTAACTGTATATTTGACTCCAGTTATGTGACCGTTAATACTGTAATCAGGGGATCAGCTTCGTCTAGTGTTAAAAACAGAGAGAGATGAACGCTCTGATCACATCTATATTAAGATAGATTTTAGCTCATTTAATATATGAAGATTTTCATATGTTTTATATGTAAAATCTTAATTTGTAAAGTGACCAGTAAAGCTGTCAAATAAATGTATATACATGTAGTACGCACCAGTGCCTCTAATTTACTTTCATAAGTACCGTACACAACAAACACATGTCTGTTGGGATGTCAGTGTTTTCAGGCAGTGATGATGATCTCTGTGTTTCCTGCAGCAGGGCGAGGTAAAGATGTATCGCTGGAAGCCTTATGTGAATAAAGTGAGTGTAGCGGTGATTAGGCTCTTCCCATAGCGTCGCCCTGACTGACCCTCTCCTACTCTGCCTCTTAGTGTAGTGAGGAGCTTTTTCCTCAGAGAGTGAATTAGCTCCTGTGAACAGTGTCGGCTGCAGTATATTCAGACAGAATAGAGACTGATTGTCGCTCAATCCGTGTAGGTTTATTTGCACTAATGGAGAGAAAAAGCAAATTGAGTCGTCTCGAGAGCAGCTGCCTAACAAAGATATATCTCAATATTTGATAACCTGCCGTGGGTGGTGGTGATCGAGACTCCTGGAGGGAGTTTACAGACACAGACCTGCAACATTGAGCATCTATATACAATAACCTGTCCTTGAAAATATGTATTTTAATATGTATTTTTCTTTATTTTTGCCAAATCCAACTTATAACAGGCCGATTTAATCGGATGCATCTATGTCCTGTTTCCCTGTGCAGTGCCTCTCCAGACCAGCTCAGAGTTTCACAGTAAACTCAGCTGTAACTGCACTCATTTCCCACTTCCACAGTTTATAGTCATCTAATGGGCAGAGTCTGCTTTATCAGGCCTCTGTTCACACAGTGATAGGATCATTATCTTTACAGCCTTTAATGTTCAGTTTTAGTTACTGTTTTCAGTTTGCAGCTCTTATGAATAAAATAAAGATGAACATGAATTATAGAAACTGTTGCAACATTTTCTGCTCACTGCTGATCTCAGTGTGGCAAAAAAAAGACAAAAACTAAAAGAAATTCATCCTGTTTTTACATTTGTGTTTTTATTTTTACAGTTGTAGACGATTTGAACTGATGTGAGACAGTAAAAAATATGTTTTTAAAGTAAAAACCTAATGGTGCAGTTTAAAGCACTTTTATAAAATTGGGAAGTTTAGAAAAGAGTTTTAAATAAAGGTCACGATCAAATCAGCAGAAGCAGAGATATTCAGACTTTTAACCTCGAACAAAGTTCGTCCTACATTTCCCATAATGCAACTCACCAGCATCTTTTGTTAAACTTCTACTAAGTGCAGAGCTGTGATCAGAGATGATATCTGCATATCTCCAGTTCCTCTGTTTCAGCTCTGTGTTTGGTCTCCTCCTCCTCCTGAGGGAAATCTCTGGCTCTTCAGCTGCTAAATGCTGCTCTGTGTTCACCAGCTGCTCTCTGACTGAGCTGAAACTCAATTCATACTTTGTTATTATAAAAATATTGGATCATATTTGCTGTAAACATGAAGTATTTATGATTTTTATTTGTTGTAATCTCGTTGTTGTCTCTGTTCAGTTACACTCAGTATATCTTTGATGAGTATTAGAGTGTGAGGACGGTTTCCAAATGTATCCTCAGCACTAAGATATTAAACACAGCCACAGTCTCGTTCATGTTTTATTCAGAATATAAATTAATCATGGGCCGAGTCTTCGTCTGTGCTGCAGCTCCAGTCTGAGAGGGAGAGAGAGATAAACAATGAGAAGCAGAGATGGAGGGAGGTAGAGGAGAGGAATGAAGATGTAAGAAAGTCAACAACAAAAACAACAACAGAGAGGCAGATACAGGAGAGTGAACACATGAAGATGGAGAGCTCGGGCTCATTAAAGTCCCATTAAAGCTAATGAGCACAGACCAGTGAGGCTGGAATAATGAATATTCAGTGCTGCTGGAGAGGATTTTTCACTGTTAGAATCTATTTTCAGAAGCTTTATTCACGGAGCTTAATTGAAGCACTGCACCTCCTCTTCATCACTCGTCTAAGCGCCTTGTAGTTAGACGTAAACCCGCCCTGTAGCCCCCCCTAGTGGCTTAAAAAACAACAGCGTTTCATTTCAAAGAAAGAGGGTTTCGAGTGTTTTCTTGTGTCCGTGTTAAAACCACAGATGTTGCAGCCCTTTAGTTGAACCATTAGTGTTTTCCCGTCCTGTAGGAGTCAGATGGAATAATGTATTTTAATGTATATTCAGACTATGCTGCTCCGGAGGTCCTGGAAACGATCCACTAAGGTAAATAGTCATCATCATCATCATCGTTGTCTGTGTGTGCAGCTGAAGTTTTTCAGTCACTGTCCCGACACCTTCATGTTGATCACGTTTCTGTCACAGTTTTATTTATCGTGTTTATGATTTTAGATCTTCATCTGAACGTTTTCGTCTCGTGTTTCTCGTAGGTTTTTGTTTTTTATGGTGTATTTATTCAAATAGACATCAAACATGTGGTGTGTTAAGATCTGTAAGTGTTGGTTGTTGCTGTCATTCCCATCCACTGCCTTTAACCAGGACCCTGTTCTTCAACCTCTGAACAATCCAGGCTAACATGACGTTATCAGGCTAAAATGAACCTGTTAACTTCTTCAAACGCAGCTGGAGGGCTGATTTACTGATGTGAAATGAAGATAATACTCTATATTTTCTTATGGATATTTATATATATATATATCCAGTTAATATTTTGGCTCAGTCGTCTGTAGACCACGAGGTGCTGTTGAAACTCTGGGAAGAGGATTTAGATTTTTCTTTGTCATGCTACTGCTACAGATTATCATTATCACAGTGATTGTTTTCTGGTTTGTTAGCCTGATAACATTTTAAAACTCTTACATATAAAGATTTACATTTAAAATAACAGTAATTAGATTAGTTCTTCACATGATTTTAAACAGGAGTCATTTAATGATAAATTTAAAGCTGAGAACTGAAATAAAATCATCACCATCAACATGTGAAGAGCAGGGTCCTGTTTCCTGTCATGTGATATATAAAACTGAGTGTGTGTGTGTGTGTGTGTGTGTGTGTGTGTGTGTGTGCGTGTGTGTGCGTGCGGACCAGCAGCAGCAGTCAGTGCGTCTCTCAGAGCTGCATCGGAAGTCGCAGCTGTGGCGAGGGATCGTCAGCATTGCGCTGATCGAAGGTCGGAACCTGATTCCCATGGACCCCAACGGTCTGAGCGACCCCTACGTCAAGTTCAGACTCGGACACCAGAAGTACAGAAGCAAGGTTCGTCAGCCCGACCTCTGACCTCTGACCTCTGACCTCTGATATATCGTAGTGATAATCTGGTTGCTGCTGTGTGTTTGCAGACGGTGCCAAAGACCCTGAGTCCACAGTGGAGGGAGCAGTTTGACCTGCATCTGTACGAGGAGACAGGAGGAGTGTTGGAGATCACAGTGTGGGACAGAGACACCGGGAGGAGAGACGACTTCATCGGACGGTCAGTCTGTCAGCCTGAGCTATACGACGTCCAAACGAGAAATATTAACAGTCACAGACAGAAACAGAGACAGAAGATTTCAAACTAATATTTAAGTTTCAGCCCCAGGAACTTTCCAGAGAACTAGAGCTTCTCCTCACATTCCTAAACCTTCTAAAGTCAGATTACAGCTGTTTCCTGAGCTCAGTGTGTGTCCTGTGTTTGTCGTCCAGCTGCCAGTTGGACCTCTCCACTCTGGCTAAAGAACACACCCATCACCTCGATCTGCCGCTGGAGGAGTCCCGGGGTCACGTGGTGCTCCTGGTCACGCTGACCGCCTCGTCCCACGTCTCCATCGCCGACCTGTCGGTCACGCCGCTGGACGACCCGCAGGAGCGCAGGGAGATACTCAAACGATACGTAAGCAGCAGTGTGGTGACTCTGGAGTGATTAATGAAACACGGGTCGGTTCAGGTGGAATATCTGAAGTCTTTCCTTCTCCAGGGTGTGTTGAAGTCGTTCTCTAACCTCAAAGACGTGGGCATCGTGCAGGTGAAGGTGATGAGAGCAGAGGGACTCATGGCTGCAGACGTAACTGGTAATAAAACAAATCTTTATTCCTTCCTCTTGCTTGTAACATACTTTGTTTTTAGTGTTATTCCCATGAACCTCACTGTCTCCTCAGGTAAGAGCGATCCATTCTGTGTGCTGGAGCTGAATAACGACAGACTGCAAACACATACAGTTTACAAGAACCTCAATCCAGAGTGGAACAAAGTCTTCACCTTGTGAGTCACCATCGGTCCACAATCATCTGTTTTCTGTGTTTTATTAACCTGTTACCAAACACTCTTTGTGTTTCGTCCACAAACCTTGAAATAATGCACCTAAAAAATCTGAGATACTGAACCAACGTTCCAACAGACACAAACATGGTAGAGATGCATGTTTGTTTTTGACTTTTTTTGTTTCTCCTATATATTTTTTGGCATAAAAAGGAAATATAACTGCTGCAGTGATACTAAACGCCTTCACACCTTCTCTCATCACATCAATAAACCTCCTCTTTAGCCGCCCTCTTCTCCTCCTGCCTCAGCATCCTTCTCCAAATATATCCACCCTCTCTCCTCCGCACACTGTCTCAGTCCCGCCTCTCTTCATCTCTGAACAGACCAGCCTGAGCTGCCTCTGTCTCTAATATACTCTTCCTGTGTTTTTTTACACAAGCTAAGCTCAGGGAGAATGACACTGAGTCAGTGGAGTGGCCCTTTAAGGCTCCATATTCAAATGATGGAGATCTCAGGGATAACACTTTGATTTTAAATGCAGCTGACGACTTAGAGAGTAAACAGAAAACACAAAGACAACACAGTATTCACAGCTTCTCTGCATCACTCTGAGCCTTTATTTATCTCCTCCTCACACTGTTTCTGTCTCTTTTCCTCAGTAATGTGAAAGACATCCACTCGGTGTTGGAGGTGACGGTGTTTGACGAGGACAGAGACCGGAGCGCCGACTTCCTGGGAAAAGTCGCCATCCCCTTGTTACATGTGAGTGTGTTCACGGACGCTGAAACCACAGGATATCTGAGCACGTCCCTGAACACCTGTTTTTAATTCTGTCAGATCCGTAACGGTGAGCAGAAGGCGTACACGTTAAAGAATAAGGAGCTGACGGGTCCGACCAAAGGATACATCTACCTGGAGATTGACGTCATTTACAACACGGTGAGAATCAGTCTGTTATGGGAGAGACAAAAAAAAGATCCTGTAAATCATTAAAATGAGTTGAATTATTTTTGAGATACCAACTCATTATTTTTACAAAGTTTCTGATTATAATGATTTTCAGGATCTTTTTTTTCATCACCTCGTCTTTGTTATTGATGAAGAACAGTGAACCTGGACGTCGTAAACAGCTGCTGCAGTGTAAACAAACAGCGCACACGTCCACATTAACACATAAACTCTGATTCTGTGACACCATGAAATAAACGATAGAGCACGATATGAAAAGTTTTTATTTCATCTTATCGCACAGCCCCAGTAACACAGTATTTTTACGTTGTTGTACTGCTACGTTTTCTGTTATCAGTCACATGATCTGCTCTAACAGTGTTTGTCTGTTCAGGTGAAAGCTGCTCTGAGAACTGTGGTTCCTGCAGAACAGAAATATATCGAAGAAGAACCAAAAGTCTCCAAACAGGTATGTTGTTATGTTTTTTATTAATGATGTTATGGTGATGAGATGAGTGATAGTTTAGAAACATTAACCACACTGCAGCTGTTTAATATGACACTAACATGTGTCTCTCTGTGTCTTTCAGTTGCTCCAGCAGAATTTTAACCGTGTGAAGCGATGCATCATGGTCCTGATCAGCTATGGGACGTACATCAACAGCTGCTTTGAATGGGAGTCAGCACAGAGGAGCATCATCTCCTTCGTGGTGAGAAAACGCACTCGTACACCCACACAACGTACATCCCAGATCCTGAGAGAGCCTCACCTCAGAATTAGTTCCTGTAATTATGAAATAATAAAGTCATGATTATGAGATATGGAACTCATAACTGTGAGATAAGGTCTGTGTTCTTGTGAGAATGCAGTTTGTGTTTCCGTATGAGGACGATGATAAACTAGAATCACCATCATGTGGTTACGAAATATGGTCACAGTCTCCTCGTCTGTTCTGGACTTATGGCCAGAAAAGTAGAACATGAAGTCACAGCGAACCTGACCTTTGACCTTTGGCCTTTGGCCACGGTCAACCTTAGAGAAAGTTAAGCTAAATGAGAAGCTCCTGGTGTCATGTTTTCCCTCCTCTCAGCTGTTTGTGGTGGTGGTGTGGAACTTCGAGCTCTACATGCTGCCGCTGGGGCTGTTGCTGCTGCTGGTCTGGAACTACTTCTTCTGCTCCAGCAGGGAAACAGCCGACATGGTGAGAAAACAAGGAGCTATGAACCTGTGTGTTTCTTTTACTCTGATTTAATTATTTTACTGCATTTTCATTATCGAGAACAAAGGAAGAGGCATGTTTCATTCCAGTGTTGTCCAGCAGAGGGCAGCAGAGACCTGCCAAAAAAATAAAAACAAAGACAGTCGACGCCAAAATGAAAATAATCAACTGTCCGAGTGGAACTATTGACATTACATTTGGACTGTATACAAAAATAGTTTTTAATTAAATCAAAAAATGTAATAAACATTGAAATATGTGTGTTTATTCCTCCTTCTTCTGCTGCAGTCGATGGAGGCCATGTTTGAATGGGAGGATGAAGAGGAGGATAAAGAGGACAAGGTAGCGTCGTACACTCATGTGTAATATTAAACTGTAATAAATGACAAAACACTGATGTTTCCTTTGTTGCTGTTCCAGGACTCAGAGCATAAGGGCTTCATGGATAAACTGTACGCCATCCAGGACGTGTTCATCAGTGTGCAGAGCGCTCTGGACGAGGTGGCGTCGTACGGAGAGAGGATAAAGAAGTGGGTGTCGCACCGCTGTGAACGAGAGGCCATTTTCCTCCATGATTGTGCATCTGCTGTAGTTTTCTTGTGTGTTCCGTTCTTGCAGCACGGTGAACTGGACAGTGCCTTTTCTCAGCTGGTTGTCGATCACTGCCTTATGTTTGGCCACGTTTCTTCTCTACCTCGTACCTCTTCGATACCTTGTGCTCGTGTGGGGTGAGTCCTGACCTCAGGCCAACAGCATTAAAACCAGGACAGAGGATAAAAACAATATGTCCTCACATGTTTTCTTTTTGTTTCTGCAGGTGTGAATAAATTCACCAAGAAGCTTCGTGATCCGTACATGATCGACAACAACGAGCTTCTTGACTTTCTGTCCAGAGTTCCCTCTGATGTTCAAGTGGTGGGTGACCTTAACCCCCTAACCTCTAATCCCCCCCACCCCGACCCTTCTTCCTTTTCATTGTAGGTGTTTTAGAGGGAACCTTTGGTGACATGTGTCTTATCTAACTCTTTAGTCGTCTGAAGGCATCGAGAACTTCCTCCTAACCCTGTGAGCATCAACAGGCAGAAAGAGAAAATAAAACTAGAGATAAACACAACATGATGAGGTGGTATATACAGAGGTAACAGTGCAAAAAGATAATAATATAAAGTGCAGAGTGAACAATGAGAGTGAGTTCTTGGTGTAGAGGTTTATTACACCTCAGCAGGAGTTATCATTTGACTGCCTGTTTTTTTTATCTGTTAGTTTTTAGTGATTTTGCTCACAGAATAAGATCAAGATTCATTTTGTTGTCCTACACTGTAGGAAATTTGCTGCGTCCACAAATTAAACATTCCACATACACAAAAGACAAAGTAGGACAGTGACAGGGAACAAAAACATGTCTAAAAACATAATAAGCAACATAATAATCAGTGCATAAATCAAAAACACAGATTAAAAACTTACATCTGTCAGAAAGACGCCATGACTGGAAAAATGGGTTGATAAAAAAGTTTTTTTGCAGTGATGCTTTATTTTGAGGGCTTTTATTCTGAAAAGTTCTGACCAAAGTTCAAAACATCCTGTTGCTGCTTTATAAACCTTCATGCAACTTATACGACTTGATTAATATTCACAGTGTTCAGTCCTGATCTGTCATCAGATTTCATCTGTGTTGCTTACCTGACTAACTGACTAACACACTAACTGTGTGTGTGTGTGTGTGTGTGTGTGTGTGTGCTGATGAACAGATGCAGTATCGTGAGCTGAAGGTCGACCCCGGACAAAGCCCCAACAAACGCAAGAGGACCAACCCGAGCTAGCTGCTCTGTCTGTGTAAACAGTGTAAACTATGTTATTTATATATTTCCTGTATATTTTGATGATTATGAAAAGTGCTGAGGTTTTTTTTGGTTTTGTTACCGTGGGAAAACACTGATTTATTTTCTAAATCTTGTAAAGAAAAGCTTCAGAGAACTCCTGTTTTTTAATCCCTTTTATTTCTTGTAACAACACGAAGTATAAACCTGAATTTACACGTGGTAATGATGTATGTTATGAATGTACATGTATGTTACAAACGGTCTGCATGTATGAAGGTGTTGCATGGAATCGTTGCATCTGATTTTTTATTATTTTTGTGTGTTTTTAACTGGATGTATCGTCAGTGTCGAACATTATTTTGAAGGTAGTGCTGCATGTTATTCCATGTATGACGGTTTAAACACGTAAATAACATGTCCACACTACGACTGTGCACGTTCAGGTTATGAAGTAAAATCAGCAGGAGTTCAGTCTGGGAAACAGTTTAAACCAAACGCTGTTAATTTCATGTTATTTTAGCAGTTAAAGGAGCATTCCGCTAATTTTTCTGTTCATCTTCATGTGATTACTCAAGTAGAGTTTTAAATTACTTGTACTTTATTGCAGTATTTCCTTTTTCTGCTACTTTGTACATTTCAGAGGCAATTTCAGATTCAGATTCATACAAAATACAATCAACAGATAAATGACGGTGCATTATTATCAGTTACAATGACACTTTATTGATCCACAGCAGTTTATAAATGATATACATTATTCTGAGACAGGCCATCTTCACGGTGAGTAGTTCTACTTTGATACTTTAACTGTATTTTTAAGTAACATTTTGAGTATTTCTACACTGTGATATCGCTACTTTTACTTAAGTAAATGACCTGAGTATTTCTTCCACCACTGCCCACAACAGACTATGCACATACAAAGCACAATGTGTTTAAAAAAAGGGACCATAGCTCATACAGGACATATGGTAATACACATTTTTCAACATTTACATCACGTCAGATCTAAGTGTTTATTAATGGAGGCTGCTGCATTAACAGATAATGAATGACAATACGGTTAAACACATTAGTAGCAATATTAGATATGTCTTCCAAGAGGAAATTTATAATTGTTGACATTAATAAACACTTAAAAATGTCCCAACATCTAATACACCTCCTCACTTTGTTTTCTGTGCTGAGGTTTGGTTAAATGTAGTTCTGACAAGGATTTCATTTAATTATGACACAGTGAATCATACGTAAAAGAGAAATATTATTTTAATTTTAATTTTGGCTTTTTAAATCTTGAGCGAACTGAGTTTATTTCACCTTTAATCTTTGCTTTTTTTGGCCTATTTCTTCTCTAATTTCCTGTTTCTTTGGGCCAGATGTTAGTGTGACATGTACAGAAGAGTTTTCTTCTCCAGTTTATTTCACATGTGGAAGGTTTTGGGATGTGATCTCCTGCATGTCTCTGTGTGTGTACGCCGTCATTTATACGTATCTTTGCATGACCGAACATGAATTATATGCAAGTGCATTTATGGATACTGAATGTGACGTTCATCTAATGCATCTGTTGTGTGTGTGTGAGAGAGAGAGATGTCCAGATCCACCTGAGCTCCAGGTAAAGAGAGAAGAAGAAGCTTTGTTACAGATCTTATATCCTGTTTACTCTTTATCACTCCTGTCATTTTGCACATCATCTGTTTACCTTGGGTATCTGCTGCTGTTGGATAATTACTGCGATTGTAATGAAGGACCAGCTGTAACGACTGTGTAGCATTTATCTGAGAAAATATATTTCTACACAGAAACACCTGATTCTCTGTGTTTGATATCATCAGGTTGTATTTTTTACTTGTTGGTTTCACAAAACAAGAAATTAGAACGGGCTTTGGGAATAATGAAAACATATTCACTGTTTTCTGACATTTTATGAGCCAGTCAATTGATTTGTAAATAAAATAATTGTTGGTTGCAGCCTTACAGTACTGCTATGCTAATAATAATAATATTCCTTGAAAAATGTTAAAACATGCATTATTTTCAGTGTGTTTTGTTTATATATTAATACCAATCAATCATTATTAATATTATTTAATAACTCCTACTATTTTTTAAAAATCTCCTCTTTATTTGGGGGAGCTTTCTCTATAAAAAAAAACAAAAAAAACTACAATTCCCATAATGCCATGGGACGAAAACGGAACGTTGCAATGAAGTCAGTTAGCTAGCTGTAGGCTACAACTGAGCACTGTATATTAGCCTCTTTTGGGTGAATTTTTGGCAAACTAACACTATTAAAAGTAAGCTGAATTAACTATTATCAGTTCCTGTTTGCAGTGGACTCATGGATGTACTGACAACTGTCACTGGATTAATTTGATACTGAAGAAAACGGAAAAACCTGTTGATTCACAGGCGGTTCTGGAGTTACACGGAGCGTCTTTTCTCAGGGATTTCTAAATGGATTTGTGGACGTTTGTTCGCGAGATATCGACGCCAACGAGAAATGTAAGTCGCACTCAATCTAAAAATGTGTGTTTTTTGTTTCTGTGTTGAGTTTTGACAGAGTTACGCCTCAGAGAAAGAGCGCGGTTTTTATGCTAATTGCGCCGTTGGTTGTATTAGCCTGCATTAGTTTTAGCTAGGTGTGCCTAATAAACTGCTAACAGAGAGTGTGCAAAAGAAAAAAGTAGATTACATTTACGCAAGTCCGGAGAAAAGGAAGAAACAGCTAAATAATTGGGTCATTAATAAAGTTATGAATGGATAATTAAAATAATGTCTGTTTATGATACATATTTAAACAAAGCTTGGTCTTCTAAACCTGAACAAACGTTTCTCTCTGGGTTGTCAAGCTGAAAGTGACTAATTTCCATTACATAAATATAATTCACCAAGTCTGAAGTTTTTCTTGTTGAGTGATAAAACCCGTTGACCTGGATGCAGACTGCTCTCAGCCTGTATGTTGTACTGCCTGGTTGTCACCAGCAGAGGGACTCGTGTTGTATATTTTAATCATTTCCAGCTGCAGCAGGATTTCTCTCCAACAAGATGTAAAGCCTGATTTTAACCATTAATACAAAGTTGAAGTTGTCAGATAATCAGCATTTATATCACCTGCAGACTCTTCTCTTAGTTTTTGTGTCTTAAATTTCTCACCTAATGATCTAAAAGTATCAAAAACAAACAGTCTCTGTGTTTAGTCAAAATGGCAGCATTAAGAGTAGCCGAATTAGCTATTAGCAATTTCTAATATCAGTTTACTCATGCTTGTTCAGACAGCTGTCACTGGTTCACTGTGATACTGAAAAAGACTTTAAAACGTGAGGATTCTCAGGCAAGTCTGGAGATAGGAGCGTTTTTTGTCCTGTGATTTCTAAGCAGATTTATGGATGTTTGTTAATGGTGGATAAAGGTGATAATGATATCCATAGAAAGTTTAAGTCACGCTGAATTTAGAAATATATGTGTAATGTCTGTGTGTTACAACTCTGCTCTACAAAGTTGTAGTCATGACTGAACATGACATGACTTCTTGGTAGATTTAATCTAATCTAGGAAAATCACTGCTCCCTTTTAATTGTTGTGTGTTATCATCACAAGGTCACAAACAAACTCTGACACTCTTTTCCTTTTCAGGTTAAATAAATATTCCAGCTGCTGTTACACAGAATTTCTCTCTGACATGTTACAGTCACCTGTTTGGCAGCAGATGTTTATTTATTTACTTTATTTACTTTTTATTTGAGGCAGCAACAGGACACTAAGAGACAAAACAGGAGATGGAAGAAGCGAAAAAGAAGCAAGATCAACAGGAAAAATCAAAACAAAAAGTTCATTTGTGTTTGTGTTGTGTGTGGTATGTATGTTGTGTATGTTGTGTATGTTGTGTATGTTGTGTGTGTTGTGTGTGTTGTGTTTGGACTCACTGACCTTGTTTCCATTTCACACACCAGGGGCAGAGAGACACCGTGTGTCATCAGTGGATCTCTTCCATCAGGTCAGTCGTTTATCTCAGAGGTGATAGATGTTTGTGATTGTTTGTTTGTGTGTGTGTGTGTGTGTGTATTTATACAGCAGCAGGCAGGTAAAGCAGTTCACAGAGTGAAGTCTGGACTTTAGAAAATGATGTTTATGGGAGTTATTATTCATACCTTTACATATAGCTCCAGATCATGGCCAGAATTTTACTTTAATTTTATTTTATGTTATTGACTTTATTCACAGAGCTTCTCTGTGCTGCTGTAGAAAAGAGCTGCAGACACTTGCAGTTATAAATGTTAATGAATCGTTTAAAATGTTTTGCACAAGAATTCATCAAGTCTGCAGCTGAAAACAGTAAAGATTTTTTTCAAATAGTTCATAGTTTTAAATAGATTTTGGTCCAAATGTCCTGCAGCTGTTGCTGGGCCCCAAACACAGATAAGTCAAAGGCCCCTCCTCCTCTCTCTGTGTCTCTGTGGTTACTTCACATGTTTTTTTTTAAGGATTATTTTTGTCGTTTTGCTTTTACCTGAGAGTTAACAGTCTAGAGAGAAACATGCGACAGAGGTCCTCTGGCTGGGAATTGAACTGTGCGTCTGTTTATTTGATTGTTGTTCTCAACAAGAAATGTCAACAACCTGCAGACTAATTTTGGTTCGACCAGTGTCCCTCAAACGTTCAGGACCGTTCACTGTGGAGGTCGAGCCTGTGATTACACAGGAAACCTTTCTCAACGTCTGAAATCTTTGGGGTTTTTTAAAATATTGCAGTCAGGGAACTTTACTGAACTTCAGACTTGGGAGAGGTTCTGGCTCCAGGGACCAAAGGGTTCAGGATCTCTGGTGGCTCTGATGGTGGAAAAGGATTTTCCACAACCTGGCAACCCTGAAGTCTTGAAATGACTGATCAATAAAACATAAGTTAATGATTTAATACCTGTCGGTAAATCACTAGTTAGAGTTTATAAACCCTTATCAGAGAGTGGTGCATGTCTCCTCTCTGACAGGTGTAAACAGGTGTGACTGAAAGTATGATTCAGTCCAGTGCAACAGCATCACTGTCTGCCATCAGTGTTAACAACAGAACATTAGAAACACCCTAACAGATCTTATGACAGAACAGTTGTGCTATATTGTGCAGGTGTACCTAATAAAGTGGACACTCAGTGCTCATGATAGAATATCTTATTTAATGTTTATTTTCTGCTTTAAATGTTAAATCGATGCAGGTGAAGTAAATGTGACCAACCGAACACAACCAGGTCTTTTTAATGAACTTATTAAAATAATTCAGCACATTAATTATCTTCGGGATTATTCCTGTGAGAACAAGTGCAGACATATCCTCTCTGTGAGTATTTGTCAGAGCTATAGGCTGAACCTCTTCAGCTCAGCAGTGAGGGAGCAGGCCGGCCGGTCTGTGCGCACATGCTCAGTGAGGTTATTTTTGCGCACAGAAGCTTTAAGAGCGCAGCGGCTGGAGTCAGACGGCAGCAGAGAGAGCGGAGAGACGGACGGGCAGGCACAGCAGGAGGAGAGCCGAGAGCCGAGAGCCGAGACCCGAGAGCTGAGAGCTGAGAGCCGAGAGGACCATCAGCTGTGCGCCTCTAACCAGATGAACCATCATCGACTCAGCCGCAGACCCGGCTCCGCGCTGGGCACCGCGAGCTAGGCGCATGAATTTGTGCCACACGGCTCCTCACACAACTTCTCCTCCATAGACTCTTTATTTTGTTTTATTACCATCGTCTTTTCTCATTGTTTCACTGCCATCATGGTACTGGGCAAAGTGAGGGCCTTGGCGATTTACTTTGACTGTCTGAACGAGAACAACTTGCCGGTGTTCTCCGGCGGAGAGCTGGTGTCAGGCAGGGTGGTCGTGGAGGTGACCGGGGATGTGCGGGTGAAGAGTCTGGACATAACCGCGAAAGGAGTCGCAAAGGTCCGGTGGACGGAGTCGAGGAACGCCGGAGCCAACACGGCTTACAGCCAGAACTACACGGAGGAGGTGGAATACCTGCACCATTACGACACCTTGATAGGAGAGGAGAGAGGTAAGGAGTTAGTTCAATCTTTACCGCTGGTGTTGTCGCAGTGTGGTGAAGTGATGCGGGTCAGCTGATCGCGCAAACTTTTGCGCAAACTGATAAATGTGATTGGAAAAAGTTTGTGAGCGCGCGGGGGGGTTCAGTCATGAGTCAAAACAAACCGCAGAGCCCCGAAATCAGCAGGTCCATCAGTGACAGTGGTGCTGATGCAACAGCTGATGCGATACCGGGGCTCCGCTCCGCACTGCGAGTGAACACATGAATTATTCACCCCGAAGCGTTTCATAAGCTTTTTAAGAAGCAGCAGCGAAAGAAGGCTGTGTTGTGCACACGATCTGCATCCTGACATTTATTCACTGTTTGCTTCTGCGGCGGTGGAGAGAGGAAGGGAGGAGAGAGAAAAAAAAGAGGAAAAAGTTGCGATCCATGTATGAAACACTTCGCGTAAAAGACGGAAATTGATCCAGAATCGAAAGCAGACCGACGGTGTTTCATGTTTGATGCAACGTTGAGCGCAAACTGATGGGGATTTCACGTTTTTACTGATGACATCCTGAAGTAGGGCTAGCTCAGGCAACTCCCTTTGTTAGAAGCGGTTCAAACCTGTTCAGAAACTGCCAGAGAGGAGGGAGGGAGGGGAGGAGAGGGGAGGAGGGGAAGGGAGGGGAGGGAGGACCAGACTCTCTGTGTGTGTGTGTGTGTGAGTGGAATAACATCTCCGCTGCTGGTTTAAGCCTCCTCACACTTCCTATACCTGTGCTGTTGCTGTTGTTCTTGTAAAACGTGATGCAAATGAGCGCGAGGACAGTTTGATGGAAACATTATGTAAATAAAAGCCTCGCGCAGGGATCTGTCATTACACCAAGCACCTGGACTCAAACACAGACTGATGGTTTTACAGCCTGTTTGGACTGAGCAAGATGATTTCCAAACATCATCATCATCAGCACCACCGAGGAGGAGGAGGAGGAGGAGGAGGAGGAGGAGGAGGAGGAGGATTTGTCGTCTTCAGCGACCACTTTGTTTCTGAGGACTTTTATTTTCTGCGCTCCTGGTTGGTTCATCCAGGGTCAAAGGTCAAGATGAAGTGAAATGATGTGGGGGGAAACGTTGCTTCTCTTTTCAGGGATGAATCTGTTGATGGAAACAGCGTCCATTTTGTGGCTGTTTCTGGAGCTTTCAGTCAAATCACACGGTCCTCCTCAGCAGACGGAGTTTCTCAAGAGAAATGTAGATGCTTTAATTTCATGCACAAATATAAATACTTTAAGGTCAGACTGAGATCTTGACATGGAATTATTTGTGCATAAATAACAAGAAATCGCAGAGGAGACGTGTCAAACCAGTTCTTAGGTCATTTGAGTTCAGTTTTTACACTGAATAATATCCTGCTCAGTGTGTTTCTCTCAGTTTAGGTCAGGCTTATAGTAAGAAAATACAGTTCCCACTCGACATAAGCCTGAAGTGAAACGTTTAAATGTCTTGTTTTGTCTGAGCATCAGCACGAAACCCAAAAATACTCTCTTTACTATCACACAGTAAAAACACAGCTAGAGGCAGGAGATATCTGGCATTTTTCATTTTTAAAGAAAAGAAAAAAGAACGATCCTGGGATGTGGTTGAAAGCTCAGGAAACGGCTCCTAAATGGACTCTTGGTGTTTTTCTGAACTGCTTTTAGTTGTGATGAGTTTTCTCTGTGATGCTGATGATGAGCTCTGACTCTAACTGGTTTTCTTGTCTGATGCTGCCGACACTCGAATAAAATCACCTGAATTTATCACATGTTCTTTTTTTCTGTCTTCATTTGTGTCCCTCGCGTGAGAGCTGTACCTGGAGTTCACTGATACTGTACAACACCCTTCCTCTCTCTCTCTCTGCCTCCCCCCTTTCTCTTCCTCCTCCCCCTCTTCTCTCATGCCACACACCACATGGCCGTACTAATGTGGGCAGGGGCTTGTCTCGACCGCACCAATCAGAGCGCGGGCCTGTAATTCATGTCACGCTCTCCTCCAATGGGAGGCCGAGTTGTAATGCATGCGTTGGAGTTTCCAGCTGAAGGAAGCTGCTCAGTCTGGTTCATACCGGTCTACTCCTGCTTGCTCTGTGTTGCCGGTGACTTGACGGGGGCGCACGCTCATACATGCACGAACACACACACACACACACACACACATGCATACAAGCTGTTTATGACAGCTCTCACGCCAAACACATGCGAACACACACACACACAGAGTCAGACAGCAGAGATGCAGGGTGAAGTGAGTGCTGAGGTGGCAGGAAGCTGAAGTTGAGCAGGGCTGAGTGGAGACATTTACAGAGAAATTTAAAATACAAACAATAACACAAGAAATGAGGAAGTGAATAGAGGTCATGTTCTTTCTCCCACAGGGTGTGTTGCTCTCACAGCTCTTTACGACTGCCTGTTAATAGTCAACGAGTACTTTTTAAATGTTAAAGTCACATCACACCCAACTGGAGTTTTATTTGAAGAACACTGGGTTTTACCTGTTTTTAAACAAAGACATTTATTCTGTATAATCCTGTTCTAAAGTCGCCATTTTGAGTCGTGTATTCCTGTTTTTTTCAGACGTGTGTGTGTTTTTTCATTAAGAGGATTTCTTCCTTTGGTTCATTATCTGTCACTCCCCTTTACACTTTTAGAGATAAAGAACCTGACATCCAAGTATTTATTGAAGCACTGAACACACCCAGATATTTCCAAAAATCACCCACATTTTCATCGTAAAGAAATGATTGCTGTCTTAGTTATTTTCTCCATTAATCATGTTAAAAATGTCAGAAAATCTCTCAGACCAGGGTGTTGTTGTGCAAACTGCAAAGAGATTTAGTTTGGTGTGAAATGAAGAAGAGAAAAGCAACAACTCTTCATGTCTGAGGGGCTGAAAATGGCATGAAAAACAATCAAAATACTTTTAGCGATGAATCATTTCAGCTCTTCTTCATGTAGAAGTTACAACTTAAAGTTCATTTGTCGACAGACGAATTCTTGCTGCTCGAGTTTTGTGATTTTTCATCACATAAAATCAATGTTTTTGTTCTCACTATACTGTTTTACTCTCCTCCAAGCCTCTAACAGTCGGAGTGAAGTCGTCTGAGGTGAAGTGATAAGCGGAGTGATTGTGTAACGAGGCTGTGTGTGAACTGAGAGGGTGTGGGCTCAGACTACAGGTGGATCTGGAAACATGTTCTTTGTCTTTCAGATGAGGACTGTCCAGAGGAGGGTCTGACTGTTCTGCACGCCGGCTTGCATGAGTTCGCCTTCAGCTTCAACCTGCCTCAGATGTGAGTACTTACTGAGTACTTTACCTCAAGTACTGGGCTCAGGTACAGGTTCAGATCAGAGCTGTGTTTCTCTTCTCTCCCATTGATCATGACGACCTCTCAGATTTATGTGGCGACCCTTTGGAGGGGCCCGACGCCTAGTTTGGGAACCAGTGGTCCAAACTCTCTGTATGTGACCAACAGCTCTGACAGTAACAGGCTGCTGAAGGATAAAAGCTGTGATGATGTCACAGGAGACAGTTACTGCACCATGAAGTACTTTTACTACTGATACAGAGTATTTTTTATTGGTAATACTTCTGCACCTTAAGTCAGAATTTAAATGTGGCAGTTTTAAGAAGTATTTTTACTGGTACTACCACTGTTACTGCAGTAAATGATGAAAATACTTTGTCCGCTTCAACAACAGTCAAGTACTTTTCCTGCTGATACTTTAACCACAAGGACCTGATAATACTTGTGTGTACCCACAGTACAGAACCACACCTCCTAACCCTCTGCCCCCCCCCCCCCATCTCTCAGGGCCCTGGCCACGTCCTTCGAGGGGAAGCACGGCAGCGTGAGGTACTGGGTGAAAGCTGAACTGCACCGTCCATGGCTGCTCCCTGTCAAAGTGAAGAAAGAGTTCATTGTGTTTGAACACATCGACATCAACACACCGCTGCTGCTGGTAGGAACAACACACACACTCACACACACACACACACTCACACACACACAGTGCTTTTACTCTGAGGGACATTTTGGGGAAATATTTGCTCCCTGGTGAGGAGCTGGATGAGGAGACTGATCCTGCTCTCGGGTTCTTAGAGTAAATGTGTAGCTACAGCTAGCAGCTGGTTAGCTTAGCTTAGCTTAGCATAAAGACTGGAAACAGGGGGAAGCAGTTAGCATGGCTCTGTCTGGAGGTAATAAAATCCATCTGTAATACAAGGAGTGCCCACACACTGGATTTACAGCTGCCTTTAATTTCATTAGTGACATTTCCACCAACTACAGATCTTTATCAGACAGGAAATAACCGAGGGATATACTGTGTGTATAAATAGCCAAATGACCAGCGACAGAATAATCATCTAATCAGACTCGTCTGCGTCAGAGAGGACGAAGAAAACAACGATAAAAACTGTTTTTTCCTCTCAGCCTTCAGCGACAGTGTGAGACGGCCTGAGAGACGAGACGCAGGGCAAAATAAACTCATTACACCCATTCCTGTGAGCTCATGTAATTACAGGTGATTCAGAGTATCAGTGTTTTTATTACCTCAGGTCTTTGCTGATGGGGATAATAGAGGCTGGGCAGTCAGAGGACAGAGTTTAGTTCAGTAAAATATCAAGTATACAAGTGGAGTCCTGCACAAACGTAACGTTCAAATATCAAACACTCATCTAAGTGATAAACTGGATGCCACAGGTGAACACTGAAAAGCAACTGTTTGTATTAATACAATTCGTGGATCACTTTTTTCTTGTCTTGTATACATTCAGTATAAATTCTACAGTAGGTGGAACCAGAAAAAACAAAGCAGAACATAACATGCTAAGCTAAGCTAACTGACTCTTCATTTAGTAAATATTTCTCAGTGTCAAACTCGTGTATTAAAAATGAAGGGATGAGTGTTATGTTTTGAATGTTTTGCTGACCGTTCAAACAGATTGTATTGATCATATTGATTGTATTGATTGTATCTGAACAGGCTCCTCAGGCTGGAACAAAGGAGAAGACTCTGTGCTGCTGGTTCTGTGCTTCAGGCCCGATCTCCCTCAGTGCCAAGATCGAACGAAAGGGCTACACACCAGGTGAGTGAACCCTCCTCCTGATTCCTCCAGCTCTTCTTCTTCTTCTTCTTCTTCTTCTTCTTTGTCTTTAAGCTCTCACTCATGCCGCTTCTCTCTCTCAGTCTGACGGACTGATCTCTTCTCTTCTCTCCAAGGCGAGTCCATCCAGATCTTTGCTGAGGTGGAGAACTGCTCGTCCCGGGTCGTGGTGCCAAAGGCCGCGCTGTACCAGACCCAGACCTTCTTCGCCAAGGGCAAGGGGAAACAGATCCAGCAGCTGGTGTCCAACCTGCGAGGAGACCCTCTGCCGCAGGGGAAGAGCCAGAGCTGGGAGGGAAAGCTGCTCAAAATACCTCCGGTGTCGCCCTCCATCCTGGACTGTCCCATCATCAGGGTGGAGTACGCCCTCATGGTCAGTCGGCCATGTTTCCTCTCTCTGTGTAGAGTCAGAAACTGAAACATGATTTATTTGTTTCTGCTGGAAGTGATAAAAGTGATAAAAATGACTAACAACCAGCTAATAAATCTGTTAATAAGGCATTAAAAACTACCAGGAGTCTGTCAATAACAGACCAGAAACTGAGAGCAGAGCTGCTGATACTGTTTTATACCAGTTAACTTGCAACATACATCAATAATCTTAATGGAACGACCTCCTAAAAACACACTTTTCTTTTGTTTCTGCTTCAACTTCTCAACTGCAACTTTATTTGTCAATAAACAAACAGACACAACAGAGATTATTAATAGAAAACATTCAGATGTTATAATCAGAGATGGAGTTCTCCTGTCTTCTACATGTTCTGTTCAGAGGGTGAAGGTGTCTGACGCTGTGCACGTCGTGTGTATAAAAACACTTTGTCACCTGAGGGGCTGAATTTGATTGATATCAACAGGTAGAACTGGCTCCAGCTGAAACTAATTATTTTGTCGTCTTCCTCTTCCCTGTCCGCCTGCAGGTGTATGTGGACGTTCCTGGCGGGCTGAACTTGTCTCTGTCGTTGCCGTTGGTGATCGGGACCATACCTCTCCACGCCAGCACCACCCGCACCTCCAGCATCAGCAGCAACTGCAGCACTTTGAGCTGGCTGGGCCTGACGGAGCGACCTGAGGGTACGTACACTGATCACAGGCTCAGGCATGCTCTGTGTTTTCCTTTTTTTTTTCTTTCCATGTGCGTGTACAGTAGTACACAGGGTTCTGACTTCTTACGTCTGTTTGCTTATTGCAGCGCCGCCGAGCTACAGCGATCTGGCTATATCAGAGTCTCACAGGCGAGATTGTCTGCAGGGCTGTGATAGGTCTGACGGGGAGGGAGAGGACCAGGGATCTCTGCTAACATACATCACAGAGTTCAGATATCTGCCCCCGCCACTCTACTCTGAGGTACACTTCATACACACACCCTTCACAATCTCACAACAACAAACGTGACAAACTTAGTAAGTCAGACAGGAAATGAGGCAAAAAATACCAATAAAAACAAACAGAATAAGACGAGTGAAGTGTGAGTTTTAGCTAAAAATCATCCTGCTCCTTATGTCCATTCTGCAGCCTGTAAACATGCAGCTCTGCCTCCCCCTTCCCCCCTCAGGTCGACCCCTACCCTGACCCGGTGGAGGTGTGTGGGGCCACAGATGTCAGGAGACCCGACACGTGTCCGTCCCGCTGAGGAGAAGCTCCGAAAGGCTTCTGCAGGGAAGGAAAAAAGAAAAAAGAAAAAACCGAGACACCGTCACCCTCAGCTACCACGGCCCACACAGCCAGCTTCTCACCAGATTATGTATCACGATTAATAAGGCTAGACCCCTCCCTGACACGGGAATGTCAGCTGAGAGAGTATTAGGTGACCGTTGACGTATGGACCAGGGATTTTGAGCCATGTCGGATCCTCTGTATCCTGTGCTCAAGACGAGGCAAAAAAAAAGAAAAGTTCTGTCTGACACCACTGTATGACTCTGTCAGAAGAAGCCTCCTCCTGCCTCACAGTGAATTTTGCACATACCGTACTTACTGTTTTTCTGTCTGTGGGTTTATACGCTGCAGATTCCCACAGGCCTACACGCCACAGTCGAATCTGTCCACAGATCTAAACAAAGTCGTACTCTTTAATCTAAATGGCACATTAAAAACAGGACAAAAGCTATCTTCAGTAAAACGATAGTTTGAGGTCGTGACCGTGGCCTGAAAGTGTCGCTGTCACTAACCAGACTTCAGGTGGAAACTGTCTCTTTTTGAGAACACAGCTGAAAATCACCGAGAGAGTTAAAAACAAAAGAGAGAGAATATAAGACAGATGACGTTTCTGCAGAAAAACGACCACCTCGAGCACTTAAAATAAAGCTCAAATTGTGTGTGAGTGTGAATGAGAGACAGAGTGTGTGTGTGTGTGTGTGTGTGTTGGTTTAAATGACCAGGTTAAAAAAACAAAATAAACCCAGACAGGGTCTCAGAGAAAAAGCACAAACTCCGACCAACCAAGAGAAAAGTACCACAAGTCGCCTGTTGGTTTCTGCTCTGAACTAAAGCTTCTCTTGCTGTAGATTTTTCCAAACGTGGATGTTAAGAAGCTTTGTGCTCGCAAAAAGAATGACAAAGAGTAAAAAAGATTAATGTTTACAGATGAATATATCAAATTGAGAATGTTGTTCAAACATGACTTCTTCCACCTAAAACTTCAAAGTACCAAGTGCAATATATTTTTGTATTTGTGATTTTTTTGCACTAGTTTTTCATATACTCTGTTGCTGTTTATTCCATTTCTGTGCATTATATATTATTGTTATGATCTTATTGCTGTCATGATCAACTTTTGATAAAATAAAAAGTTTATTTTATAAAATAACGACACGCCTGCCGTGTGTTTTATCTAAATATTCTTAATGTTTGTTGCTGTGAAACACAGAACTTTATTTAACCCATTACCATCGACAAATCAGAAATCACACTCCCTGTTGGAGTCGTAACTCGGTCAAATATGAACACACAAACTTGAAACACCAACTTTTAGAATCAGTGTGGCTTTATCATCACTTCTGATGTCCAACAAAAGTAAACATTCATAAACCAGCTTAACTTGCTTAAAAATCATGGCTACACTGCTAACAGCTAATTCAACATATTTTTAATGGGGAAAATTTGTCAAAATCTGGAAATCTGGTCACTATCTCCCCCCTGTTCTTTTCTGTTATGGTGTTGAATAACGGCCAGGAAAGTGTTTTCAAAGAACGTTATGTCACTGTGCTAGCTGACCTTTGACCTTTTGTATATGAAATGTCATCACCTGATCATTTTATCTTTTTAGAAATCTGAGATTTTGTCATTTTTAGCAAATGAGTTCTTGAGTTATGGTCAAAAGTGTGCTGTGAGGTCACAGTGACCTTGACCTTTGACCTTTGACCACCAAATTTGAATCAGTTCATCCTTGAGCCAAAGTGGGTGTTTGTGCCAAATATGAAGGCATTCCCTCGAGGCGTTTCTGAGATATCACAGGAATGAGACGGACGATCCAAAAACTGTCGCCAGCACAGACGTAAAACCTGGGCTCATGTTGCAGCCGACAGCGTTAGCTCACTGAATCCATGGCAATGCTTTACTTCCTGTTTATATCCCCCAGAGCATCCACAACTTAGACCACAATTATCCCCAAGTAGTCTGGATTTTGTCTGAGAAGGGGGGGCGGCCTTCCGTGTCAGACTGTGAAAACCCCTGGTCTACGCTCTGCAGTGTGATTCCTGAGCTGGAGTCCCGGCTCCGCTGATTTGTGCCTCCCGGGCTGCTGCAGATACAGAAAACCAGATGTAGGACAGAGCTCTCGTGAGCTGCTGACCTAATTCCCCGCTGCAGACTGGCAAACAGCGTAGAGAAAAAAACTAGAAGTGAGCTTTTTGAGTAAAGCTATTTATACTCACGTTATTTCATAACTTACAGTGTACAGAGAGGCAGATATCAGTGAGGTTTTTCCAGTTAAATTCATTCAGAAGTCACAGACCATACGTTCACGTACTCACACACTCACTTATGCACATTATTGGATGCAAGCATTAGACATAAATACACCAGCCATGTGTGTGTTTATAGGTTAAACAGGGATTTGTTGTATGCGGGATGGGTGAAGGAATCCTCAGAGAAGACTTCATCAGCACTTTTTAATCAGGAAACCTTATCTGTGTTTTACTACAGTTGATATTCTCGACAGTAGTAGTAGTCGTAATGGTGGAAATGTTATTATTCAGACTAACATAGCTGTAAAAACAGTGGCCAGGCTGCCAGCTGTGGATGTTTGTGGTCCCCAGATGATCAGTGCCTGACCCTCTGACTTTTCATCTATTGCCAGAGCACACACAGCTCACAAAATAACACATACATGACCTGTGGTGGGAAGTAACCAAGTACATTTACTCAGTTGCTGTAGTGTTATATATAATTCTGAGGTACTTGTACTGTAGTATTTCCATGTTTTGATAATTATCTTTGTTTGATAACTTAAAAATGACATTAAAACTTTATATTTTTGCATAAAACATGAAAAGCTTATAAAATAAAATACTTTACTATAGATTACAGTTCAAGTAAAGTTGAATTACTTGACACTAAACTACTTGGCAAATATTTTAATAATTGTTACAGTAATTTTTCAATGAAAATGTTTTTTAAATGTGAAGATTTGTGCCTTTTTCTTTTAATATTTTTTATATTGACAAAACAAGCAGTGTAAAGAGGATATTTACCTAAATTGAGTACTTTTACTTTTAATACTTTAAGTACGTCTTCCTTACTATACCTCAGTGCTGGACTTTAACTTGTAACTGAGTATTTTTACAGCGCGGTCTATTACTGAGCAGAACTTGTATTCCATTACACGACTTATATGGCGTTAGTTCAGACAAAGTGGTGAAACGTAATTGGCTGATTCGCGTCACATGTTAGCAACATACTTCACAGTGATTGGCTGATTCACTTCTGACTAATTGCGTCTAATCACATCCAGGCAGGTGCGCGTGGCGGCCATTTTGACCTGACAGTCCCTCGTTGAGGAGGAAAAAATAATCGCGTTCACCGAGTTTTCTGAAGTTTTCCCGTCTTTCCCGGGCTTGGTGGTCTGTCAGCCTTCGGTACAGCCGGTTCAGACCAATTTCCCGGTGTTTGTTGTCGGACTGTCAGCACTCTGTCAGCGGCCTAACGACCGGGATTCGACTCGCTGACATGCTAGTAGCTAGCATGTCGTCAGAGCTAGCTGGCGTCTGAGCTAGCTACAGCCTGAGCTAACCACACCAGGTATGTGCTTTTATGTATTGCTATGACATGCCATAGTTTGGCTCAGTGAAGGTGTGTCAACCGTGTCAACTTTATTATTATTGTCAGGTGAACACGGAGTTTAAGTCTTTGTTGCTAATGTCCAAAGTGACAATTTGGATCTTGTGCTGGGCAGATTTCCTCTGGCGGTTTGGTGTATTTTTCTATTATCTCGTGGTATTTACTCACACTTTATTTTATGGTTGTTGTTGACTCTGTAGATGAAGTCTTGCTTTTTGTTAATGTGTTTCTTCTAATGGGAAAGGAGAGTTTGTATGTTAATGAGCTAAATGCTTTTAAACGGACAATAAGTTTGTTTTTTGGGTTTAGCTCTGATCAAAATCCACATCCTGTTTGGATCCAGTGACCCGTCCCTCAAACACCAACCATTTTCCACCAAATCCAAACCAAACTGTAACCATTTATTAACGGTTATTAAAGGTAACTGAAAACAGAACTCTGTTTTTTCCTCTTTGATTTGGAAACATGTTCTTTGTCTTTCAGAAGAGGACTGTCCAGAGGAGGGTCTGACTGATCTGCACGCCACCAGCTCACACGAGTTCGCCTTCAGCTTCAACCTGTGAGTACATTTACTCAAATACAGTACTTAAATACAGTTTTGAGCTAAATTTATCCAGTGTTTCAAAAAACAGACAAAAGTCCAAAAACTGGAAACAGATCAGAGAACCAGAACCCCGCAGATTTATCTGTTGACCCCCGGGCCTGACCCCTAGGTTGGACTAAACTGTCCAACTCTATCTTGTGTAGTTAAAACCAGCTCCACCTGGAACATGAGACAGTTTACTGTATAATGAAGTACTTTTACTTAAGTAGGATTTTGACTGCAGGGCTTTGACTTGTTTGTTGTGTTGGCAATTTAAGTTATGTAAATGGTCTGAGTGCTTCTTCCTTCACTCCAAATTATTGATTTTAGTGATGATTCGAATGATGATTTTAATAATCATCACACAGTAATAGCAGGAAACTATGTGACGTGCATGTGGTTGTTGTTGCTATGGAAAGCAGCAGGTTGTTGTTTGTGCTCTGAGAGATTGTCAGTGTGAGATAATGTTCGGTCAGTGAGTTTGCTCTGTTTCTCCACTGATTTATTCATGTTTTTCCTTTAATTTGTCATCTGTCTGTGTCAGTCACAAGGAACACGTTCCTGCAGAATGAGTATTTGTACTTTGGATACTTCTTTATTCTGATATTAACTGCAGTACCTTTTACTTAGAACATTAGGGCATTTTACCTTAAATAGCACCTTCAGAATGATCTTGTAATAGGGAGATTAATGCCTCTGTTGTTCCCTGAATGCTTGTTCTTGCTCTGTGTATCTTGGATTGAGTGGATATGATTTCCCATGAGAAGTGCGTAATGCTTTTTGTCTTACGTCACACACCATCAGCTGTGCGTCTTCACCTACTAGCTTGGTAATTCTTCCTTTCATTCATCAATCGCTTCATTTAGTAACGTAACTCATTTGTGCAGTTGCTCGTTAGCTTGTTATCTCTTTGGTAACATGACCTGTAATGAGTGTAACTAATTTTCAATCTTCCGACATTACCATCAGACGTCAGTGAGAATGTGTAACTTAGCCAGTATTTTCTGTGGTGTGTGGAGATGATGTGGATCGATGGTGCAACATTTTGACATGTTGTGTAACTCACTAACTGCCTGTTACTGTAGTTACACTTGACTTGTCATCCAGTCACTCAGACTAATGTTTTCAGTCAGACACATTAGCTGAATGCAGACTCAACATGAGAGGACAGTGGGATGAGTTTGTTTAGTGTTTGTGTTTGTTGCCTGAGTACGCTGCTTCCTGCACCTTTAACCTTCAGAGCCCAGCAGAATTTAGAGAACCAGCTTCATTATGGATAGCATTCCTACAGAGAGTAGGATGCTTGTAGTTTAACCAGAAACATCTCTATATATCACTACCAGACTCCATTGACAAAAACAGGAATTTTACAGAGCAGAACACAGGAGCTGCTGGAATACCACTGCCTCCATCTGTTAGTGTTTGTACTTTTACTGATGTAAAGGTAAAAGTATCAGAGTTATTCTTTAAGTAGGAATTTGAATGTAGTGTAACAGAGCGTTTTTACATTGTTGTATTAGTATTTTTGTGTAATTAAATGATCTGAGTACCTCCTCCTCTGCTATATATGACTGCACAACCACCCATGCATGTATAAGCAAGCAGACAGACCAGGTTGAAGTCCATTATCACCACTCCACAGTTGGAACTTCTGACTAATCGAACCTCTTCGTACACATTTTAAGAAGCCAGCTTCTGTTTTGAGTCAGTGCACGTTCAGAACAGACTGTGCTTGTTGACGGATTGAAGCTGCTCTGCACTTCTTCTTCTAACTTGAAGATATATCATGTTTATAAAGGCTTTGTGCCTCCGTCAGCTCCAGAGAGTTTTACCTTGACTCACAATTACTTGCATACCAAGACACACACACACACACTCTTATGCAAAGAACAAAAACCTCCAGCACACACACACACACACACACACACACAATGATGAGAGGTCACATGAATAATGTTTTGGCTTCTACTATACAGGCTGCTTCTGTCTGGCTGATAAACAGAAACTGGTTTGAACTGGATGAAGAGACACAGGCACAGACAGTAGAGTGTATGTGTGCAGACAGATTGGCATCACGTTTTTTAAAAGGACCTGGTCATGTTGCCATGAAAGATAAAGCTTTGTTTTGTTTTTACCGCTGACTGGGAAAGGTGTCATTTCTTTTTTCTTTCTGTCTTGGATTACTGAATTGCTGGTGTGATAGACACTTGATCCTCAGGAAGGTGTTGGAATAAAAAGGCGTCCGCAGAGAGGCACAACATTGTACATATAGGTCATGTTTACTGAGGTGTTGTTTCTCTGGGAGTAGTTTTAAGTGTTTGCTCATGTTGCATCTGAATCAGACATGCACAATCACATTCATCCGAGCAGTCATACACACAGCACAAACACACACAAATGCAAGGTACTTTACAGGCATCTGGGCCGACGGCCAATTCTCAGGGTGTCCTTGACGACTTCTAAACACAGCTCAGGTTTGGTGGCTGCACTTGCTGCGTGTGGATTGGCTGTTTCTGCACCAAACACCCCCCCCCCCAAAAAAAAAAACCAAAAAAACTTGATTAATTTAATCAAAGCCATGCATGGAGAAAATTGAGACATGCATGTGCAAACACACCTCTGAGATTCATTCCCTGTCACAACACGCTGCTTGAAATGTAAAAACTGTCTGAAACCTTCGCCCTTTATCCCGGCATCCTGTTCCTCTGCAGACAGCCAGCCAACAATCTATGGGCATTACCCAGACCGCCAAAAATAAACACAAGCCGTCTGCATTCATGTCGAAGCAGTGAGACAGGATTTATGAACCGTTTGTACTTTAAAACCTCTGTAAGAAAACACAGTGATGAACACAACATCAAACCACAGACAGTGAGCAGCAGAATCCACAATCTGCTGCTCAACCTGTTAACAGCTCTGTTTACAATCTGTAATTATTTCAGCGTAAAATCTGTTTAAACAGGTCTGAGAGTGTGTAGTCATGCTCAGCAGGTCTGTGAGGCTGTGCGGCAGCCAAGAGAGGTCAGCAAGGTGCAATTTAAAAAAACATCTTCATCTGTTTGATAACTCACACTCTGCAAATATACACAACACAGTCAAATATAGAAACGTGCTGCAGGTAACGTAGATGACAGAGTGTTTCCAGGGGACACAGAAAGCAATGAACCTGGCTCGGACACATGTTGTTTGATGCCTTGCGACTTTTATTGAAGTCTGTTACTCATCAGTGATTTTGGAAAAAGAGCAAAAATGTAAATTTTATTTTAACGTCATTAAACAACGTGTCCCAGACAGGCTCAACACTTTTTTCTTTGTAGTGTAATTGTATAATACTAAAATAGAAGACAACCTTCAACTTTAAATGTTTCAGGGGAAAAAATATTTTCTTCAGTCTGCAAAGTAAAAAGCAAAAGCAAATCCTGAGTTGATCGAATCGTTAAACCAGTATTTCTGTGTTTTGTCTACTTTAGCATGTTGCTAATACTTGCTAATTAGCTTTAAACACAGGGTGCAGCTGGGGCTGATGGGAGTTAGCTTTGCAGGTATTTATAGCATATCTATTTACTGTATATTGGTGGTGATGATTAAAAATATTGTCGTAGTGATGATGGTTCATCCTGTCAGCTAAATATATGTTGAGATATTTCACAGGAAAATTCTTTAAAGAAAAGTCAGTTGTCCTCTCGTCATCAGAGCTGTTTGTAGAAAATTTGAATCCACCCAGTCGTCGTCATGATGTTTCAGTCTGGATCAAAGCTGCGGACCGACCGAGAGTCAGCCTGATGCTGTGGTTAGAAACTGAGATACTACAGTCTTTCCTCATTTGCCTCATCATTTGAAACCTCTGATTCTCGGTACACTGTGTGCCGCTCTCAGCATCAAAAGGAAACGTTTTCACATGATCCAGTGATGCATTTCATTGTTGTTTCTCCAGCACATTTCAGTTCTCTGCAGCTCAGTCAGACGTCAGAGAGGAACAGGCCTCGGGTTCAGGGGGACGGATGTGAAAGTAGATTGTGTCTCTGGTCAGAGGGAGACGAGGGCGCAGACAGGGAAGAGACAACATGTTGTGTGGCAGAGGGTTTGTGTTTGTGTTGTCAGATGAAGTGCTGCGAGCAGGTGGACAGGAGTGTCTGGATGACCAGTGAGCTGTTGCAGGGGATTTACATCTTGTTTTTCATCTCTAAATAGTTACTGATTTGCATGGATTTGTTGCACTGAGACCTTTGTTTGTGGTACATCACTGTGAAGCGGCTGTAGAAACCAGAGGGGAGGGTCATTTTCATTATTTTTATTCAGTGTGTGCGACAGTTTGATGATAAAGTGGCTGTGGTTTGAGTTTGATGAGTTCATGTTTGGCTCAGATGAAGAGTTGAGCTCCTCAGTAGAAACTCATGTGGTGCTGCTTCATGTTTTCAAGAAGTGCGGCCATGTTTGAGAAAATGTGCTTCAGCTGAGGAAACCTGTCAGCTGGAGGTCAGAGGTCAGCAGTAAGTCAGCACAGCAGCAGTCAACGTGCATAAACTGTGGATCAGCTTTCACCACTTGTTTGTGTGTTGTTGTTGTTGTGTATTTACTTGTTGGACTCCATTTTGCACATGTTTAAAAACTAAATATTAGGTTTAAACCAAACGTAACACAAATGACTGTATATTAAACTGTAGTTTGCTGCTTCCACATCGAAAAATCCAGAAAACAAATAATAATATACATTGTTGTGTTTTTAGTTTTCAGTGACAGTGTTTTCTTGTTGGGAGACGTTGTTGTCTGTGTTCTGGTCTCAGAGTTGATTCTTAGAATTTACCTGTTGTTAAGTTTTGAGAAAGTGAAACCATGTGGCAGATATTTAGCACACCTTTCTCTTTCACTTTGACCAGCTGATCTGTATCTGTTGATTTTATCAGCTGGACTAAAACTGATTGATCCATCAGTTTGATGATGTGTTATCAATTAACAAAACTTAGATTCTAACTAGTTTGAATATAAAACACACTTTTAATGACAACAGATCATGTTAACATTAAATGATCTTTTATATTTTGATGATGTGCACTGATTGATAAATAAATGGAGATATGACAGTCAGAGTTATTGATAATAAATATGATCATTAGTTGCAGCTCTGTGAAGTTGTAGAGATGATTTGAGGTTTGCATGTCTGCTGCAGCAGCAGCATGTGATTTAAGAGGGAAGTGATGATAGGGGAGTTTAGCCTGTGGCGCCCCCTGGCTGTTACAGTCTGTCGCTGCACCTCAGGAAAATCTGAAAATGTTTTTGGAAGTTAAAAACACAAACTCACTTGTGTTATTATAATTCAGTGTCAGTGTTTGTAATCAGCTGATTAAACTGCTCAGTAGCAGCTGCTGTCTCAGAGAGGAGACTTCAGTCTGTTTACTGAACGTAGCTGCTGTTGTTTACAGACGTTTGTTGTTTATCATCATCATTCAGTTTATATCAAACTGTCTCTGATGAATATTTGTAGATGTTGTTTTACTGGTTTGACTCTCTCCCTCGCTCCCCCCATCCCTCTCTCTCCCCCTCTTATTTGTTCTCTCTTTCTCCCTCACTCCCTTTTTCTCTCCCTCCCTCTCTCTCTCTCTCTCCCCCTCTGTATTAGTTGACAGTTGTGTGTTACGTACTTTGAAGCCTCCCTGGTGTAAAATCTAAAGTGAAGGATTGATGTTGACAAACCACACAGACACAGTCTGTAACAGAGCCTGTATATTTATTTATTTTTCTGCAAAATACAAATACTACCACGTTTCTGAGTGAGGGACTTCCTGTACATGATCTGCCACAACAGAGGTGCACTTTATTATATGATTTTTTCTGAGAATCATTGTCTCCAAGTGGCGACAAAGGCCAGCTTATGCCGCTAACATTCTCTTAGAATAATCAGCCCAATAAAAATAACATTAAATTATTTCACCTGGGCGTTTTTTTTTTTTTTTTTAAGTATGAGCAGGTGAAGTCCAGGCAGTTACTGATAAAAGATTCAAACCAAAAACACTAATATACAGGGTAGTTCACACTTTGGTTAGTTTACACGCCAACTTTTCTTCGCTGTGAGCTTTTCCACCTCCACCCGGAGCCTGAGGACGAGCTCCTGGCTCTGTCGTTAACACCGAGGCGGGTGTGGTACGGTAAAAATCGGAGCTGGAAGCCGACCAACCCGGAGACTACAGTCATCATAAAAGAAAAGGAGTGCAGGAGAAAACAGATCTGGGCTCTGTCCTTTTTTTTTTTCCTTTTAGCTTTTTTAAACACACATCATGTCGTAGTTAAACAGCAGCGCCTCTCAGACCACAACAGCTACAGGGATCAGAATCAGTGAATTTAGTCTCTGGGTTTACAGTAAACGGGGCACATACAGTGCAGACCTGTGGCTGAGGGTTTGAGCTCCAAATATACAGTTCTTCAACCAAAATATTCAAATGTGAACAACCCTCAGCCACCTCTCTGTCTCCTTTAAAAATAAAAAAATGTGGATATCACTCAGCAAACCCTTAACTACGGTGCAGAGCCTCTGAGTGTGGCTGGTGTCAGACCCAGCTGAGGTACAAGGCACAAATTATTCAACATGTCCACAAAGCTCCTGTACAGTTACAGATAGAAATACACAGCAATGGAGAGTAACTTAGTCTGTTTAATGTAGTTAACTACTTGAGTTTTTCCATTTTAAGTTTTTTGCTCCTACATTTTGGAGGAAATATTGGACTTTGCTCTACATTTTTTGATGTAGTATCTGTAGTTACTTCCAGCCTTTATGGCCTGTGATCTCCCACAGTAAACAGTCTAGTTGTCACAGTTACAGGAGACATTTTCCTGCATAGTAAAGTACTTTTACTGCTGATACTTTACTGTACATTTTCCTGGTAAAATGTACTTAAGGAGAATTTTGAGTGGGTATTTTACTATTGAGTGATCATGTATTTTTACATTGTTGGTGCTTTTGCTTCAGTAAATAATCTGAGTACTTCTTCCACCACTGCAGATTTATTTTTGCAGTCGTTGCAGGAAACTTGTTGTTGTTGTTGTTGTTGAAGTTGAACAGCAGATTGTTGTTTGTGCTCTGTGAGATTGTCACTGTGAGATAATGTGGGGTCTGACACCAGCTGAACAGCAGACTCTAAAACGGGATTTCTACTGGACTTAAAATCTCCCTGAATGTTTGTTAGAAAATAGTTTGTGCTTCCTGCCTCTGTGTTTTTATATTACTGTTATTAAATAGAGCTGCACACATCCAAAAATATCAATTTGATATAATATTAAAGGAAACTTTTTGTTAAAAACATAACACTATAAACTCTGTGCAGCAAAGCATCACTGTCCTGTTGGATATGGCTTTTAGGAGTGCAATCCTCACTCTGACTGATAAACCCTGTTAGCACATGCTAACACTAACTCTGTGCATGATTCACCTCAAGTCTGTTCAGACACCAACTGTTTTATAGGAAAACGATGTCGTATGGAAGCAAAGAAAGGCCATAAATATTAACATTTTTAATGTTGATGGAAACCAAATTGTGAAATATAACCACTACTTTAAATATATTCTGATTTAAAAACAGTCTGTGAATTTATTATTTGATTTTTCTCCTCTGACATTTTCAGAAGTTCTTTTCAGGTTTTGTAAATTTAGAAACTCAGTCACATGTGAATTTCTTTCCTTTCTTTTTAAATCATGTGACAGTACACAAACATGTAATGTTGAATAGCATCTGACATTAATTTAATACAGCTGAAATAATTACAGAAAAATAATTGATAACTGTAGATAAATTGTTAATTGAACCATTTTTGAAGCATAAAAAATCTTTGCAGATTTCAGTCTCTGAAGAGCAGTTTAACTTTGACATTTCATTCTTTAACTGAATATTCTGCTCAAACACAACATTTGAAGAGGTCACTTTCAGCTCAGTGAATGTTATGTCTCTGTTTTAGGATGAATAAAACCTAAAACTAAAAATACTTGAATTATTTGGTCAAACTTAAATCGTTTCTTTGGAAAAAAAGAATAAACTTTTGGAAAGTGAGAGAGGTCTTTGTTTAAACTTTTAGCTCCTCTCTACTTCACAGGCTTTTATTTATGCATATGGAGGTATGAGGTGTTTCTGTGTTTGTGTCACAAAATTTAACAGAGCTAAAACAAACAGAAGTATTGAGTAGTGGTTAATTTTCACAGTAACTTATTCAGTAAATAATGAGATTAAAATGCTCTTTGCTTCCATAGATTTTGTGTATCTGGATTGCATTCACCAAAAATCCTCATATTTCTACCACGGCTCTGAAAATGATTCACTAACTCTGAAAAGTGTCTTCACATCAGTTGAAATTTGCCCAAAGCTTCTTTTCTATGCAACCTGTTGCAGATAAGTTTCTAATCACTCACACGAAAAACGTCCTCAGTTTCTCTCTTGCACCTCCACCTTCCTTCACCTCTTTCTCTTCCTCTACTTCCTCATGCGTTCTCTTTCTACCTCTTTTCACTTTGCCAGGCTTTACCTTCCATACTTTAATATTTTAAATGTGCTATATGTTTCTATGCGTGCAAATATGTTGAACCTGCAACACGGCATGTGCAGCAGAGACGCCTGCTCCCATGGCTCCAATGATCAACATGTTATTAAACTCACCAGTAGCTTCAGCGTTCAGAGTACCAGACTTCTTCACTTTATACCTTTGTTAGTTTGCATACACCTGCACATACGTCAATGTGCATTTTACATATTTGTTATTTAATTAAACCACCACCCCCCTCCCCTCCCACACACACCTCCTGCCGCTGAACACACACAAAACAAACACATGTACACATCCAGCCTCTGCAGCCTCTGCAGTACATGTTGGTGTTAAATGACCTGGATCAGACTGACTGTACAACATGTAAGAAACAGTCCTTATGTGTCAAAAACAGCTCAGTAGAAGGAACTTAAAGTTTTAGTGTAATTCTTCATATGATGATGAATATTACTCATCACTCTGAGAGACTTTGGGGTTTTTCCTGGCATTTGTTTGATGGTCTAACGCTGATTTCTTGTATTTGTCTGAGGTTTAAACTCTTGCTGAGATTCAAGAATAAAAGCAAAATCGCTCATTTTAAATCTAATGTTTGTTTGTAAGAGGACACCACAGCATCGTTTCCTTTAATATTTGTCGCCCCGTGATTACTCCTTATTGCAGTTTTATCTCTTGTGTATTGTGGTGTAGAGTAGAAATCTCAGCCTGTTCAGTAGAAATTGACTTGTGTGCAGTAAAGTTATTGGAACAGTTAAGTTGCTGCTGTCTGGTTGACTTTGTTTCTGTTGCCATAGTTTACTTAAACTCCTGTTGCTGCCAATTTTTGTAAAGGAAAAACCTGTGTAAAACAGTGAATTGTTGATTATATACTTCAGTTTTTGTTGGATGTGTTTGTTTGTCAGAGGTGTTGGTAGCCAGGCTGTTTCCCGTCTTTATGCTAAGCTAAGCTAACAGGCTTCTTAGCTGTAGCTTCATATTTAGTGTACAGATATAAGAGTGGTATTTATCTTCCTTCTCTCTCTTCTCTTTTTTATTTAACAACATGTAACTGGATCTCATTAAGTTGCTGTGTGTTGTGACAGTTACTGACAGTTAATCTGATGTTGTTTGTAAAAAGATAAAACTGTGTGTTCTTTAATATCTGTAGCTGTATTATTACTCCTATCACAGTTTTATTGATCAGTTTGATCTTTGTTGTATCTTCAGTAAGTCAGGTGGAGTTACTGCTGTCTGGTTCCAGCTGGACTTTGTTTCTGTTGACAAACTCCTGTCACTTCAGTTTTCTTAAAGGAAGGTTCAACATAAAAACTCTGTGTAAAATAGTGAATATTTGTTTTTATACTTTGGTTTTTGTCAGATTAAACATGCAAGACATAAGATGTTTGTTAGAGGTGTTTGTAGGTGAATTTTGTCTCCTTCAGACAGAGCCAGGCTAACAGTTTCCTCCTGTTTACAGTGTTTATGCTAAGCTAAGCTAACATGTCTCCTGAATGTACTTTGTATGGCTTTGGATGTTATAAAATCTGGTTAGGTTCTATTTTGTATTTCTAAAACAATGACTTCTACCTTACAGATATTTTATGACAGTTATTGAGTTTTAAATCTAATATCTGTAGCTGCATGGCTACATTTTCAGTTTTATCTTTTGTGCATCATGTTGTGGTTTGGTTGCTGCTGTCTGGTTCTAACTGGACTTTTGTTTCTGTCTCCACAGGCTCCCTAAACTCCTGTTACTGCCAGCTCTCCTAAAGGAAAAGCTTCAGCACAGAATGGTGAGTTGTTGTTTATATGCTTCAGTTTGTGTTGGATTAAATGAGTGAGACATGATTTGTTAACTTATGTTTGTTAGAGGTGTTGGTAGATGGATTTTATTGACTTCAGACAGAGCCAGGCTAACTGTTTCCTCCTGTTTCCAGTGTTTATGCTAAGCTAAGCTAACATGTCTCCTGAATGTACTTTCTATGGCTTTGGATGTTATAAAATCTGGTTAGGTTCTATTTTGTATTTCTAAAACAATGACTTCTACCTTACAGATATTTTATGACAGTTATTGAGTTTTAAATCTAATATCTGTAGCTGCATGGCTACATTTTCAGTTTTATCTTTTGTGCATCATGTTGTGGTTTGGTTGCTGCTGTCTGGTTCTAACTGGACTTTTGTTTCTGTCTCCACAGGCTCCCTAAACTCCTGTTACTGCCAGCTCTCCTAAAGGAAAAGCTTCAGCACAGAATGGTGAGTTGTTGTTTATATGCTTCAGTTTGTGTTGGATTAAATGAGTGAGACATGATTTGTTAACTTATGTTTGTTAGAGGTGTTGGTAGATGGATTTTATTGACTTCAGACAGAGCCAGGCTAACTGTTTCCTCCTGTTTCCAGTGTTTATGCTAAGCTAAGCTAATTGGCCTTGTGGCTTCATATTTATCTTCTAATGTAAGTTGTCTAGACTGTCTAACTGTTCCTTCTCTGGACTGTAGACATTTTAAAAGTAACTGAGTTACTCTTAGTGTTTCCTGTTTGTCTCTGTTTCACTCTCAGGGTTAATTGATTTAATTGATTGTCAAAGCTGCTGAATGGTTCTTTACACTGAGATTTTTTGACCCATAATTCCAAGCTGTGGATCTGTGTTCAGACTGTTTATTACAGTTTGTGTTGAACCAGTCCTGATCCTCCAGGAGTCGGTCTCTCTAGTGTACAGGTCTAGCTACAGTACATGTTGTAAATACAGCAGAGCGTTAACCCCCCGCCCCCCCGTTACCATTACACATATAGCACACCCACTCAGTACAAGAAGAATATGTAGATAATAATAATAATAACACTATCAGGTAACTTTCCTAACATCTCTTCCCCTCTGGTTGCAGGCCGCCTCCCATCATGTCGCCCAGCCCTCCGATAGCCTCATCCGTTTGACTGACGGGCTGTGGCGCTCCTCCTGGCCGGGCAGGGGTCGGAGCAGGAAGCTGTCGTTGCCGTGGTGATCGTCACGGTCCTCGCTGCCTTCGTACGAGCTCCCGCAGCTGGACGCGCTGTCGCCGGGGGAGCGTCCCGCTTCGTTGGGACCCGCCCGCCCAGACATGGAGGAGGAGGAGTACCCGGCCACGGTCACGCCCCCTCCTCCTCCCAGCCCCGTGCCGACCATGCTGACGCCCCGGTCTCTGGGAGGAGACGCCGGCTCGGACTTGATGTGGAGGTTCTGGTGACCCGAGGTGAGGTTCAGGTTCGAGTTCTGACACAGGTTCCTGTAACGACAGAGAGGAACATGAACGTAGAGTTACATCACAACACATTTTATTTCTACACCAACAGTTCAGATGTTCAGGCTGATGTGGAGCTCGCTCTTTAACTCTTCTGTCTTTCTCCCCTGCCTGTCTCTTTCCTCATCCCTCCTTTCTTTCTTCTCCTCTATCTGTCCTTTTATCTGTATCTTGTCTTTCCTGTCTTTTCTCCTCTTCCTCTCTCTCATCATTCCTCTCCTGTCTTTCTTTCTCTCCTCTTCTGTCTGTCTTCTCCTCTCTATCTCTCTCCTCTCTTCTATCCTTTCTTTCTTTCTTCTCTCTTTTATTATTTTCTTTCCTTCTATACTATCTTGTCTTTCCCTGTCTCTTTTCTCCTCTTCCTCTCTCCTTTCCTGTCTTTTCTAACCTCCATCTTATTCTTTCTTCCTCTCTTCTATTGATCCCTTGTCTTTTGCTCCTGCCTGTCTCTTTCCCTCTCCTCTTATTCCTTTCTTTCCTTGTCTCTCTCCCTCATTATCCCTCCTCTTTCTTCATCCTTTCTTCTGTCCCTGCCCTATCTCCCCTCTCCTGTGTCTTTCCCTCTATCTTTATCCCTTTCCTCTTCCTGCCTCTTTTTCCTCATCCCTCATTTCTTCCTTTCCTTTTCTCCCCCTCTCTCCTCCCCTTCCTCTTTTATCTGTCCCTTTCTTTTTCCTGTCTTTCCCTGTCTTTCTCCTCTTCCTCTCTCTCATCTTTTCTACCTCCCTGTCTTATTCTCCTCTTCCTCTTCTTCCTCCCTCTCTCCTCCCTTTCCTCTCTTTTCCCCTGTCTATACCTATCTTGTCTTTCCCTGTCTCTTCTAACCTCTGTCTTATTCTTTCTTTCTCTCCTGTCTGTCTCTTTCCCCTCTCCCTCATTATCCCTTCTCTTCTTTCTCTCCTCTTCCTCTCTCCCTCTCTTGTCTCTTTCCCTACTTCTGTCTTTTCTCTCTCCTGTCTTATCTTTTTCTTCGCTCTCCTACCCATGTCCCCCTGTTCTCTCCCTCCTTCCTACCCTCACCCCTTTCTTTCCCTCTTATTTGTCCTGTCTTCTTATTCCTATCTTTCCTTTTCTCTATCTATGCCCTTTCTTTCCCCACCTCTGTCTCTCTCTCTCTCTCCTAGCCATGTCCCCCTGTTCTCTCCTCTCTTCCTCTCCCTTTTCTGTCTCTCTGGTCTTTTTCCTCCTCTTCCCCTCTCTTCCCCTCTCTCCCTCTTCTGTCTTTCCTCTCTGCTCTCTCGTTCCTGTCTTTCCCTGCTTTTTCTTTCCTTTCCTCTGTTCACTCTCCTATCCTACCTGTATCCTCTCATCCCTTTCTTCCCTCCCTCCCTCCTCTCTCTCTTTCCTCCACCTGTGTGTGATGTGGCGTTCAGGTACTCACCCCATGTGTCCGAGAGCCGGGTGCTGCAGGTTCTGGATCTGTTGGTGCTGCCAGCTCGTCACCGATCCCAGACCAGAACCTCCGAATCCAGACAGGGGGGACAGGTCTGATCCCAGGGAGAACTCTGAGGAGAACACACACAGGAAGTCGTCATCGTTAACCAACCACATCCTGCAGGAGGCGACTTCCTGTCCGCAGCAGCATCAGCAGTTACTCACCTGTGCCGTAAGAGGAGGAGAGCGAGGACGGGTACCCGCCCATCCCCTGTCCAGGCAGAGAGGGAGCGGCGATGGAGACGGCCGGAGTGGACAGAGTCTGAGCGCTCTGAGAGTGGTTTATTCTCTGGTTCTGTGAAACAGCAATAAACACGTTACACTCTGTTTATCTGACTCTGACCTTACTAACACTCCAACACAGAACACTTTACTACTTTCTAATGCTATTAAAAGTACAACTATATGAATATTAATACACTTAATAAAGTGAAAACTAGTGGAGATATTAAAATGATCAAATTAATTCACATGAATCCATGTGACACGTTAAAGTTTCAGACTAATCCAGTCACAGATTAATAAGACTGAAGACACAAAATGATTCCATTCACCTTAATAAATAAATATTACAATAATACAAATATTCAGAAGTATTTATAGATTAGCTACAGGATTTTACCAGGTCCCATGAATTTAACAGAAGGTTTTAAAGAAGAATAAATCCCTGAAATGAACCTGGAAACTTTAAAGTAAACAACTTAATCAAAGTTACTCTACTCTACTCTACTGCAGCTACTTACCAACATGAGGTCAAAGTCCTCACACTGGAGCAGCGTTAAAGCACAGACTGAAATTATTCCCATTCTTTATAAAGAGGAGTCAAGGTGAGAGAAGTGAAGGGTGGAGACTCACGATAGTTGGCATGTTGTTGCACTTGTTGGACGGAGGCATCAGAGTGCGGAGGTCGGGTTTGCGGCTCAGGCTCATCTGAGGAGGAGGACTCTTGTCCTGCATGTTTTTAGGAGACTCCTCCAGGAGAGAGCAGGCCGGGGGAGGTGCAGTGGTTGGTGTAGCTGCCGTTTCCTGGACAGAAACAAACGTCAGAGCTTCATGGTTAAAGTCAGGTTTTATGGTAAATATATAAATGAAGATGTGGTGAGCAGATCAACAGCAGCTGGAAGGAAACACTTATTTATTATAGTAGATGTTTATCTGTCTTTATCATTTTGTTGTCTCTCGTCTGTTTTGGCTGCAGTTAAACATTTAAACATTATTTTCTCAAAAACTTTGGTCAATAAAACGTCAGATAATAATTTAGTCCTGTTACAGTTACAGCAGATTCTCATGTTAAAGAATCAGAGATTTTTGTTCACATTAAAACAATTTAACGATCATCAATCAATCTCTGATCAAATCAGTTTTGTGAGCTCTATGATTTATGATTAAAACCTTTTCATGGTTAAATTAAAGTATAAACTGTAAATATTTGGGCTGTATGTGATTAATTTATCATCAGAACAGCTGCAGGTTAATTTCCTGTTGATTAATATTAATAATTCTTTTGATTCTACTGATGCCACTTTATTTAAGTCTGAGAACTAAAAGCAGAGCAGCTGAATTTTACAGGAATCTGCTGTTTTTATGTCTAATATCTGTTTTTAAATAAAGTGCAGTGTGTCTCTTCTGTCAGTGAAGATAATGTAACATCATGTTTCCTCTGATGTGGAGGATTAAGAGTATAAAGAGTCTCACCCACACTGGAGACCACAGGTGCTCGGCAGCTCTGAGCCCATCAGACCTGCAGACAGAAAACACACAGGGTCAGAGGTCAGAGGTCATGATGGGTTACAGAGTGTAAGTAGGAGGTGTATATATAGTAAATAAATACCTGTGTTTCCGGTGCTGGGGGGCCGCTGAGGGGACATGCTGTTCCTCTGCAGGGAGGGGTGAGTGTGGGAGATGGGCAGCAGGTTGTGGTTACTCAGACCGGCCCCGATGCCGGGGTGGGAGTACAGCAGTCCACTGGTGTTACTGCCCGGGATGGACACCCCCATGTCGTAGTTGGAGGGGGGCAGACCCTGCTGGATAACAAACAGCACCTGTTAGCGTGAACTGAGACGACCTGAGGCGTTGAGGCTTTAAAGCAGAGCAGCTGAGAACGTACACAGATCCTCTGTCTGTTGATCATCAGGTCGATGTCTTCGTTGATCTTTCTGTATTTGTCGTCGGACTCTGGGCTCTGGCCGGCAGAGTCGTCGGCCTCGATGTCGGGGCTGTCGCAGCCGTTTAAACCTTTCTTACGCAGCGTCTGAAGGACACAAGAAGGAGAAAACACAACATTATTATTGATAATCAATAATATTTCCTTCTGATTTAAAACTTCAGCATTATAACTGAGCTCAGCCAATGGTCTCATGTTATTCCTCTGACCAGCAGGGGGCAGTAACGCTCCAACACCCACCAACAAACACAGGAAATAAGAACAAGCTGATGTAAACAACACAGGGTTCAAAGAGAAATCATCTTTGTTCTGTGACACAGTAAAGCAAATACTTCATGTTTTCTACAGAACTGTGTAAAAGTTTAAACACTTCATCCTGCAGCAGGACGACGAGAACACACAACCAGAGTGTGAAACTGCAGGTGTACTGATAAATAAAGAGGATTCATGTCTTTACTTTGAGTCTAAAGCGCCGTCTGTACAGTAACATGAGCTACACATACTCCAGCTGAGTACTCACAAATACTGCGAGTGTCAGTACTGAGTGTTACTGTCCCACAGACTGAGGAGACAAAAACTGTGAACGTGTCCTTTAAACTCAATGAGCTGCAGTGTCTGATTCGACCACAAGAGGGCGCCACCTGAGCAGAAATCCACACACACACACACACACACACACACACACACACTGAACATCATCATCTTCCTCTGAGTTTGTGAGCGACACAACATGAAGAACCAGAGCAGACGCACTCGACTGAACCGAGTTCAATCCAAAGAGGAAGACTCAGAAAAACTCTTCATTCAGTGTGTGTGTGTGTGTGTGACTCAAACATGCATGAATCTCTCAGATGATGATGATGAAGATGGTGTGTGTGTGTGTGTGTAGTACAGTATGTGGTTTGGCTCTCAGTCGTCTGCTTCAGCACTTCACAGCCCATTAGTCCTCTCTGTCACTGGATGACTGCAACACACACACACACACACACACTCAGATATCCCACTCATCCCAGTCATGTCCACCTGTTTTGCTTTACAGAGAAGGGAGGGGTGAGGGGGCAGGGGGAGGGGCAGGGTGAGAGGAAGGGGGAGGAGAAGGGTGAGGCAGCTACCACCAATGCCGGTGTGGCGAGCGGAGGGATGGCCGTAGAAGGCTATTTTTTACTCCGGTGCTCCGCAGCGTTTTCTCGTCACTCCCATCCCTCCCTCACAATCTGTCAATCTGGCTCGTCTGTTCTCACTCACACACACACACACACACACACACACACACACACACACACACACACCGTTACTACTCTGCACCCACTCCTTCCTTTTTCAATAAAGAAACAGCTCGAGTGGAGGGACAAGTATTCACAGTACTTATTGAAGTAGAAGTAGCAGTACCACGCAGTACAAATACTCCTTGTATTGTATTTAAATTTTGACTTAAAGTACAGAAGTATAAAGTACAAAATACAGTTAAAGTTTCAAAGTAAAAGTACTTACTCACTTAAGTAAAAGTTCCAACACGACTGTGTAAAAATCCTTTACTCAGAGTAAAGACTGATGCTTCATGTTTGGTTGAAAATGTCTCAGATTCTTTACTCGAGTAAAAAAAATACCACAGAGTAAAGATACTCAAATACTCAAAGGAAAGAGTAAAAGTCCTGCTGAAGTAAAAGTACACAAGTATTGTCAGCTAGTAGTATCAAAGTAAAGGTACTCGTTCTGCAGTAACTGGCTCCAACCCTGACACAGCCAGGAACTACAAAGTATTCAGATGATATATTTAAGTACTCATAGCAGTACCTCGCTGTAAAAATACTCCTTTACATGTATTTACATTTTGACTTAAAGTAAAAAAGTATTTTCAGATAAAAGTCGTCAGATGAGGAGACGGAGGATTTTTTTTTGTGAAACGTTGGAAGCAGCTGAAGAAATATTCAGATCATTTACTTCAGGAAAAGTAGAAGTACCACTAAAAGTAACTTAGTACAGGAAGTTCAGAGGTATTTGTACATTACTGGAGTATTTAGGAAAACATGAACTGAGTATTTTTATCACTTCATATTTTAAATGAGTGTAGTATTGGTTACTGCAGTAGTGTGAGTAACAGAGTATTTCCCTCTGATATTCAGTGCAGTTACTCTCCACAGCTGAGCAGGAATGTGTGTGTCGGGGTGTGTGTGAGTGTGTGTGTGTGGTGGCAGGTGGTTTGAGCAGCTTCCTGAAGACAGCTGAGGAGGGAGGGAGGGAGGATGCCATAATACCCCCCCCCCCCCTCCTCCCACATCCATCCACACCTCCACCCTCTCTGCTTTTCTTTTCCATCGATTTTGTTTTTTCAGTTTCAGCCGCTGCTCTCTTTATTTTCGTGGGTGGTCTCCTCCACCTCCTCCACCTCCTCCACCACTTCCACATCAGATGATGCTCTGAGTGTGAGTGTGTGTGTGTGTGTGTGTGTGTGCCAGGGAACATGACATGCAGCTTTTACACCATCCCACCACCTCGGCTCAGGCAGCAGATGGACCTTTTGTCCAGAATTAGAGCAGTGTGTATTTCCAGAACTGAAGCTACATGATGAACAAAGAAAGGGAAACTATTTATTCTACACGTCCTGTATTGATTACTGCTGATTACCTGAAGTTCTTCAGAAAGTTATCAGACAGCTGCTTCTTATTACCTGTTAATATTCTAATTCAAATGATCCTCACTGGCACTGAAAGCATCAGCAGACTGTACTTCACCTTTTACTGCTCGACCTCTACCTGACACCATGAGAATCTCTGCTCTCCCATGATTCATCTGACGACCCCTCAGGTTTATCTGCTGACCCTTTAGAGGGCCCTGGCCCCTGTAGTTGAGAACCAGTGGCCTAAACTCTCTGACTGTGTGTGACTGTAAAACCAGCTACAACAGGAACTGATCAATGAGCTGATCAGAGATCAGTCACAGGACACACTTACTGCACAATACAGTACTTTTACTGCTGATACTTCAAGTACATGAAGCTGAGAATACTCGAGTACTGAAGTAGGATCTTAAATGCAGGATTTTTACACAGTAGTGTCTGTACTTTTACTTCAGTAACGAATCTGAGAACAAGTACTTTTACTCTGAAACTTGAAGTACATTTTGTAGTTTGTACTTTAAGACAAAATGTAAATACACGTAAAGGAGTATTTTTACAGAGTGATACTGCTACTTCTACTTACTGCAGAACGAGTACTTTTACTTTGATACTTGTACCTGATAATACTTGTGTACTTTTACTTCAGCAGGATTGTTACTCTTTCCTTTGAGTATCTTTACACTGTGGTATTTTTACTCGAGTAAAGAATCAGGAGACATTTTCAACCAAACCTGAAGCATCGATGTGAAGTGTAAAATATATCTGTAAGAAGTACAAATACTTCATGGTGGTCGAACCAGTCACATCAGGTCGTGTGTGTGAACGTTCGTCTTCAGACCCAAACTCAGAGAAAAAGGAAGGAGAGGAACTAAGACTCTGTTCCTCTGCTTCTCTTCCTTTTCTTTATTTTCCTCCCGCGGCTCACACACATCTACACACACACTCAGTCATTCACAGGCAAAACCACAGTCGCACACACTCACAGCCCGTCATGGCTATTCTTAGCCGTGTTCTGGGCTATTTTTAGACCACTACCAGTTTCCAGCCATTTAGCAGGGAGGGATCAGAGCCAACACAAAGGAACTGGACTAACTCTGAGAGCACATGAGTTTCACTGTGTGTGTGTGTCTATTGAAAACTTCATCTGTTTCTAATCTGAAACAGCATGGACACACACACACACACACACACACACTGCAGAGCAGGCCAAAGCAAAATAAGGTTGACCGAGTAAAAGTGAGGAATGCAGAACTCCTCAGATTTATAAATAGCAGCAAGGTTCCCAGGCTAAATGAACACAATACAATAAGATGATAGTTATCTGGCCTCCACACACACACACACACACACACACACACACACATACACAAATAGGCACATGCCAACCCGCCACATGAGGGAAAAAAAACAAGATGACCAAAACAAAGGAGCCTCTCTTCTGCTGAATTCCTGTCTGGCAGATATTTCATTGGTGCCGAGTCTTTTCACAGCAGAGATCTTCCTCTACCATCACACTCACACGCCTCCACCACGCCACAAAAACTGGTCAATTAACCAATAAAGTCGATTGGCAGGGAATCAGAAGTGACCAACATTCATCAGCTGATTAATGGGAACATGATAATAAAGTGAGAATGTGTGTTGATTGAAACGTGGATAAACATTCATAAATGCTGTAGTGTTTTTACACCAGCCTCGAGCTAGCTGTTTCCCAGTCTTTATGCTAAGCTAGGCTAACTCCAGATATCCTTCTTTTCATCTCGCTCTCCTTAATAAATGTTGAACTATTCCTTTAAAATCCCGGCCACCTCCAGCCAGGAGGAGCTCCACCGCGCTCAGCTCGTTCCAGCGCCATCCTGGCTCAGCGAGCGCGACCTTGGCACGGCCGCCCTGGCGCCACGTTGTGCCATGTATTGTTGCCTCACTGTGAGAGGTTACACATGCCTCTCACAGACTTCTCTCCCTCATTATCCAGTCAGAGATTAAGCCTGGTGCGCTGGCCGAGGATCAAACGTTATCAGCGAACACAGGAATCACACTGAAACCATGTGTATGAACAAACCACGTCACACTGCTTCAGGGAGAACACACACACAGCTTCAATACAAGTACACAACGGTTCTCTGTCCGCCACATCACAAAACACAAAACAGAACTTTACTTTCAACCTAACTTTCCTAAACTTTGTGCTCAACTCGACACCGCCCTGACGAAGGCGAGACGACCAAAACTTCAGCAGCACAGAGACGACAAACGTCTGATACATGAAAACTAAAATCATACAGTCACAATCTCTGTCTGACTGTTTGGATATAAAATGTCATCACTTCCTCATTTGAGCCTGTTTTTATCACATTTGGGTGAAACTTAGTCAGAATTATCCTGTGAATTCCAGAGTTACAGTACCATACAGTTTGTGAGGTCACAGTGACCCTTAACCTTTGACCTTTAACCAGCAAAATTTAACCAGTTCATCCTTGAGTCCAAGTGAACGTTTGTGCCAAATTGAAGGAAACTCCCTGAAGGTGTTAGAGAGATATCTGGTTCAGAATGAGACAGACGACCTGAAACATCCACGGTCATAAACACATCGTCGCATTCTGAACAGCGTTAGCCGCACAGCGCTAACCTCTGCCCAGGACTCTCCCTGTGATCTCAGCTCTCAGACATGTGGAGCATTCATCAGCTGCCTACAACAAGTGGTTATCCTCCAGTATGAACCTGCACCTGTCACTGGAACATATTCTGTTCTCGTGCTCCACAGGACGGCGGCACATGGCGACGTGTGAGTGGAAGCAGTGACATGCTGCTTTAATACACTGCTGGTCAGAGTCACACATCTCAGAGAATTAGCATCTGACTAAAAAAAAAGAAGAAGGAGAGAAAGTTCATGTTTTTCTTTGTCATATATGAACTTTATCTGCTGGATCAAACACCAGAGTCTGTCCTCAGTTCACGTCTGGAGGAACCAGGGAGGAGACAAAAGGCTGAGTGATGTGGACACAGGAAGAGGAAGCTGGAGCAGCAGCGAGGGAGGAAGTGTTGTAGAGACGGGTGAAGTGGCTGCAGATGGAGCGCAGCAGCAGTAAATAAGCCGGGCCCGTTCAGACTGTGAGGATACACAGATGAAGAGGCTGCGCGGACAGATTACAGTAACGAGCTAAACAGGATTGTGGTAGATTACAGAGGATTACAGAGCGAGTAAGCCTGGTTCTGACCGGGGCTGGCCAAGAGGCCGCGTGGAGGGCCGCGTGGAGGGAAAAGCTCAGGTGCACACACACATACAGAATGTACATGTGAACACAACGAGCGCACAAACACACATGGGCTCACGGCAGCTCCTCCTGAATGAGGAGCTCTTACTTCAGAGCGAGGGAGCGTTTGTCTTTTATTTTACAGACGAATAGAACAGGTGTGTCGTGTGTGATTGTTGTTGGAAGAACACACCCACATTCAATCAGTAATTACTCCACAACAAGTCTCCTGTCGCCGTCACCAGGCCGGAGAGAGGCCCGATACTTCTACTTCTGCCTGATCAGAAACTCTGAATAAAAGAATGAGCAACAGCTTTATAACAACGAGTCAGTCGACACTGACGCTACTGAACCGGTTCTGAAAATTCTGAGCTGCAGCTCAACCGAATCCAATTCAGCTGAAACGAAGCACAGCGATGCTGCGTCCATTTTAGCCGCGCTCTGCATCGTTCTCAAAATGGCAGCAGAAACCAACCTTTGGAGAAACGCCCGGCTCTGCGCTCGCCGCTCTTCTCAAGTTAAGACAAATCTCTGCGAACATAACGTCACAGTCACATCAATAACAAGAGGTTACACCTCTTTAGATTTTATTTCCTGCACACACTCGGACCTGAATGAATCGGGTCTGGTCTCTGACTTCTGACAGCTTAAGTCTGACCTTGGTGACACGGTGTGCTTAATGTCCACAGCGAGTGTGTGTGTTTACATGTGTCTGCAGAGGCACACACACTTGCTATTGTGTTCTCCTAACACTATTACATAAGTGAAGGCAGAACAAGGTTCAGTCCAGTACAAACTGTGTTGCTCTGTGCTGTACACACAGCGTGTACACACAGTTCACACACCTGGACGCACAAACACGCTCCAGGTTTTCCAGCCGGCCACAACTACCACTAATGATTGTTTTTATTATTGGAAAGTTTACACTGTCACCACTATCCATCATCAATAAATCTGACTGAAATCACTTCACTTCTACAGCTGCAGAACCTGCCTGAGAATCCTCCTGTTTTTACGTTTTCTTCAGCGTCACAGTAAAACAGTGATAGTTGTCTGTATGTCTATGAGGAAACTGCACACAGGAGCTGCTAACGGTGAATTCGGCATATTTTTCATGGTGCTCAAGTTTCAATAGGAGCAGGTGTCATCAAAAAACAGCAAATATTTACATTCAATCATCATATTCGATCCTTTTTCCTGGAAATATGTTTGAAATAGTAAAAATAGCCACAATAATTACTGTTCCATCCAACAAGCTGTCCAACAACCCCAAAATATTCAACCAATCAACAACCAATCAGTTATCAATAGCACTGCTGATGGACCTGTGTGTGTTTGTGTTACTCACATCCACGATGTCGGAGTTGGTCCGGCTCTCGTGCGGCTCGTTGTACTCGGTGTATTTGAGCAGAACTTTGTCCATGTCGGTGCTGGCGTACTGGAACAGCTTGTTGGTGCTGTTGAAGATGATGAGGGCGATCTCACAGTCGCACAGCACGCTCAGCTCGTACGCCTTCTTCATCAGACCAAACTTACGCTTGGTGAACGTCACCTGGAGGAAATCAGAGGGAGACGTAAGGAATGGACTCACTGGACATTTGAACTCATCTTTAATATGAATAAATGTTTGTGCCAAAGTAGCTTAAACGTCATAAACACACTGGTGCTGTTTGTTCCTGCAGAGACACCGTCACACTCCTTCTATCTGACACACACACACACACACAGAAGCACTGAGTTTTACCGTCACAGTGTCCAGAGAGGGACTGTGACGGGGTCAGTGCTGCCCTGCTCCGAGGGTCAGGAAGCATATGTGCCTGCATTTCCTGTCATAACAGGAAGAGAGGAACCGCTCCCCCAGACAGGACTCGTTCTGTGTGTGTGTGTGTGTTCAGATGTGTGTGACAGTGCACACATGCAAAAGTCCCATTGACAAAACGCTCTTTTTAAAACTCAGGTGTCGTCTTTTTCTTTTTTTTTTTCACATTGAGCTCACAGGTCTTTGCACATGTTGAATACACACTCACATGCAACCCCCCAGTCACACAGCTTGTGAGGATCATATGACATGATATCATCAGTTTGAGGAACTATAGTGTGTCTGTATGTGGCTGGTATTGTGTTTGAGTGTGAGGGAGGAAGAGACGCTGAATGAATGTGTGTGTTTAAAGAAGATGTAACACTGCAAACGGTTTTACTGCTGCAGTTTCAATGACATGAAGGGACACGGGTCTGTTCTCTCACAGGAAGCTTGATTGGTGGATTTTAAAACTTATTTTGTTGTTGAAGGTTTAATTAGTGATCAGAGATCACGAGGGACGCTCACCACAAAAATGTGTTTGATTATTTATTAGATATTGAACTCTCACTAATTGCTCATGGATCGACAGGTGGAGCTTTTTACCCTCAGAGCACGCTCTCTGTGGACATGTGGAACGGAACGATTGAAGACGGACGCACAACAAACAAGACACAAGCTGACAGATTAAAGTCAGATTATGTTTCCACAGATTGTGGCTGTGACTTTGATGTGAAAGTGATTACAGGACCAACATGTGAAACTGGCATCTCGTCTTCTGCATGCTTACATGTCTGTTTCGTTCATCCATGATCCGCGCTATCTGAATCTTTTTCCTCCCCATCTTCGTTATTTTTCCCGTTGCTCTCTCTCTGTTCTCTTTTTCACAAACGTCTTCTCCTCTGGCTCCTTCGTTTGACTTCCAGGTCCTCACGGTTTTTCACTTTTCGATCCCAAACTGCTGGCTGGCTCCTGCGAATAAAAACAACAACAACACATAATCGATTGGGTTAATGAGAGAATGCATCGTTCCCGGTCACACACACATGCCCACACAGGGATGAGAGGTAGAGGATAAACCGGTTTACAGACTCTGTCACACTTGCGGAGGTGGCGTGTAAACATCCAACCATTTCCAAGACGATGGAAACGACAAAAGGCCACAAAGCAAAACCCTGAGACAGAAACATGTATGAACACTGCGTCTAATTAGGAAAAATGGATCGCGTGTGGGTATCATGGCAGAGCTCAACCGCCATGCACGCACAGACAGGCAACACATTGTCTGTCTGCACACCCGTCCATTCACTGCCGCCGTATCCCCCTGACACACCCATAACCCCAGCTTCCTCGGGGGGTGGGGGGGTTACTGTGCGCTCAGGAGGAAGTGAAACAACCGAGCATGTCAGAATGCAAATAAAGAAGAGAGTGATGAGTTTGGCTGCACGGCGCTCTGTGTAAGAACATCTGCTCGGTTAGAAAAACCACATTTGAGGACGGGATTTTTGTCTTTACCGCTCGCCAGAAAACTTCCTCTCTGGGTGGAGCTGAGACGGGACAAACCTCAGCATCGTGACAGGAGGAGACTCGTCAATAAACTTTATTTATAGAGCACGTTTCATACGAAAAGTCCCAGCATTCCCGTATGAGCAGCACAGGGCGACAGAGGCAAGAACAAAGTGGGAAAATGTGCGTTCCAGTGTGTGAAGACAGACCTGTGCAGGTGTATCAGAGCATGAAGTGTGTGTTGGTGTGTGTGTGTGCCATGTGACCCGTGTCTCGCTCCTGAAGTGGAGCTTAAGAGCTCGGGTCGCCGAGTTAACTGGATGTTCACACATGCTGAGGCAGACGCACACAAACACAAACACACACGACAGGTTGTCTTGGCAGCTTTTCCCGCCGTCATCGCAGCAGCAGGGCGAACGGAGAGAGAGAGAGGAAAGGTGTGCTCGCTTTCAGGAGGTGCCAGCCCTCAGGCACGCGGGTGAAACAGAGAATGAAATTGGGATTCGTGAAGGCGTGAAGACGATGACGAAGGTTTGCTCTGCAAACAAAAGGGGAGAGAATGACGGTGGTTCAAAACACTTCTTCATCTCTTAATTACCATCATCACCATTACTACAACTATTACAGACAACAGACTCCAGAGTCAACAAGGTCATCATCTAAAGTCCAAAAACATTCACTTCAATACTGACGGCTCTACATCAACAAAGGTTTAACTTGTGACTTCTGACACTCGGCTACAACACAAATAACCTCTGGTTGAGCGCAGTAGAAACACAGTAGAGTTTGTTCTTCTTCTGTGGTGTTTCTGACAGAGACGCCACTGAAGGTGTGTTCACTGCACTCGCTGGTTTACACATGTGGGAAAGATAGGAGGAAAACACACGCGCTGTAAACACCAGTGACCACAGGCGACGGTAAAAAGGATGAGTTTGAATATTTCCTATATAAACCAACGAGGAACTGATCTGCTGCACCACAAACTACTGCACTTCCAGTTAAAGTTAAAACTGGACATTATGACCTTCAGTTATTGCATTACAGTTTTATCACTAAGTCAACTAACTGACAGACATATAACATCAGACAGTCGCTCTGTTTCCAGCTCCAGCTTTTCTGTTTTTTCTGATCATAAAAACACACTCAGACAAAATCATTTGCACTGGAAACTTAATATTTTCTAAAACTTTATAGACTAAAAACTGAATCAATAACCAACAGATCGATCAGTGATTATTAGCAGCCCATGTAGGTTCCTCTCTGTCCTCTATTATGACAGATGCTTGTTTTCTACAGTAGGACTCTGAGCTGACAGCAGTTAATTGATGTGTTTTGCCACAACAAACCACTTTGATTAAGCGGAGTGATGTGATACTATCAAAATCGTCTGCGAGCGAGCAGCGACATGCCAGCCGGAGAGCGTTACATGAATATCTGGAGTCTGAGTCACGCTGCCTGTGAGTCTAACTCGCTTCAGGAAAACAGCACAAGGATCAACACGGTTTAAATATAGAGCGCTCGCAGACGAGCACACTCAGCATGTTGTAGTAAAGGGGAATTTTAGGCCAAAGGGAGACTGAGCGAGATACCGAGGGGAGATCGCATTAAAGTTTTCACGTGTGTGCTGTAGCTGTAGATGTGATTTAACGCAGAGTTTGATCTTTTCCAGGATGACAGCAAATCTCCACCCAACTCACCCTCCCTCCTCCCACACACACCCACGTCCACACGCACCAAGCTAACAGCTATTTATAGACTCAGCGTAAAACAGAAGGACTCCAAAAATAAAAGAATGAACTTTTTACCCCCCCACACAACAATATGACTGGTTTCTGGTTCACAGACAGACAGAGCGACTGTTGAGCAGAGGAAAAGATGGAAATCAGCCATCTCACGCCGTCCTCAGCTGCTCTCTCTCTCTCTCTCTCTCTCTGACGTGCCAATTATTTTCCAACATGCTGAACTGAGAGAGTCTGACTGTGTGAAGAAGTACAAGTATTATCAGGAATGTGTACTTAAGTATCAAAAGTAAAAGTACTCAGAGGAAGAGCAGAGGGAGCCAGCTTTTAACTCTTCTCCACTGGGGCAGGAACTCGTGGTTTTTCAAACCTACACGTTTAATTTTGTTCAAGTTTCAGAATTATTCTGTTTACTGAGATTTATGATGCAGAGAAGAAGCATGAAGAAGCTGAAACCATGAAAAACGACTTCACTGATTCATCAGTTTAATCCAAACAGTCACTGACTAGTTTAACTAATTAACGAATTGAGTCACTGATTGATGATTTGAGCTCAATCTGTTTACACTGCTGTGTAGTTTAATAGCTTTCAATACATCACATATCAAAACTTCTTTGTTTCGTGTGTAAAATCTTCAGCTGTCTGGTAAATTTAAAAGTAAAAACTACAACAATTCCCTCTGAAATGTAGAGAAGTTAAAGTACAAACTGTCAATACAAGTATGTCAGCTCGAGTAACTGCACAGTCTCCACCTGTGAGCTGGACGTTTGTGTGTGAGAGAAGCAGCTAATGGACGACATGTGGCAGTGCCCTTGTATTCCTTGGCAGGACACTGTGCATCAGAGCCAGAGAAGGTGGGGGTGGGTGGAGGGTGAGGAGAGGTGGGGGGGGTGTTAGGCTTTCCTGACAGGAGGTGGATGGACAGCTGTGAATGGTCCCCGTGTGATTGGCTCCATCACTGGGAGGTGGGGACTTTCAGGAAGCTCGACGTTTAATCTTTTTTAGATCTACCTGGAACTGAACTCTGCATCGATTCAAAAACAACAAACAGAACAGAGCCGACAGTAAACAACAGACAGACACAGGTAGAGACTGGATTCAAATCAGGAGTCGAATCTGAATCAAACAATCAGACTCAGAGCCAGAGGATTTCCAAAGATTCCTGTCCCTAACTGTCCCACTCAAGGACCTAATCTATTCCTCGTCAAAAACTGATGCTGCGTTACCCAGAATGCAACTCAACTACCCACAGTTGGCTGGGAGATCGGGGTGTGATGCTAGCAGCAGCCTGAGACCCTCAGGGGCCCCACTGGGCCCGCGGTCCCACTACACAGCCAATATTCCCAAATAAATCGGAGCTTCATCGAGTCGCAGCAGGAAGTGGGAGGAACTCGGGGACCTGCAGAGACTTGAAACTTGCCTGGAGAAAGTAATCCATCAAAGTCAGATTTGTCTCCACAATTACCTTGTGGTTGTGTAATGATGCAGGTCCTGATACGGAGAACAGTGGTGCATTCAGGGACACGCCGAATTTCAGGGTTAGCTCCCAGTTTTCTTTAAAACGAGAAATGACCAAAGTGTTGATCACAGTTTGTTTTGAGAATTTTCTGTCACCTTAAATGGAGAGCTGACTGTCACATCATGTTGATGCTGATGATGATGATGAGTCCCTGAACGCACCACTCCCAAAATAAAACTAGAACTAAAGTAGGGCTGCAACTATTATTTTCACCATCATTTATCTGTCTGTTATTTTCTCAGCTCATTGTTTGTTCTATATAATTAAATTAAATAAAAGTAAAAGAATCTTAAATACTTGTTTTGGTCAAAAGATATTGAGTTTACTGTCATAAGACAAAGAAACTAGAGTAAATGTTTTATAGTTCTGCATGAAAAATGACCAAAACAATAATCAATTATCAGAACAGTCTACTGATCAACATCTATCAATCGAGTAATCTGAAACCAATAGTTGCCCGATAGGATCAGAGATCAATCTATGAACTTATCTAACAAAGCCACTGGTTTGGTCCTGAAGAGACGGAAAGTTCACAGCTGCACCTAACGAGCATTATCATTCTCATCATCACCTGATTATCACCTGTTGAGTCTGTAAAACATCAGTGAAAAATAAAGAGAATCACAGTTCAAACGTCTTCAAACAGGTTTTTGTATCTGACCAACAACTCAAAGATACTCTGACGTATTCAGGCAAATCCTCAGTGGATCACCAGATTTTCACCTTGTTGCTTATGAACAAATGAGCTGATTTCTTATTGACCACAGTGATACAGACGATCCTCTTAATGACTGTGTAACCGCATGACAATCACTGACAACCACAGCAACACACAGTGCCAGCAGGTATTATGTTTACAGCACGGCCTCTCACATAAAGAGGCCTCCTCTGACTGCAGGCTACAGCTCTGCTGTGGAGCGCAGCATCAAGTGCATTAATCTGGGCTGGAAGGTCGAGTTCGAGGCATCTAAACGTCTGAGGAGACGATTGTTTGTGGCGACACATGTCAACATTTATAGATTATACGCCTGGAAACAGTGAATTTCTCCCCTGGAGCAAAATCAGGGGCTTTTCAAGTCAGCGTGAGCATCTGAGTAAAGACTAACAGATGCTTTCCAAACACCTGTGTGCTGTCAGAGAGTGTTTGGGTGGGTGAGATATGAGGCGGAGAAATGTGACAGCACATTTCAAACTTTAAAAAAACAAATGCAGGTTAAATTACTGGTCAAAGTCCCTTTAAGGTCTGAGATGCAGACGCAGGTAACCTGATCTAATGCATGTGGTTTGGTTAGGGACACCCCTCTATAAGCAGTCAATGAGTCACTTTGTGGCACAAACACCACATGCTCAGCATGAGCGACTGATATCACACCGACGTCTGCCTCTCTTCATGCTTCACAAACTGGAGACTAAATGATCTGTCGACCTTTTTCCTCATACATGTATATATATATATATATGTATATATATATACCCTGTTTTTAATGTTTTTTTGGTCGATAGATGAAGGTCTATTGAAAGTAAAAGTACAGAAGTACTGCTGCGTTTGTGTGGCATCAGAATAATCAGAAAAATTTGTTTTCACCTGAAGCTGTAAGTCAAACTTTCCGTCTGTGTTCTGAGTTGTTGTTACGACTCGATGTGGAAAAGGTTTTTTAAAAAGGGTATATAAGAACTAAAAGAGTAATATATTACTGTAACTTCTTATTTTTGTATTATTTAAAGGTTCACATAAAGAGAGAAGCTGAGTCCTTCGTTAATCGATCAACAGAAAATGAATCCGCAGCTGTTTTGATCAGTTCAATTGCTCTTAAAGCAACAAGACTAAAGAGGGATTTAAACTGAGACCAGTCCTGAGTTAGAACAACACAGGAGGCTGCACAGGTGGGGGCGTGTTGCTTCAGGTACCAACGAGACGATGAAAAAGTTCAGATTGAATAACAGCTGAAGGCTTATGTCAAACTGGGAACAGAAAATAATGAGTCAGTGTTTCTAAAAATCCTCAACACAGTAATGATAAAAACCATCTCAGGTAAACAAGCCTGGACCCCGGGTCCACACAAACATCAGGTGTACTCTGAGATCTTTGGCTGTGACGTTTGAAATGATTTTAATCTTTAATTTGTGTCAGAAAACCTCAGAGAGGAACTGTGGCTGAAACCAACTATTAGTCTCATTATCATCAATAATCAGCTGTTGTTCAGTGACAGCAACTGTAAAAGGAAAATAACTGTTCTCTGAAAACACATATCTGAGCAACAGCCAAAAAACCCCGAGTCTACTGAGATGAAAACAGCAAATACTCACATTTAAAGAAGCTGGTACCACTGAGTTTGTAAACGACTAATGAATGAAGAATATTTCTGTCATCTCAGCTCCACAAACTGTCAGGTCAACGCTGTTACTCCATCCAGCCCTGCTGCAGATAAACACCGCGGAACATCAACTTTCTCCAACAGCTCGTCTGTTTTCTTACCGGGTTAAAACGAACACCGCCGTGTGTTCACTCCTCATCAGGCACCATGCTCTGAAACTTCCCGACTGTTTCCTGCAGTCTCTGCCAGGAGGAGAGGGAAGGGAGGAGGGGGGAGGCTCCGCACAAAACCCGAGAACCGAGCAGCAGCTCCGGGCTCCAAACTCAACAACGACCGGCAACAAAACGACGCTGAAACAGTGTGGAAATAAGTTGCGAGGAGCGAGAGAGCGAGAGGCGTCTCCGCGTCTCCAGCTCTGATCCACGGAGCTGAGGGGGAGAGAGACGGGACAGCACCGCTCCTGGTTGTTTCCTGTTGTTTGTGGCGTGTCAACCCCGCACGCCCCGCATCTTTCTCCCTCTAACAACACACACACACACACACACACACACACACACACACACTTGAGTCCTGAAGCAGCCTCTTACCTCTCCGCTCAGTCCCGCATGTCCTCTCTCTGTCCTCCTCTCTCCGTCCAGCGGTTCAGTCCATCGGTGAGTCTCCTCCTGAAGCACGCGCCTCTCAGGCTGTCAGTGAGCACCTGGGCGTCAGGAGGCACACGTGCACACAATCAAGCGCACGCGCACGCGCAGAAGCGCACAGAGAAAAGACGACACATTAGACAGAGACAGTGAAATTTATCAATCAGATTTAGCAATGAAATTAGAGCCACAGCTGAGATAAAGGATTATTATTATTTATTTTAAACGGAATATTTTCAACAGGTCTACAAACAGTTAACAGAGTATTAACTGTAACTGTCGTTACTCAGGTTCACTACTGCCTCCCAGTGGAAAGTATTAAACCTGCACCTTGACTTATCACTGATCATCTGTTCCTCACAGGGCGGAGGTTTGGTGTCACAACTCACAGTCATTAAAGTCGTGTTATTATTGATACTCTTATTCCAGTTAAAACCACATGTGGTGCCTGGTAGGAGAAGGATTCTTTACTTGAGTAAAAGTACAAGAAGAGTTCCAAAAGTCCTGCATTCAAGCTCCAGCTGAAGTAAAAGTTCTACCAGTTAAAAGTACTTCAAGTATCAAAAGTAAAAGTAACAGATTCTCTCTGTTATCACATCTTTAATCCTGAGTCATCGATGCTTCACTTTCCTGTTGGAGGCGGTTTTAACTACGTCAGATACAGTTAGTTTAGTCCACTGGTTCCCAACTTAAGGGTTGGGCCCTTCTGAAGGGTCACCAGATAAATCTGAGGGGTCGTCACAAGATTAACGAGAGAGAAAAGAAGAAAAAATCTAGGATAATTACTGCTATTTAAAATGAAACCATGTGAGAGGTTACGAGGGGAAATCATTCTGTATGATGTATTTTATTAGTTTATAATGTAGTTTTTTTATAAACTGTGAAGCTAAAGTCTTTTAAAAAGGAGATAAAACTGTAAAGAGTAAAAAGTTGAATATTTTCCTCTGAATTGTTGCAAAGCAGAAGTAAAAAGTAGAAAATGTGGAAGTAAAATGGAAACACCACCTCAGAAGTACAGTGCTTGAATAAAAGTCTTTACAGTTACATTCATATACTTGTTTTCTGTTAAGAAAAATTATTATAATTATTATAAATATTACTTTCCCAGCCCTGAGTCTCGTCTCAGGCTGCACATACAAACATCCACCGCTCAGAACGTCGTAGCTGTGACCTTCCTTTACGTAGCCTGAGATGTGAAACATGGGGCCAAGAAAATCTATCATGTGTGAATGTGTCACACAGAGATAAAGGGGTGCTGAGGGAAGATGAGGAAGTAGTAGATGGCAAAAAGACAAACCACAAATTGAGCAATTCTTGCATGTTTCACCATAAAACCCTAAAAACTGTGACGTCTGTAAAACTGTGGGTGGGTCTGTGGAAAATATGTCACAGAGGTCATCACCAAATATCTCTCAGATAATTAGATCCACAGGAAGTCTGTTCATGCAGCAAACAATCACCTACATACTTCTACAGCAGTCACAGACAAACATGATGATTCCTGAGGAGCAGTGTCTGTTTTAGCTCTGTGTTTGGTCTCCTCCTCTGTGTTCACCAGCTGCTCTCTGACTGAGTCTGTGAAACCAAAACAATGAGCTAAAAGATGCTGCAATGCCAGCTGAAATGAATCTGAGCACTGGTTCAATTTTCGATGAAACCAAAAGCAGCTGTGATGAGAAGCTGTTAAGATGCTCTTTGTGCTCCACATTACTGTCTGCTTATTCATTTCATTTATCAAGTTTATCATCAGACATTTTCAGTTTGTGACCTTTGGAAATTAAAGCCAGATACAATCGACCTCATCTGTTCTGTATTCAAAGAGTTTAAAGACGTCAGTACGACACATTATGGAAAACTAAAAGATATGAACAGTAAAACAACAAAAATCTCAGACCCACAGATTACCACACAGACATGTTCATAGACGTAGAAATCATTCTTCTAAGTTCCACATACTAAAACAAAAATATAAAATTGATAGTTTTTTATTTTAATTGAAAGTAAATTTGAAAAACAGCAGTCAGTTTTACTGGTGCACATATGCAGAGCGCACAACTCAAATTCAGAATAAAATCATGCTGTAAAATCATGTCACTGACCAGATCAGAATCTCAATCACTTACTCCACCAAACCAAGCTAAGACAGCTCTAAGAATTTACTCCAACCACCTCCCAGCTGCTGGATAACAGCAACATTTAAAGCTGCACTGACAAACCCACAGAGAATGATCACCACCACTTTACTCTCACTGATCAGCGTTTCCAGCTGCAGCAGGTAATAAAGAAGCTCTGATAAATCATCTGTGTCGATATATAATGACGTTACGCTCAAAGCAAACGTCATGTGACCCTCCCAAACGAGCCCATGTTAAGTCACACTTGTATGAGACCAACTGGTTCACCGTGGTCACAGATTGAATCCGTCTGACCCACAGATGTCGCCATTTTCACTGTAGAACCAGTTTCAACACAACACGCTTCCCCATCACTGCTGATCTGATCTCAGTCAGAGAGCAGCTGGTGAACACAGAGCAGCATTTAGCAGCTAAAGAGTTAGAGACCAAACACAGAGATAAAACTCTAGGATACTCTAAACTCTAGATAAGAATTCTGGACTGAGATTTGTTGCTTATCCAGAAAAATGACTTATGTTGCTCTGTATCTGCTGGATGTGTGTATAAGCAGCCTCTATCTCCAGCTCCAGCTTCCACACCTGCTCAGTAATCCAGTGTTTCACACCCATGCATCGTCCGTCACCGTCCACTCACCAGTGCTTTTTGTTCTGTCTTCACCTGGAAGGTTTCCCCAGCAGCTCCAGCTGTGGGTTTGCTCAGTCAATCCCTTGTATCAAACAAGAAAAGGATTTGTTTTTTAAAAAAAGAAAGCGAAAGAAAGAAGTGATATTTAAGCCAGACCAGCTGGCTTAGAAGAAAGGGGGACCCAGAAGTGGGCTGCGTTTGGATCTGAGCTCTCTCCGCTCTGAGCAGAGGTAGTCTACAGTGATCAGACCCTGACGCTCAAACACCGCCCCCTCCCTCCCATCAACACACACACACACACACACACACACACACACACACACACACACACACTCATCTCTTTTCCACTCACAATCACACACTCACACCCTGTGACCTCCTGTGTCCGAGCCGGCCGAGTGCACGTCTGTGGAGGAGCCCGATCACCTGTCGTTGCCACTCCCGGTATATTTAGCTCTGAGGTGTCAGTGATGCTGCCTGTGTGAGTGTGTGTTTGAATGCGTGTGTGTTTCAGAGCGTGTGTGTGTGTGTGTGTGTGCGGGAGAGAAAAATGTGTTGCTGACACTCGGGGCCTCTGAGGGCCTTGGTGTAAGAGCCCAGGATTACTGCTCCAAAGACCGTCGGCTCTACACATTACAGAGAGGGAGAGAGAGAGAGATCAAACCTGCGAGCATGTCCTAGATATCAGCGCGCTGAGCATCTGCTTGGCGGAGGATTACCCTCAGCTGTCCACTCCTGTCAGCTCCGAGCAGAGGGAGGGAAGAAGAGCGGCGGGCTTGGCTGACTCTGATGATCTATGGATCCATCGGAGGAACATGGCTGAATCACTGAGACGCCCAAAAACAACACAGTCCTGCTGGTTTCTAGACCAAAGATCAGAAAACAGAGGAGAGATGAGACAAGTCCTCCTGTGTCAAGTCATGTCTGACATGGTTCACGCTGATTCCAGCCTGATCTTAAAGGAGTAGTTTAACATTTTGGAAATACTTTTTCCCTCATGTCTATACGCTAAATATGAAGCTACAACCAGCAGCTGGTTAGCTTAGCATAAAGACAGGAAGTCTTGTGATCTGTACAAAAACCACAGTGTAAAAATGACAGTTACCAGTGTTAAATGTGCTATAAGTTTTTGGAATTGCTACATAGCTAACTTTAGCATGAACAGGTGTTTACTCACCAGTCTGGAAGAAGTTCAGCATCAAACTATATTCCTTTATTCACCCAGAGCCAGAGGTGGAAAACAGCTTCGATGACCAGCCCCTGAAAAACAGGGGATTTTTAGTTTTTACACTTTAGTTTCTATGCAGATTATACACAAACAATAAATAACGAGACAAAGCAAATGTTAAAAAGTGAGTTTAAGAGACGCTGGTAGCCAGACTAGTGGTTTCCAGTCTTTATGTTAAGCTAAGCTAGCCAGAAATGTGGTCAATTTAAGTATTTGGCAAGTCGCAAATACACTGACACTGATTGAACAGTTTTCTGGTTCTGTTTAGACTCTCACAGCTCTTGGTTCAGGTTCAGAGAAAGATCCTGGTCTGCTCACAGTGACTTCAGACACAACTGGTTTATTCACACTGAACCAAAACCACCATCTTTCCCTGAACCTTCACCAAAGACATTTAGTCGCCTAAACCACAGACAGGACTCTGGATGTGAACCTGGTGAACCTCTGACTCTGGTTCTGCTAATAAATGCAGTGCCTTCATTCAAAAAATATGTCGCCTCTGAACATAATACGCTTCCTACAACACGTCTTTGCTGCTGCAGTTTACTCGTTTAGACGTATATATCTTGGTTTGCAGACAGTTTGGTTTGCAGACAGCTATGAGACGGGAGTGAATGGTGCAAATACGTCTCCTGAATATGAACTGACCCAGAGAGATGTGACTCAGCTGTCTAACATGTCAAGATGGCTGCTTCTGGCACCAGTATCCTGCCTGTTTTAATTATGAGACTGAACTTTAGAGCTGAAGGCAGAGATCAAACCTCTCTGTTCGTCAGTGTTTCACTCATTCAATCATGTAATTCAGCGCTGATTCTCTCCCTCCTCGGACAGCGGATTAACAGGTACCTCTGTGCTGCACACCACAGGCCAGAGAGTTTAGCCAGTGAGAACCTGGTGATGGAAGCAGCTGAAGCGTAAAGGATAATTCCACCTGAAAATAAATGTTGTGCATGGTTTCCCTCTCACAACACACAGAGACAGAGGCGAGGGCCGAGTGTTGGCGGTTGGGGCTCGAAGGAATGTGTAAAATGTTCCGGTGTGTTTCAGCTACGTGTTTTAATTTCCTCACCGTTGGTTTGCATCCACCCTTTACCTCCTCCTGGAAAAAAAACATGCTGTTCATTTAACCCCCCCCCTCCCCAGCGAGCTGTTTAGACTCCTGTCCGCACCATTTAGAGGGAAACGGGGGGGAGGAAATGAAAAGAGGTGGATTTGTTTGTTCTTCAGCCTGTCTTCAGGAAGGCAGCAAAACACGGGCTGAAATTGAATTATGGCAGATTTAAGCTGTCAGGGAAATCACTGTAGTTCTGACCCGATCAGAGACGGAAACAAACCTCAGTCCAACCTGTCAGAGTTTAAATGATCCATTACAGCAGATCCAGTTTTACATTAACTTGGTGTCTGTCTCAGCAGCGAGGAATATTTCCCAAAGTGCCGAATCTCCAATAAAGACAGATTTTATTGAGCCTATGATATTATATATAGATATTACATTTTGTTTCTATTTCTTCTGTTAGTGTTTTGCTTTGTGTACAGATGAGTCCTGTGGATGGATCAGACTCTGGTTCTCGTATCCTACAGTTTCAGGGTTTAAGTCTTCTTGTCTCAGCCCTCGTGTGCTGTATTTACATGTATGTGTGGGTCTGTGTGTAGTGTACGGCTGTGTGCATCCTGTGTAGGCAGATAGTGTAGGAGGAGCTGGATGAGGTGTTGGAGAAACATAAATAAGCGATCACAGAAGCAATAAGCTCAGGCTGAAGAGAACCAGATGTGTGCAGAGGAGAGATCTGAAAATATTATTATTACAGGAGGAACAAAGTCTTTAAACATCCTCTTAAACTTCTCTTTTCACTCTTCTCTCACACTTCAACTCGATCAGAAAAGTGTGCGACAGCGATATTTTCTGTTTCCTGTACAAAGACCACGGCGTCTTTAGGTAGAGGTTTTGTTGTTCGCTCGAGTTTACTGAGCGTCGGAGGAGGTGTGGGCTGGGTGAAGCTGGGATATCCGAGAGATAAAGTTACTGTGAAAGCCATGAGCGTGTGTAAACTAATCCATCCTCACCCAACTGCCAGGCATAGTCCACGATCCACAGCATGTCTCGAGGCATTCCCCCCTCATGTCTGTGTCTACTCCCCTCGTATACCTCCGCCATGAAGGAAGCCAGGAGTCTCACCATCGCTGTTTCTGTACGGAACACAGTTTATGTAAGAATTAGCTGCAGAGACACGAAAATCAAAAACAGCTTTAATGTGACTTTACACTGTAAAATAAGATATACAGTGTAAAGGAAACAAACTCTGAGACTAATATTTCACCCAGATGATGAGAAAATGGGCCCCTGGGTGCAGACAGGTGAAAAGCTGCTCCACCTTTTCCATACAGGACCCCCAGACCGAATCTGTTTGCACTGATCATCTCAGTTCTACTAATTAAAAAGCTAAAAAGTAAAGCGTACTCAAATTGTTTTCATGTGCAGCTGAAAACACTGATGAGCTGTTTAAGATGCCGGACATTTCACAACGAAGCTCCACTCATGGTGGCCACGCAGGTTGAGGTCATTCTTACGGGAGGGGAGGGGTTAAAGGTCACGGCCCCCACCTGGACACGGGTGTCACACGTCCCGGCCGTACTCAGAGAATCATCCTGAACACTAACGTCTGTCTCGGCCTTTAACCTGAATGACTGGAGACGAACACCATCACAGATCGACATCGAACCAGACCCAGCAGTAAACCAGTAAAGAGCACAGTACCCCCCCCAATCCTCCATCCTCCATCCTCCCATGTCCCCTTGTCTCAGCGAGGGTCAGAGGGTAAGTGTTGTCACATGGTCGGCATAGCTCGCCTAATGACTGACAGGTGGACACGAGAGCTGAACTCTGACTCTGGTTACCAATCAGACACTTTAGAGGCGCCCACTGTGCAAACATGAGAGCACGTAAACCTGAGGTGGAAGAAACACTGACAGACTTTACCCAAGTTTTAAAGTAGTGATGTCCAAATAAATAAATAAAATACAAGTGAGTAAGTCCTGTATTCCAAATTTTACTCTGGGAAAAGTACAAATTTCATCTGTGATTTTAGTTGTGAGAGGAAAAACTATAAGACTTATCAGCTTTTTATCAGTGGAAGACTCTGAAAAGATGTAGGAACTATTCATGTTTTCCTGAAAATTCACAAAGAGAAGCTGTTTTCATGTTAAACATTTAAAGTTGTGACTTATGTAAGTTTGGAGAAATTGAACATCATCAGTGGTTTTCTTTTATTTATTCATTTAATCATCTATTTAATAAATCTTCCTGTCTTTCTTTTTCTTAAATGTCATTTGTTTTATTTATATGTAGACATATACTTGTTTCATGCTACACTATACTTATATATTATTTTATTCTTACATTCTCACAATGAAAATAAAAATGATCTTCTATGTAAAAGAGTTAAAAACCAGCTCCACCAACTACAACTGCACAAGAAATAATACTGTAATAATATTATATAGAATCCTCTGCAGTGAGTACTTTTAATACTTACTTACTTTGACATAAATACAATTCTGAATGCAGGACTTTTGTAATAGAGTAAGTAAAGGACCAGTGTATCTGCAGAAATGACACGTTAGTGTGAGATGAAACAGACTCTGGTTGTAACTCTGTGGTACATTGTGAGTGTGTTTATGTTGTTTCTCCTCCTGCAGGCGGCACATGCTGGATATTCACTAACAGGTTGTAGCTGTGAGAAACAGTAAACAGAATCCTCAAAGTCAAAACTACACCAGTGCAGAAAACATCAGTAAATGTGCTCTCATCCCATTAGCCCATCTAAATGTGGAGCCTAAGCTAACCTCTGCTATTACCCCTAACCAGAGAGCAATCAGACCCCGGCCAGGTCCAGCCAGACTCGGGTATTTTTAGAAGTCTCATCAACACAGATGATTACCAGCAATACGAACGACTGTGTGTGTGTGTGTGTGTGTGTGTGTGTGTGTGCAGAGTCATATAGTGGAAACCACAGGGGGGCGACTTTGAGGTTGTAACTGGGGAGGAACTGGGTTGGTTTATTTCTGGAGCGAGAGTTGCTCTGGTCCAGGGACCGACAGCTGAGCATGTGCCAGTGCAAGGGCAAGTCATGATGTCTGTCCCTGCAGTGATGACCAGATGCAGGTTCTGATCATCAACATCGGTGCTGACCTTCAGCCTGAGCACACACACTCTCAGTAACACAATCCCTGCACTGTGTGTGTGTGTGTACATACGAGAGTGTTTCTTCAGCCTTTTATTACTGCATCACTTTCATTTGTCTCCCTCAGAGACTTCAAACCTCCTATTACACAGGAGAAAAACCACCGAGTCCTCTACTCTGTCATTGTGTGATTGGCTCAAGTTATTACCAAAGCAAATTGGGTTAGCAAACCGCAGCCCTCTTAATCATGTGAGCAGCAGGACGGGGGCTGAGGCAGATGAAAAGTAAGGCTGGAGATGTTTTTCGTGTTTAACCGACTCACGACCAGAGGCCTTCATCTGAATCAATATGTAAAGGTCTGTGGGGAGCCAAATGACAGGGAGCTCAGGAGGAAACGCCTAAAGGGGGGTTTGTGGTCAATACTCTCAACTGAACTTTATTTCAACACATACATCATCATCTACAGTGATGGGATCGGAGTCCATTGTGGTTTTAAACATCAGCAACTCAAGTGAAAAGTATCTCCTTTATCATTGGACGCTGTTACATCATTCAGTGTTGTTGATGTGACGCCACTTATCAATTAGACGCACAGCAGTAATTAGCTCTATGAATCAGGACAAACACTGGAGCTGAATTACAAATATTTACAGAGATAAAGTTTCTATCTAACCTGCTCTGACTTTGTGTGACGGTGCCTTAAAAGAACAGAGTACACTGCTGCGTGTACTGAGGCTGATTCTCTGATGAGCGGCTCAGTGTCACCCACATTTAGGCTTCAAGTGGAGTCATGAATGACTGACTCCCTCTGGGGGATTTTAATGAAACTGCAGGAAGGAGGGAGCTGAGAGCAGGAGCAGTAACCTGGACATAACACACTAAGAAGGACATATCAAGACTTAATGTCCTGAGAGAGTCTGGAACATACAGGCACTAATAGTGATAACTGTGAAGACAAATACCTTCAAGATGACACACAGACTCATAACGACCTCAAAGACGCATGAAATGACAAAAAAACATCTCGAAGAGACACAAAGCAATTACAACTACATGGGAAATGAGCTCAGAGAGCCTCAGGCCTCAGACAGACTCAAAAAAAGAAACATGAAATGAGCTCTAAGAAACTCAAAATGGCCAGAAAGAGACAAAAGGAGCTCAAGAGACACAAAACAACCTTAAACAGACATGAAATAAGCCCAAAGAGATTCAGAGCAGCCACAGATGACGTGCGTTTTGCTCTCTGTTTGGAGGATTAGACCCTATACATCACAACCTATCCATGACTGTGAGGTATTTAGAGCTACTAATAGCAGGTATGTCTGGATATCAATGAACTGAATACATCAGGACAATTACACGCTTCCCAAAATCTGCCTCAACATCCAAGATGTCACCACAGTTCAGTAATCTTAGGTCAAATATTTTAGTCACGTCGATTCACACATGGAACTATTCTCCAAGCAGACACTACAGGACATGCTTTACTTTTAGCTTTTATTTTACTCCATCTGAAGTCAAATAAAACTCTAGAGTTTGGTATTTTTGGACACCTCGAGACTTCACTATTGTTGGACAAAAACACGTTTACAGAGAAACTTGCTGGCAAACTGATTTATTTTGTATAAAATAAATAGCACATTAAAACATTCATAGTATGTAAAGTGGACTCCAGTCAAAACTGGACAGAAACAGTATGAAATGTGTGAGAGAATCAAGTTTTTCTCCTGAAGAACACACAGACTGAATCACAGACTCTGTGCAGGAGAGGATGACAAAACTGTTTGGATGTGACAGAACATCAGATTCTGAATTTAATCACCTACCTAACATCTAATCATCAAGGCTGGTTTGGTCTTTGACACACCACATTTTATTCAAACAGAAACATGTAAAAGTCGACAACACGACAAGGTGAATAAAAGACCAGCGTGATATCGACAGTTTCTAACTTGTCAGACAGTCTCTTTGTGAAATGAATCAAGTATCAACCACAGGTCCAGCTCCAGTCCACTTCAGACCCTCGAGAGGAGCCTGTGTGTCCATGTTAACACTCACTCACCTTCATGCACACACACAGATGATCAGTCTCTAAATTTCTCTCAGTATGGACGAGCAATCAAACACAAAGCTTTCATAAAAATCCTTCAGTCTCCTCATCAGGAGTCTCCAGTCATGATGGCAAGAAACTCCTCCTGGTTTACTGGAAGAGAGATAAATGTTCGGTCAGAAAATAACTTCACACATTAAAGATCATTTTGAACAAATTTCAAGGAAGAACTACTAAAGAATGCACAGACACAAGGTGCCTGATTTTAGCTCATAGTCTGATAACAACTCTCTGAACTAAGAGCATAAAATCAAGTGCATATTTCAATTTTCTCACATGAAGCCTGTTACATACCTGCTATTGGAACTGTATCTTAGAAGGGTGTAAACTTAAAGCTGTATGATTGGCTGGGCATGTAAATATTTGTTAGTTGACGCACATGGTTATTTATAAAAGTGTGCTCTTATTTTAAGTCATATAGGAATAAATTGAGCTGAACAGGTACCTTGCATCTGTCTGATACACTTTGGCTCTGTCTAATGAAAATGTTCACACACCTTGAGACCCTCACTCACGCCTGACGTAAGAGCACAGCAGTGATCACTTACTTTCACCATCTCCGTCGGTGTCAAACTCATCAATCATGCTGCGCAGCTCCTCGTCGCTGATGTTCTCCCCGAGTTCTCGAGCTACTCGTCTCAGGTTCCTCAGGCTGATCTTTCCTGACTCGTCGTCGTCAAATAACTTGAAGGCCTTCATGATCTCCTCCTTCGGGTCTCGCTGCAGGATGCGATCGGTCACTGCAGGAAGACGTGAATGTGTTCAGGATTTACAGAGACACCTCAGGCAGAGTAAAGATGAGGATTCATTTTCTGCAGTATCTCTCTGCTCAGAGATTCAGCTGAAGCAAACCTACCAACTTCATTGAAATCCTCAAATGTTATTTTGCCGTTTCCCTCTCTGTCGTAGTCTTTAAGAATCTTCAGAACATCCACTTTCTTCACTTCAAAGCCGAGCGCGCGCATTGCCACCTGTTAGGGATTTTTAAACTGAAGGATTAGAACATCTCTCTGCGGTCGATTCTTCTCGATGCTGCTGAGCAATGAAGCTAAAATATTTCAAAACATCTGACCAACCTGGTTTTCAATCACAGGTATATTCAACAAATTCACTTCTTCATGCAGACTGTCACCAAACAATGAATCACCTCTCACCCTCACTTTTCATCTGCTCAGTTGCTCACCTTCAGCTCATGGTAATCAATCTCTTTGTCTTTGTCCGTGTCAAACAGCTCGAAAGCTTCTTTGATTTCGTGTTTCTGATCCTCAGTCAGCTCTCTTCTCTTCTTACGTTTGGTTTTATCCGCCACAATCTCAGTTCTGGAAAGAAAGACCACAGTGTTACAACAAACTCTGTATGACCACAGCAGACATTTTATTATAGGGTCACACATTTAGGCAGCTGTTATAGCACAAACTGTAGCATATAGGTCTACACTAAACACTTTAGTCTCTTTCATTAAAATAATCCTCTAGTGTCCTAGTTGTAACCCTGTATAAACACCATGTAAACACCGTTTTTGGTATTAAAAAAAATAATTTGCAGCGACAACAATAAACCAGGTCTAACTTATAAACAACTTTTACTCCCGTCAAAACTGGATCTGATTAACAAATAGAAAACAGTAGGAACAGGTTACGAAATTTACTTTAACATGTTTAACCCTCATTAACTGTCACAGCTGCCATGAGGATTAACTTTAAACAAAGCTGAGCTTCACTGCGACTTGGTACGAGTATACAGTTAGCCTACAGCAGCAATCTACAAACTGTACCGTAGTTAACGAGTAAACCTTTGCGGACTGTTCAACAGCCAAACATGCTAACGCTAGCTAACATGAATGAGCTAGCCTTTTAGCTGTTGGGGGCATTTAAATGACTTGTGCCACAGAAATGAAGAGAACAGCAGAGACTGAGTGACTTACCTGAGAGACAGACTCATTCTCTGTGGATTTTGGGATGTTTCCGATGTTAAAATTGGGCGTTATTGTCGCTAAAACACACCAGGAAACCACTGTCCCGACAGCACAACAAATCCGTTTATCCGCGCTCACACGGAAGCCTCCTATTGGTCGGCGGTTACCAGGCAGCAGCAAAGCGTTGCCTGATTGGTTTACGTCATAGCAGAGAATCTTTTTTTTCCCTTCCTCAAACTTTATTGAAACTCAACAAACAGTCAACTATAGTATTATCAAACTTAGTGTCATAGATTTAACTTTAAATGTATTGAACTGACATTTTAACCATCAGTCTTCACTCAATAACTCATAATGAAACAGTGAAAACATATTTGGACATTTTTACAACTTTATTACAAACGAAAAACGTAGATCTTTCATTTATACAAAAGTATTCAGACCATTAATACAGTATATTGGAGAGCCCCTTTGGCAGCAGTAACACCTTCCAGTCTTCAGTCTTGAAAAGCAGTGCACCCCTGGATTTGGGCAGTTTATCTTCTTCCCAACAGATCCACTCAAACACCATCAGAGTGGATGGGAACTATCTGTGAACTGAGCTAAACTTCAGGCCCCTTGTTGCCCCAGTCACATGCATTCTGACCAGTCTCCCTGTCCCTATCATGAAGAACCCCCCCGCCCTCCATAACATGATACTGCCATGACCATCCTTCACCGTAAGGGGTGGTAACGAGGTGATGAGCAGAACTAGTGTTTGGAGTTCAGTTTTTGTCTCATGAGATCAGAGAATCTTTTCCTTCATGCGCTTTGAGTCCTTTACATGTCCCCAGCAGGCTGCCGTACACCTTAACTCAGAGTGGGTTCTCTCTGACTACTTTACAATAAAAGCCCGAGCGATGGAGAGCTGCTGAGATGGTTGCTTTTCCAACAGATTCTCCCATCACCGCAGCGGACTTCTGGAGCTCTGTTAGGGTCACCATTGGGTTCTTGGTCACCTCCCTGACCAGGGCCCTTTTTGCCCGCTTACTCAGTTTCTGTGGACGACCAACTCTAGGGAGAGTCCTGGTGGTTCCAAACTTCTTCCATTTCACTATTATTGAAGCCACTGTGCTCCTGGGAATATTCAGAGCTTTAGAAATGGTTTTATAACCCTGACCTGATTTGTGCCTCGCCACAATTTTATCCCGGAGGTCTGCAGAGTGTTCCTTGGACTTTATGGATCGGTTGCTCACCTTCAGCTCGCGGCCATCCGTCTCTTTACCATTGTCAGCGTCAAGCATCTCAGAACTTTCCTTGACTTTGTGTTTCTGATCCTCAGTGAGCACTGTCCTCTTCTTGCGTTTGGTTTTCTCTGCTGCAGTTCTGGAAAGAGAGACAGCAGAGGTTACAACAAACTGTTTGCCTGTCAGGAATTTCAGCTGTATTACCACTGCAAACATTCATCAAATACTTATACTCCAGTCTAAAGATCACACTTTGACAGCTGTGATTATGCAAACTGTATCTGTCTGTACAGCACCAAAACTATTTTTTCACATCTAGACCACATCAGACCAGGTCTAGACCAAAAACCACTATATCTGGACTTATTAAATCCGAACTAGATTGTCCCAGAAAAGACAAATACTGTCTAAAGTACAATTCCAGTTTGGTGAAATTTCTTGTTCTATAAGAGAAAACAGGGAAAATGGCGGTTTCGCTGCTTTGTAAACACCTGGACCACCTCAGGCCAGGTCCACATCAAAAACTGTTTTTCTTTTACATTTCCAGAGCCCCACTTAGTGCCTCTCATGTTTTATCACACACTCTGAACAGAGAAAGTTTCTCTAAAATATCATTAATCAGCGTAATTTGAGGAGCAGATGATCATTTCAAACCATTTACCGCTGAAGCTACATTTAAACAGCTACTGAACTAAAGTCGACGACACAAAGCGATGCAAATCGTTTAACAGACATGATACTGTAGCAGCAATTCATGCGCGGGTTAAATTATAACTTAGTTTAAGAGTTAATTGTGCGGACGATTCTGTTTCAGATGGAGCCAAACATGCTAACGCTAGCTAGCTAACGTGAATGAGCCATTTAGCTGCTGCGACATTAAACAGACCTGAGGCGGAAAAATAAAGCGCAGCGGAGACAGACTGACTTACCTCAGAGACACACTCTTCCGTGGACTCATCTTCGGTAGATGTGGAGTTTTTAAAGATCTCAAATGTGCAGGTTATTGCTAAACAAAGAGCTGCATCAACAACAACTTCTTCTTCCTCCCATTCGTCTTCTTCTTCTTCGTCTTGTTTTTGATTGGCGGCTGCCAAACCAACTCAAAGAGGGTGAACTACCGCCGCCTACCGGACTGGATAGGGAACGCTACTTCTTCCTCTTAGGAGGTTTGTTGACTTTCTGTCCTGCTGTTTAATAGTTTTACTGTATAAAACGATTATATTTTGACCAATAATGCCACTCAGCTGTTACCATTTGTGACAGAATGAGAATATGAGCAGTTAACCTCTAGAATAGTTGCTTCAGATGGAGTACATTTGTACAAATTTGTAATGATCTTCCTGAATACACAAAGTCCAAAAGAAAAGAAAATTAGTCGCCAATGGATTTTAGGTGGCTCTGCATTAACATTACAATATTTATAACCTGTATTGTGACATTTCTTCTAAATCAACACTGACATCTGCTGGCTGGGGTGAGGTACTGCAGCTACTGATAAAACTACATAACTGACAGCTGGAGAAAGGGGGGCATCGACCCACCTCGTTACCCTACCCAGGCAGGGCAGTGCCCGGTCGGCCCACAGAGAGATGAAGGCACCAGACACACATTTCAGACTCCTCATGGATTATTCAGGTGGGACTGAGTGAAAGATCCTGTCGCCATTTGACTCCTGTTTCTTTCCAAAAGTGCAGGCACAGTTGCAGCAAAGCATCATGTGCATGTTATTTAAAAATATATATTATAGCATCAGTCATGAGACTTTACCTAATGACAGCTGGGTGGTTCAGGGCTCTGTCTAACTGAGCAGCAACACAGAGCACAGCAGCAACATTTTCACGGTCAAGGACGCAGACAGGAGTTGGAGAAGTGACTCGCCCCTGAGGAAATACCGCTCGGCTCTGACCGCTACACGTTTCCAGTTCAGGCTGACAGAGCTGAACAGAGCCACACACATTCATACCTCCACCACAACCTGCACAAAGCCACAGGGCAGAGTGTTTCTGGTAGGACTGAGTTCACCACCAACAGCCTCCTGTGGAACAACACACAGAGGCCTCTTGTGCTGCCTCTGACCAGACTTCAGGAGAGAGTGAGAGGCAGGAGAGAGAAGCTGGGGGGAGGAGAAGGGGAGGAGAGGGGAGGAGAGAGGCTGCCTGAGTCCTTTTAAATCCATGAACATGCTAACACTGGCTCAGATCCAACTCCACAGAGTTGCTGTTTGTCTGTGCTCTGCAGACTGACACAAACTGAACAAGGCACCGTCGTGATTTAAATAAACATTTCAGTTTGTTGGAAACAGGAAACAAACATCAGGCTCCTGCACTGATGTCCAGTGTTTTGATGATGCAGCACAACCTCTTCCCTCTGTAACAACAACACACTGTTTCCTGTGTCTCCTGCTGAAGCCACTGATGCTGGGGAACCAACATATAAATGATTCACTTTTCTCAGGCATAAGAAAATACACTGACACTCTATTCCTCCTCAGTTCCTCAGCTGAATCTTTAGTTTGCAGTTCTTTAAATGTCATGGACACCATCTCCTCAGTTCCTCCTACAGCAGAGGTTATTTGTCTTATATGATAATAAACTGAATTAAAGCTGCAACTGATGATTATTTTCATTTCTGATTAATCTGCAGGTCAGTTTCTTGACTGATCGATTCATCTTCTTGTTTATTAAACTGAATATCAATCAAGCGATTTTGAAGGTGACATTTTTTTGTAACTTTTTTTTTTGCTTTAATTAATACAGAAAATAAACTGTGGATTAAATGCTGATTAATATATTAATAAATGCACTGTACCGAACTCTGAGTGTATAATTTGCCTCTTTCTAGGAATTTCTTACGAACCTAAATTTCCATAAACAGTGACAGAGTTCCTTCAATATCGCCTCATTCAGTGCAGCTCTCAGAGATCTTATCTGTTACTCCTCATGTTTTCTTCCTGTAATCTAATGATAACCCCTGAACACAGATGAGAAACATTTTCTCAAGCTGCTGATTCACCTCATCCACATAAATCTGTCTCTTCAAAGGCTTTCGTCGCTGGTCGACCTCTGACATCCTCTGCACCTCCATCATGTATTTCCCACAGAGTGTTTCTCAGTCCTGTGTGAAGGAGGTGCCGCTGGGTCTCTGCTTATCTCTCAGTGTGTCTCCTGTCTCACATGTGTGAGCTGAGATAGAGGTTTGGGAGAGAAGTGGTATCTCATCCCAGGAAAAACGTCACCCTGTCATCCTCAGCCTGCTCCTCTCTGTGACTCCACACTTCCTCTTCAGTGAAGATCAATGGATTTAAAAATGTTCACATGGGACTGATCTGATACCCTGACAGTGGAGGAAGTATTCAGATACTTTACTTAAGTAGAAGTACCAGTACAACAATACGTAAAGAGCGGAAAAGTAAAATAAAAGGTGAAACATAAAGCAGCAGAGCATGGAAATACTCAAGTAATGCACCATACAGTGCTTGAGTAAATGTACTCAGTTACTTTCCACTACTTGGAAAATGACAGCAGTGAGTATCTGCAGTTATTCTGTTTGTTAAAAACCCAGTGTGACACTGAACCACACCCAGAGCTGCAGAAGATGAGCTCCCTTAAGTCTACTAAAGCATGCTGGGTGTGACTGTGGAGATGTGCTCTTTCTTTACAGACACAAGATGAGAAAGAATGGCCGGCGTTCACCAAATATACAAAAACAAACAGATTTCCTCACTGACTTCGAGCGGCCTCTGATTGTTTATTTGTTAATGCAGGTTTTGAGATGTTGTTATAAACCTACGTTCCTGCTGATCTGACTCTAACAGTCTGAACGAATCACTAGAAGGTTGGGCAGTTTTATTCGTGTGGTGCAGAGCACACACATCCAAACACTTTGACAGGTGCTGGATCAAAAAATGAACTCATTAGAATAAATAATAAATAAAGCAATGTTTCGGATCTCTTGGTCAGGCATTGTCAAAGCTGCACAGTGCAGAAATGAGACACAGGAGTCATTAAGACTGAAGTGAGGACGGTCAGAGTCAGTGCTGAATGTGGGCACAATGAGTGGTGATGCGTTCACTTACTGATCACGGTGCAGTTGAGTTTTGATGATGATGATCTTTGACCTGAAAAAGAAAAGAAAAGATGAGAATCAACAAAACGATCTGTAGTTTCCACCTCAGGTTAGCATGCTAACATTTGACTAATACAACGTGTGCAAAAATGAAAATGTTGACCCGATGATGGCGCTGGAGGAAAAATCAGAGGATCACTAACGTCTGTAGGATTCATCCTCTGGGAGCCATGAATGTTTGTACATAGTTTCATGTTGTTGAGACTGTGGTGGACTGAACGAGGCCACTCCCACTCCCAGAGCTACAGGAGCAAAAAGTTGGCAAGAAAACCCCGACCCTTTAAAATTCAGTTCCTCCAGCAGCAGAGACTCACTGCTGCTGTCCCAGGTTTGAACTCTGTCAGACAGAGGTGGTGTTTCATCCTCCCCTCTCTCCAGCAGGCTGGTCTTGAACTCAGGTCTCTTTCTGAGGTGATCATGAGGGGGGGTGGAATAATGACTGGAGCGTGTATTTACCTGATCCAGAATCAGCAGGCTGCACAGAGGCAGCTTTCTGAGGAGGCCACATGTGAGCACGCCGCTCAGAGTACGACTGGTGTAAACAGAACATACATATATATACGTGTGTGTGTGTGTGTGTGTACGTCCGGTCCTGTTGGGGGTGGGGTGGAGTAAGGTGCAGACCTGGCCTCAGAAAGCAGCTTTTGTTTTTACCCAGACAGAGTTTGATTCAGTCTGAGCTCCAGGTTCATTGAAGTTCTCCTGTAACATCACTTCACTGTACTGTTAAGGGACTTAACTCTACTACTGTGGTCCTGTTCTCACAGCTCTCAAGCTTTAAACTCAGTCTAAAAGAAGTAAAATCCTGGTTTGTGTCACCTCAGCGCAGATCTACAGAGATCTAAGAAAGGTGGCAAATATACGGCACAAAAAGAACAAAACAGAAACAGTAAATAACACTAACATGCTTCTTATATACCATGAATTGTGAATGGTACTTACTATAACTAATTAAAGTTGCTGGGGTGGGGCTGTAGCATGTTAAAGTCTCAGTGTGAGGGCATATGTGTGTGTGTGTGTGTGTTTGTGTCATTAAACCAAATTCCCCTGAACCCCACCCTGAGCCAGTACAAAGACCCCCTGTCCACACGCTCTGCACATGTGGGTGTGCTCACTTTACGTCTGCAGCACTTTGTGTTGAGTCTGGATGAGTTGACTTTTACCAGCATGAGACGATTCAACAGCAGAAGGACACAGAGAGGTGTTCCTGTTCTTTAGCCTGACGTCACTGGATAAATGTGATGGATGAATATAATATCTATTATCACAATAATGATCAAGAAGCTTATAATCAATGTCCCCGTACACAAATCCAGCTCCATAGAGAAATGGTTTTCCCAGTTTGGTGTTGAAGAACTTGCCCCGTTCGGACACCTGACCCAGCTCCACGCAACGCGAACAAACGAACGACGACAAAACAAACAGGAGAGCTCCTTATTTCCTGAGAAAAATAGAACGTACAGAATTTAATTCTCTGAAAGGAGTAAGGGTGTTTATACAGCAGCCAAGAGACTTCACCAAAAACATCTTCATCAGTTTGTCAACACACAGGCTGCAAAAACACACAACACAATCCAACACACAATATTTTCCTCACTGACTTGAGTTTGGTCTATCTGCATGTGCCGCAGTGTGTTGACCTCTCACAAAGTTCACTTCAATCTACTGTACATCAGCCCCAAATCAATCCTCTGATCACTGTGATTCACAATAAAATTTCACTGTCTTAGCAGTCGCTGTGACAGATGTTGGTGTAATGGTTCCTCACTGTTTCTCTGCAGCCAGGATCTGAAGGTCGTTAGAGCTGCACACGTTTCCCTGTCCACATATTTTAGTGCACATGACGCTGAAAGACTTGTGTGTCTTGATCAGTTTAGACTGTGTACAGACTATTTATACCCAGTTTGTTATTCTGCTAATCTTAGCAGCTCTGTCACATGACCACAGTTCATTTTGAGTAAAACTCATTAAGTTCACAACAAGATTTACTCTTTACTGACGAAGCTCTTCTCCAGTCGTTACGGCTGACAGCCTCTCTGCTGACCTTTTCAACTCTTTATTACTTTAACCTTCTGATGGGAAAAGCTCACTGACCGCAACAATGGTGCAGTTAATGGTGCAGTTTTAGCAGAGTGAGCGGGACTGATGTTTGTGGCTCGTTTGGCTTTACAGCTCAGGATCCTGCACCGAGGGGACGATTCACTGAAACTCGCAGCATCATGGAGGAATAAAGCTTATGTAGAGCTACGTCTGTTTCTAAAAGCAGACTGTGTGGCCAGGAGTTAATTATTCACTTTCACATAACATCACCTTGTGAACTTATTAGCAAACAGCTGCTTATTTCCACATCTGTCTCCACCTCCTCCAGTATTCCCTCTGTCTCAGCTCTGTGTTTGGTCTCCACCAGATGTTTTCAGCGGTTTCAATCACAAGCTGCATTTTTCACTAAGCGAACCCAATGTGTTTGTGTTAGTCATCGAGCTCAGAGGTGGTGGCAGCTCTTACAACACTTGCACCAACACCCACTGATTTTTCTTACTGGAGGAGAAGCTGTGCTCTGGACGGAGTGTGGGTTGAGAGGTCCTGGCTCATTTGCATACATACAGACACGAAGCCAGTGAAGCAAACGTAGCACAGAGCAGCTACGCTCATCAATCTGCTAACTGTTAATAGTGGACAGAGCATTTTTCTGTGAACATGCTGATCTGCTCAGAGTCTGTGCAGCTGCAGACTTGATTATAAAACATAAAATATGCTGCGTTAAAAAGCAGATTCTGCACATTAAATGTCAACATCAGAGACACCACCACCTCCCTGATGACGACGACAGGTGTGGAGGTGAGCTAACACCACTTGACTCCCATCCTCCCCCTGGATCCCAAACAACAACGAAGGTCATGGGACGACAGAGCCCGGCATCCTCTGACCTGCACCGACTCCTGAGGGAAATCTCTGGCTCTTCAGCTGCTAAATGCTGCACTGAGTTCACCGGCTGCTCTCTGAGTCTGTCGGCTGTTTGCTGCTCAGCAGGTGGAGCACACAGGCTTTTAAAGAGGTGTTTCTCTAATATAAAATCAGCAGAGGTTAAAGGTCCCATTTGGCAGCTTTTGTTTGATGCCATCAGGATATTTTTAGTGTTTGTAGATGTGTGGTTATTAGCTGGCTGTGTAAACGCTGTGGTATAGACATGTGATGAGTTGCATCAAAGCAGCCACAAACGTTTTACATACAAAGAGAAACAGCCTGGAAGTCTGAAACGAGCAGAAAGTAAATGGTACACACCCCGAAACAAACGGCATGTCTGCCACAGCTCACACTGCTTCTCACCTCTGTCCTTCTGTCTGGATTATTTTACTCAGACAACACCTAGAAAAAGACTATAACAAGGTGTTTTTAAGATAATTAAGGTCATTTCACCAACACTGACCAAGTCTCTGGAGGAAAACTAAAAGATCATTTTTCATTTAGTCATTTTACTCTCGTTGTGCTGTTACGTCCTTTATGAATTTGTCCTGTGTAACCCTGACAGTGTTCGCTTAATGTTTATTTTGAGACTAAACTGTTTGACATTTGGCTCCGAGCCCTCCCTCTCAGTCTTTAATGGACTGTTACTGTAATGGGACAACAGATGTGCTGGCTTCAGAGACAGTACAGAGAAAAAAGGAAGGTGTAGTGCGAGTGTCATTAATCAGATGAGGTGAGGCAGTAAGAGGGAGATAAGAGAGAGGGATGGAGAGAGGGATGGATGGATGGAGGGGGAATGTGATAATGAGTGTAATTAATTCTCGGGTGAATGTGTTGTGAAACACTCGCTGCAGCCTGTGGTTTGTCTGAAAGCAGACCAACCCAACACCCAGGAACTGTTCCTAATTAGACTAAAGGCTGGATTCACAGATGTAAACATAAGAAACGCTTCCTCTGGGGACGCGTCCCATTCAGCTCTCAGTTTCCATCGCTCGTTTTTATGCACATTTTCAATTTGAAGAAGAAAATGGAAATATCTCAATTTAAACTGAATGTTTTGGAGAAGTTGGTGCATCAATTAAAACTAAATGAGTTTGAAATATTTTTGAACCTGAGCCTTATTTTCTGTAAATGATGGACAGGGATAAAAGCACTGACACACTCAGATTGTTGTTCAGTGTCTGACAACATGATGAGAGGATTCCTACAGAGACAGAGTCAGATCCAGAAACAGCTCTATATATCTCTACCAGACTCCAGTAATCACTAATTTTATCTCAGGCTTGTGTTTACTTTCATGTGATGATCTTATTTATTTTATTGTAACATTTGGTTTTTGTGCAACATTTCCCTTAAACCACACAGTTTGTCCTCCTCAGGAGACAATAACGTAACGCTGACGTTAATGAAACATCTAAGTCGTTTTCTGGGAACTCGGCCTCATGACCAGAGTATTTCTAAAATCCTGGCTTCAGCTCTGCTTAGTTCAGATTTGGGGCAGTTTCAGGTGAAAGTTATCCAGATAATGCTGAGTAAACCTGCTTGTTGAAAGTGTGTTACTTTATTTTTCTTGTGTCAAATCCAAAGGGACCTTGTCATTTTATTGAAGCGAGAGCCTGGACGCAGCAGAGACCGGGGAGCAGCAGAGGCAACGATTTTCGAAATCAAATTTGTCATTACACATTGAGCAACAGGGGCTGGGGCCTTTGTTTGAGTCTTTGCCTGAACTGGGTGTGATGCTGAGATGTGTCACGGAACAACAGCTCAGACTCAGCAGATCCACTTCAGGATCCACTGCAGGGATGTGAGGCAAACGGCCAAAACCCTGTGACACAGAGGTGACTCCGCTATTTACTCCAGAACCATCTGAATCCACCTGAATCCACCTGGACGTCAATCTGCGGACCGCCCCGGAGTTTCGCGCACTTTTGCGTAAATTTCACCTGCGCGCGTCTCGGCGGCGCGCAGAGCAGACTCCTCTCATCCCCAACACACACACACACACACACACACACACGAGGCGGAGCGCGCCTGGTCGCCGCCACACTTCTCTTAGTTTGAGAGCACACACACACACACACACCGCCTGTTCCGTCTTTACCTTCACGTGCGTAACCGTTTTGCGCTTCAGTCCGCGTCCTGACCGCTGCAGAGCTGAGACTGTGACCGCAGCACCGCGCACCGAGCGAGGTAAAGTACTGATGTTTCTGTTGTTTCCTCTGTCTTTGGACAAACTGTTGCTCGGTGCAGTGATGGACGCGCTGAATGTTTCTATCATTGCTTCTCTTTCTTTTATAACATGTGGCAGGAACACCGACAAACGGCCGCGGTCAAAGCAGAGACAGAACGGATCTAATGTGGGATTAAAGTGCTGTATTTACTCACTGGGCTCCAAACGAGAATAAGAAATAATGTGATGAACCTTCAGCTCCAGAAAAGACCATTTAAACAGTAATTAAGATGTTAAATCACAACAGTTTAAGATCAGTCAAAAAACCGTCAGATTTTCTTATTTAACTTCCATGAAGGTTTGAATCATGGATTTCTTCCTGTGGTTTCTCACAGTATGGACTGATTTCTCTTTGTAAAGAATCAGCTGTTAGAGATGAATTCTGAGGGTTTGTAGAGATTGGATGAGATGTCATCAGATTATTCTCCTGAGTCCTGATCCAGGATTTCAGACAGACCTGGTGTAGCTGTGGTGCACGTTCAGTGTCACTGTCCTGCTGGAAACTGTTGTTGTTAAAATAAGAGCTGACCTGTTTTATTAGTTGTTGGTGGAGTTGATCATCACCATGTTAGACTGTAGCCAGGGGCTGGTGGAGTGATCTGGGGCCCAGACATGGAGGGCGCTGACCGCAGTGGATGCACTTTCAGTTTAGAGGTATTTGTACTTTACTTCTTTAGACTTGTACTGACTGATTATTGGCTGCAGCTGATGGTTCCAGCTTCTCACAGCAGAGGAGTTACTGTTATTACTGCTCAGGACAAGATGTCACGTTTTCTGAACCAAACGAGAAAAGAATCTGTAGATTAACTGATAATGAAAATAATCTTTACACTCTATTGTAATTACTTAAAATACTTTTACTTAAAGGTACCTCGTGGAGTTTTCGACGACTAGTAGCATGAGTGGTTTCCTGTTTTGTTTGCATCATGTACGAGCCCAGTGATGCACCAACAAAGGCAGTGAAGACGACTGTCAGTGCAGAAACATGGACGTAAACAGTAAACAACTGAAAATATATTTGGGATATTTTGGAGGGTGAGGTTTTATCATGTCTGTTAAAACATCCTGAGAAACACTTTAAGTAAAACTCTTATTTTAACGGATTGTTTTGGAGTTGACCTCCTGGTATTTGTCACTTTCACAGCTTTCACAGCTCATGTCTGCACATTTTGCACTTTTTATTATTTTATTGCTCTTTTACGCTCGTGTCATTTAACGCCACGTTGGTCGGGGTTAGAGGGAGAGAGAGGGGGAGGGGTCAGTAGGTAGAGAAATGACCGATGCCATTTGGTTTTTGTCTGTCACAGTATCACCACTTCTCCTCTTCTAACTTTATTTTATATGGACTATCTCTGTACAGAAGTCATATTTCATGCATCACAGTACTGTACAGTACGCTGTATCTGTCTCTGACTGTAGGTTCTCCTCACTTAACTGAAGCCAGTGACTCTGAACAAACAACCACATCTTCTACAGTGAATTTTTGGAATTGTTTACATTGACATTTTTGGATTTGATTGATCGACTTATTGGCCTGTTGCAACGTCCATCAGTGTCGTCTCTATAAACTGAGGTTTCACTTTCTTTCCTCAGACTCCGCTCGTCGCCCGTCAGCGCAGACGATCATATTTGTGACAGTTTTCATAGTTGTGGTCGACCACGTTGTGCAGCGGAGCCCCAGTGATTTAGAGCCCAGAACATCGGGGCTGTGAGCCACCCTCAGCCCAACAACCCCTCTCTGTGTGCTGGCTTAGACTTGGCGGCTCCACCCTGACCCCCACCCATTACCCCTGCACCCACCCACCCAGCACACACACACAGATACAGACTGTGGCCTGCAGTGAAAAGGGGGGCTGCTTCTCTGCACGGTCAACTTCAATTTGTGTGAATTAGTGTTGATCAGGAAACAACAGGTTAAATGAATCAGTGGCTGTGTGTATGTTTCTCTGTTGTGTGCAGGAATATGTGGGTGTAGATGATAATTAAGAGGAGGCCTCTGTTTCTGCCTCGTGAATAGAAGTTTCTGTCGTGTTGACTAATGTGTTTGCCATCTACTGGCTGCAGCTTTAAAGGCAGTGTTCCTCTAAATAGTCTGTGTGTGTTTTTTCGCCACTATTTGTGTAGCAAACAGCTTCTTGATGAAGGACACGTTTTTCTGAACTTTCCCCCCGTTTGACAGAAATATAAATGAAGCAAAAACATTTATTCAGGGTGAAAGTGTTTACGGACTGTTCACTGCTTAAACAAATGAAATTCAGATGAGCCACTGCAGCAGAGGCTGCTCAGGTTTCTGATCAGCATTTATCCACCGATAGGAACGATGTTGAAACAAACCAGGATCATCCTCTAAAGCTTATTCGAGTAGTGAGACTGAACGCTAACATGCTGGTGTTCAGCAGGTTTATCAACAGTTAATCATATTCATCATGCACCTGTTGTTCCTTCTAAGTCCTACACACACCACCCTGCTGCCTCAAATACTCGCTCCAGCACCACATGTGGATTCATCCACTGCTGAAAATAGTCCCCAGTAAATGCACTGTTCTCTTCTGTTTTAGTAAAGTTTGATAAAAACTACAGTGTCCAGCTGTTTGAAATTATTGGGTGTTATTTAGACAGGACTCAAAGTCGAATAAAGAATGCAAAAGTACAACACACTCGCCCGTGAATATACAGGAGCTAAAGCTCCATCACAGCCGGTTGTGAACATATCTTTGGTGCGACAGTTTGAGGTCCTGTTGGGGAGGTGACTGAGGAGGCAGAGGATCAGGATCCTGATAAGGATCCTTTGACCCAGAGCCTCGGGCCTTTATTCATGGTGCAAAAGCTCAGGAAAATCCACCTCCTCTTTGAGAAAAAAATGACACTGCTTTTTCGCCGAGTAATATTTGCCTTCTGTGTGAAAGTGCTCAGAACAAAAACAAGAGTTTGAAAAAATAAACTGACATGTATTTCATCCTCATCTCATGCTGTTTAGAAAGCAGGAAAGAGGAGGGAGAGGAACTGAGGCGTGACCCTGAAGCTCCAGGTATTTACCTGTTTCATATCACACGTGACATTCGGCTGTGACCAGAGCTGAACTTTAACCTCTGGCTTTCACCTCTGACACCTTGTGAGGGGGCATAAAGAGAAGATACAGCCCCACATACGCAGCCGTCTCCCTCTTTAAAACACAGAGTCACGCCGGGGATGAAGAACCAGATTAACTTTAAACTGTGTGGCTCTCCTCAGGGTCAAGGCAGGCAGTTAAAGGAGACAGCAGAGAGGTTCAGTGAGAGAAAGCCTCGTAAATTACCTTCTCACAGGGGGGGAAGGATGGGCCGGGGAGAGCGGAGGGTGAAGGGTTGAGACTGTCAGCTCCTGAAGCATCGTATATCCTGGAGAGGAGGAGAAATTCAAAGGTTTTTATCATCAGGACAGGATAATGTTTCTGCTCAGACGGGGATGTATCTGCCTCTGCATACTAAACAGGCAGAGATGAAGATAATGTCATCAAGTATTGATTTATAAATCTGAAATTTTGACCTGATGATGGCACTAGATGAAAAGATAAATGACCACCAAAGTACAGAGGAGATATCGCCTGAGAACCACAGGGTCTGTGCAAAATGTCTAACCTATAAATCAAGTAGATCTTGAGATATTTCAGAGAAGAAAAGTCACTTTTCCTCAGCGGCTCGCCAAGAAGTACTTGTTAACAGGAGACGTTCACTGTTGGTTTTGGTCTTTTCATGGTGACACTGGAAGTTTGCTGTTGAAAACTACATCCGATGTGTTTGTTAGAAATTCATACGGAGCGTCCTGATTGGACATCAGAGCCCTTAAAACTTATTGCCACTCCTGCTGCTGCACAGGCGACCAAACCTGCCATCACAGACCTACTGTGCTCCATACTGAGGACTCTTTGTAGCAGCCAAGGTGGTGTGACGGTGACGTAGAAATACTTATGTGTTGGTAGGCGGTGGACTGGTTTGAACCCACGCCTTTAACCACTGAGGAAAATATGTGTGGTGTTCAGTGAGGAAACTTACTGAGCTATTTGTGAATACCCCAGGCTGTGTGTACAGTTGATACCCCCCCTTTTTTTTTACCCCACCCACATACAAATACATGCAACCTCTTAACGAATGTCGGAGCCTGTGTGCTTGGCGAGGTCGGTCTGCTTTTCCACAGCAGGTTGTGTCACAGCTGCTGAAACCTGTTACAGCGGGATGTTCCCGGTCTGCTACAAAGATGCTGAATATAGCATCTTCTCCCTGCATCAGTTCCCAGCAGCTCAGCATGGAAAAGCTTTGTGAGGGAGGGAGGAGGGGGGAGATGCCTCAACACACACTAGATTGTAGAACAGCCCCAAAAATGAATCCTGTGTTTGGTTGGAGGGAGGAAGTTTCCATGTTTTTTGCAGCAGCTTTATTTTAAGAATGACACTGAATTTATTTTTGCTATTTTTACCCTTGTTTTCCTGCTTACAGGCAGAATTTTAACCAGGGTTTTGTGGCCTGTTTTACAAGAACAAAGGTGTTGATTATTTGAATCTCTGCAGCGACACTGGGGGGTGAACTCTTATCTGTTTATCAGGAGTATCAGTGTCAGCTGGGCGACCTGAAATGTTCTCCAGAGCTCTGACCGGTCGTATCACAGAGATATCAGAGAGGTAAAGTTTAAATTCACATCCAGATCATTGGTTTGTGTTTTTTAAGATGGTGACTTTTTGCTTTTTTAGGTTTGAAAATGTAAATAATGTCACCTACTGTTTTTAATGTGGTAAAACACAGTTAAAATGTAGGTTCCCAGAGGCCGAGTGTCCGTTCATGCCTGTTTTCTTAACAAAGACCTCCCCTCCTCTCTGACGTAACTGAAACAGAAACAGCCTGACATCATGTTCTTTCTGTGTTTTTCACCATAGATCAGTGTTAACGTCAGTAAGACATGTGTCTAATGGAATCCATACGTTTATCTCTCCGCCTGCTCGGCCCCTTATATCACATACAAACACTATGAAGAGGCCCTCTCTGGGTTTTTAGTCTCGGACAGTTAAATTAAACTGATCAGACCAGACCAACCAGTCAGTCTTCATCCTTTAGCCTCCTTAAAACTGAAAAATAAGTTTGAAAACTCCTCTGATAAGAACATAGATCTGACCTTTGTTTTTGACTCATCGCCTCAGTCTGGTGCATCAAACCCATCTGGGTTCATCTCTGTCCCCTGAGGCTGAGGGGTGGGAACAAAGCAACTACAGATGACGAGCATGGCGGCCATATTAGGAGCTTTCTCCATCAACCAAACACGACAACAATTAACAAACGTGATTAACGTCAGAGCAGTTTTCAGATGAGTAGAAGATGTTGAGGACTAACTGGTTGGTTTGGTAAATGTTCGTCTGGTTAACTCACGTGAAACCTCGTGTGTGGTTTAAAGACTGTAGGTGTTTTCTCCACCTGGCTTCTTATAGTCTCAGATAGAGTTTCACTCAGTCACAGGTCCCATCAGCAGATTTATGGAGTGGCCTCTCACACACACACACAATCACAAATATCTTTTATGGGTCTGTTTGGGTCAGGTCTTCCTGTCATGGTGGTGTATTATACACATCCTTTCACTGTATTGTGTTGTTGTCTTCCCTCTCTGTGACGTCTCCTCTGGGTCTCTATTGAACTTTAAGGCTTTTGGTGTTTCACACTTCATTTACTTCTCCCTCTGAAGGAGGGTTTGTGGGGGTCAAGTGGCCACTCGTCCCCGCTGCAGCTTCATCATAAGGATCTGTCAACAACAGCCTCAAAGCAGGAATGTGTCCAGTGTTTGTGGGAACTAAAGTTTAAAGCTTCTTCTGGATAAAACATTTGAAAACTCATAACTGGTTTATCAGAGGTTTGTGAATCTCCAGTCTGGACCAGAGGCCTTTACAGCCACTGAATAGATTAGGATCAGCAGCGGTCAGTTAGGGAGGGTGAAAGGTTATTATGCTACTTTACTGTTGATCTGTGCACGGCTCACCTTCTCTCTTCTTTCATTCACTGCAGTTCAGCTCAGTCTGTCTCTGTGGCTGTTGTTGGTCCTGGTGGTCAAAGTACAAACGTTACAGGTTACAAACTTTAACCTGGATTCTTACACACAACTACTGCACTAACCCTGCTCCTACCATGATGATACGACCTTCATCTGCTCCCATCCCGTTCTACTGTCTGCCACCGGTCCCTGACTTTTATTTGTTTTTGGACAAAGAGGATTAGTAGGACTTTGTCCTATCTGTTGCCATCCTTCCTCACTTCTTTGAGGCTGGAATCATGAGGGTGTGCCTCCTTGGCTTTAGCCTGGTAAAGTGGTCAATGATGGCCAACTCAGGATCAATAGTGCTGAGTCAGTTCTTTTCTACTCAAAGAAGTCCTGGGCCACTGCATCGTATGTGTTTCAGAACCCTGTCCAGACGAGTGTTTCAGCTCCATATTTACCTGTTGCAGTATTTAGACACTGATATTATCATCACCTAAAGTTTATTATCAGGTCATCATTTAATAAGAATATATCATTTCTCACATATCTCGCCTTTAGGACCACAAACACAAATATTATATTACAATATCCCATTTCACAGGATCACGATCATTTAAAGAAGTTTATCCCTCTCTCTCTCACACACTCACTCACACACATAAATACCATTTTCTGCAGTGGATTCTGGCTCAGTTTGCAGCAGCTCATCACGACCGTCACCACCTGCACCAACTGTCTGCGGTTTGTGGTCTCTGGAAAACACAAATGAATATAGATACTTAGATTGCATGTGTTTTTATCCCTGTGTAACCTGTGTGTGTTTTTAATGATGGTCATGTCAGACTTTACTTGACAGACCTGGCCGTCAGTTCACAGTAGGTGTATTAGTGGTGTAAAGCGGCAAGTAAGTTTGGCTTTGGGCCAGTTTTTTTCCTTTAGATGACTTTAGAGAAAAAATGCAGCTGGAATTTTCTGTGTTACTGTTCACATGTGGCCACAGTCATACATAAGTTTGAATTCTTCCCTGACCTCATGTTATTTTCAAGCCGGTTTGAAGGCGTTAACTGTAAATGATTAGAGTTTATCCAGATATGAGACACCTGCTAAAGAATGCATTTTCATGTGTGTTGAAGTTAACCTGTAATAAAGATGTAGCCACATTCAGGAAGTCATAAACAACAGGGGCAGTGATGGACCTGCAGTGCGAGCAGCTGTCCCAGAGGAGGATTTTATTAGAAATGACAAATCAGAACATCCTGTTTCACATTAAGATTTCTGGCACAGGTAACATAGAGGCCAAAGGTGACGGAGAAAAGAAGCAAATGGCTTTTCTCTGAGAGTTTGAAAAGAGAAAAGAGTTTGTGTGTGTGAAACAGTCCAGAAAGGAGCAGATGTGTCATTTATTTGCACAAAAAGAATGTGAGAATTAACCAGAGAAATGTCCCAACTATAACCTCAGAGTGTGTTGGGAAATGTTTGTGAAATCTCTTCAGGCTGTACTTGAATCCTCGCTTTGTTTTGTCCCTGAAGCGAGCTAAACAAGACGCTGCACTGAGTGCTCATGTCCTGCAAAGAGTGAATCATTCGTCAGTGACTGTTTCACTCAACATAATGAAGAGGTTGCATTTGAGCAGCTGTGAACTTGAAGAGTGCAAATTACACATTTGCTGCTGGTGGCACGAGTCCCTGGACCTGTCCTGCCTCGTGTCAGAGGTACAGGTCGGTACTGGTGGGGACAGGATGTGGTTTAGGTGTGTTTCCTGTTCACAGACCAGCAGGACAGGTGTGTCTCTTCAGGATAATGAGTCACTGTGATCGACAGCGACTTCAATGTGATAGAACATCTCGTAGCTGCACTGGAAAAGAAAGAGGTGCAGCTGTGGTTGGGAAATCAGCAGGTCCTGTATGAAGAAATCCAGGCTTTATGGAGGGGAAGGAGGAGTCGCCCAAATACTGGGGGACATGGTGCACTTTAAAGAGCAGTGCAGTGGTTCAGTGTTGAACAGCTCAGCAGAGGTCGACATATCCTGGTTCTTTGGGTATGAGTCAAACTCTAAAAACACTTAATCCTACATTTCCCACAATGCAGACCCTCCCAGACACATCTATCAACCACCAAGACCCCAAACCTGACAAGTAAACTGACTTTCGACATGTACAATCAGTGGCGTGCCTCTGATTAGACTGATTAGCTGTTCAGTCATTTTGCAGAAGGTAATTGGACCATTACACATCTGTGTGTTTATCATTTGGAGAGGAGGTTTAACGTCATGTAAACATGGATCTAATGGACCATATTACGGTGCAGGATTGCTTCTCTGGTCTTAACAGAAACTGTAGAGACTAAATAAAAGAGCACGACCAAACAAGGAATGGAAACTTGACGTGTTTGTGCCAGCTGAGCTTCTCTGTGATGGTTTAACCTGAGAGGTTTGTTCTCTCCTTGTAACTCTAAATGCAGGATGTTTAAAGTTTACTAAAAACCTGTTCTTGTTAACATGAGTGTGGACCCTAAAGGAATAGTTTATCAAGCAGCATCAAAGTAAAAATGCTGAAAGTGTTAGAAGCCCATGAAGGCGATAGCTGCTTATCTAGTTTATTTAACCTCAGTGTGGAGGCAGTTTGGTTTTGTTGTGAAAACACATTCATGCATTTGTTATGTTCGTTTTCTGCCAGAAAATTACATGACGTGTTTGAGTTTTGCCAGAAATCTGTGAAGCTTTTGACCCCACAAAGGAAAGAGGCCAAACCACCACGTGTGAATGATCCGAGTGAATTCAGGGGAAAGAACTGATGTTTTAGGTTTAAAAAACATGGAGGCCACAAAAGCCACAGGGGTGTTTCCTTGTAGCTGGATCAGATCAAGGTCAGATCACCACAAACAAACTGTTCCACAATTACAAGAATTAATTCAGCACTCAAGCACAATAACCATGTTCAGATCAGCCCAAACAAGTTTAGACCGAGGAGGAAAACAAGCCAGAATCTGGTTCAACCGGAATCAACAAGTTTGAAAATGCCTCGAGTCGACGATCACACCAGGAGCTCCATGAGACTACAAAGTGGCGTTTGAAATAAAAGCTAGCAGCATGTGTAGCAGTTTAACATTACCTCATTTTAGTGATTTGCTAATTAGCATTAAACACAGAGCACAGCTCGGGCTCAGTTTCATGGTAATCCATACAATAGCTGTTGTGATGCTTCGATCTGGATCAAAGTGGGAGACCACCTGATTGACTTAACTGCCTCTAAAGCCATGCTGCTAATGTGGCTAACAAAAACCAGGAGGTTCTCACTGATGTCATTTGATTTTGGTGAAAACTGTAACAGTCAACTTTGCCCTATAATTATAATAATAAAGGCGCAGTATTTCTTCTCCATCTCTGTTTACACTGTCAGATGTAAAACTCCCACACATACCAACACAGACAGTATGTATGTGTATACACAAACCGCTGTCCTTTCAGAATAAATCTTCCTCACCACAGTATTGATGTATTTATGAGTGCATGTGTTTGCGTTGGCATCAGACTCCCAACAATCAGGGACTGGGAGGGGTCCCACTGTTCTCTGCGGGACAATAGAGTACTTCAGCTCCAACTGCAAACAAATCTTTACCAGTCACTGAGTCTGATCTCGTTCCAGGGATTCATGTCGTCTTGCTTTCCTTGGCATTGAATGATAAATCTCAGTATTAGAGTAAAGGTTTTATTTTTACCTCTACTGAGTGCATCTTTCACCACTGTTCTCAGGTTTTCTGTATAATCTGTCTGAAAACTGACAGCTCTAATTTCTGGGGTCATGAGGAATCTGGGACAGAAACGCAGCCTGTGGATCAAAAACATGGAGGAAAGATGAAGATTAAATGGTTTCTTTCCCTCAGAGGGCCTCACACGTTAGACTCTGCAGACACAAACTGTTAGCGAGATCAAACACCTGACATATGTCCTCATACCTGAACCATCAGTGTCCTGTTTGAGGACAAACAGGTGACCAACACACACACACACACACACACACACACCTGGCCTATAAAGACTTGGCCTTGTTTACCCTCCGCACAGATGGAGGCTGAGGAATGCTGTGACACATTTAAAAACTGCTGTGATCACTCACACACACACACACACACACACACACACACACACACTGATGACGACTTCTCCAGGTGTAGGTTCTCCGTCATAAACAGCAGAGTGTACTCACAGCTAACGGAGCTAACAGAGCTAATGGGGCTAATGGAGCTTGAAACTTCGTTCCCCTGCATCATTTTTTGCTGCTGCAGAGTCCTCTAACCTCCTCCACCTCCCTCCCTCCCTGCTGAAGCCTTTTTTTCTTGCTGTATCTCAGTGTCTTCACCTCCCTCTCCTCTATTCTCATTTCACACATCACCTGCTCCCCTCGTGTCCCTGCAGAGAACAGTCTGACTCAAAAGTTTTTCTCCTTTTTAAAAAGGACATATCACATCACATCTTTCCCCACACTCCACCTACTTATCACTGCACCCCCCATCACCACCATCACCACGTCCCGGTATGCATAATGACTATTTTCAGGCAGGGAGGGGTAATACGTGATGTGTGTGTAATTGGCACAGTGTGTGTGTGTGTGCTGCAGAGTTATTCTGCTGACTGCAGGAGCTCCACCTGGCAGAGGGGGCCAGCGCATCAGCAATTTGGGATGGAGTGAATGAAGATAAGGATGGAGAGGAGGGGGTGTAGAAAAAGGGATCAATCCAAATGACCACTGCTCCACACACATACAATCCCTCATCTCATACACAAGCCTCAAAAGAAACGCTCACACACACACTATGGAAGTCCAGGGCTGCCAATATTAAAGTGAAACTGATCGTGTGCATGATTTGTACGTTTGTATTTTTCAAGATGAAAGCTAAACTGAAAACTGAGAAATACCTGAGTGTTTTTCTGGCATGACGCTGCCGTGCTCTTAAAGAACAAGGTTAGACAAAAATCAGGTTAGGCACGATGTGTTTACGCTGCTCTGAGGGTTTATAAATGCAATGATGGCAAGCAACCATCACCACTACTCGCTCCTGGCACAAAACTACATTCAGCAGCAGAGAAAACGTCGATAAACAGCCCTTTTAAACATCACTCGTCACTAAAATGTGTGAATCAAACTCCTGTTATTTAACAGCATGAATCTTGTAGACTTTTCTAAATAAGCTTGGCCTCAGCTCCGTCATCAGGACGAAGCTGCAGTGAACTGTGAAGGTCACGGCGCTCATGTTCTTTCGCGGCGACTACACCACCTGATCAGAGCTGAAAGGTTTTACACTCAGGTCCATTCAGATCCTCTCAGATACTGGACATACTGACACAAAGACCTGAGACCGGTGAAGTAAAACGAGACCCTGATCTGACACACTTGAGGCCAAAGTTTTAGACATACTGACCTTGGTTTTACTTTGTTGTAAAGCAGCGGTGCCAAAGGAGAATTCAGCAACTATGAAAGCAAGAAAATGATGTTTTGTTTACTGGGATCTGATCTGAGTTTTTGTCTAAAATCATGAACACACAAAAAGAAAATTAAATTTGATTAACAAATGAATTTCATTCCTGGCAGCCCTGAACTTCCATAAAACACATCCCCAAAGTGGAAGAGATGGTGAATCCCGTTCTGTTTGGGATGAGTGTGTAGAGGATGGGCTGCAGTTTGTGTGTGTGTGTGTGTGTGTGTGTGTGTGTGTGTGTGTGAATGAAGCCTGAGGTGTGGGGGGTGACGCTGCATTGTGGCACAGTCTCGCTCTGAAGTTGTGGACTGTCAGCGTCACCGGGACATGCTGCCTCCTCGCACTGTTGGATGACAGAGAATATTTACTGCACAGTACGTACGGTGTCCACTCCTGCGGTGTGTTTTTCATTTATGTGTTACTCCGAGTGTGTGGTGTCCTCTGTAGCTTCTCATGGGACGTCCAGTCTGTGCATCAAGGACAATTCTAAGGGACGTTTTTATTTATTTATGTTTTTACTCGTATTTTGAGACTGTTCAACAACTCTGCAACGAGAATGTGTGATTTTTCATTTGTGTTTTTGCCTGTAGATAGTGTCAGTGTCAAGGATGCAGGCTGCTCTGCACTCCCATCGTAATTACACAGCTCTGGGAGGGAGAAACAGCACTGCAGATAGAAACACTGTATAATGCCGCTCTGAACTGAGCTGCATGCAGAACGTTGCAGAACTTTCCTTTCTCTGTGTCTTGCACCCATAGTGTGATATGACCACAGAAAAACTCTCTGCTTAGCATCATGTTACTGCACATTACTATAACACTGTAACCCCTCCCCCTCCCTCTCTGTGTGTCTCTGCAGTGAGCAGACCCCCAGTTTGGTGAGTGAAGATGATTCCTGTGCTGATCTGTGTTTTGATTTCACTGAGTGTAGCAGACAACGACTTAGACACCCTGTACCCTGATCTGGAGCACTCGAGAACCATCTATGTCATAGGTGAGTGGACGTTCACTGTGACAGTGCATTCACACAGACACGTGTCATACAGAGTTTTGCAGAATCCACAGAGACCCTCTCCCAGTGTCCTCTCCTGTGTTGCGTTCATGACACTCACTCTGCAGTGTCATTTGTTTCCTCAGTTTATCAGTGTGTTCTGCTGCCGTGGCTCAGTGATAAGGCTGCTATGTGGGGGATTATTAGCTCAGTGAGATACAGTTATCTTTCTCATTAAGCTGTCAGATGAAAACTTTGTTTCTACGTGTCAAGATTTCAAACACAGGGTTTTAAACACCAAAATTAATTCCATTTTGTTTTCTGTTCTCTATTGTTTTTCCTAGGACCTTAATATTTTTATTTAAAATGATAAAAAACAGAAATTTAACTCAGGAAAAAGTGAAGACATGTAACACAACCAAAATACTGACAAACTAAGTAACTACTAAGGGAAAATAAACCAATTGACAACTAACCAAGAGCTTACTACCAAAAATAATTTAAGATTAACTACTATCTAATAACCAACCTAACTGGCAAAAAACTAAAACTAACAAGTAGCCAATAACTTAATAACTTAGTTACCGACTAACCAATAAATGACTGATAAATAACTAGTTTCAATTTAACTAATTAACTAGCAATTGATTAAAAATTAACAAATACAAATCTACCACTTAACTAATAACCAACTAACTACTAACTAATTAAAACCTGACACAAATGACTAAAAAGTCAAATAACTAACCTAAAACCAACTAAAAAATGAACTCGTTAGTTGACTAACTAACTGTCCAGCAGTGGATGAAATAATCTGAGTGAAGCCTCGGTGCAGTGTAGAGTTGAGGCTGCAGACTGTCAGTGACACTGCTGTTATGAAGCTGAAGAAGCAGTTCAGAGGAAATGCTAACGACTCACAGTTCACAACATAGGATCAATGTGCTGTTAGCTGTTTGCTCAGTCAAACTGAGAGACACACTCATGCTTATGCAGCAGACAGTAAAACGCTGTGGTGGTCGGACGGCAGACAATCTGAAAACAGTGGGTATGTTCTCATTTAACTGTCACTCAGCTCTTCCCCTGGCAGGTTGTCAGGCTCTAGGACGTCACTTAATTGTAATTTATAGATGTGTTTCACCTTGGGAAGCAGAGCTGCACAGATTCAAGCTCCTGAGATAATGGTGCTGAGAAATTTGATTCAGGAATTCATGTTTCCCTCAGGATGAGCTGCAGTAACTTTGATGATCCTCTGATCCACATTTTAATTTGTCCAGTACATTTCTTTATGACCAAATACCTGCAGAACTTTCCCATCAGCCTCAGCTGTACTCTGTGTGTAGGGCTAATTAGCAAATGTTAGCAGCAGCCTCACAGAGCCACCAGCATGGCTGTAGAATATTAGTCTTGTTAGACTTTGGACAGAGTCAGGCTAGCTGTTTCCCTCTGATTCCAGTCTTTGTGCTAAGCTATGCTAACAATGTCTTTGTGTTCCTAACTGTGCCTCTGTGCTAAAGAAAATGGCCCTCGACTCTCGGTGGTGGCAGAACAATCTAAGGTGGTGTCGAGGCGAGGAGGAAACGCCACTTTACCATGCAGGATCCAAAGGGACCAATCACTGGCTCCTAATCGCAAGATGAGGATCAAATGGACCAAGCTGACGTCAGACTACCTGAAAGAGGTTACTGTTTATCTTATTAATTATAGATTTATCTTACTATCAGATTTATTTTATTTATAAATTAATTTAAAAGAATGTGACACCGGTTTTCTTGTGGATTAATCTCAGATTTTAGGAATGCTTTGATAACTTCTTCATTTGTTTGTATTTTGAATTATTTAAATTTCACTGGTTGCTTTGTATTGTTCTGCACTTTCTTTTCAGTTGGCTCAGTACGCATTCAAATTTTCATTTATTGTGAAAACTGAACTTCCAGAATAAAAAAGATGGAACTTTAGATGGATACCACTCTCATAAAATATGAAGCTACACCTAGCAGACTTAGCTTAGCATAAAGACTGGACACTAGCCTTACTGTGCATTTTACAGGGGTTGTGTTCAGAACTGTTTCTACAATCTTTAATCAAATGTGGGTTGTGTGAAACTCTGGTATCATGAACTCACCACTCTTCATCTTGCTCCAGGTGGATGTTTTTGTTGCCATGGATTATCACAAAAGGAGTTATGGCAGTTTCCATGGACGTGTCCACCTACAAGGTTCCTCCCCCATGGACGCCTCTCTGGTCATCACAGAAATCACCCTGGAGGATTATGGGAGATATAAGTGTGAAGTTATTGATGGGCTGGAAGATGGAACGACAGTGGTGTCTCTTGACCTTGAAGGTACGACATCTGGGTGAACTGAAAATGGGAAAGAATGAGGATGTGGCCATTTCATAAACTGTCTAAAAATACAATGTCTATAAAATGTCACTGTACTGTAAGGGGCTGGAGTCAGACTAAATTTAGCTCCAGGAGCAGAGACTGCTTGGGGGAATGTCAGGAGCGAGTGTGTTTTGTAAGCACAGTGTACATCAGTGTCAGAGCAGCTTCATTATGTCTGAAAGTAGCTGTAGACATTAGCCATTACTGTCTGACGCCACGCTGGCACTGGGCTGTCAGAGAAACAGCTGTGCTTACACTGCAAGACGTGCTTTCACTATCAGTCATCAGGTTAAATAAGAAGATCGAATATAAAGCCCAGAGGATGAATCCCAGCTTTGTCTGCTAACTGCAGGTCATCTATCACATCTCTTTTTCTTTCCCCCACCTCTTCGTTAGGTGTCGTCTTCCCGTACTTCCCCCGCCTCGGCCGCTACAACCTCAATTTCTACGACGCTGAGCGGGCATGTCGTGACCAGGATGCCATTGTTGCGTCCTTTGACCAGCTGTACGATGCGTGGCGGGGAGGGATGGACTGGTGCAACGCCGGCTGGCTGAATGATGGTTCGGTCCAGTATCCCATCAACACACCCAGAGAACCCTGCGGAGGCAAGAACACAGTGCCGGGCATTCGCAACTACGGCGTGAGAGACAAGGACAAGAACCACTATGATGTGTTCTGCTTCACCTCCCACTATAAAGGTGAAGGACAAGATTATGCCTCTGTGTGTGTATTTACCTTTAATTAACCAGGTTCCTTAAGACAGTAATCCAATAAAAACCAGCAGGATGATGGATCAGACCACTTTCACTATTGGCTGAACAAAGAAAAGTCACTCAGTGAGGTTGCCATGAGAACCTTTGTGTTTGACATGTAATTTCATTTTTTTAATTTCAAAATGAAAATTGAGTCTTTGGAAACTGCAGTGCATGTCAGCTGGAAACATGTAATTGTAGGGAAAGGATAGCAATACTAATTTTCATAAAATGATCTGTAGATATTAATGCTTCACAGAGGATCAATCCTATCATCACTGTACAGTGTCATCTGCATAGATGAGGACTTCTTCATTGTCTAAATTTTCATACACAAATGGGTTTTTAATAATGAACACTGCAGCCTTGTTACTGGACTTAAGATTATTATGTATTCTTTTGCAAACATGGTATCTTTTATATTCATATAATAATAGTAATGTAATAAATAAAATTATATTATTAGATTTTAATTTTATGTTCCTGTTTCTATCTTTAATATCTTCCTAGGTCGGTTCTACTACCTGATCCATCCCTCTAAGCTGACCTATGATGAGGCAGTCAGGGCGTGTCAAAAAGACGGCGCTCAGATCGCCAAGGTCGGCCAGATGTATGCCGCCTGGAAGCTGCTGGGCTATGACCGCTGTGATGCTGGCTGGTTGGCTGACGCCAGCGTCCGCTATCCCATCTCCCGTCCCCGCCGGCGCTGCAGTCCAACAGAAGCTGCCGTGAGGTTCAGCGGCTTCCCCGACAAAAAGCACAAGCTGTACGGAGTGTACTGCTTCAAGGGCAACAACTGAAATACAAACACATATGCAAACAACCTGCAAACACAAACATACACACATTAGCATGCACACACACACACACACACACACACACACACACACACACACACACACACACACACACACAACACACACACACACACTCCAATGAACACACTAGCAGAATGAAAAAGAGACAAATTTTGGAGGTATGAACAAACACATTCAAACTGTGATGCTTTATTTCATGGAAACCTTAAGACATTATTGTCAGACAGTCATGTTGTTGCTTTGTAATCTGGGACCTGATACTCCACAAGGGATAGTTTACACATATTTAAGGTTCATATTATTTAATCAATGCCTTTGAGAGGGGTGGGTGGGTTGTTGTGGGGGGTGAGGGTTGGAGGATATCACAGCTACAGCCATACTGTCATTCAAGAATGGACTAGGCATGTCATGTAACAAGGAACGACACGTCTGAACTGAGAACAGTTTAACAGCGAAATGTCTCATGGTTGGACTGATACTTTGGGCACTTATCTTGTTTTGTTCAAGACCAGGAACAACTACAAAGCCATGAAACTCAGCTGAAAACAGACGAAAAGAAAGACCGCTTAGATCCTCTGATACTTGTCAGATAGGAATGCAAGCCTAGCACAACCAAACTGATCTTTGCTGTCCATTCTTAACAAGGTGCTACAACTGGTACTTTGTACTTCATCATATCGTCCAGTATTTTAGGTTTTTATACAAATGTGTTGGACCAAACATCAGTCTCATCACTAAAATGAAGAAAAACAAACATCCAACTGTTAGCATTGTTTTCTAAGTATGTAGAATGTGATTATCTAGAAATGTCTTTCTGTTAATGACTATTTTTTAATATACTGTAGAGATATTTACATTATTTTTTGTCTTTCTGGCCAAACTATCCGAGTCTCTTTGGTTTACATAAAACATATAACAACAGTGGTAAAAATACAAAAATCCACAGTCCTAAAGAAGAAGAGATTAATTTTGCACTGAACATATAGAGGATGCCTAGAAAAGAAGACAAGGCAAACAATAGTTCGCCCTATCCAGCAACAGAAAATGCCTGGCATAAATAAAAACAGTACTGTGCTGCAGAGTATCCTTACTCTACAAGCCCTTTGTGGCTGTATCTGTTTGGCTTCAGCTTCAGAGCATGAATTAGCTTCAAGCACACAGCAAAGCAGCTCAGTGTACGCCTACACACATTCTATCTAGCGCCTTGATAAACTGCTATTTTTGATACAAATACTGTAGTTTCTTATAGTGAACGAGCAAAGCCAAGGCTAGCTTCATTAGTGACCTCACCGCTCCTAATGGAACTCCACAAATAAGTGACAGTGCTGACTTTGCAAACCCTACAGGAAAAACTCTAAAATGTTTTATTTTACCTGTTATCCAGAGTTGTAGGTGGTTCCGCGGTACCACAGAAGTCTGTTCTTCCCGGAACGATAACGTCTTTGCCCAAAACCAAGATTCAAATCTGACATTTCCTGCTTCGTGCTACTCTTCCTCTTTGCTAGCGGTGCTATATGGCAGGCTGCGATAGCTAGCAAACTCTAGCTAGCGCAGTCCATGGAAATTTTGGATTTTAAACGTTGGTTTTGCTCAGGGCAAACATTTGAACAGTTTTAATTTCAGAAACATAAACCACGACGAAAAATGGAAGTTGAAAACGTTTTTTTCAAATACAAAAAGCAAGATAAACAAAGCTAACAAAGTAAGCTTTGAGGCTAAAAAAAAAAAATAAAAAACGAAATGATAATGTGAAAGAAAGACAAATAGACATTAATTTCTTAATGTTGTAGTGCAGTCTTACCGGTGGAATCACACATTGAAGCTCCTGACTGGTAAAACAGCTCCACTGCCCAAAACTTTTGCAGAAGTAGATTTAGCTGTTTGACATGTTAGCTAACATGTTAGCTAAGTCAACCTGCTTAAAGAACCAGCACAGACCAGCTTCAGCTTGGTCGCTGGTTTTAGCTGCTCTGTGTAACCAGTAGCCAATGTCAACGTTGAGTATCTCGCTATGAATCAATATTAATACTTTCTAAAGCCTGAACTCATACAAGGTAGGTTGAGTGGGTAATTGTTTTCTCAATGTTTGTACGGTTTCCCTTCAGACACCGATGAAGTGGTAGCAACAACATTCGAGCGCGTTAATGCGTTAACACATTCGAACGCTTTAACAAGTTGAGAATGTTCGAATGTGTTAAAACGTAACGTGTTAATACGTTCGAACGTGTCACGGCGTTAACGCGTCGGACGCGTCGACACGTTCGAATTTGGGTGCTACCATTTCATCGGTTTCTGAGGGGAAACCCTACATATGTACAATCACTGCAAGAAAAAATACAACTCCCACTCAACCTACCTTGTATGATCCATGCTCCTGCTATGATTGGTCCGACCAAGTCTTGGAAAAAAATTAAAACAAATTCATGAACTATGCGCACTTAAAATCTGAACATTTGAAAACAAAGCAACAACAAAACAGCTGAGACAAATATGAAAAGTTTAAAAGTAAGTAACATAACATAATCGTTGGTGTTTATAGGCTACTAAGAGGAATAAGTGCAGTGTCTCATGTTGGCTGTCAACATCTAAATCTTCCTCTCAGAGTTCATGTCATCTAATGTTATAAGGTGCTGGTCTCAAGCTCATTCTGGGCAGACAGTAAACATTGTTGAAGATTCAAGCCATTCCTGTGTAACAGGTAAAAAAAAAGACCTGTTGAGGTTTACGTAGGGAACACTTAGTGACCGAGTCACAGAGTAACCTATGGAGTGCTGAAGTCACTGATGGGACTAAGCCAGGTCCTGAGTGAGCATGGTTTTCCTGGCAGCGACTGGCTCCCTGATTGCTATCTCAGCTCTGCAGGACTCAGCTCTGAACTGGCCAACCTGTCTCTGGGCTCAGCGATCAGACAGAGCAAGCCTGCAGCCAACCTGCACCAGCCTGCTGAATGAGACAGAAATACATCAAAAATACCAATAAGTCTTGCATGGAGGCACTGAGGGGCTTCTTCCATGTAAGGGTATCAGAGGGTAAATGGTGCACATTGATCAAGTGTAAGCTCACTGCACACAGTCCCAGCTGGCCCACATACTGGTTTAGGTCATCCACTTGGACCTGCAGTGTTAGCTTTACTTGGCTCCACCTTTGACAAGCCACTGAACAATCAGACTCCTGCTACACTTATCACTGAAGAACTGCTGGACAGACTAAGAATAACTTTCTGTAATAATTAGCCATAGACGATGTGGGAAATAACATTGTGGTTTTACAGAACAACAGCTGTGAAGTAAACACAGTTCTGAGGAGTCCACTGCAGAGGAAGGAAAAGATCTGTTCCTTTAAACTTGTATTATTTTCCGTTATTGTAAACAATTTCCAAACAATGTTAAGAGTTAGAGAAATATTTTGACATTCTGGGGGGGGGGGGCAACTTGTTTTTATGTTTCCGTTTGTGTTGGATTAAAAAAACAAGATGTAACATGTTTATGTTAATACATGTAAAATTTAGAGCGCGGTGCAGATTGATACCAAACTCATGTCTGTCTGTTAAATATACGGCTACAATCTGCAGCTGGTTAGCTTAGCTTAGCATAATGACCAGAAATAGTGGGAAACAGCAAACGTAGCTCTGTCAAACAGAAACAGAATCAGTCTATCATCGTATATAAAACTGACTTAGCTGGTGATTAGCTGGGTTTTTGCATGAATTAAACAAACAGGATACAGAGTGTTAATTAGTGAGCTCTAGTGGTGCAGATAATGGATTTTTTGCAACTCTGGATATGGCCATGCTAGCTGTTTCCCCATGTTTCGAGTCTTTATGCTAAGCTAAGATAATCACCTGCTGGTTTAAGGTCCATATTTACAGTACAGACATGAGAGGGTATCAATCCTCTCATATAATGCTCAGCAAAAAAGTGAATATGTATATTTCACAAAATGTCCTTCAAAGCTTTAGGCCTGGATCAGACTACACAATTTTTTTATCTTTCATGATGGTCTCCATGTCAGATTAGACAATCATAGAGCCAGAAATTCCTGCCACATTTTGGTCAGGAGACTGGCAACACTGCAAGCCTGACCCCGAACAGTCATCAGTCACGTCCTTGCGCGAAGGAGGGTCAAGAAATTCTAAACAGGTGTTGATATAACCCTCTGTCATCCTTCTGGTCAGTGTGAATTTGTCATAAGAGATGTCACACTGGGCAGGAAAGTACAAAAAAATCTTGGGGCGTCCCAGAAGCCACATCGCTGTTCTTCGATTCTGTCAAAGTGCGAGGCCTGTCGGTTGTTCCCAACGTTCATATTCAGGTCCAACGCTGGGAATTTGTTGGCCATGACAACACTGTGTCACAATCTGGCTGAGGTTGTGTAGTCTGATCCCGGCGTTAAAGAAAGGCCAGATCTGTTGGCTTTTATTTTGTGTATTGTTTGACTAACTTCATCAGGAGCCTTGTGAATAACTGCAGCATACAAGGAAACCTTAGGGACCCAAATACAAAAGGACAATAAAACAGTACATAAACTACGACTCTGTCTGCGTCTCTTTACACAGGGCTCACTGAGTTCACCGATTATCCAAAATACGTCACGACATCTTATGAGAAATCACACTGCAGTCGCAAAAGAAAATAAAAGTCAGCAAAGTTCATGTCGGCTGGAGCCGGACTGTAATTGACTTTAAGATGGCTGTTTGCAGAGGGTGCCAGGTGCAGTTCCTGGGTAATGCAGTAATGTGCTGTTTCCAAAGGGAGGGGTGCTGCTTACACAAATGTTTTCCTGACAGGAACACCAAGGCCATTCATGGTGCTGCTTTCTGTTGATTTTGTAACTGAAATACTATATGTTGCCAAAGCAGGGTACTGTTTTAGGAACTGAGTGACGACATGTAGGTGATGTGTTGGTTTTTATGTTGATTCATATAGTCCTGCTGGTTTCTAGGAGGCTGTTTGTCTGAATATGGCAAGGTCGGGTAACACAGGTGTCACGCCACCATTTATCAGCATTCCTCTACTCTGAGTGTCTATAAATGAACTTATTTCATGTTTTCTACCTCATTATAAAGGGGAAAATCCACATGTAGCACCAAGTATATTCATTTTATCCAGAGGCTGTTTGTATGATTCATGAATAACTGGTGAGTTTGGGGTGGGGTCTCTGGGAGCTCAGTTACTGGTTGCCAACATGCCTTAAGGTAAGAATCTCTTACAGTAGTGTTACGATAATCTTGATTGACTTATATGATACAACTGTTAATTAGCCTGACGTGGTCTCGTTGTTTTGATTTAGCAAATGCTAGCCATCACAAGTGGATGTAACATGAGGTGTTAACGTGATTTCATGGAGGCTGGTGTTTGCCAGCGTACTCATTATTCCAGATTTCACCTGTGTAATCCAGACTCTACAGGTCTGGAGACAGAAGTACCTTCAGAGAGCGACAGGAGGAGAGACAAGAAGACGTGGAGTTAGCAACATGCATTTATGGGATATGAATATGTACAGATGGAGAAGGAGAGGAGGAGAGGAGCACAGTGCATCATGGGAAGTCCCCCAGCAGTCTAGGCCTAAAGCAGCATCACTGGGAGATGGTTGAGTTTTAAAACCTGCTCTGTGACCTGTTCCTTCATCACCATCAACACACACACTGTAGTTTATTCTGACTCAGACTCAGCATTTAAATAAAAGTGCACAGGCAGGACAGGTTGTGTTATAAGAGTTCATATTATTGCACAAACAGCTGACAATGACACTGAAACCAGGATGATGCACATTTTTACAGTAACTTGAATGAAGAAAGAAAAAACAATGATTACACAAAAATAAGCTCTTGTGCCACAGACACAGTAAACCCCATCAACCACATGGAGTAGAAAAGACTTTAAAAATGCATATACATTGACAAACAGTATATAAAAAGAAAAATGTATGAAGAACATGGAAAAAGAAGTTAAAATGCATAAGGATCACATAAAAAAATCTTGTGTATTTTTCACATTCCCTTATTTGTTGGGTTAAAAACACAGTTTCCAGATCTGTAGCAAAACAGCAACATAACTACATCTAGCTGAGAACACCCCCAAACTCAACTCAACCATGTGGAAAATGTTCAGTAATAACCAGGAGCATTTTGGTGGTGGATCTGTTGGGTTGATTTTGAGTCACAGCACAGTTAAAAGCATCAACAGCTCGACTAACGTCGCTAAAACAAATGCAGCGAACATCTGCGACGGCAGCATCGCCGACTGAAAATGATCAGATGTTCTCTGAAACAACACGAACAGACTCTGTAAACAGCAAGGAAGTCATCATTAACAGAATCACTTCAGTTCCAATGACCTTTATTTAATATCACAGTCCATTCATAGTTTTAAAGTATACAATAAGTTAAATTCATATGGCTTCATATAGTATCTATATTATATATCCTATGATTAATAGCCACACACACCACACATTCATAATAATCTACCACCTGCTCTTTAGCTCTGTGTGCCGCCCTTTAAATCTCCCCTCTCCTTTAAAAACCTTTTCTATGCTAAAACATTTTGTACAAAAAATCTACAAGGGAAATCAACCAGTAAAAAAAGGGTCATAATAAGCAGCATGAACGGAGTGTGGACAAACTGAAACTGTTCTGCGATAATAATTTAAACTGATGAATTCATGCTCTTTATCATCAAAACTACTGGACTAACTCATAGAAAAATAAACCACAGATTTCAGTGAGTATTGTGTTCTGGTAGTGAGACACTACACTGCTGGTTCTGTATGTGCCGTGTATTAAAAAAATTAAAGGTGCCGTGTGGAGTTGTCGATCACCGGTGGTGCTACGGAGCGACATGTTGTGTGTGATGTGATGCAGAGTCCTGCTGGAGTTAACGTGGTAAAAATGCAGCAAGACACCAACAAAGGTGAGAAAGATGATGGTTGCTCGCTGGAGAACAGGAGCTGATACAAAGACGCGTAAGCAGATGTTCATATCTCTCTAATAGCCATGCTAGTAGATTAGCTCTAGCTTTATAAAATGTGCTTTACTGATGCTTTCTGATAAAGGAATAGACAGTGAATGGAAACATAACTGATGGTTCAACTCCACAGGGCACCCTCACAGTAAGATCCCACAGAAGGCTCTGGGTTAAACTGTGTTCAGACAAACTCAACACAGAATCTAAGTGTGATGACTCACTCAGTTTCACAGACCACCCGTGTGGTTGACTGTTAAACTGACCACACAGTGAGGCCATTAATGCACCAGACCTCCTGTTTGCACTGTGACGCTGCAGAGAGATCTGATATAATCTGAGCTAACTGACTAAACTCTCACTAGTGTTACGGTTCAGATCCTGGAGTGTTTGTGGACAATGTACTGGTGAAACGTCTCCCTCCTCCTCCTCCTCCTCAGAGACATTGATAGACAGTTCAGTACATTTGTCTGTCTATCGATGCCTCTGCACTGACACAGCCCGCCTGCTGTGATTGGCTGCCGCTGTGAAGCTGATTTATTAAAAACCACAAACCCAATCAGTGTCTCATCTGATCCTCGTTATTGTGTGTGTGGACCGGCACCTCCCTCTTCTCCCTGAAAAACTGCTGGACTCGATTCTGCAGAGGGATCCAGAGGTTCTGCAGGGTGCTGTAAGTCTGCTGCTGCTCTTGGGTTTGAGTGTGTTTCTGATGACTCTTGGTGTGATGATGAATGTGATAGTTGTAGAGTCTGTTCTGCTGCTCGTTGTTCTGGTTGTTGTGGCGCCGCAGAGTAAATGACTTGTGGTAAGTTGCGGCTGAGAGAAAAGACGGGAAACGTTTCAACAACAAGTCACAACTTTAACAAGTGCTGATCGTCCTACAACCTGGACGCTCTGACGTTAATACTCACGGCTCGTGCAGGTGACTTTGGGTGCGTCCCATTGGCCGTTGGCCCGGCAGCGAATTGTGGGGGCGTGTCTCTGGATGAAGCCCTGTTTACAGTGGTAGCGGAGCAGGGAGTTGATCTCGTATCGAGGCTTCATGGCCCCAAACACCCGAGCATCCTTCACCACAGGCGGCTGCCCACAGGACACTGGATGGTGGGAAACACAACATGTAAACATCTAAAAAATATTGAAGTGGTGAGTGGACCAGGTCTCAGGACACGGACTGAGACAGGAAACCTGTGCGTACCTGTTCCCTTCTTGCAGGTGAAGGTCAGGTGATAGTTGCAGGGCACGTCGTTCCACTGTCCGTCCTCGTGCCAGATCATCACCACACAGTCCTCTCCTGACTGGAAGAAGCTGTCCGGCTGGTTCGGCCTCCAGTGGTCATATTGCTGTCAGAACACAATTTTTCACTGTTTAAACTTTATTGTGCAACACTCAGTAAACACTGCAATAAACAGTAAATTATTACCCAATCCTTACAAGGACTATATCACAACTGGGCTGCCACTTCATCAAACTGAGAAATTTAAGCTGAGCTCCACGTTTACCCTGCTGCTGTCAGTGCGGCTCAGAGATGAAATCACCGCCTATCCCCATGAGATGATGATTAAACACATGTGGCTGTAATTCACAGAGAGACCAGAGAGTGGCGCTGCCGAGACGACAAACACCACAGGCTGAAACAAACCAAGGCTCTCTGAGCTTTACTGTAAATGTACGAGAAGTTTGTCTAAAAACAACACCACAAGATAATGAACACACAGACTACATGTATGTTGTTGCTCTGTATAAAACACGCACTCTGCTGAGTGTACAAACTTCAACTCTTGGCCCAGTAAGGGTGTGCCTCTATATACTGAATGATAACACATTACAACAACAGAGTCGCCCCCCCCAGTCTCAGGTTTCAGGCCCTCTGCTCTCATCAGGCCCCACTTTCACTGCGTAATTCAGCTCACATGCTGCAACAGCTGAGCGTTCCCAGCAGATTCAGTGTGTGTGAGAGTGTGTCATCATGACTAAAAACACTGACACTGACCACCGACACCAAGGAGGTGATGTGATGATGTTTTCTGCTTTAAACAGCAGAGGAGGTCAGTTTCTTTTCTGTTTGCTGGAGAAAATGAAACAAACATCTTCCTATAACTAAAAATACGTCTCATGCTGTGGTTGCTGGTTAGAGTTCCTAAATAAAATGTTAAAGCTTATAAAGCACGGCTGTTGCTGTTAATAACACATCATTACTCATTAGCTAACTAATGCAAAAACTTTAACGCTTTAGACTTCCCTCTCATTTTAAAGATGAAACTGTGTGCTGGTCTTACCATTGGTCTGCTGTCCGTCCATCTGAAGTCCCTCTCAAACATTTTGTCGTTCAGGCCGATCCACTGATAATCACTGCCCAGACCTGCAGAGGCAAAACACAGCAGAATCTAACTCTGAGTCTGTATTAATGTGAGTCATACAGAGGGGAGCGGGGGTCAGACTTTAACGACGAAAACGCAGCTGGTTGATGGATGAAGAGACGTACATGAGCAGGGTTATTACCATTCAAATGTTTCTGGAGAGAATGAGGAGAGATGGACTGTTTGTGTGTGTGTGTGTGTGTGTGTTGATTTGTCTGTTTTACAAGTTTGTGGTTTGAACATGTGTGTGGCAGCGGGAGCAGAGGAGAATCATCAGGAGTGTGAACAGATGAGAGAGCAGGAAGCAGAGGAAATGTTCAGGCCGAGCTGCTCTCGGGGATGGCACGAGTCCACGTCTTCTCAGTCAGCAGCTGAGAGGCCGTCTACATGCTGCTCAAACACCGTCAGATCTGGTTTCTCTATGGAAACTCTCTGGATCCTCTCTGTTTAAACTACGTTTTATTAGTTACTTCATCTTCCTAACACTCATCAGTGGATTACAGCACAGATGACTGGCCTCTCTCTGAGAGCACTGAGGGTTTAGCTCTACATGCATGTTTACTTACCAGTAAAATTAGGTAAATCTTTGAAAGACAAAATCAGTTTTTAACAGCCTTGGTTGACAGAGTGCTAATGACTGACAATGCTAACATGCTAATGTCATGACACTCCATCCAGCAGCTGTTCAGATATTTACTTAAGCAAACATGTGACCTTGTGGTGGTGCTACAGAACAGTTACAGGATCATCAAGGTCACATGGATTTATCCTCTGGGGACCATGAATACCTGCACCAGATTTCATGGCAATCCGTCCAGTAGTTGTGGAGATATTTCAGTCTGAACCATCCGTAGAGCTAAGCTGCTACTGTGGCTTAAAACTGATATTTTCCTTTAAGACTGCCCAGTGTCGTCCACCACTAATGACTGAGAAGCAGAAATCATCACATCAGGAGTTGTAGCTGAAAATGCACCGTGCTGATTCCACATCGCAGACTTACGATTGACGAACAGCTGCTCCTCCTGTGACAGGATGCTGGTCAGGTGGGCGCCGTGCAGCCGACACTCCCTCTCTGCAGCATCCCAGGTCCGACGGTGTGTGAAGTACTTATAGCAGTGAGACTGAAACTTCTGCCAACCAAATCCACACACCTCAGTGTCTGCAGGGAGGAGGACAGAGGAACAGTTAAAGAACTGCATCGGACAATACCATAAAAAATCACTGAGTGCATACATCTGGAAAACACTGAGTACACCACGTCTAGACTGTTTGGATAGTTGTGTATAATTACATAGTGTATGAAGGCAAGAGAAAACAAAAAGCATGCAAACATATGGTATTATATCCATATGTGTCAAACAGCTTAAATCAGATATAAACATCTGCCTGCAGTAAAATCTACTGACAGCAGTGGATAGCTGATTATTTATTATCTTATTATCGATCATAAAGTTGACTAAGTGGCCTACTACAGAGCTGTTTATAGAACAAGAGTTTACTGTTTATAGTTTATAGTCTGTAAAACAGGACATGATGTTTGCCCTAGCAACTGTTTTAAAACCACAGAATAAAGCCTCTGCATGGAGAACCACGGCAACCACATAGCAACCACCTGGAAACACCTTAGCAACCACTCAAAGATCAAACAACCACCTCGGCAACATCTGAAGGTGTTCACGCTGGACGCTCACTGATTGGACAGTTTTGGTGATGTCATCCTGCATCATCAGAGCCACATGAGGAAGTGAGTTTCTGGAGACTACACTTTACTGAACCTGATGTTTTGATTTATGTTCTCTGGTGTCACAAAGAGCCAGTCCGGTTTGGAACAAGAGTCTTGTGCTGATTATACATTATACATAATGTTGATTTGGACCCATGCTGTTGTAACAATGAACCTACTGCAGCTACACAACAACATTGATTTGTTTATTTCTCATCAAACTCTTTTGTTCAGGCCAGAGAGAGAGAGAGAGAGAGCTGAGGTCCAGCTGGGGAATAATGGCTCCTCACTGAATGAGCTCAGTAACACACAGTTGGACTTCATTAACCCTCACAACTCTCCAGTTGTCTGCAGGTCAGAGGCACACAAACAGTAACACACACAGCTAATGTACAACACACACATTTAGTTTCATATACAATGACTGTAAGCCATATAATCAGCTCTCTGCTTTGTCAGGCTCAGTAAACAATGGATGTTTTGTATCAGTGGCTTCACAATAATGTGCGTGCCAATAAAGCCGTGATGGAAAGTTGCTGTCGAGGCTTCGGGGTATTAGCCGTCGTCAGCCCTCCTCGTCTTTATAACTCCACCGCACAGCCACCTGGAGGGTCAGGTGAGGTCTCCGTGCCCGCTAATAAACGCAGAGCTGTAATCCATGACTCTCCTTCTGGCAGTTTGAAAATAGCAGTGCACTCTTCTGAATGAGGCCAGCCTAAACACTGCCTCATCCAGAAGATGAAGGAGAGCCTGACTGAGTCCGAGGCAGCATTTAACAGGACTGATTCAATGCCACACAGCTGCAGAAGCTTTCTGGCAAAATAATAGAGCAATTATCGTTTTTTTTCTGCTTCTTTCCACTGGCAGAAAACTACGAGAAGACAGCTGTGTCCCCTCTATCTACTTACGTATGTGGCTAGGAGAAACTGCACGGTGCTTTAAACAATACATATGTTGTAAATGCTGCATACGTCCTTCACATGGATACACCCTACACACGGGAATTTCCAGTTCTTATTCACCCAGCCTTCAAATGAACATAAAAAGAGGAGTGAAAAGAATTCAATAAATAAAATCATCTTTTCCATGTTTTGCTGAGCGTCTAATCTATTTTCATGCTGGCTGAGACAAAGAAAGATGTTTTGCAAACAGGACAGAATATTAATATTTAAACTGTTAATACCTTTAATTATCAGTGGTAAAAAGTAACTAAGTGCATTTACCTCTTATGTACTTTTACTTGAGTATTTTAATTTCATGCTACTTCTGCAGCATTTCAGAGGGAAATGTTGTTTTTTTATTTCATAGCTATAGTTACTGATTACTTTGGAGATTAAGAATATAAAAAACTACAATCAGCATTTAAAGTATGTGTCACTGTTAGTAAATTAAATCACCCATATACAGTGTATAAAACACCAGCATGGGCTCTTAATAATCTGATCAGAAGTCTAAGATTGATTTTAGGCAGTGAGCCAAGTTCAAATTCACTGAGAAAAATTCCAACAAAACTTTAACAATTCATTTTTACTACTTGAGAAATGATACCCTGCCCATTAAATCTGTTAGTAAAAGCAGCTGAACTGATGCACAATGCATTCTGTGCTAAAGCAGCCATGAGTTCAGTGTTACCACTCACAATAACAACTGAACTGCACCATAAAAAGAAGAATGTGGCCTTATCATTTCATTTTTTCAAACGTAATAACGTCTTACTCTCACTCAAAGAATAATAGGAGAGACACATTAAACTCTCAGCACTGAGAGCTGGTAAATTTCATGGAAAATATTAATCCCTGGAGTCCGCTTGTTTGCCTGAACCACGATTAGGTGCTGAGTAATGACTGAAATATTGGACGAGAGGCTGGAACTAATCTACTGAGGAGCCGACGCCCAGAGCTGGAGGCCAGCTCACGACCAAAGTCATGACTGAACTACATGCTGTATCCACCTGTGTGCATGTGTGTCAGTGTGCACACTGACCTACTACATGTGTCCAGATCTGTTGTAACGATGATTCCAGATTATCGGAACTTTGGTCTTATTTTTGTAGTTTTGGCTGTAATTCAGTGATCAATGATAACATCACTACAAAGAAATCTGACGTGTCAACAGACAAACTGTCTGTTGAAACCTCCGGGTTAATCAACCTTTTGAAGAACAAACAGAAGTAAACAGGAAAATTATTACTCAATTTGTCTGCTTCAGCTCAGACCTACCGCATGGTACAATATGATTTAATAATGGAACTAAGGGATAACAGCTTTAAGTGAAAACACATATCTCTGTAGGTCCTGAGATGTTAAAAGACGAAACACAAGGCTAAAAAACTAAACTCAAATCCTGAAATCCCAAATCCAGAACATTCAGTTCTGCCTCCAAATGCACTGGTTTAGATAATCTGGACAAATTGTTGGTCTGTTTACAGATTGTCTGATCCTGAGCGTCAGAATGTTTGAGTTTCCCAACCTGCTGGACGTCACTGTAACATCTGCATCATGTATTCCACTTTTGAAATACAGTTTGAGTGCAGAAAAATAAAAATTAGATGAGTAGTTATCTGTCTGAAGTCAAAATTCAGAGTATACGCTCAGAGAAGCGCTGCATGCTGCATTCAGAGGCACCAGGGGTCTCAAACTTAGCTTAGCTCATTACTTAACCTTTAGCATGGATATACAATTGAAATGAACTGATTTCACTACAATATCTTGCTGTGGTTTGACCTGCAAAGTCTGCAGTAGCACCATAGTCTTGTTCAGTGTGATTCCTGAGAAGCAGCTGACCTTGTTCACAGAGCTCTCCTGCGTAGCTCGGCAGGCAGAGACAGGTGAAGGAGTTGACTCCGTCCAGACAGGTGGCTCCGTTCAGACACGGGTTAGACTGGCACTCATCAACATCTGCAGACACACAACACAAGCCTGTGTTATTCCACATCATCTGTCTGTCAGTACGGGGTCAGCGTGGTTTGTTAAAAAAGAGTGTGTGTGTGTGTGTGTGTACCCGTTTCACAGTGCTGTCCAGTGTATCCAGGTGCACACACGCAGATGTTTTGTGCTCCCTTCTTGTAGCAGGAGCCTCCGTTCTGACACTCACTGACTGAGCACGGCAGGAGATCTACACAAACGATTCAGATGAAAACCCGTTAAAATCTGGTAACTGCATCATTAGCTGTGCTGTAATGTGGGACCAAAAAGTAAACGTGTAAAGTGTAACAGAAGAAATCACCAACAGTGGAGTTCATGTACCTCTAATATTCACAGTGCTGGCCTCCACAGAATAAGCTGAGTCAGTGCCGGTCTCTGGCTGCTCTGTGGCCACGGTCTCATCTGGTACCTTCACCAGAGAAGGGGCGATCTCTTTGTCATAGTCCACAAATTCGTCGTCTGGGAGAGGAGTGGCAGCCGGGTCGGGAGACAGAGCCCACTGGGGGACCGAGTGGGTGCTTTGATCAAAAGTGTACAAGGGCGATGTGGTGGAGAGCACTGACTGGCTTACATACTTGGTGGAACTTGTGGTGGGCCTCTCAGTCTGCTCTCTGTAGGACTTCGGTGGAGCGTGGGGGTGTGGTCGTCAGGGGTTGTGGGTGCAGGTCTGGTGGTAACAGCGGGATGTTTCTTATCATCTGTGGCAGCGAGGAAGGGATGTGTGGAGGGTGTGGGTGTGCTGGGCTCTGAGGTCGATGTGTGTGGTGAGGGTGGTGTGCTCTCCAACAGCTGCTACAGATGGTAAAACTGTAACAGCAACCTCTCCAGAAAGGTCAACCACATCACCCGCTTCCCCAGAAGCCTCCCCCTCTCCAGATGGCTGCTCTGCACCTGAGCCTGTTTCTGCGGCTGTTTCCACAGCTGGTAAAACTACAGGGACTTCTGTGACCTCGGTACCTGCTGCAGGTTGAGGCGGCTGGGTGTGAAGGGTAGAGTGAATGGGTTGTACTGTGCTGGTAAGACCGGGCGTCTCTGGTGGCTCTTGCCCTGACGCTTCGTCTTCTCCAGAGGCAGAACCCTCAAAGTCCTCAGTCTGGGTCTGGGTGGTGGTCTCTCGTGACTCTGTGTCTGGGACAAAAGTAGGAGGCTCTGTCCCCCCAATTTCAGTCTCATCTGTCATCACACCTAACTGGATGTCTGAGGCCGGGGTGGGCGACACGTCGTCTGCAGAGCCCTCCTGCATAACAACGTCAGTGCTTACGCTTGCAGAACCCTCCATGTCCTCGTAGACGGAGACCGCAGCACTGACAGGCTGAGAGACTCCGGGGAGGACTGGGCCCGATGGTGTGGTAGGGGCTGGTGATGAGACATGGGGTGTATATGGGGGTGTGGTGATGGTCTGATCATCTGGTTCTTGAGTTGTGACTCTGTCAAAGTCAGTAAAGACATAAGGAACCGTGTCTGTAACTTCATCTGGGTACGTATCTGGAGTGTGAGTGACGGCATCGCTCGTCTCCTCTGTAGGCGTCTCCTCTGTGTGGATTTCAATGACACTGTAGTCAAAAGGAGTCGCGCTTTCCTCCGTCTCCTCCTCCTTCTCTACGACAATGTCTTCTACCCGAACAGGAGTAGCTGTCTCAAACTGATCCCCTCTAGCTTCCTCTGGTCGCTCTGGTTCAAATGTCACCTGGTCGGATCAGAAAAGCAGGTAGAGTAAATAAAGGAGAATGAGCAGCATGTTTTTAAAAGGATCACTTCATTACTTGGGTCTTCCCTGTAGGTTTGTCCATCATTCCTGTCAGTGTTATTTTCATCAAGGAAAACCAACCAAGGATGAAATGTCTCACATGCATGGATAAAAATCTTACTGTTTTCATGCAAAGTGATTGGTAAAACAGAATCTCCCATCGCCCAAAACTATCTCTTCCTCAGAAGCTGTTTGACTTACTGTCTCTGCCAGGGATGTTAGCTAATGTGACCAGTACAGTCACAGATTTACGGATTCAATCAGATAAGACATGCACACCAAGATTCAAGAAGATGATTTCAGTTGGCTGTCTTTTGTGTTCAGGGGCTGTCGGCAGGAATGAACATAAATCCTCTAAATCATCTTCTAGATGTTCACTAAAGGTATGAGAGTACAACATTATCATAACTGACAGAAATGATGGACAAAGCTGCTAAAATAGAACCAGAACTATCCCTTGGACAGTACCTCATGTTTTCCATTGACAAAGCTGACAGTTGGAGGCAGGTTGATGGGCGCAGGATCGAGAGAGTCGATGTCTCCGCTGCTCTGAATGGCCTCGCTGGTTATCTGTGAAAGGTCAGTGATCTGGGGGAACAGGGACTGGGGGCCATCGACGCCGCTCACAGGCTGGTTCAGGATATCCAGGATCTGGTCAACTAGAGACAAACACGAGACAATAAGAAACAGAAAAGTCAAGTTTCTCAGTTTGATAAGTCAGCTGTTGTGCTCCAGCAGCTCGTTTCTGATGTTGATTAAAATGAGCCAAAGAGCAGATCTGGATGAACAGTCAGGTCTGTGTTGCTTATGATTAAGGTCAGTCGGTGCCAGGGGGCTGCTCTCAAACAATACACGCTTGTGTCTTTTCATTAAGACTTTATGGTACACATGGAAGCTATATTGTGGGACCTGAGTCGACCTGAGTTTCTTGTGTTATTTTGTGTGAGGACGAACAGAGACGCACGCTGTGACCGGACCGGGAGCTGCTCTTTGAACTGAACCAGTTTAACTAGTTGACCCGTGTTAGCCGCAACATGTCGGCCAGAGTCTAAAAAGCCTCTGTGTGAGTCGGAACTCGATCTGGTATGAAACAGGAAGACTTTTCATCAAAACACTCGATGCTTCAATTTGCCTAATTTCCTCGAGTGGTGGAAACAGTGAGCTGCTGGGCCTCACGTGAACCAGCACATGCTTTATGTGGTGATATATTACCTCTGCAACAGAATACGCCTCCAACATTTCAATAATAAACACAGCTCCTGGAAGATGGCACCGCTTGGCTGGGGGCAGCAAACACATGAGCACTGGAGTGAGTGTGTGTAGAAGTGTGTGAATGGAGGAGGGAAACCCAGACATGGGGCCTCCTCACGTCTACGAATGTTATTGCTACTGAAGAAGTTATTGATCATCATGAAGTCATTTAATTTCAGTTGGTCTGTACCAAGAGAAAAAATCTGGTTTGTGTTGACATCATACAGACCGACATGTAACTCGCTGATTGGACAGATCTGACCTTTTTCTTTGACATATATGAAATGAAAATGAACAGAACATTTTAGATTTTTGGAATAAAACAAGCTGGTGGAATAGATTACTGTGGACTGTGGGAAGTTGTAACAAACATGAAAATACTCAGTATATTAATTGAAATTCAGCTGCTGCCCTAAAATGATCAGGACATCCCTGTTTCTGACTGAGCCCTTCGACTTTTCAGACAGAAATGTTAATAACTTCAACCAGAGGCTCCGGCTTTGTGGCCCCTGGGAATGTGTCTGGCAGATATCCATCCATGGTGGTGATACAACAAATACATGACAGGAAAAGACGGAGAGTGTAGAGATTGTTGGATAAGATGTTAATTACAGAAATTCAGACAGCTCCCTGGAGAAAAGACAATTAAGCTCAACAATTAGAGGTTTGTTATCGGCTCTTTGTGCAGCTATTTAAACCTGGAGGCTGAACACACAGCTCTTTAGACACGGCTGCCAAAGAGAACAGAGGCTAATCACCTCATCAGACCACCAGAGGATCTTTGAGTGTGTGAGAAAGGTGAAGCTTAAGAGTCATTTGCTCTGATATATTTGACTATTCATGAAGCTCTGCTGCTCTCCCACCAGACATGCTCCGATGTGTTTACAATATGTTTAGCGACAGGACTGGCCGAGTGGAGATGACTGACTTCATAACTTTCCACATCTGGCTCTGAAAACTGTGTGTGTGTGTTTGTGTGTGAGAGTCTGTCAGCACACAAATACAAAGGTAACTGTTTCCTATGAAGGCAACAAACAATACTAAATCAACTGGAGCAGATTACTGTAAAGTCCCTGACGGCTCAGAGAAACAAGCATGAGGTCACTCTGAAAGATAAATGTTCTCGCTGAAAGACCAAAAAGTTTCATATTTCACGTGAAACTCTCTGGTCCCAAAGCACAGAAGGCTTGCAAAAGGTGCAGGGGGAGACACATTACAGCACACACTGGTAGAGATATGAATATTAGCTGTAGTTTAGTGGAGGTGATCGTCTGGAGGGGGCGAATTGGACCTAAAATCTGCCCAATTATTCTGCTGTGTGGGGCAACATAAAGGAAACTTGGACAAAACCAAACGTTTGACTCACCTGACTGATTCTTGTCGTGGATGTTAACGATGATGAGATGGAAAGGTGGTTTGGCCGACGTCTCTTCACCACCTGCAGGAAAGGCCAGCAACGGGTCGAGGTCAACTGTCAGCGCAGCTGCGGGGGTGACATCCTCTTTAAAAACCACTGCAGGTTGTTGTTGCTGCTGTTGCCCGGCGTCTCCACTGCCGACTGGGAGGCCTGGCTCTGGGGTGAGGATCTCTGAGTCGACGTGCTGTAGAGTGATCTCTGGAAGGTGCAATGGTTTCAATGTGGTTTCTACGCCCAGCTCCGGCCCTGTGGTCATCTCTGGAAGCCAGCTTGGTTTCGATATGGTTTCCGCCCACACCTGTGTTGGGGTCACCGCTGCTCCCACCTCAGTCCCACTGGAGCTGTCATCGCTGCTGCCTCCCTCCCCGCTGCCGCTGCTCTCGTCTCGGCCTGCCCCCGCTTGGCCTCCCTCCTCTCCGCCGTGGAAGATGTCAAGGTGTGCGGTCTGTGAGCGGGTGGTGGGTAACGGGGGGAGCTGCATGGGGTCCACGACGTCTCCTCTAGCTGGCACCGCCTCGACCCTGTTTACGTGAAACTGTTGGATATCGTCGTCGTCTAGGATGGGAGTGGGGGTCACGGCGGCTGTGGTGTGAGGGGAGGTGTGGGGGAGTCCGTGTTGGTCGGGTGAGGCTGTGTGTGGTCTCTCTGTTGAATGTGCAACAGGCTCTGGTGCTCTTTGAATTTCAGCTCTTTCAGGGACTAAGAGTGGCTCTGCTGTTGGAGTGTGGGGTTCAGACGTAGAGTCGTCAGGTTTGTAGGCGGCTGGAGTCATCGCTGGACTCATGGTCGTCGGCTCCGGTAGTTTGGCTGCAAGAGAGGGAAAGAGAGAAGAGTATTCCCATTTCAGTTTCTTTAAATCCTTTGTAGTAACGACTCAACCGGGAGAGTTTCATGTTCCAAGACTTAAAAAGAGAGAACTGTGAGTCATGTAACTGTCTGCAATAAGTCAAAAAATATTTGAATTAAATTATTAGCAAATATTTAGATAGTCACTTTGGATATGTGGACAGATGATTACCACTAAATCTGTTACGTTGCCATCATGCAGTCTGAATGAGTTTTAAAGTGAATGTCTGTGTGCTTAGTTGATGTTATGGGTACGGGTCGGGTTGTGAGAAGGGTTCTGAGTTTGAGCTCCTGACAGGACGGATCCATGACTGCACTGCCTGTCATCAGCAGAGAAACATGGCTGCACTGATACACAGCAGCTGTTCAGTAATGGACTGTTACCAATATTTTGGTTGAGTTGACTTTATTATCAAATAAAATGGTTTAGATCATCTGTTTAACTCTTGGTTTGGTTCACACTTGATTGAAATCATGATCAAAACTGTAAAAAATTATAACAAACTGGGATCATCCTTTTAAAACAATTCTCTCGGTTGGATTCATGTTTTTTCTGCTTCAACATGTTTTTTGTCCACATGATAATTTAAAATTCTTCCCATAACAACTTTTATGAAAGTCTGAGAGACTGAAATGTTACAGTTTCTGATCTCTGTGAGCGTCAGACTATGGATGTAAAAGGGCTGAATATCACATTTCAGACGTCTGAGTGGGTGTGAACGCTGCACCAACAAGTTTTAAAGTGGTTTCTGCCAAAAACTACACTTTGGAAAACTGACGTATCACGTTAATAATAATAACCACTGGGTAGAAAATCAATAGAAAAACATGAGGAATGCTTTGGGAAATGCTCCACAGCACTGTAAATTATATCTAATTTGTAAAGAATGGGGTGAAACATGCAGAACTCTGAGTCTGGACCACATCAGGTCCACAGCAGTTATATCCAACATGTTTACAGAATGAATCAGTATTGACATGACTCATTAAAAAAAGAAAACTGTACACTATCTGGAAAATGCTAATCACGCAGCCGTCAGCTTACAGCGGGCTATAAAAGGAAATGTGGCAGCTTTGATTTTTGAAACATGAAGTCACCTGTCAAGAATAAAACAGTCTCAGGCCTTGAGAGTGCTGAGCCAGTGGTGTCAGAAAAATAACAGTGACTGCAAAAAGGCCTGGCTGTGACCAGAAAGGCTTTATGATAGGGAAAGAAACATGCTTCTCCTGCTAAAGCCTGAATCCATGTTTTCCTTTCTACTCTAAACACACAATATTTACAGCTCTGAACAGACCATGAGGCTTTTGTGGCAAAGATCTCCTCAAAATAGTCTGTGATGCTAGCAAAGATTTATATCGCATTATGATTGAATACATACCATATGAGAAAAGACAGGAAATAAGACTCCCAAACACACACACAATGCTGCTCTTTGTGTAGGTCTAAGTGCTGAGTTCATATAGTTAGTGTCTTGGGAGTAAGCAGCAGGCTTTGAACGTCACTGACATAATGCTTTAATAAACGGGACGTAATTGACTCTCCTACATATGGATGGAGGGGAGGGGTGGGTGGGATAGGTGGGGTTCCCTTTTTCCACTCTTCCTCCCTCACTCTCTCTAACCAGAGGTGGAAAGTAACTAAGTACATTTACTCAAGTAGTAGGTGCATTTTTTTTAGGTACTTCACTTGAAACTTTCCTTATTATGTTTATACTGCACTACATTTCTGATGGAAATACTGCACCTTTTACTGCCACAGATACTCCTCAGATTAGGATTTTTCATTAAAAAATCATTTGATAAGCTAAACTCTATCCCTAAAATACTGTTAAAGATTAAACCTGTTTCCCAAGCAAACTAACTGATCGAGGCAGAAGTATTCCAGAAACTCTTTTGTTGTGTTTTGCTCAGTAAAATTCCTGTTTTTGTCAATGGAGTTTGGTGGGGATGTATAGCAGTGTTCTGGTTAAACAAAAGGATCCCACTGAACTTGAAGATGTCTGTGAGTTCTTTCTTTCCACTCTAAATTTGTGGGATGTTTAAATGACTGTTAAGAGTAACAGGTACAGTTATCCAATATTTCACAGAAAGTAGAGAAAGTCTCAGATTTATACTGTGGCCCTTTAGAGGGGCCCATCCCCTAGGTTGGGAACCACTGAACTAACAACCTAACTGTACATACATACAGTATGTTCACCTTGTTACACTTCTACTTGAGTAAAGGATCTGAGGCCACTGAACACGCTGACGGTGTTTACTGCTGATTGGCCTGCAGACTCCTGGGATTAGCTGTGTTCTGGTCTGGTCTTTTGCACTCTGAAGGAGACCCGGGCTGCGTGTTCGACCCTGCCCAGATATGATGTCATGTGTTTGGCGAGCTGCACTCATCTGGCTGGGGCTGGGGGTCTGTCCTCATACTGTCACTTTACTGTACGTTAACTCTCTCCTGCTGCTCTGCCACCTCGACTTAACGCTTGGCAGGACACATTACACAGCCTTCAGGTCCAGAAAAGTACCTTTACGCTGCCAGACGTGTGACTGTTTGCAATTATATCATCTGTAAAGCATCATACTCAAAGTGTATGATGGGTTCCTTTGTTTGCTGCATACCTACTTCACACTGCAGACTGAGCTGACCTCTCCTTCAGATGTTTGTGTTGTTGAGTGTCTTTTAATGATGATGTTACTTGTGGGAGAGCAAGGTCTGCAATCCCCCTCTTTTCCACCTTCTCCTCCCTCTGTCTGTCCGCCTGTCTGTTTGTCTGTGTTTGGGCAGGGTCCAGCTGTGAAACGTTAGGGACCTGTCCCGCTTCTGCAGTATCTGTGTTAGAGTGCAGTGAGTTGGGTTTTCCCCTCATTAAAAAAAAAAAAAAAAAAGTGCCCCACCATAAAGGAGGCAGTGGGAGTTTATTCCTCTTTTGTTTGGGGTTGTTCTCTCTCATCTCACTCTGTTACCACGTCTTTACGCTCAGCTGCTTTTAAACAGCTGCAGATTGTAGCCTGTTTGTGCTGCAACACACCTCAGAGTTTGTGTAGTCAGCTACAGTTTTCTTGAGTCGTATGTGTCAGTGATTTGGACTTTTGGATGAGGACCAGTCTGGAGCTTGTAAAACGGTGCAGGATCGACCTAAATTTACCCTTCCTGTTGTTATTTAAAATCTTCCTTTAGCCTCAACTGATCACACTCTGCTTTTATTTGTTTGTTTTTATTAAAGGAGGAAATGACTGAATCTGAAGATTGTTCAACTGTCCTTGATCGATTTCCTTATAAAAATATTAGCAGGACACTCCAAAGAGGCTGCACATAAATCTGAAGGGTCTCCAGATGATTAGCAGGATGGAAAGCACGAAACATTTTCTCCTCCAGACTTTTTTTTTACTGGATAGTTTTACCCCCTCAGGCCTCCTAAAATTATTGAAACTCATTCTGAGGGCCAAAAAAAATCCCACTGGTTAATAGAGTCTATGTATTAACCGTTGAGGTGAGTAGCCATTGCCTTATTTTTGAAGGGATAAAAGCCAAAGGGGCTGAAAACCACGCTATAAGTCATGTATTGAGGAATTATCCTTAAATAAAAGAAATAAGGTTTTATCTTTAAGTGCATATCTAGGCTCTGAGGGATTTTCCAAAGTTTTCTGTTGCACAATTTTCTTTAGCTACAAAAATAACTTTCAGTGGATACCTCTCTTATCATTTTCCAGTTTTTCGCTGATTTTTTTCCTGATACACAACCAGAATGTGCCAGAGTCATTAATCAGATATTAGTTACCAGAAATTTGTTCAGTTACTGCTGGATCACATTTTAACCACTTGTTTGATTATCTAACAGCGTCTGAAACCCCCTTTCCCACGACTCTCTGAAGCTGTAACTCGCCAACAATCATGACCACTGACGTGACTGGTCAGTTGAAAGAAAGAGAACAAGAGCGTCCAACACTATGAAAGTCTTCAAGGAGAGATTTGAAGACCTGTGAGTCATTATCTCCATTTGTACAAATCATCGTGTCAAGACTACAAAGAGGCACAAAAGCCCAGAGGAGGCTGTACTTAGAGTGTGGACATTTTTGTCTTTAGATGTGGTTGGACAACACTTTGTGAAAACTGGTTCATTTGAGGAGATTTGTTCACACTGAGGCCTTCACTTTGCAAAGTCTGGTAGATTTTCAGTATTCACACAATTTTTTTTTCCGCTCAGCCTCCTTTGTTCTCGTCGCAGAAAAAGTTGAACATTCAAAGACAGAGTCATACATGACACGTTTACATCGACTCTTGTCCTTGAGCAAGAGGTAAGACTCCAACTTTGTCAAACTTTGTTGACTAAACGTCTGACTGCTGTTTGTTTGCTGTCAGCGTTGGTTTCTTTTCTCTTGACCACCATCGTTCCCTGACCTTAACCAAGTCGTTTTGCTTTTCTGTCAGTCAGTCAAACCAGAAATCAGTTTTTATTGCAGCAGTGTGTGGTAACAGTTTTGCTGATGTCAGATCAGAAAATGCCTACCTTAGTCGTTCTGTAAGGCTTTTTTAACCATTGCTTGGAACATGAAGAAATATTTCTTCCAGGACTGCAAAGTACAATGTTTTTCTCACATAAAGAGAAAAACTTAATACAACTGATCACAGATTTAGCTCCATGTTCAAAAACACCACTGATGTCTGTATATCACCTTCCTTCCATCTGATTTTATAAGCTCCATCCAGGAGGTTTCAGGCAGTCGAGGAGAATCTTACCTTTGAAGCAGAAAGCTCCGTGCTTGTCTGTGGGGTCTGGGTAGCCGGTTTGGTTTTCGTATTTGTAAAGCGTGCGAACGCCCAGCAGACCGCCTCCACACTGAGGCCTGGGGACGGTGATGGGGTAGCGGACGCTGCCGTCGGCCAGCCAGCCGTAGTCGCACCGGTTCAGCCCCTGCCCTCCAGGCAGCGAACAGCTGACCGGGCGACGCCAGCACAGCATCGTGCTTCTCGCACTCCTCTCTCGCCTGCTGCAGAGTGAGCTTATCGCTGAGAGATGGAGGGTAGAAGACCTCACCTTCACACAGAGCACACACACAGGAAGTCACAGGTTTAGTAGCGTGGTTATGGTGTGGAAGTACTTTGGTGATTTATGCTTGTTAGGTTTAGAATGAATGGAAGCTGCCTGCATTTAGTTTATTTTTGACCTTACAAAGAGCAGTTCACAGAACAAATCTCTCTCTAGAGTTTGGTCAGTTGTCACAGAACTTCTGTGAGCAGATTTCTGCTGTTGCTGAAGATCATGCAACATGGCCGAAAGCTTCAGGGCAACAATGAGCTTAGTGGACCTTCAGTGGAGATTGTGTCTTTGCTTTATAAACAGGCTGTTTCCCCCTGCTGTCAATCTTATGCTAAATATATCTGCTCATGCTTTTGTCTTTACCGTGTAGTTTGTCTACGAAGCAGTACACATCGTATTTCTCTGTGGGGTCGCGGATGCCGTACGTTCTCACTCCTGGCCTGCTCATCAGATCACCCAAACAGCCGGAACGAGGCAAGGTGATTGGATATCTGAAAAAAACAATGAAGGCAGCACACAAACTTTACTTCTGTCAACATCTGGGCCTCTAAAATGCAGATCACTATGACACATTAGGAGGAAGATTTTTGCAGTTAACATGGCAAACACATGAACACACACCTGACCGACTGGTCGGCGAGCCAGCCTGCGTCACACTGGTCCAAGCCGTCCTCAAAAGCAGCCATCAGTTGTTCAGGTGAAGCGATGGAGGCGCCAGCAGCACGACACGCATCCACAGCTCCAGGAAAGTCCAGAGTGTAGCGGCTGGTCCTCGCTCGGTAGTGGAACACAACACCTGGATGAAGATGACAAACAACACTTTTTACCAGAGGAGACCCCTGAAGGGCAGCGACAGATCTGACCTCCACTGTAACAGTAAGATAAGATAAGATACGATAAGATAAACCTTTATTAGTCCACCAATGGGGAATGACATAAATACAAGTAAGGGCAAGATAAAAACAAGATAAGGTTATAAAAAATCAGTATAAAAAAACAGTATAAACATGACAATGTGATAAAAAATATTAACAGAAGAGCAATATACACAGGACTTTATACATAGAGACAGAAAATGAATACAGATACTGCACATTTGAAAATGGAATTTCACACAGTGAGTGACTGTACAGTGAGTATTTTGTACATGAAGGTCAGAGTTACTTTATACACTGAGCTGCAGTGAATCTCAAATATTTCTGGGCTCTTGCTGCCAGAGTTCATCCAGTGGAAACCCCACAGTGTTTTGTGGAAGATTATCCGTCAACTGAGCCAACCGCTCGCTCTCAGACATTTACACAGATTCCACATTAATAGTGAACAGGGATCTTTGTTCAGCAGCTCCAGACAAAGACACTCCCTATGAGAGACACACAACTCTCCATTTAACAGCTCAGCCATCTATTCACATCCTCCTGCAGCGCTGCCAGGATATCCTCGTAAGTTGGAGAAATAATCCCCCCATCCATCCAAAAATAAAGGAGCTAATGACACAAGACAACAGCTACATATAGTCGGAGGATGACAGCTGAAATAGCTGACTGGTTTGTATTTCTCTATAGTGTCATGTAATGATCTGGATTCTCTGTTGCTGGAGTGCTTCAGTTTGTCTGGTGTAATCCTGAGATTTTAATAATCTACTGATGCAACATGGAAAAACTCCAATAATAATTCCTCTATTTAGGGATAAAGTTCCCATAATGTTGAGTTTTGGGGATGTAAATAAGCAAATGTAAATCTGCTGAATTAGCTCTGATCAGCTCCTGTCTGCAATGAACCCATGGATGTATCTATCACTGGATTACTGTGACACTGATGAAAACATGAAATCGTGATTATTCTCAGGCAAGTTCTGCAGTGATGAGGGGCGTCTTGCATCTGCATGCACCTGTCCCTTTCACCTCACACAGCACCTTTGTCTCCGTCTCAACTCTCCCACGCCCCCCGAGGGAGGTACCTCACAGTTTGAAAACCTCCTGTGTAATCTGATGTAATTTTAAATCATTATGGATGACAGAGGAGATGGATGATGGCACAAGGGAAATATACTGGAGGAACAAATTTCCTCATAGTGGCCAAGAGGATGATAGTAAAACAACCTTTTTTATGTGACCTGTAGGCTGAAGCTTTTTAATTATAAGATGATTTATGAGGTGATGATATGTTGGTGTTGTGTTTTGAGATTGTTATGCTGCCCCCCAGTGGCCACAAAAGTGGGTGAATGTCCAGACTAGGTAGGGCTGCAGCAGCAACATTTCTGAAAGGATCTATTATTCAAGAAAAGTAACATAAACCACCGAGCCCTGACTCAGATCTTCTCTGTGGGCTCATCTTTCACTCAGTTACCTGACCCATTGTTAATATAGAAATATTAGTGCAGCTGTAAAGAAAACAGCATACATGCACAGGCGTGAATCAATACTCAGGACAGCGCCTTCTCCTCTGAAAACATCAGCGAAGTCTCTGCCAGCTGCACACATCTGGATTCAGTCACTGAACAAGTTTGTAGACTCTTGATATTGACTGCTAATTTGACCTATAAAAGTGAGGAACTGGCAGAAAGTATGTGCATGTGTGTGTGTTTAACTCACCGGTGACGTTGAGGCTGACGGTGTCTTGAGTATCCTCCATCCCGTGCATCACCTCACAGCGGTACAGCCCTGCGTCACTGGCCCTGAGTTTCACTATCATCAGAGAGGCGTCCCCGATCGACAGCGGGTGGCTGGCCACTGACACCCTGTTCCTGTACTCCTGGCCCACCTTGACCACACCTCCCTGGGCCACCAGCACCACCTTCTCCCCCTCTCCCTCCAGCTTCGTCCACTTGATCCTCAGCAGCTCCTCAGGACTGGGGGTTTGAGGAGCGTTGGGGAGGAGGAAAGGTGCAGGTGTGGGAGTGTTTGTGGTGTGTGAGGGGGCGTGGGTCAAGCTGCTAGGAGCAGGCGGCATTATGGAGAAGTGACAGGGCAGCACCACCCGGCCCGCCAGAGAACCAACTGCAGGGGAGTTCTTCTCCATCCTCATTGAGTGTGATGGTGCTGGAAAACAGGAACCTGCATAAGTGTGTGTGTCATAAGGGTGTATCGTACAGTCTATGGGTGTAACACAAAGCTACTGTCTGTGTCTGTTTACATCACAAAAAATAGAGTCACAGCAGTAGTTGTTACAGAAGCTCTGTCAAAAAATATTAAATGAAAAATACCCCAGATATTTTAGCCATTTACCTAAATTAATCACCAGACTCATAAAAGCTGTTTAACTGTTGATGGTCCAAGTGGAAATGAACTGTGCTAACAGAGCAGGACTTTTTAACATCAGGAAAACACAAGATGGAATTGTATTTAGTCTTATTACATGATTTTATCTTTAAAAACTGCAGGTTGGTTTGATTAAAGAAAGAGGCACAGATGAAAATAAAGTTGGTCTAAAGTGTTAATTAGGAAAAATGAGGAAACTACTGGTAAAACGAGTCTGCAGACATGCTAGCAGCTCGGACGCTAGCTAATTTGAAAGCTAATACCAACATGCTAACAAGCTAATTCTTGTGTGTTAGCATGCTAACATTTGCTGATTAGCGTCGGGAATGTCATCAGTATTTGATCAAAAACTAAAGTGTTTGACGGATTAAAATGTAACCTGGTGGTTGTGCTAGGAGAAAATATTATTACAAATTCAATTAATGCACAAGAACAATATTTTCTGTGCAAAATTTAATCACTCAGATGTTTTGGTCTGAACCAAAATGGCGGTTTTAGCTTAGCTAAAAACAGGCTAAATTAGCTAGCTGTTTCATATCGCATTTTTCTTTAGAAAGGAGGTCATATGTGCAGTTAGGCTGGCATAGCGGTGCAGTAGTTAGTACTGTTACCCCACAGCAAGAAGGTTCCGGGTTCGGTCGGGGTTTTTCTGGTTAATTGGTGACTCTAAGTTGGCTCTAAATTGACTCTATGGGTAAAGCTAATAAATGGATGGATGGATGACGTCAAAGGCACTACCTAGAGACGGAAGCCGTGCAGCGCGTTCATAAACATCAACACTGCAGCCTAGAAAAACATAATTAACCTGTTAGCTGAACTAAAGTGCATTATACTAAAAAGAAATCAATTGTTCCCCATAGACAAAAAACAGTTAAGATTTAAAATAATGAATAAATAAAAACCCTTTAATTAACAATAACACAAAATCTGGAAGTTTACTGAATGTCTGAGCGTGAAACATTCAACAATCATCCAGATTCATTTGGTACTCAATGAAAAAGTCTGATGATGATGAGAAGTTTGAAGTCATAATGTGCATCTTTTACAGACGTTTATCCTCATTAGACATTGTAGATGCTGCTCAGTCTTTGTATGATGCCTGTGTTTTCATTTGACTCAGTTGTGGCTCTGACGTTTGTGCCAATGAGACAGTGTGTGTGTGAGTGTGAAAAAAACTAAACTTGCTTCAAAAATCAGGATATTTTCATATGTGTTTACATCCTGACATGAAGCAGCTTGAATGAAAAAAATAAAAATGATTGATTTTTCAGACCATGGAAGATTGGCTGCAATTTCTCAATATTGGCAGCAAAAGAAAGCAGCAATCAGACTCTGGCCTGCACAGTCTGCTGCGACAAAAGATGCAACACACTCCATGTGAATGAGTGTGATTAGTGGAAAGCTTGTCCTCAGAACTGATGTACAACTGCTGGAGTAATAATCACTTTCCACTTTGTCAGTCTTGGATCCTGTAACCTGGCACATGTGCTATTACGCCTACGTAAGCAGAAGGGCATGAGGAGAGGAAGAAAAAAGCCCGGTGACGTAGTTCAGTTTCAGGCTTCACATCGTTTCCTGAGGAGTGGACTCACCTGGTTGAGGACGAGCAGAGCACAGACACACCAGACAGAGCAGGTGTGTGAGGATGTGAGGAATCATCTCAACACAATCTGTAGGAAAGGATGCAGGAGTCAGTGATGCACCTCATGAAATGATTAAAAACAGTAGCTGCTGTTTGGTGTCACTCATGCAGCAGTGGAGAGTAAAGAGGATTTTATACTTAAGAACATTTTGAGGTACTTTACATAAGTATTTCCATTATCTACTACTTCATACTACTGCAGCAGACAATAAGTGTCCTTCACAGTTCGAGGTGACGTTAATGTCTGCAAATGTCTTTGGTCCAAACAGCTTCCAAAATCCCCCAAAAATACACTGAAACAATGAATCAACTATCAAAATATTGCTGATTAATTTCCTGTTCAACTAAATAACTGATTAATGTTACAGCTCTACATCTGAGTACTTCCCCCACATCACATTACATGCACTTACTCTGTATGTTTATACACCTATAGCTGAAAGTAATGCAGTGTAATACAACAGTCCTGCTGTGGCTGTTTCTATTATTTTGTCCACCCCATTTATCAGTGAAGCTAAATAACAGAATATAACAGGATTTATTACAGGACTGTTTTATTAGACTACATTAGTTTTAGCTCTAAGTAGGCTACCTAGTATCAGTAGAAAGTAACTAAGTACATTTACTCAAGTACTGTACTTAAGTTCAGTCTTGAGGTACTTTATACTTCTACTGCACCAGATTACACAGGAAAACATTGTAAGCTACTTTTTACTTCACTACAGTTACTTTAGTTACTCATTACTTTACTAAACGACCCAGTTAAAGCTGAAGACATTCAGCTGATGATACTCGTGTACTTTCCTTTAGGTAAACGTTTTGCAGCAGGCAGACTGACGAGTGAACTCACCTACTGACTGTGTAGAAACTCATTTCATGACTTTAAATTCAGATTTAGTTTATTTCTGTTTCTTTAATCTGACATTAATGACGATGAAGCAAAAAGCTGAGAACGAGTCCAGATGTGTGGCCACAGCTGCGGTGATAAGGCTTATCAACTGATCAGCTGTCAGTGGATGTAAACGGACCTAATTGGTCCTAAGTGTCACTTTTATCAATGAGCCTCTTATCATTTAGTTTTATCAGTGTGGGAACATTCCTGCCCACCCAAAAAATCTGCTCCTCCGGTGGCAGTCAGGAGGAGAGACACGCAGAGCACAGCATCAGCTGCAGGAACATCTCTTCAATGTTTCCCTCTGAAAATCCCTTTTAATAAATCTCATGAGTTTTAAACCGAATTCTGTGCAGAAACTTCAGCGGCAAATTGTTTTTAAAATCATTCTCTTACCTTCTAACTCCTACAGAAAAGTCCGAAAATCCAGTTGGCTCGTGTCCGGTTTGTGACTGAAAACTTTTCCAAACCAAATTCCCGGAGGTCCCAGATGAACAGCAGCGTGTGAGCGGTGCAGCAGCAGCAGCAGCGGCTCCTCTCTCGGTCCGGACCTCTTCCACCTCTCAGCACTGGCTGCAAGTTCAAATCCACTTGACACCCGCTATTATCCAGACATTATGGGAGAGGAGGGGCGCACATGCAGCTACGTACACCGCCCATCGGGGTGTGTGTGTGTGTGGGGTGGGGTGGGGGTTGTGAGAGTGACAGAATGAGGAATAAAGTGAATGAGACAAAGAGAGGGAGGTGTAGATGGAGGAAGTGAGAATGGGGAAAGCCCGAGTGACAGAGACACTCACTGTTTACCTGCAAGATATTAAAGGCTCATTCCACTGATTTAAAGTCGCTCCTTCTTCGAGCTGGGAGGAAGAGACAGAACAGAACCATCAAAATCAGAGCAGCAGAGCCTGACCTTTCACCTCTGCTTTGGCTCAAGCTCCAAAAACACTGGATACTACATTTCCCACAATGCATCAGCATATTTTCACTGATAAGTGTGAATCTATTTAACACTTTTCTAACAACAGACACACGAGGCTTGCGATTGTTTCAACTGTTTTCCTGTCAGTTCTAAAGACTACAATACCCATAAGCCTCAGCTGTCCTTACTGCTGAGAGGCAGCTGAGTCAGAGCTGCAGTTCAGTGTTTATTTTATGTGAAAATAAAATGATTAAGGATTTTAAGCTCAGTGATTGGATATTGATGCTAAAATGCACCATGGGAGTCATAGTTAACTCGTGCCTTTGATTTCAGAGAACTAACGCTGGCTGCTGCAAAACGCCTGACCAAACAATGAAACCAGCAGCAGCAAATCATTATTCCCTGCACTTTACCAGATGAGGTAAGTGTCTGTCAGTGTGTTGCTTCAACTACTGGACAGATGATGAAATCTGGGCAACGAAAGTCTGCTGGAGTAACAGAGTCATGAGCCTCATGAGATGCATCACATGATCAGAGCTGATAGAGGATCGAGATTCCTCCTGAAATTGGTGGAGTTCCTCTTTAAAGATCGTTTGAAAAAGACAGTGTGGTTTATTGGTACAAATATTAAAAAGACAAATTATAGAAATCACAGTTCATGAAGCACAACAACACGTTCTTTTTACGATTCTGTAAAACCACAGACAGGTGACAGGTCGAAGGAGAAACTGGTGAAAACTGAATGTTGTGGCCTTCACAGACTGCAGATCTGAACCCAGCTGAATCTGTGTGGGTGGAGTGATGAGTTAAGACAGTGCTCCCCACAAGAGCTTTCACTGAAACCACCAGTCTGTGGTGTGGGTCGACTGCTGGTGGAGAACATGATGGATGTGTAAACATCAGTCTCCTGTTCAGTGTTGCCTTATTTATCAGCTCAGCTGCTTCCTTTTCTTCACCTAAAGATGAAGCTCCAGTGTGTCAGAATAAAAGTGTTAAAATAACAAGGACTGACATTTTACTTTTCTCTTTGGCTTGTGAGCAGAGATGGATTCACACACGTGTTGGTGAGATGCAGAGCACGCACACGTTTTACAGTCTTGGCAAACGTCATGCTTATACACTGTAATAAAGAGGAGTGCTGCTAACAGTTTGTAAGGTTGGCACAAACCAGTCGTCCTGGACACTGATCTGACGCCACTATCAGCAGGACACCGTCATCCGTCTGCGCCTCCAAAACTCATACAAATCTGTGTTTTGATGTGGCAGCGCTGTGGTAAAGGATCGGTTGGTTAAAGGCCGTGGTTTGGATTAAAATGACGACCAGATTGAGAGCAGGGAACATTTCTGGTTACAGTTACATTAATAAACATGTGGTTAACGTTGTGAAATGATCGTGGTCACGCTCTAAAAAAAAAGGGAAAGGAACATCGGTCTCTGGTGTTAAAGGCTGATGTTTTGTTGACCCATCAGTCCACCGTCACCGTCAGAGAGAATTACTACGGCTGCTGCAAGAAGCTGTCACCTGAATGTAAACAGATGTTGTTCTGAGGAACTCAGATTCGTTCTTCTTGAGAAGAGGTCTCTTTATCTTTGCAAAACTTTCTGACTAATAAAAATCATCAAAAGTCACATCTTTTAGGAGAATAATGTTCTTCACACCTGGAAAAACACTTCATGTTGAGTTTTCCATTAACTTGTCACCAGTCTGTTTGCTGTTTACCGGCACAGTTCCTTTGAAATAAGTTAACTGACGTCCCTGAGCCTTAATCCATAACTTCACTACAAAAATATCAGAGCTTTTATCAGTATACATCAGTGCTGGGATCATGTTTATCTGAAGGGTCAGAAGTCCTCAAACAGGTCCTCTGCTGCTGAACATGCTGCCACAGCATCTGCAGAGCGCTGGGGAGTCTGCTGCTTACTGGATCCTGCAGGGGAGTCACTCCTGCAACACACACACACACACACACACACACACACACACACACACAGGTCAGTGGGCTAATGAGGCTGGTTTACAGGAGAGTTTTCCTGTTGAGACGGGAAGTGTATCATGTGGCCCATAAGGAGCGAGACAAGAAACACATGGGCAACTTACTTTTATACCTGTGTGTAGATAAGTGTGTGTGTGTGTGTGTGTGTGTGTGTGTGTAATTGTGGCCCAGCACCTCCCCCACCTTAAGTGGTCTACATCAAAAACTACACCCGACTACCTGTGTGTGTTACCACGTCAAGCTTCTTGTTGTTCTCTGGTCTCTGCTCGTATACTCTGCCTTCACTTGAATGCAGCATCATGTGATGTTTAAGAGCAAGAAAAGAGAGTTTCAGAGAGATACAGAGGATGAAGGAGGGATGAAAGGAAGCAGAGAAAAGAGGGAGAGAGGGGATGAAGGGAGAGAAACAGAGGGACAACACGAATGTAGTCCAACTGGTCAGCAATACTTTCTCCTCAGAGGAGTTACCTGTTCAGACTGATCCCACTCTCATGTCTGCACTGTGAATATGAGGCTACAGCCAGCAGCTGGTTAGCTTAGCTTAGCATAGAGACTGGAAACATGGGGGAACAGCTAGCCTGGTTCCGTCCAAAGGTAACAAAACACTGATTAACACCCTTCACCCTACACCATTTCTGTTTGTGAAGATGCAAATAATGTTAATGACCTGAAAGCATGCGTCGTCGTACAGTTAATTTAACGCAGATATAATCATGAATCACTCAATCAAAAGATTCTAGAGCTACCGTCAGCTTCACTCTCACCGCTCTCCCAGCGTTGTTTTCAGATACACTGCTGTAAAAAGCCACTGTCCTCTACCAGAGAGACTCAGAGCAGCTGGTGAACACAGTGGGGCAGTTAGCAGCTAAAGGGCCAGAGGTTTCCCTCAGACTTGTGTTTACGCTTTTACTGTAGCTGGGAATAAAAACCTGAAGAGGCAGAAATGGAGGGAGTGAAAAAATGAGCTGGCTGAACAAGGTTAACAAAACAGAGCCTCTCTGAAGCCGTTCTCCTGCTGTAAACCATCTAACACTGAGCTCCTGTCACCTTTCACCCTCCTGCATGTGTGAGTGACTAACTGACCTGAATCTGAAGTGACCGGAGGACCACCCACAAATCCAGAGCAGCATCGTGAGCTTTAAGTCACAAGTTGCTTTTTGAAGAGCTACAACACGTTATGGAGTCAGACGTGGCCGATTCTGCTTCTGAAAGGAGAACACAGGATGGTAGACTTTCTCCCTGCGATCCAGCCTGACTGTACTGATAATGACCTGAACGGAGAACGAGAAGAAAAGGCCGGTGTGAGAAAGGAGAAGAGAGGCCCTGAGCTTGTTTAAATCATTACCAACTGTATGACAAACAGCACCGCGCTGCTGGAACCAGTTAACAGGAAACAAGAGACGTGTTCAGTGGAGAGGGGAAGCTGGTCTACGCTGCCACGAAGGACCACCAGAGACTTCCACACATGGCAGAGGGGGACGTGACGAGAGCGGTTTCAACCCTGAGAGGTGAGGTTAAGCTCGGGGAATCGGGCGCAGGAGCCCCCACACGGAGCCGGTCTGGTGACATACCAGAGCTGCAACATGTACACCACCTCTGTGCTGGTCTGCGGCTTAAGATACTAAACTGAGGTTGAGTTTGGACCGAGCTGGACCGAGGGATCAGTTTCATATAAATGAACAAAAATGAAACCCAAAGCTCTATCACCTAAAGGTTCAGTGCACCACATTACAACGTTTACTCTGCTCATGGTTTCTCCATGAAGGCAGTGTTGGCTTTAGCTGCCCAGGTGAGCAGACATTTGTCCTCCAGCACAGAACAACACAGCTGAATAAGATTAGTAAAAAGGAAAAGTCTGGGGTTTTTGAACCAAACGACTGATCTTCTTTGGAGTCGGTGCAGTATCGATCAAGAACGATTACAGAGAGCCTCATATACAACATACTGTGCTGATCCCAGTATGAAGCAAAATGCAAACACACAGTTAAAACTGTACCAGTCCCATGTCTTGTAGTGATTATCTGTGATGGCTAGGAGCGATGTTTGATAGTTTACAGAACCAGTCCCTGTGAGAAGGAGAGAGAGGGTTTTGCTGTAAGTTTCTTCTCTTTTCATGGGAAAAACAATCCTTTCAGTACACAAACACTTAGATCTAAAGTGAACAGGAACAAAAAGGAGAATTTAAAGGTCACAACAACCAGATGTTTAATTCTAAACTTAAAACTTGACTCATTTTCGAAGGAAGCGTTGAACCGAGAGCTCCATAAAACAGATTGTTTTTTTAAATGAACAGCTTAACGTTTATTTTGGGAAATACACTTTTTAGTTTTCTGTCAACGAGTGAGATGAGAAGATATTGGTCTCATGTCTGTGTTCAGTACAGAGCTGGAGACAGGAAATGGTTATCTTAGCTTAACATAAAGACAGGAAGCAGAGGGAAACAGCTAACTCGGCTCTGTCCACAGATTAACAACACACCTATCAACATCTGTAAAGCTCACTCATTAACATGTTGTATCTTGCTTATTTAATCCACACAAAAACAGAGGTGTTTAAATGATAGCGTGTGGAGTTCAAAGCTGGATTTCTACGTCTTTGTTAAGGGTCTACGATGTACCGACGGCGGCTACACGTGCAAACGCCTAAAAATGTAATTATGGGCCTTCAACATGAACAGATAGGAGGAGCATTTATGAACGGTTTCCTCCATGCTACAGAGTCCAGCTCTGTATTTAACACCCTGATAATCAAGCTTATCTCACTCTTATAAAAGAAAAAAAAGCAAGTGAGTGTATTTCGCAAAATATTGAGCAATCCCTGTAATTAGTCATCCCTGTCAGTCTGTTCTGTTCATTTATTTCTCTGCAGGCTCTCTCACCGCCTCGTTCCCTGCTCCTCCTCCTCTCCGTCCTCTCTGTGGACGACCTACATGCAGAAAAACATGGAGGTAACAGAGGAAGGTGAACGGGTTGAGTAGTGATGGAAATGGCAGAAACAATAGCTGGGTGTAGGACTGCCAACAGCTCTAACCCCCCACGTTAGCCACCTCAGACAAAGGCCTCTCTTTTGCAGCCACTGTTTGCCAGCTCGGTGGGGGGGGGGCAGCTTCTGCAGCGATCAAACATCCAACCACAGCTGCTCATTGACTCACTGCTGCTTCTTGTTGTAGCAGTCAGAGTTGGTAATAAGCCGGTAATGGGCACCACTACCAACTACTGACAGCAGCTGGGGATGGATGGCACCACTTACAGCCATCTGCATGGGGCACAGTCGCTGGCACTCACTGGAGCTTGGACACAGTATATTCCCCCTCTGTTGGACGGCTACAGAAACAATGTCAGATTGAGACATGTCTTTGGATTAATTTCTAAATGGCCACATCCAAAAAGAAACTGGCAAACGGGAGATACGGGGCACAAGAGGAGTAGTATTGTGAGGCTTTGGATGTGCAGCAGCAGGGCCTCAGAGCTGTGTGATGGTCTGACTCGGAGAGTAGATACAGCTACTATAGACACAACAGAGAGGAGAAAAGAAGAAAGTTGTTTCTTTGAGACCAGCGATTGGCTTTGGCTTCTCAGTTCACATCCTAGACCTCCCTCAGAAATCCCCCTGCTGCAGTGTTCAGACCAGAGAATAATGGCATTCACCAAAATCCAAGAAATGAAAGGTCTGGTTAACCAAACTATGAGAGAAAAACACATTTTCTCACTTACATCTGGTCATATGCAGAGCAGCGGTTTGAGGGCATATTCTTGGAACGACAAAATGAACAATATTCTAACAAGCAGCCAGTAAAAGCGACACACAAGGTAACACACACGAGCTTAGGTTCGCCCAACAGTGTATTGCACAATCTGTGCCTCAAAGAGCAAAAATAAAATAAAACTGTGTGGAGAGGGAAGTGAGAACCAGCACTTTAATATTCCTCTCATACCACGATGTGAACTGATGCAGCCTCCTGATGTTTTCCACGCTCTCATTAGAGGAGCTGCTGTTCACATAAAGTCCAGAGTGGAAGAGGTCTTTCCTCCCGAGGCTAACTCTCTACCATCAGCAGCTGGCCTGCCTACAGCCACGGCAGCATGTGTTTGTGCCGTTAAAGAGATAGAGTCCGATAGAAGGGACAGAATCATGAAGCGGCTGAAGCCCGGCAGCAGGAATCCTAAACCTGCAGGACAACGCTGGTCTTTTATCACCAATAAACCGTGAGAGCTGAATTTGATATTCCCTCTCAGAGGAATGTTGTAACTGTGATAACGCCCTGAAGGTGTGCAGCTGGGCTTTTCTCTGTGCAGGTAACAGGAGGGGACAGGAGGGGAAGCTGGAGACTGATGGTCACACACCTTCTGTTCATCTGTCCTCCTCTGAGCTCAGTGACGTAACGACAGCATTATCTGACTCCTGTTCAGTCTTCTGTGGAGAAACATGTCATACATGGAGCTGAGTGTGAGGTGACGTGTTTAGTCTTAGTGATGAAAAGTGTCTCTCTGACTGAGTGTTGACCATCAGGGCTCTGAGCTCATGTCATCACCTGCTGCATCACTTATGGTTCCTCTTTTTTATATCTTTCAACATTTTTAAAAACGGTTTAACTCCTTGTTTTATTCCTTCTGTTCCTTACTTTGGTGTGTTAGCATGCTAACATTTGCTAATCAGCAGTAAACACAAAGTACAGCTGAGGCTAATGGGAATTCTGCAGGTATCTGGTCATTAGGATTCATCCTCTGGGGAACATGAATCTCAGATATTTCAGTCTGAACCAAAGTGGTGGATCAACAGACCGGTGCTGCCATCTCTAAAGTAAAAACACAGTAAAACCGTGCATGTGGCTCATTTTCACTGAGGGATTAATTTATGATGAAAATATTGGTGATTAGCAGCTTTAATGATCAACAGTAAAGCTACAGTAATGTTCCTTTGTATCTACACACTCTGTGGATGTTCACGTACATGAATCCTCTGTGAAACACACACTGTGCTGCAAAGCTCTCCACATTGCTTCACATATTCACGTCACTGATTGTGTTGTGGTCAATCAGAGGCTTACAACCGACCGCTACCATACGAATGAGATTAGCTCTGCTGCCACTTTAGCCTTGTGTATACTTCACGTACGGCTCAATGGCAATTTGGGGGGCAACCTCCAACCACGTGAATGCTTGGGTCCAAAGGTTAAAATCGTAGAGAGCCGCTGGAGATTGGGCGCAATTACCCGACGTAAAGAAGATCCCTGACAGGAGGAACTTTATGATGTTTGATTTTCCCATTCAAGAGGATACTGAGGGGGGAGGAGGAGAGGGAGAGGAGGGGAGGAGGAGGTGAAGGCAAAGGAGAGATGAGACAAAAGAGATGAAATGATAAACATGAAGCAGCTCCCGGTGGATACGATCATCTCTACGTCTTCTGATTTTTGCTCCACAGTAAAAGAGGGAGGTGTGTTTTAACCCACAACAATAAAGTGAATTGTTTGTGTGTGCTATTTTAGGTTGGAGATGTCACACCCTGGCTACATGAACAAATTTAGGGATCACTGTATGAAGAGTTTATGAGCGACGAGGCCTGTAAACTGCTCCAGAAAGACATTAACTGACATCATAAAGCAGGAGGCTGTTCTGTAGGAGGAACTACTTTTCACACATTGTCAAAACAAACCACAGCAGCACAGACACTCAGACGTTAACGACGTTACATATGTTCTGGCTGGTGAAGACAGACTCGTACCTCTTTTTCTGGGAGGTCTGCGGGGCCGGGTCCGGGGCCCCGAGGTGACGAAAGCGGCGTTTGCGACTGGGGGCGACGTCCGTGATGTCCTTCAGGCTGTCGTCCAATGGACTCGGCAGTAGAGGACTCTGAGGAGAGACAGAGCCAGTCAGGGTTTCTGTCCAAACACTCAAACAGAGACAGATGGTATAAATAGATTTTACACTATTATCTCCACAGAATTCATCTTGCAATAATTATCTCAGATCACAGCGCTTATTTCTACTCCTGCACAGACACAGACGGGAGAGAAAGACTTTTCTGTGCTTCAGCCATCAACAATAATCAGCAAAAGGAATTCAAACTGAGGAATCTGATTTCTCTGGCAGAATCAAGACTATTAGGAATTCTAAATGAGTCCTTTGTTAATTGTATCTATTCATAACCTGCTTTATTCTGTGTGGATGACAGTGTTGGACTGTTAACTGGTCCAGACTGAAATATCACAGCAACTATTGGATGGACTGAGAAACACGAACAAAAGTAAATGCTTAGTCGATAATAAGAAACTTTTGATTAATGCTGCAAATTCATGTGTTGCACATCATTTAATGTGCAACATGGTGTCAGTAATGGTATTTTACCCTACAGTTAGTTCTGTAAATGCTTTATTTCTTTGTGGCTCCATGTTGAATCTGGAAGAACTTCCCAATTCAGAAAATGAGACCATAAGAGGAGGATGTGAATGGAATGGAATGATTTTTTTTATTTCGTCATTCTTCTACAGTTTGAGAGACGGCAGCCGTCACACCGTGAACATCTGCTGCTAACTCTGCTTTCATCACTCCTCTCTCTCCTGTGTCGTTAACGTGAGGACACCAGGACGAGAGAACGGAACAACAGAGCAGACGACTTCTCTCCTGCAAATCAACACGTCCCAGGGATCAAAGAGCAGAGGAACATGGAGCCTGCAGCAGCAGCAGCAGCAGCAGGCAGCAGCAGGAGGAAGATGATGGTGGAAAATGTCTCCTTAACATTACGTGTTCTCTCTTTTCTTGCGTTAATCGCTGCTGAAATATTTCCCTCTGTGCAGTTCAGTGACTGGTTTCCACATCGTCTTCCCTGTTCGCTATGAACACACTGACGCTGGTCTCTGAAGCTGTCTGTTAAACTCAACGACCCAAGGCGAGTACAAGCAAAGCAAAGCAGACAGGTGTCGATGATGGAGAAATAACTGAACACATTCTGTATAAAGTTTATTTTGGTTTAAAGGTCCTGAAGACTCAGAGTGACATGGCCCTCTGAGAACGAAAAGAGCTACAGAAAAATGAATCTATCATTGTTTTTTACTGAGCTGACATTTCAGTGACACCTCTCTCACCACACAAAACAAACACTTACCAAAACCACTAATTTACTTCTGCCTCCCTCCCTCTCCTCCCTCCCTCCCCTCCCTCCCTCCCTCTATCTGTGCCGTCTGCGTTATTGTCATAGAAACAGAAACAACATGACTCCTGAGAGTTTTCCCTCATCAGCTGCAGGGGAAAGCCCAGGGAGCGGGGACACCTACGTCGCCTAACAAACCCTGACGTATCAACCCGACCTGGCTCTGCACGATTTAACATGAGTGAGACAGTGGAAAAATGAGGGACGTGTGCATCTGAGAGGAGGGCAAAAAATCTGCCCCGAAAACCCCCTCTCAGTTCCATGATGGGTAACTTATGTTCTGCTCAAATCCATCTTACTTTAACACACACGTACAGTCCAAACATCCAGCCTCCTGCTGATGGCACATTAATCATGAGCAGGCCATGTGGGAGCAGGAGTGTAAAGGTTGATGAAGTGTAACGTCAGCGTTAGAAGCTGCTTGTGTTTAAAGGTGTTTGGAGATGTCAGCTCACAGGCCCACTACTCTGCTGCATTACATAACTCCTCAGTGATGTCAGGCTCAGTTTCTGGGCATGAAAAACAAAGCGATGGTGCAAACACGCTCAGCTCCCATGACAACAGCTCCCAGAAATACATACTCACTGTCATACTTTACAAAATGTGAAACTTTTATGGTGAAAATACGTAATAAAGCATGTTTTTTGCTTGTTTTCGACAACTTCACAGCCTTCATTTTTAGCTGTTTTGGCGTGAGTTGTGTTGCTGCTTTGCTCTGAGTGACTCTGAAGCACACGCCTCAATCAGCGACGTCCCTGCAGGTGTTTCCCATCAGCCGTCACAGTCAGAACACCTGCAACTGTAATTTTCTGCCCTGTGTGATTTAATGTTGACTTTCTTACAGAATGAAGTACTTTCTGTAGATGCTCCATTAAAGCTCCTGTCTGAAAACTCAATATGTTGATTCATAGAAATATCTGGACAAGACAAGGTCACGACTGTCAGACCTTTTGCCTAGAACCTGGGCTCCTGGAAAAATTTCACTTTAACCAGAGAGGAGGGATTAATCAGTGGAATAAGCTGCTGTTCAGGGATCAGATTCTAAAAGTTATACTTTAGGGTTATCAATCAAGTGCTGGAAAAATCAAAACACTGTGGAAACATCCTTTTAAAGGCAGCTCTGGCAGTGTTTCTGCACAATTAATCTTTGTGAAAAGCTGATCTGCAGTGACATCCAGGTTTTATATCACTGCACAGTCTGAGTCAGGATTATTTAAGTTTTACTCCAGTAATATTAAAACGAGCTCACTACAGTTCATTCGTCAGCAGTCATGTGGGAAATCAGACCATTGGACATTTCTCCCTGACAGGAAGCCAACAGGTCGTCTCTGAGCCAGATCAGGCCTCAAACTTAACATCAAACGACAACTAATCTGGGACAAAACTCAGTCTGACTCTAAAATTAGTCAGAGGCAGAAATGTGTCTGAGTCTGTGCAGGGTCGGTCCAGCTTCACTGGGACAAATTCAGAGGGATCAGGGGTGGGGAGAAAAACCTGTATCTGTGTCAGACGATGCAAAGCTGTGACTGAAGGAGGCTCGCTGACAGAGATCTTACCCCTGGATTGTACCGTGGGAGCTGGAGTCGTCTGCACTTCCTCTGGCTCCTCGTCAGTGCTCCCTCCATATTCATCCTCGGCCTCCTCCTCCTGACCTCCTGCTGTTCGGTCTGATTTGGCTGAATCCTTCTGTTTCCGTCCCTTAGAGCTCCTGCGACACAGACCAGAAAGGTTACATGATTTTTCTCTGGTCTACAAATATCCAAACCAGACCTCCATAAAACTGAATGAACCACTGATATGTGGCTTTTATCACAGAGGAGATGAATCAGAGGACTGTGGTGATTAAGGAAACGAGTTGAAAAAAGCATCGTGAGAAATTTATTGAGCAACTGTTTTGTTATTCTAAAAAAAAAAAAAGCTTCAGTGTCTTAACACGAAGAGTCTGGATCATTTAAAACAAAACTCAATCTCTAACATAAAAGCTGCACAGGCTGATTAGATTAAACACTGTGGAGCTACGGCAGACTGTAACATCCAGCTAATATGAGCGGTTTACCTCGTTTCCTGCAGCTGTGTGACAGTTTCCTGCAGACTGCGGATCTTGGCTTTCTTCTCATTCAGGACGAGGACAAACCGAGAGTAGAGCTCTGCCTCCAGGGTTTCCTTCCCACCAGTGTATCGCTTCAGTCTTCAACACACACAAACACACGTCTTAAAATCTGGAGGTCAAACTTTCTTCACCTGTTTTTATCCATAAAGCTCTTATGAAACACACATGTAAACATGAGTATTTCCCTCTGGCAACATAACACCAGCACTGCTAATCAGTGATGGATAGAGGAGTCGAGAGGCTGATTACAAAGCCATGAATCAAACGAAGGTGAGCGGCTCTGAGTCTGTAGTTTATTCTGACTGTCCACACACACACACACACACACACACACACAACCTTTCTGCTGCCCCAAACACACACTACAGCCGAGTACGGATCATTCCGCTGCTGAAAATAGTCCCCAACAAATATTAAGGTATTTCTAATTAAAGTTTTAAGAGGTTTAAAAACCCTTAAAACTGATTTTATTCCTTAAAAAACCACATGAACCACATAATGAACTGAAGTGAACTGTATGTTAAAGGTCTGTGAATCACAGGGGCCCCTCTGACTCATATTAACGCCGCTGTAACATCAGGTCATAGCTCAAACTGACGTCTGGTCACCGGTGGACGGACCCTCCCCGATCAGCGTCACATGAGCGGGGTAATAACTCAGAGGTCTGTGATGGATTTTAGGGAAACTAAAACTTGTGATTTTAACCTTTCTGTGTTTTAATGTTCTGTACAGGATGCCCACAAAGTGTACATTTCAATGACTTCATGTGACTGGGCCACGAATCAAAACGTCTGACTTACTCTGTGATCACGTATTTCCTGATTTTTAATCATTTTAATCGAGTGTATCGCAGGAGTTTGAGTTATAGTCCTGCATTCAAAATGTTTTGTAAGAGTTCACAAGTAGCTTTTTAATGTATTTAGTAGATGTAGAACTACCTTATATAAGACTAGGTAGAATAATCTCCATCAATAAATCATGATTTATTTTGTATGAAAAACCCCTGATCTGCAAAAGGAATATAACAAAAAAAGTTCAAAATAAAACACTTAGCTGTGAAATGTAGTGTTATATGTTAAAATCATAACTGGGATGAAGTGAAACTCGAGTAAAGGACAAGTACTTGAGTAAATCTACGTAGTTAGATTCCATTTCTGGATTTATAAAAAGGGAAAGTGTTTATACAGCTGCAAACCACCATTTAATGTCGCAAACACTTTCTAAAAAGTGCTGTATTTGTACAATTTCCCAAACTTCTGGGAAATTCCTGAAATTTTCCGAAGTGGATATCATGCCTAACCCTGCCTGGATTCTGGTTCTGGCTCTGGCTCTGGTTCTGGCTCTGGTTTTGGTTTTGGTTGTGGGAACAGCTGGTTGTTGTGTGATTTTGTGTGTTTTTACTCTGCAGTGATGCGTTGCTGTTCTCGTCTCAGTCTCTGGTTCTCCTCCTCCAGGTCCTGGTTCTGGTGCTCCAGTGTGTTTCCCCTCTGCAGACTGTGAACCAGTAACTCTCTCACGGCCTCCGTCGGTTCTGGGACGGACTTCAGTGAAACAGAACCCAACCTGAACTGGAGACGGAAACGAAAAGAAAACGAAGCGAGATACACGTCTGAGGAACAGCATTTTTATTCTCAGTGTCTGATTTTCATTTCTGTGGATGAATTAAATGTATGTGTGTGTGTGTGTGTGGTGTGTGTGTGTGTGTGTGTGTGTGAACTGTGGGTCGTAAAATCAAAACTATGTTGAACAGATTCAGAGCTGAGAGGAACTGCAGAGTGATTTGATCCATTGTTAATCTAAACAACATTGATTAGTGCAGGTTAAATACATGCATCTCCTGAGTTGAGTCAGTTTTCTGGACCTCTGTCCCCTGGGAAACAGAGTTCTCCCTCAAACATGTTTACACACAGATAAGAGGCAGAAACAGCGACTATCACCACCGACCTCTGTGACCATCAGCTCCCTAAATAACTGACCTCAGCTGTGTGTGGATAAGAGAGGGAAACAATAAAGTGTGCTGACAGACCTCTCCTAAATTTGTCCCTAATTATTCAACAATCTCATTCTATTTAAGTCATTAACTGGTAACGTCTTGTCATCGTCGTCTCTTTCCTTTTCATCCTCTCTCCCGCTCACTCACTCTCGTCTTCCCACCCTCTGTTTCGTTCAGGTTATTTACAAGTGTCTAATATTTGCCAGCTCTTACTTCACCACCTCTTAGAAATGTTAAATAAATAAGCTGAGGCTGCACAGCCAGCTAAAATACTGCTCGAAATGGAAATACCTCTTCTAAGCTCTTGTGGCAAACACTTCCAGTTGTTGCCTCATCGTATACACTCGGTCAGTATGAAGCTCTTTACAGTTTTACCTGAAATAAAAACTTCAGCTGTCACCTGACGGCTCCTATTAGAGCCGTGGTTGCTGGTGGGAGCTCGATGTTGTTGACTGGTCTGAGACACCGGCCTGTTGGCTGCACACCGTTGGCTCAGACACTGTTGATGTGGGCAAAGGTTTCTCATGTTGTCATAGAGACGCTACTGTTTGAAAAGCTGATTCTGACTCACTGATTCACACTAATTAACTGCTGGATACTTTTATTTAGGGAGAAACCCCCGAGCGCAGCTCCACCTATTCTAAATTTACTGCAGTGTTCATATAGAGCCGGTGAATGTTAAAGTCATTAATACTCCTGCACCTTTCTCAAAGCAGAGAACGCCAAGTTTGAACTCGGGTCCTTAGGAGATGAAACTTCAGAGCACAGGAGGACAGGGAGCTTCCACACCTGTCCTGTTTGGTTTGTTTGGTCCAAACTTTTCAGGGTTGCCTCAGAACACAGTCCGGACCAAAGGACCAAAATTTAGTCTGACCAAAACAGGTGATCTCGGTCTGGATCAAACTGAACCACGGCTCGGTTGGTTCGCAGCGTGAAAACACTTTTTTTGGATGATTCAGACTTTTGGACCAATGACAGGAAGTTGAAGTGAATGACGTCATCTCATTATAATCCAATGTTCTGCTGGGAAACTCAGGTCCTTCTTTCATCCTTCGCCACCCCCCCTCCCTCCTGATCCAGCATCTGTGGGATGATCCGGAACAAGCCTGATCCATGGAGACCCCCACCCTGCAACCCACAGGACCCAAAGGATCCAGTGACACCACAGGACACCCCCCGAGGTCCTGGTCCATGCTCTGACGGATCAGAGTTCGGATCGAACCACCAACCCTGTGATTAGTGGACGAGCCGCTCTTCCGGCCACAGCGGTATGTATCTGCTGCGGAACCTCTCAGAATATCAAACCAAACCCCAGGAGAGAGAACAAATTACTGTTCAGCTACAATACCAAATTAATTTACACACAACCGCACATTCTGTACATGTTGTTCTCCCCTGACCCGAAAAGACAGGAAGTGTAGTTTCTATTTGGATTAGTTACCAACAACATTTATACTTTTCCTTTTAATTTCCTAATAAGTTTCATTTTGATTCATCGGTTTAGTTTCAGTAATAGTTTCTGATAAATGTGCGTAACAGTCAAGCAGCGGTTTCTGAAACCGATTACATGTTTTAACCTGCTTCACAGCGTCCACACACTGGTCACTGAGCGCCACTCACACCTCAGACGGTGGAGACATAATATGATATTTCTGTTCTTACACAGATGAATGGAAATGACTCTAAAGATTATGCAGAATAACTGTGACAGATTTAAGTGTGAATTATCATAAAATGGAAATATATTCCACCATCAGTGAGGAACCTGAGGAAAAACTCCTGCCAGTGGTTTTTATCTTGTTTATCACAACATAAGGATTTGTTGAAAAATGAATTGTGGCTGGTTTATTCTTTCACTCTGAGCATCTGATTCTGATTCTCCTTCACAATACTGGGAAGAAGCCTTAACCTTTAAATCTATTAGAGTCAGTGGATCCAGTAATCGATAACATTTGTGAAACACAAAACAATATTAATGCCAAATGTCTCAGTCACCAGCGAGAGACCGTGCTGACAAACTGCATGACCACAGACACACACACATGCTTGGTATGTTAACCACCTCAGGTAACACCTGTACATGTGTGTGAGTCTGCTCTGGTGTTTTGCAGCGTTGGACAGGAGCTGCGATTAGAGGGGAACGAGCAGGCATTAGACCGAAGCCTTTCATTATGACTCATAACTTTATGGCAGATGAATTACTGCTTTTTTTATGTTGAGCAAGAGATGACACATCGCAGCACACTTCTGTAAACCCACTGTTTCTACCTCACGTTTGTTAAACAGAAGCTTCGATTCATTTCCCTTTTACTGCAACGGACGCGCTCAGATTTCCATTCTGTCATAACTACCATGGCAACAAAGGTTTTGTGTCTAAATCATGAATGAGTGTGTTCACAAAACTGACCCCTGAACAGAGATTATTCAGTAAATTGCCAAACACCATCAGGTTGTTCAACTCCCTCCGGTCCCTGTTGTCACACAACAGACTCACAGCAGAACCAGATGAGTTCCAGTTTGGTCTTTGTTAGCAGTTATTTGTTTCATCGTGTCTCCTAACAACATTCATCTTCCCAGATCAACAGCAAAGATTTATTTACCATTTTTATTAATTCAGCAATTTTCTCTTTGGTCTGTCTGAACAGTGTAAAACAGAAAACTACTCAGTTTACTTTACTATAAATATGCAACTGTTACCAACACATGGACCTTAAAATAGTCCTCTGCAGATTTACCACTGCACTCTTTAAAACACAGAAATCAAAATCAGTGCAGCAGAATCACAGATACTGTCCTTTTAATGCCACACATGCTTCTTCTTCTTCACTTTATTGCTGATTTCTGTTATGTCATGTCGTTATATTATGTTTATGCAGTTATGCTGTCGTACTCTCCAACACCATACACTGAACACTCACACACACACACTAAACCATGAAAGTACAACTGGAGCTGGAGAGACAACGTCTAGACCAATCACACATTTTTAACTGGCATATTTATTTCATGGTAAATCAATTAAAGCCAAAAGTGCTGATCTGTGAACAGCTGTGAAGGTTAAATTGATTTGTGACCCACTGAACCACATGAAATCACATCTATTGAACGAGCCATTTAAAGACAAAGCACAGATTTAAACCAGACAGGAAAACTAGAATGATCAGATTACAGAATGAATCTCTCCTCACACACGAGTCTTTGTGGTTATTGTTTGATCACATCAGTTAACTGACTGTGGTGAGGTAAGACGTGAAGCCTCAGCTCGAGTTTCTATAAAAACACGACCAGCTGAAGGTGAGAGCAGACTCACATCTCACACTCTATTCATCACTTCCTGGGTTCAGTCAGGAAATCAAAACAAGCTCCGAGCTCTTTTAAACACCCAGAGTGGCTCAGGGAAACAGAGGTGACAGTGCACGGTTATCTACAGTAAACACAGCACTGACGTCCTGTGAAACATCAGCAGCTCTGAACGTGGCTTCATGTCAGAGATCAGCTCTGATAAACTGATTAAGCTGCAGAGTAAAAACAGGTGAGCACTTTTTACATGAACCTCTGATTCGTCAGCTGAGAGAGAAACGTTTAAAGAAACAAACGTCTAAAACATGATCCATGATGAGATGTGTTCATACACCCACCGAGGTTTCACAGAGGTGTTTGTGTGACACTCACTGAGATGTCCTTCTGCACCTTCTCATACGCCAGCGTGACAGTGGAGCTGTGGTTTGGTGGAGACGGTGTGAGGGTGAAGCTGTAGCTGACGGAGCTCTCTGTCCCAGTCAGCGCCTGCTGCAGGTTCTGGACGTACCTCTCCGTCTGCATCTCCAGCTCCTCGGCCTCGGCACACACCACCGCCTCGCTCACTGCACAGAGAACAACAGGAAGATCACAGGAAACACAAGGAGGACGACTCTGAATTATCCTGCTGAGTATTCAACACTACAAAGAGAAATGCATCAGAATAAAACAGATACAGGCTGCGAGTAAACACTAGAAGACATTAAAGAATCAGAGGAAAGCAGCAGCAGGAGCAGAGAGTCAGGCTGTGCAGAATAATCTAAATTAAAAGTTGTGTTGTTGTGTTGCTGAGGACCAGAGGAAGAGCAGCGTTAACTGTGAAGTTTTTTGGACGAGGAGTTCACGAGAAAGCGTCAGTCATCATCAGAGCCTACACATTTACACAGGCCAAGCAATCAGCCTCTACCAACAGGCACATGTATAAAATGCTAATTATTATGTATCAAAATAAGGTAAATAACAGGTAAGAGAAATACAAACCTGCTATGGCTCGATAAAATGTGTGTAAAATGAAGACGTTTTTAGATGCCATTTTACCTTTACGAAGTGCATTACTTCTCTTTATAGCCACTTCAACACATATGTGACTAAAACTCAACACTTGGTGGATCCAGCTCAGAAACAGCTGGATCCTGAGGAGCTGTTTGGACGTTTTGCACACTGCAGCGCACAGAGCCAAAGGAGAAACAGTTCCTAAATGAGAAACATGCATTCGGAGGCAGTTATGTGAGTGCTAACGCCCCAGGAACTCTTTTTTCTTTTTGTTTCGAAGGTGCATAGTGAGTAAAGGGAAGAGTCTTCCTGTCTGCTGCTGTTTTAGAACATTATTTCATCTAGAAAATGGATGTTTGCAGCAGGAACATGTGTCTGAAAAACCTGCAGGATCTGCATCCGACACCTTGTTGAATCCTGACCTGAGAGAATTCAGGCTGCTGTAGGTGACACTAATAAATCTACCACTGAACGGAGCTGAAAAGGTCAACGACGCGCCTCTCTAAAACGAGCACAGGTGAAGAGAGAAAGGTGTGTGTGGTCAAACAGGTGAGGTTGTCCAGGTATCAGCTGAGCATAAATCTGTCAGGTCAGACATGTAAAATGTGAGACGACATGCTGCGAGGTCAGACTGGGTGAGGTTTTTACCCTCTCCTCTCCACGCATCCTGTCCGTCAGTCAGCAGCAAGTGGAAGCCTGAACCTAAGCCCCGCCCCCTCCAGTCCACCCGCAGGAAGTAGGCGGAGTCAGGCTGAGAGGAGACGTGGATTTCACGCACCGACGTGTGCATCACTGCAGATAAGAAAGGACAGAGACACAAACGAAAGCACAACGTTAGACGTCTCTTCAGTCATGATGCCACTTCAATAAGAAGATTTCTTTCCTTTCACTGTTTTGTTATAAATTGCAATATTCGGAATATTCCTCACAAAACACTGCAAAGCTTTCATAAAACTCAGGCAGGCTCTTGTTTAACCTGCTGTACTGTCTTTAACCTACAGGCCTTTCCAGTTCATGAGAGTCAAGATTAAGATCTGAGCATCTGCAGATGAGAACCTCCTTACTACAGTAACTTGTTATTAAAACTGTTAACAAAGAGAGAAAAGTAAGGCAGCTGATAATCTAACATCTGAGAACCTTTAATAAGGCTGGACTCGTGGATAAGAAGCTGGTTTGCATCACAAAACTGCACCAAGTGTGATTTGACCATTTCCAATCAGTTTTTGATCAAAGTCAAAGTCATTCTGAGTTCGTTTGTCACCTACTGTCTGTCTGTAACGAGCATGTTGTCTCAGATTAAAGCCAGAGCAGTGTAACTCTAATGGACAGGCTGCTCACAGGCCTGTGAGGGGCAGTGTGAGCTGACAGTCCTGATTGGTGGAGGTGTGTAAAACCTGGTGTGGACCTGTCATAACTCCTGCAGCTGTTCTTACATCATTTTCCTGGCATCTGTCGCAGCCTGCTGTTCACGTGCCAGCCAACACTTCACCTCCATCCCCTCGCTGAGGCTCCCACCGTTCAGCTAAATAACTACACCTCCTGAACGTGGATCTGGTTTTACAGCAGCTCCTCTGACACGCTGTGACATTTATCTGTGCTTTGCAGGGGGCTCAGCTATTGTTTCATAGAGAGAATAGAGGACGTATTGAAGGTCTGCAGGGAAAATGGATCTGTAAAGCATCAGAGACCCCATAAGGCTTGGCCAAGGCAAACCTAAAAGCCTCCACAAGAGAAGACACACAGGGTCTGTCTGTGGTGAGCTGCTATAGGACTCATAGATGGAGAGGAGTTATTACATTTTTCAAAAAACATGATATGAAACATCATTTCTCACTTTGCTGTTTAAACAAACATTTATTCACCAGAGAGAGAACTCAGCTTTTAAACCAGCATGGACAAAGCTTTTCTCTAAGAGGGAAATTAAGTGAATCTTCAGTGCAGCTTTGAGCAACAAAGGCACCGCAAACAGCTGCTGCAATGTTAACCAATGGACAACTGTCCATGTCAAAGTATGTCCACTTAAGTGTTTGTTTTTGTCAGTGACAGGCTCAGATTGTTATATAGTGTCTGACAACATAATAGATGGGATTCCTGCAGAGACAGAGCTTTTTATTAAAGAGGAAGATCCTTTTAGTTTAACAGGAACATCTCTATATATCACTACCAGACTCCATTGACAAAAACAGGGATTTTACTGAGCAGAACACAGGAGCTGCTGGAATACCACTGCTCCATCAAGTTTGTTCATGTTACTGTGTGAATTTCAGTGATGGAGAAGTATTCAGATACTTTGCAAAGGTAAAAGTACCACAGAATAACTCACAATAACTCGTGTGTTCTGCTCAGTAAAATTACTGGTTTTGTCTGGTCTGGTAGTGATCTGAGAGGGTTTAAGAGTTTGCAGATTGGAAGTTCCTCATATCTTTATCATAAATTGCTTATTGTATTCATGTAACTGACCTCGTCTGAGCTGTAACTGTGCTGATGCCTCCATGAGACGAACCAACAAGGAGAAATACTCTGCACGCAAAGAGTTTAGAGGGTCGTGTCTTTTCTCTCTGTTTATCTCTCGGTCTTAATCAGCAGATTAAGTTGTTGTTTGTTTTGTTTTCGTTTTTCTTCCCTGATGAACTCGATCTGTTTAATGTTTATTATATGAACCTGGGAAGAAAAACCTAATAAAGTCTCAGCCACCACACGCTCCCAAAAAGCTGAGGTTAGGCTTTCATTAACTTCACTGAAATATGCACAGACCTCATGCAAGAACGAGAGTTATGTAATTGTTAAACATTGGTTTCCCTTAGTGCCATTTGGTCGTGTAATGACCAAAGTGAGCGGGACTGTTGTAAATGATTAGTCCAGCTTCATGCAACCATGTCATCACAGCGCTGTAAGCACTGTAATGCACTAATACACAGCCTCTCATTAGGTGTAAGTACAGGCTGAGCAGAGCCCAGCAGAGAAACTCACACCTCAGTTAGCTGGACGCTAATGACCGGCCGCAGCAGCATGCTTCCTCACACAGCCCGACACATGTTTCTGCAGAGCTCAACAGCAGCTTCATCTTTAACAACATCCTTTTCACACCTGCTTCACCACTGAATATATGCACAGTATGAGGGGAAAAGTTGTCTCTTGTGTTTAAAGTCACTGATCTTGCAGCAGAATATGTCTCCAGTGTCTCTGCATCACAGACGGGGACGAACAGCAGCTGCTACTGAGGACACAGAGGTCACGTCCTCTGTATTTTGGATTTTGAGGAACCTGTGGGAGATTTATATTATACATTTTTCAAAATGTGGGTTTTAAATTGGCTGATTCCAGTGGATTGTCATGAAATCTGGAAGTCAGTGCTACAGGAAATGTACTCAGTTAATTGAAAAGAATTGTTTGTTCCAACCTTAAATAAAACAGAGACAAATCCTCACAATGTGAAGCTGCAACCAGAGACATTTTGTTGGTAAATGACTTAAACAGTTTGTCTGTTGTCAAGGATTTCTGTCCATCCACAAACAGATTAACTGACTAATTGTTTCAGCTTTGAAAATCTGAGTCAGCTTTGTGTTGATTTGAACCCATGATCTCAGATTTTCTGTCCTCAGAGAAGAATTTTCGGATGATTATGGAAAAACTGTATTTGACTGAATCCAATCCCTCTTTTCCTGCAACTCGATTTCCAGATGTTTAATGGGGTTTGGTGTGACTTTCTTTCCACACAGGAGTGTTCAGCTAAACCTCAAATGACAGGAGAAAAGGGGAAAATATCCCTCTCTTCCAATAACACACAAACAGTACGGAGCATGATGTTTGCTAAACCGACAGAGATTCACTCTGTGTTTGTCGCAAGTTTCACCTTCAGCCCCCGAGCTGAACAACAGGAGGGAACCTCAGGGACTAACACCCTGTAAATTATATATTATATTATATAAAATAAAATGTCACACATGATACGTACAGTGATGATGAAGCTCTGTCACTGGTTTAACAAACAAATGTGCCTTATTTATTAATAGTTTATATGTTATGTGACCCAGTGTTTACAGTCTATTATTACATGTGCAGCTACAGGGAGCTTAACCCTTTCTATTTTATACATTAGACCATAAATAAAGTGCTAATATACTTTATTTATGGTCTAATTATTAATATATTTCATAAATGATTTGTTTTTTCTTAATATATATATATATACATATACATATATATATAATAATGTGACACTGACTCCAAATTAAAAATGATTACTACTCCTTCTTCTATTGTTAAACTACATTTACATGGAGAATTAGCAGTTATAATAATCTAATATGTGGTTTCATGGTTCACACAGGCCACACCCCCTTTATATTCTATATTATTATTACACTGTGTTTATTTAATAGCTTCCACTGACCCATGGCTTCATTTAAAATGTGTGGCTACACAGACTTCTACACTTTTTTTAAAGAGTGTGAAACAGCGGTTAAACAGGGGGTACAGGGGAGTGAGCTAACCGCGGTGAACCTGACTGAGAGGACCCCGCTCCCCGCTGGACCCGGACCCGGAGTGAACCTGCTGTTTGCAGACACACACTGAAGCTACAAGCCGTTAGTTTCTGTCTCACCCGGAGCCTCACAGAGTCCGTCCCTCGGTTTGTTCTGCGGAGAAAACGCTGTAGTTCGAACTGTCAACAACTGGACCGGCAGGCGCTGCTGCATACGTCATCATCAGGCGACGCAGCGGAGCACATCGGTGTTACTATTAAAAGGGCCAGGAGCAGAATGATCAGCAGCTTCTGTACTGTTCCTCGTTAAAAGCAGCCAGTGTTTATCATGTTGAATTTATTTTACAACATGAAACATTTCATTCCACTGTTCTCTGTCAGTGACTTCAACACCTGCATGTTCACACTGTTTTCATGACAAATAATTAATGCCTGAACTACAGATGGTGCACACACAGGAAAAATGTTGATGTGTGTGTGTTTTGTACATAACTGGCACGTCCTGTGGCACTCGTCTTTACTGACATCCATCATATCTGCATATTCAGAGAGACCAGACAGACGGCTGCTGTGTCTGATGAGAGGACGTTGAGGGAACTTTAATAATCTTCCCTCTCGGTGTCCCTCGGTGTTGTTTTGGTTTCCTTGTCAGCGAGGCAAAGGCAACAAGCTGTGTGCCACATGTTGTTGAGAGGGAAATGAGGGGATTACTCCAAGAGCATGATCTGAGTTCTGCAAACAGACACTCTTTCCAAGAATAATTGCCTTAAGAGGCTGCTCGGGCATTAAGGCGCTTTCTGTTAAGGAAACACACACACAGGGGCCCACATCAGCTGATTCTCTACAGGGGTTTATGATATGTGTGTGTGTGTGATTAGAGTTCACAGAATAACCTGTGCAGATCCCCCAGGTGGCCTCTGAATGGATGATCACATGCCTCTGGGACTGTGGGAAATATTAAGTTTCAGTCGGAGAATCTGCAGGTAAATTCTGAACCACAACAGTCAGAGAGACTTGGTGTTGTGTTTTGTCCCAGAGATATTCAGTTTATTATGATGGACCAGGACAAGCAGCAGATCCTCACATTAGAGAAGCTGGAACCATCAAATCATCGTTGATTATCAGTTGCCAGTTAATTTTCTTTCAGGTGACTAATGGCTGCAGCTCTAAACCGCACAGGAACGCCTTAAAGATTCCACACAGACCTTTTCTCACAAGTCTAGCATCTGTATCTGTGTCTCCAGGACAGAAACAAAGACATCAGGAAGCCTTCAACAGTCTGACCTGCATCCTCTGATCCCTGCTGCTCTCAGCCACACTGAGGACCTGATGGGACTCTTGGCTTTGTTCCTGTCTTGGCTGGAGACAACTGGAATCACTGGTTTCTTCCAGCACCAGCTCAAAAAAGACCCAGTAATGAACTCGTGCTACTTTCTTGTTGTGTTTGCTCTTATTTGACCCCGACACTAATTCTTTCCTGTTTATCCATTTTATTTCTCATCAAGTTGTTTTTTTAATATCTTTTGTGTCTCCGGATGTCCATCACAGACTGTGTCCTACTTTTCTGTTTGTGCTGTTCTCTCACTGAGATAAGGCTCCGATAACTGAATCATTTCTCAGGATAAGATGCTACGCCAGCTCAGTAATCTACTGCTTCAGAATCAAAAAGTGCATCACTGAAGAAGTTAATTAAATGTAATATTCTCAGCTTTGGGATCCTCTGGTGGTGGTTTTTGACAGCTCCTGTCCTCAGGTCCGACCTGAGAAACTGAGATAAGTTTTATGGGACTGCAGCTGCTTTCACAGGTTTTGTCTCATTTTTCTCCAAATAAAACTGACCATTTGTAAAAATCTGTCTCTCGTGAGGCCCCCAACTTTATGGAGGTGTAATATTAGTGCCCCTAGAAGAAACGCCTGATGAATAAAGCTGTGGTGATTTATACTCTCATTGTCAATTTCTCTAATAAGTAAGGAGCCACATGAAGTGATGAACCCACAGAGAATTATCACCAACACTGCGGCTGCTCTCGGCTCTCTGAGGGTTTAACAGGAGGTGCTTACAGCTCGTTACACTGCCCCAAAGTGGCCAAAAAGAAATCAGTCAATGCAGCTCCAACCTTTCCACTGTGTTCATGTACAGTATTTATGTCCGTCTGATTTTAAACACACTCATCCATTGTTCCATAGTGCACTGTAAATCTGTGTTTAATTAGACGTACCGATACAGTCAGTGTTGGACAGTCTCCTCCGTCCTGCCCTCAGGCCTCCATCAGTTAATCAAACCAGCTTCCAGACGTCTCTGTAAACACATCTGGGCTTGTTTTTGTTGTTGTTTTTATTAGTTTGAGTTGTTGATGTTATTACTGTCCAACTGATTCACTCCACCGTGACTGTATGAGATGATATCAAACTTCATGTACAGAATGTTTTAATTTGACTGTACATGTATATCCAACTGTAATATGCAACATCTCTGTAAAACAATGGTCTTTTCATCCAGGAATGTAACTGGATTTGTGGTCAAACTCACTCTGGCAACTTTGTTATTCCTAGAAATGTTCTTTATATTGGCTGCAAAGCTGCGTTACACAAGATCTGATGGGTTTCTCCTTTACAATGACTGTGGTTTCCTCCTGCTGAGTGATAATCAGTGATAACTGATGCCTAAACAGTATTACAGCCATGTATGTTCATTTGTGTCTGAGCATACACACAGTCAGCTCCACAGCAGCTGCTGAGAATAAAGAGTTTAGTCACAGAGTTTGGGGTTGGTAGATGCTGATAGATCTCTGAGGGACTGGAGATAGAAAAGGTCAACAAACCAGCGCTCTCTCCCGGCTCTGGGTCATTTATTTAGATTGGCACTTAAAGGATGTGACTGTGGCCTCAGCTCGGTGTGGTGGGTGTTGCTGAGAACAAGCAGAGAAGACTGGACCTGAGTGGTTAAACACAGTGTTTGGAACCTGAACAAGAGTCGACTTTAAAGGACGACTTCAGCGCCCGAACCTTCACAGACGTTTTAGCTGATCATGTCCCAGAAAAAAGCTGATTCTGAGCAGCTGTAAAACCACATGTTAATCACAGCACGCAGGTTAGAGCTGCAGCAGGACAGAGGTATAATTTCACTTGGCTCCAGCACAGCCTATTTAAAACTTTCAACTGCATTCAGCCATCCCACTCTCCATCACTATATGAGACAATGAGGTGTCTCTCTAATGCTGCTTTAAGGCTCTTTAACCACGACTGAATTCACTGATCAGATGACGCCGTACGCACCAAACTAACTGTGATCTGACGTGACATCTCTACTAAACCTGATGATCAGACCGGCTGTAAACAAACCAACACATTCATGTTTTAGCAGATAAAACCAGATGTGAATGCACCTGAGATGCCAATAATTATTCCTCATTTTCACAGGAGACTGTGGGCCTGTAAACTATGATAGACGTTTTCAATGGACAGTGTTTGTCCTTCCTCTGCTTTATGAAAATGCCCATTGTTTATCATGAAACAGACTCCACAGTGCTGCCTCATGAGAAAGTGACTGTGGCTGTGTTTTGTCCAGTGGATCCACCCAGAGCCTTTAGAACTTGCTGGGACCCATCAGATAAACAGAAACATGTTTCCCCCGGTGGCTCCTGGCATCACCAGAGGGCCTGAGCAGACAGCACAGCCTTATTAACTCCAATAGACTCCTTACAGATCAACACGGGGCCCTTTAGTTTCTGATCTCCTCTCCTCCGTCATTAACCGTAACTCTTCACTTTCATCTCTCCCTCTGGTCTGCTCAGGGATCCTTCCTTCCGCCGGTCTTTTGCATCGCCGGCACCTAATAGCCGCGAGCAGACACATGTGCATGAATGTGTGCATGAGTCAAGCTCTTTAGGCTAGATGCTGCAGTAATGACTTCCAGCTCAGTCTGCAGGTAACAAGCATTTCCTGGTGGTTGTGTCTGGCTGAGAACGACTCCTCTCTCCGAGGCCCAGCCCGCTCATTGTCGCACTGTCGTCCTTTTGAGACGTATGTAATGTTGCTCGCTTCACGTGTGAGCTAAAGGAGGCCTGAAAACATCAACAGCTCAGTGAACAATGGTGTTTATAAGTTATACATTTTTTTACTTAAAAGACTTTTCCTGGCAGGTTTTTAGCTCTTTCTGGTGGTTTTCAGTCTGGGCTCCTGAAGCCTGTGCCCATGATCCTGCCATCATTACAGTGCCATGCAGTAGGTTTAGACAGGAGATCGTTAAGGTCAACACAATTAACCTGTGATGTTGCTGTGAAGTTTTGCTACATTGGCAGAAAGAGCAGAGAACTCCCCGTCAGTCGTTACTCTTCCTCTCTCCTCTCCTCTCACAGGGAGGGCAGTTAAAACACAGTCCATAAATGCAGGCAATGGAGTTCATTAGGGTTGGCCTACTTTTGGAGGCAGGGGCACTGAAGAGGGGCAGAGGAGCCTGAATCAGGGTCTTCAAGGCTCTGAACATGGTGGGGATTATGGATATTTGGTGTTAAAGGGACAATGATGAGCTGTCGGCCCAGAAACTGCTGCAAGGAGGCCGTAGTAGTTGGTGAAATGTTTCAGTCTTGCCCTGATTAATGGCTGTCTTTCATTACAGTCGTCGTCATAGGAGAAATTACAACCTGCTCTGACAACAGTTTATGAAATAACCATGAAATTACACTGATGTTCTATTTTTTCTTGACACTCAGTGCAACTTCACCTAATGAATTGAAATCAGTTGGAAATTATTCTTTTTTTATTAATTAAGTGCTACATTCGTTAACAGCAGCAGAGACGAGTGAATGATGCTGGAGTCACTACAAGTTGATATTTTACTGTCACAACAAATCAATAGGTAAACTTCCGTGACTGTTTCACAAACTGCCGTGACTCTGGGTTGGAAATGAACAAAATGATGGTGAAAGATGATGAAATGCGTCACTCTCTGAGGATGTATGTATGCAGTATGTATGTGAAGTAAAGGCTCAGAGGAGTAGAGCAGGATGAAGGGGGGATGTTGGGCAATCCAACGACAGAAAGACAATAGTTGGAGGAAAGACCCCTCTCGGTTTCTCTTAAATTGGAACCAGGAGACATCATTGAATGAGCCCTCTGTGCTTTTGTTATGAGGCGCACACACACACACACACACACACACACACACACTCCTCTCCTGTGGATGAAACTTGGGTAAATTGTGTAATCAGCCTCAATGAGCTGTGAGCTGGCAGCGTGCAGAAGCGATCTGGCTGCAGTTTCACTTTGCCTCCATGAGAACGCATCAGGCTCTGTCGAAACCAAGCATGGGGGGTGGGGGTGGGGGGTGGGGGTCCTCTGAGGGTAACCTCCAGGAGGCGGTCCCCTCCCTCCCCCACTTTTATTTACGCTATACTTCACTTATACCCGACCAGGGGAGTGTTCTGGAGAAAAACCACCCCTCCTTCATGTGAGCTCCTGGTGAACAGACAGCGTCATTAACAGCAAGATAATACGTCAATACACAAACTCTAACCTAATGCACATGCTATAGCGTTCCCCTGCAAGTCATTTCAGTGATTGGTAGCATGTAAACCCCTGATTCAAAGTAATGAGGCAGATTTGGTTTTGGAGGCTGATCCAAGGCGACGATGTGCGTTTGATACAACTGAACATAAACAAGATGGAGCCAGTGGAGAGGCTGCAAAATCAGCAAACATCATTCTGTTCTGTCTTTACAGTTGGTAAATGCATGACACCAGGGGACACCAGCACAATATAATGTAGGCTAATCTTTCATTAGACAAGAATACAGTGTGCAATGCTCCTGCAGCCCCAACTCTTGGAGCAGAGCACGGTTATCGCTCACTACCACAGTGTCCTTCTCACAGGCCGGGCCAGAGCGTGGCAGTCTGAAGCTTTAAATGTAAACAGATCAGACATTCATGCTCCCCTCAGGATGTATCACAGCTCTGGTTCTGTCACTGCAGGAGAAGCCGCCTCATGGGGCTCTGCAGTGGCCTGACTCAGGATCTGGACGTCCATGTCTCAGGTCAGATCACCGCTGGCAGCGTCAGGACTTTCTCACATACTGAGGTACAAGGTTTGTCTGCCATGGACTGAACACTGGTCAGTTCTTCAAAGAACTGAGGATTTCCCAGAAACCTTTTGCATCATCAGTGATGTAAGACCTTGTTTCATGCTCTCCGGGGGGAACACACACACACACACACACACACACACACACACACACACACAGCCTGAAAACAAAAAAACGTAATCTTCATTAAAAAAATCTGGAGCGAGCAGCTGAAAGAAGTCCAAAGAAACAGTCCGGTCTGGTTGTCTGCTGTTTATGAGGCTTCCTCTGAGAGTCTGTGTGTCACAGCCTCCCACTCTATAGCTGCTGACGCATTCAGTTTGAGGGTCAGGGTTTGTTTTACTGATGGGTCACATACGGCTCTGTCCTGCCACAGGCTCAGCCGCTCTCCTCCTGCTGTGCAAACTATAAACAGACCGCTGTATTATCACATTATTCCCTCACGTCCATGAAAAGGAAATGTATCTCTGAAAGCTCTGAAACGTCCTTTAAGGAGAAGAAGATGTGTTTGCTGTTTCCACTCTAATCAGGCTTTAATGCAGAACACAACATAGAAACCATAACTCTGGAGAGAAATTCACCTCATAAACATCAAATATAAAGTGAGAGTGTGTATTCTTCAGTCACACACTGCTGTTCTCTGCGTCCTCAGCCTATAAAACAATGTTTGGAGTCAACGGCCTGCTGGTGATCCTGGATCAGGTGAAGGTAAGGACGACCAATAGTTAGACCTTTTCTTTGCTTACTTTCTGAGCATTATATGAGCCTGGGGTTAATTAGCCTAGCTTAGCATTAAGACCAAAACACATCATGATGGAACTCTGCTCAGTTCACTCTCTGCACTGTGGCAGATGCTCCTCCTGCTCCACCTTCCGTCTCACAACAATCACAAATAATCACACCCAGTTTTCTGTCATCCACACACACATGAACTCACACACACTCCTTTAAAGCCACATTTGATATGTATACTGTCTCAAGGTCTTCCTCCGGCCGTACACAGGAGAACACACTGGAGTCGTATGAATAAATGTATGTTTTCTCGTGCAGATACATTATTCTGCTGCTGGTGAATGTGTGTGTGACCCAGAGGTGAGTAACTTCTGTAAGAATGTGGTTGATCAGGTTTTGGTTTTCCTCCCCGACTGGTTTGACACATCAGAGTGGAGGAAAATCCTCCCTGCAAATCACAATAAATCAGAGTCGCAGTCATTCTGCTCTGATACAGGGCTCTCTTCATATCTGCAGTTTCACCTTTCTTTAAATCCACCTGGAGTGTTTCATTTCTTTTCTTTCTCTGGGTTTCTGCCACGTCTCCCCAGCTGCTGGATCTCTGTGGGGCTTTTTGTGTCAGATTATTGGCAGGCTGCTGGGACTGTGAATGAGGAAACCTGGATTAAAATGGCAGTGAATCTGAGTAAGAACGGTGCTGTGCTCATGGCAGCTTATAAAGAGGTGGTGGACGGCAAGTCGGACACAAACTGGTGAGTTTAATCCTTCTGAGAAATCGAAAGATGATTCAGTCACAAACTTCACTTCCTTGTTGAACTATCTGTCTCTCCACACCCGAACATCATGCTGCTCTTCTATAATGTCTTCAGGGTGCTGTTTACTTATGAAGGGAACAGTAATGATATTCGTCTGGCAGAGAAGGGAGGTAAGTTCTGACTGTAAACTTGAATAAAATGTTAAATATTTAACCCACTTTCATTTTCACTTGTTTCACTAACTCAGATCTGCACATCGTCACTGGTGTAACAGTATAAAATGGTAAAGTTCCCTTAGAATTTAACTTAAGTACAAATAGTAAACAACACAAGTTAAAACTTTCTGACTTTGTAATAAGTTACCAGGCGTCTCTCACATCTGTGGTTTAATGGTTTAATCCTAATTTATGTGAAAGAATCTGAACAGGTGTGTGTGTGTGTGTGTGTGTGTGTGTGTGTAGATGGTGGATTAGAGGAGATGGTGGAGGAGCTGAACAGTGGGAAGGTGATGTACGCTTTCTGTCGTGTCCAGGACCCCAACTCTGGTCTGCCCAAATATGTCCTCATAAACTGGGTGAGACACACACACACACACACACACACACACACACACTCTCTACATATACTGTTTGTATTTACATATGTATGCCCTGTGTTTGTGTGTGTGTTTGACATGCAGACAGGTGAAGGTGTGAAGGACTCTCGGAAAGGAATATGTGCCAATCATGTGAGCTCCATGGCCAATTTCCTGAAGGTGACTTTATTATTCTGACTGCATTTTCTTTGTTGTTGGATTCTACATCACACTCCAGAGTCAGTGTTTGTCCCTGATGTGTGTGTGATCACAGGGAGCCCATGTGACCATAAACGCCCGGGCAGAGGAGGACGTGGAGCCGGACGCCATCTTGGCAAAAGTGGCCAAAGCGTCTGGAGCAAACTTCAATTTCCACAAACAGACAGAATACAGAGACGCACCCAGAGGACCTGTGGTGAGGAGACACACTCCGTCAGGTGTAGCAGAGGTGTGAGGCAGGAGTGTGTCCGTCATTCACTGTCTCACAACTCGTCCTCTGCTGTGTTCTCAGGGCTCAGTGTATCAGAAAGTCAACGCTGTGAAGGAGATTCAACAAACCAACAAGGACGACTTCTGGGTCCAAACTCAGGTTTCTCTTCATATTTATCACAGAGCTGAACTACAGCCTGAGCTTCTACAGTTTCACTGAAAATAACACGACTTTCCTCTGCAGAGGGATGAAGAGATCCGTCGACGGGAGGAGAACAAACGGGCAGAGCAGGAGAGACAGAGGCTGGAGAGGGAGAGGAGGGAGATGGAGGAGAAGCAGACGAAGGAGAGGGAGAAGAGAGCGAAGGACAGAGCTCAGCAGATCGAACAGCAGAAGTGAGTCAGACACACAAGATCCCCAGGATCCCCAGGATCCCCAGGATCCCCAGGGGCCCCAGGTTTACAGCCTATCATCTGGGTTTATGTGCTCTGATCAGCTGCAGATCTGAGAGAAATGCGCTCCCTGTTTTTGCTTAAAAAGCGACTTAGATGATAAACGAATAATCAAAATTGTTGCTAATTACCTGTAATTATCTGTCACTCGACAATCAATCAATTAACTAATTTCAGCTTCAGTATACTGATTGATCTCTGGGCAAAATAATAATGACATGTATATGTGGATGTCAGGATTTATGAGAAGCAGAGAGAGGAAGAGGAGGAACAAGAGAAGGAGCGACAGCGACAGGTGAGCTGCTTCATCACCATCTACACACACTGTAGTTTATTCTGACTCCCACACACACTGTCCCACTACAGCATCAAATGTGGATTAATCTGCCACTGAAAATAGTTCCCAACTAATGTACTATTTCTTTTTTGATGAAGCACTGATGACACATCTTATTAATCATCTTTATTATAAAAACAATGTGCAGATAACTTCATGTGTCTGTTTCAGAACCAGCAGGAAAAAGAAAACAGGAGAACAAGCATCAACTCTGCTGCATCTGTGCAGAAAGCTAACGTGAGCATCAAGGTTTTACCTGACTGAAGGATTATTCCACTGTTTCAGAATGAATGAAAGTCTTTCTGTGGTTCACAGGAGGCCAAGTCACTCATTTCTCAGAGAGGATTTAATCCCAGAGACATCTTCAAGCAGAGGGAGCAGAGCTTCGAGGGCAGCGACCGAGCATCTATGGCTGCATCCAGACCAGGTGAGCGACACAGACCCAGCAAACAGAACACCTGAGGAAACATGAGGTGGTTCTGTTCACTGACGTTTTCTCTGTGTGGTTCAGGGAAGCTGCAGAGTCCGTTTCTGTCTCAGAAATCCTTTGAGAGAGAAACCCCGGTGCAGCCTCAGTCTCCACCTGCTCCAGCTGTGGTCTGGGCCTCCTCCCCGACCCCCCTGTCCCCCGTCACACCTGCCTCACCTGTGCTGTCCTTCTCACCTCCTTCATCTGAGTCATATGCACCAGCAGAAACCGCAGAGTCACCTGTTCAGCCTGCAGGTCAGACACACAACAGACTCTCTTTTACTTGAACAGAGTGAAGACACAAGTCACCTGAACACCTCTCTCTGTCGTTTATCCTCAGGAGAGGCGGAGGAGTGGTCTGATGAGTTTGATGATGACGCAGATGGTATGATACACAAACAGTTGTTAATATTACCTCCAATTACAACAGTAAAAAAAAGTACAGGACTTTTACTCATAATAATTTTGAAAGTGTGGTATTGGTACTTTTACACAATATTTAATATCCTGTCATGCACTTAGACATTAATGTCAATAATTCACCTGATCCACAGAGGAATATCAGGCTCAGACAGATCTGTACAAAGCAGAAGAACCAGCAGCAGCACAGGAGGACCTGTATGAAAACGTTTACGAGTCGCACCACACAGTGAGTCCAGTGTTTGTTTCAGGAGCTCAGCCTCCTCTGTCTCCTCCTCTGTCTCCTCTGTCTCCTCCTCTGTCTCCTCTGTCTCCTCAGCATCATCAGGAATATGAACAGAACTTGATGTGAAATGTTTTGTTTTAAGGATGAAGACCAAGGTGCAGATACCAATGGACAGAACATCCGTGCCAGAGCTCTGTATGACTACCAGGCTGGTATGCACACACACACACACACACACACACACACACACACACACACACACACACACACACTAGGGGAAATTTTAAAGCAGCATAATATAACTTCACTGAGCTGCAGTGCCCTCTGCAGCTCAGAGTGGTTCAGTGGTTTCCATGAAATGAAATGTTGACCTGAGCTCTCACTGCGTAGTCCCACTCACTGAACTGAAGCCAGATGATGTGTATTACCCATGATCCCCTTCTCCCTCTGGACCAGGAAGTGCTGTGGCTGTAACAAACACACCAAACTCTGTTTCTAATTCTCGATCTCCTCAAAGTTTCCTGGCTGGATATCAGAGATGAACACTGGTTTTTAATGGTTTTAACTGATCTTATTGGGGCCTGATATTCACCGTCACCTCTCCTTCACAGTGGACGACACAGGAGATCACCTTTGACCCTGATGACATCATAACCGGGATAGAGATGGTGGATGAGGGATGGTGGAGAGGTTTCGGACCTGACGGACATTATGGCATGTTTCCAGCCAATTATGTGGAGCTTATGTAGCTTTTATCAACCCCATCCATGTTAAAGTTCTGATAGAAACACTTTTTATAAAACTGAAAACCTCTGAGACGACAGACGGGAAACGGATAAAGATGAGTAAATATTCCTCATAAATAAACTTGTGTGTCCAAAGCTCTCTGTGTTTGACGTCGCTGGATGAATGTAAAAATCATTCTTCATGTCTACTGGTGTTAGTGTGTGTAGACTGTTATTAGTATTTCTTGACAAATATATCACTATATTTAAGAGTTTATTATTAATGTTCATAACATAAGAAAAGAAAGTAATGTGTGCTGTAAAAAAAGAAAGGGGCAACTTCTATAGAAATTAACATCAATTAGGCATTTAGATTTTTTTCTTCTTTAAATATCCCTATTTTTACCTGATGTCAGAATATCAGTGATAGAACAGGACACATTTACAGTAAGTTCCACTCCATCCCAGTTGGTGGCGGTAATACACCATAAAACATCAAGAAGAAGAGGTCCAGCATCTGCATCCAGCGACTACAGTTACAGCACAGAAGGAGAAATGGCTGCGAGATTACTGCTCCGCTCAACCGTCAGAGCCGCTACAGCCTGCCGGGCTGCCCGGGTCCCTGCCCGGGTCCCTGCTCTGACCCGCAGCATGGCGGCTGGAGGTGAGGACTGAACCAGCATCGGGTTTTAAAAGTGTGACAGACCAGTGAAACCTGATCGATAATGTGATAGATACGTGACTGATACGTGACTGACGGCAAAAGACTTCCTGTCTCTGTGATAACATCTTTTCCAACGCTGTAGATCAGACCAAACTCCATTAACAAATCTGCCAATTTAATCAGAACTCGCCTTAAGCCTAAATCAGAGCTTGTGAAACATGAAGACATTTTGCACAATAGAATTAGGATCAAACTTTCTTCGATTCGGCACATGTTAAAAATACTTTAGTATTTAGTATTGTATTGATCAAATGTAAGGAACTCATGAATCAAAGCAACAGTTTCCAGTAAGATGAGGTGTCATCATCTCCGAGGTCTCTTCGCCATATTCGCAGTCTATGCTTTCAGATTATTTTTATTACTGAGTCAATAACATTAAAATGATAATAATACCCAGTAAAATCCAGACTAGAACTCCTATAGATGTTTGATTTTTATTGAAATGTAGTGTAAATGGGCCAAGGCTATTTGTGACGTTAAAACAGAGCGACGCTGCCATAAATTCCGTACGTCACCACCGAGCGACCAGAGTGTAGTGTCAGTGAAGAAGGAGAAATGGCTGCAAGGTTACTGCTCCGCTCGGGTTTTAGAGCCGCTGCTACCTGCCGGGCTGCCCGGGCTGCCCCGGTCCCTGTCCTGACCCGCAGCATGGCGGCTGGAGGTGAGGACGAAACCAAACCCGCGACATTAAAACATGACATGAGTCGTGATATTTGACTTCAATCGGCGGTTTGTCCACGGCTAACGCAGCCGGAAGACCTCCATCCGTTCACTAGCTTGTTAGCATTAGCAACGTTAGCAGCGCGGTAGCCGAGAAAGGTCAAACGTATTTTTTAAGTAATTAGCGTCAAAGAACAGATTCGGCAGCCGCTCTAAACATTCAGTTGTGCTTTATGTTTATGGTGAGTTGTGTACCGGGTAGAAAACACCACAAACTTCAGTTATATTGAAGGAAAACCCGCTCAGCTAACGTTAGCTCAACAGTGCTAACGAGTGTGTTAAAAGTCGAAAGCGTCAGATATGAAAAGTAAATGTCGAACGTTTCTTGTTATTAGGCTTTTAGACTAATAAAAGTTAAACCAGGTCTGTTCACATATACAGGACATTTCCACAAGGTCATTAACAGCGTTAACAGAGGAAGAATTTAAGACGTAGGATAAAAATAGAATAACTTAAAATGTAAGATGTAAACAAGCTAACATTATTCTTGTTAATTCATTGGTACAGTACTGTAGTAAAAGAATGTTGACTCTCAGTGGTCAGTTTGTGACATTACTCAGTTAGCACTTGGTCTGCAAATGTATGGCTGAGTTTTATTAGTTGACTTTTAAAAAGGTAGAAATAGTAAAACCAACCTCTGCACCAAACACATGTGTTGCTAAGTCTGTACTTATTAATGTTCTGTTTGCCAACTGTAAATCACAGGGTTTTTAAAATCTTTTGCTCAGCGACACAGGAAACACAGACAGAAGGAAAAATACCTTCCACTGAATCTTTGCAGTCAGTCAGGAAAGTGGAAGTGAAAAGAGGCTGGCTTGATTCAGAGCAGACCTCAGAATCCATCGTGAACCACTTAAAGAGATGCAAGCTGAAGCTTTGGAACTTCTTACCTGTTGCCTTTTTCTCAGACATGTTTTTATTTGTCGTTTGCAGGGATTCCCACTGATGAGGAACAGGCCACTGGACTGGAGAGGATCATTATGGAGAACATGAAGGAGGGAAAGGTACGATAACGTATCTCTTTCCTCTCAGTTGTGTTGTATAACAAATCATACTTCAACACTAGTTCTTAAACTGTTTGACAGAGGTGATTGTTACACATTGAGGTGATGAACTTCTGCTCCTGTCAGTTGTATTATTTTGCTTTTGCACTTTCCTGACTGAGCACACGAGCGCACTTGAACTACACAACCACTTCAGCTGCATTCACCTGAGCTCACTGGATGATAAAGATCACAGTGTGTAGACTGATCAATACTGTGATCTGGAACTGGATAAGCTGCAGAGACTGTGGATATATGGACGCCCACATGGCAGCCTGCAGACACAGCGCGTTGATCAGAATCTCCAGCTGAGAGGCTTCACGCAGGCTGTTCCAGTTTAAATAATTAGTCTTTTAGGAGATAAGAAATGTCCAGAGCTGGTTAATCGTGACTGTGGAGTGTGTTATCTGTGCCCAGCAGGCGTGTTACAGGACAGTCTGGGAAATTAACTTCACTTATCTCACACATTAGGTATATTACTTCTCTTCAGGGTGTTTTCTCTGCTGGAAGTCTCTAAGCACACAGAGTTAATGAACTTTGATTGCACCAGTTTCAGTCTGGGGTGTCTGAACCACATTTTATTAACCACAGTAATTCATGGGAGAATCGGGGGTTTTAGGCCAAATTAAAATGATCCGTATGTTGTGTGAAATTTAATCCTGGGATTCAGATGTGATCTGTTGTCTCTCTGTTTCAGGATCCCTATAACATGATGAAGCCAAAGTGGTACAGCGGCACCAAGGATGATCCAAACATTGTTCCCTCCTATCACAGACAAGAGGATTGTGGGATGTATCTGTAAGTTTCTTTCTTTAAGTCCTGACATCCTCTGGTTTGGATGAGTGATGCTTGCCTTCAAACCTTTCGCTAAAGACACTAAGAACAATTTCTGCCCTTTATTAATCTGGAATATTTGAGTTTCAATTCTCAAATATCTCAAAGACACTTTCAACATTTGAATACTAAACTGAAATAGGTTTGACAAGATTAAATTTGGCGTGATACTCTGACTTGAATTGGTGAAAAATAGGAGATGTGGTCAGGTGTTGCTGCTGCTGAAACCAGGCTGGATTTGACTAGATGTGAGTTTGATGAAAAAGCCTCATACAAATTTAATTAGATTTTATTCTGTTAATCTGGATATCTTTCTAAAATGTCTCCTGTGTTCCAATTTCATCTTTCAACTCTGCCCCTGTATCATTTTTAATTTAATTTCTAAATATAGATACAGTGGCCTGCATGCCTGGAAATGTGCTCTGTCACACATGTACTGTAAAACCCAGCACAACAAATTTAAAAAGGAAACTGCCTTTGGATTCATGTGTTCTGCTGTTTTCTAAACGAGTTGTTTTACATCCAGCTCTGTGGTTTCCTCATTAATGCAGCATTTCCTTCATTCAAATCAAATGTTAAGGCTCGTCTCTGTTCTGCAGGTGAAGAAGACAACACGACTGTGGTCTGGTTCTGGATCCATGAGGGCGAGGCCCAGCGCTGCCCATCCTGTGGCTCCTACTACAAACTGGTTCACTATGACCTCCCTCACTAAGTTATAACATAGCTCTGTTATAGACGTGTAGGACACAGCTGTGTGTCTGCACGGCGTTAGCTTCTCTCTGAAATATTCCTACAGAACGAGGTGAAGAAGAATCAGACAGCGACGTTTTCATTCTCAAATCTCCAGGAAGTTTATTTAAGAACATTTTGGGCTCTGTGTATTTCCTGGTCTTATTGTACGAGTCCTCGTCTGATTGGTCTTTGACTCGCTCTGCCTCAGTACTTGATCCACCTGCTAACCTCATCAGTCTTTGCTTTACATGTTACATTTACAGAGGGATCAGACGTGGTTTGGGACACAACTGTTTTCTTTCAAAACATTTCCATTCAGCTTCAGTTTACATTGACACATGTACTGTACAATGTTACACTTGGTCCACTCACTCCTTTTATTGAACTAATAAAGTCCTCGACATCTATCCAGCTCTTTTTGTTGTTGTGTACTCTTCTCTGTGGTCGGACAGGAGCTAATACATCAGATCAGAAAATATCTTTACATTACACGTTTTATCTGATGGTTTATCTGTAAGTCTGTGACTGACCAGCAGGGGGCGCTAGAATCCAAAATGAATCCCAATATGAATTCCTGAATACAGCTAAGTTCTTATAATAACATCTCTCTTCCTTAAAATCTTCTGGTTTTCAAGGATCAGGTTCATGAGTGGGAGTGAGGTGAACAGTAGAGAGATGCTGTGGCTCACCTCAGATCAGATCTGAAACAACCCTCATGGTGCAGTTATTGACGAAGTGAAGTGTGAGCGGTGCTGCAGTTTAAAGGTTAACAACGTCAGCCTGCAGTGAGAGGGTATGTTTCATTTTTATTCCCTCTGTGTGTGGAGTTTCAACAGTCTCTCGTACACAGGTTTATAAGCTGTAATAATGGTTTTATTGGTGGTTAATAAATCTTGTACTGAAGCTTTACACATCAGATTCCAGATTGTGGAAAATCCTCCTCCAGCATGACTCTGTTTCTCTCTTTAATTCATTAGTGGGACCACCTGCCATGGACCGACTAGTTTTCTCCTGGAAAAGAGCTGCAGGACATCTGGACTAACATCTATTAACAAACTGAAACTGCTTCAGAGTCGTTAGTCCCACAGGAAGGAGATGTGCATTGTTACAGCAGCAGCAGCAGGACACATGTAGACGAAGGAGGTAGGAGCATAGTTAGGAAAGATTTACACCAGGAGAGTATTTACATCAAAGCCTGAGAGTTTTACCACCAGGTCCTAATATTCACAACAGTAATGGATGGAAACATTTTCTTTCAACCATTTTATGGAAATTTGGTCAGAATCTGTGAACGTTTGGTGGAAAATTGATTTGCAGAGGTTGTAATAGAAGTTGAGGTCCAAACTGAGGCTAAAGACGCTGTCATGTATAATTAACTCTGTGTGCAGGAGGAGATTTATCATATAGACAGAGCTCAGATTGAAGGATGACAGAACAGTGTGAAGATGTGTTGGTGTCTGGAGGGAACGATAACATCGACTTCTCTCACATCGCTGTAAACCACTGATCCCTGTGACCTTTCCACAGACTGCAGGGACGTGAACATCAGCAGCTCATTGTTCTGTGTCAACACCTTCTATGAACAACAGCCTAAACACCCCCCAGGATCACTTCACCATAATTCTTTGATATTTATTCAGTTTAAATGGCCCCTGCTCACAAAGCATCAACTATAATGAAGCTCTTCTAACAAATTACGCTCTGGTGTCAACACCTCTCATGATTCTTAGAGTAAAAATCTGACTTTAAAACCTACAAATGCTTCATACTCACAGCTGCCGTACAGTACAAAATGTAAAGACACATTCAGTCCACACAGTCGTGGCTGATAATGTCAGATCTTTTGTCTTTAGCTGCATAATGAGACAGGCTAATTGCACCTTGTCAGTTAATGTTGACCCTAAATGGAGCCCACGGCTTAAAGTTTTCTTTTCACCTCTTAAAATAACTTGTCTAAATGCAAAGTGCTTCAGTGCTCTGAGCCTTCAAACAAGGACCTGAGCTATGTGAGTGAGCGCCTCAGACAGGTGCAGGGAGCTGGGAAACATCCTGACTAAAGCATCAGAGTCCCTCAGTGCTGCAGAGTAACGGCTGCAGTCGTTTGTATGTAAACCAGTCAGAGCCTAGAACCACTGCAGGTTGTTGTTGAAGTAGACCATCAGCTCCTGTTTGCAGTGCACACAGGAGGATCACTGTGATACTGAAGAAAACTCAAAACCACAGATTCTCAGCAGAGTTCTGCAGATATGAGCAGCATTTCCTCCAGTTTCACTCCAGGTGATATCAGTGTCTCGCAGCGTTTTGGTGATATTTGTGCAGCTGCAGCTGGACGTCTTCTCCTCCCTTGGCTCAGCCTTTTGCTTTTCTCGGCAGCATGACTTCAGCTGGCATACACAACAAAACACGGTGGGACGACAGCCCAGTGCCTCCAGGTGCACAAGATACTTAATGGGCAAAAGAAAATGTGATTAAAACGAGGATTTTTCTTCCTCCAATTCATTCAAGTGGAATCCAGCTCATACACAGATGCTGCATGTCCACATCTGGGGCCAGATGTTTCAAGGATGTATGTGAACACAAACCATGGATGGATGATTTCCCACCAAAAAACAATGTTTATGAATCAGGAACATGTGGTGAGAATGTGACGCAGACTTCAGATCAGCACACACAAGGTTTTCCAGAGAGATCTCAGGTCGCACATCTCTCTTTTCATTTTGTCCTTTATTAGGAAACACGTCTTCCTGATCCTTTAGGTCAGTGAAGGCAGCTGAAATATTCCTGATGACGTGCCAGTCACAGCTGTGCGGTGGCAGCTGCTCTGACCCTGCTGAAGATCCTCGCCGACCTGACACAAACTGTCTCTTTTTTAGACGTTTATTCAGAAGCTGTTGCTGAAGTGCAAACAGGTGAGTCAGGGCATTTCAGTCAGGAGGAGGAGGAACAAAGAGAGCACGGGAAATGTGCTGTAGAATAACATTTATTGTGCACAGGGCTCTTAGACCCCTGCAGGAAGTAGATCACCATGGGAAGCAGCTGAATGGAAGTGGTGCCCCGGAGCTTAGATGACGAGGAGCAGGGCGTCTTTGTGAGAAGGAAACTATCGATCAGAGGTAGATAAAAGACGACTGAGCGATGGATGAGGGAAAGAGAAAGTGGTGAAGAGGTGGAGGTCGGCCGCTCGACGTCACTTTTAAACTTTGACAGCTTATGAGTGATTGGCTCGAGGGGAGTGTGTCAGGTTGTGAGTGGATAAAAACAGGAATTAGCAGAGACAGCAGGAAACTGCTTGTGACTCAGACGGCAGAGAGATCGTCTCCTGACTGAACTTCATTTATAGCTGCTGTACCTGCAGGAGTGGAGGAGGCATATACAGCAGAGTGACTGATTTATTTTCTGATGATAATAATCATACACATTTCAGTTACTGGTGAACCACAGTTCACTGAGCGCTGAGGAAACTTTGACAGTTTCTACAGACTGAAGTTTGCAGCTCAGGAAACTCCAGTGAGAGCTGTGGTGACAGGTCACATCTTGATATCGTGTTAACAATGAGAGATCGTTAAGAGCCACACAGGTGTTCTCAGGCTGATTAGAGCTCTACACTCTGCAGAGGACTCAGGTTCCTCCCAGTGAAGGTCGAACTGAAAAATCTGCCTCCATCAGCTTGTAGCACTTCTTCATTTCTGCTTTTGCAGTCGTGTTTTTTAAAAGGGACAAATCAAAGCAGGTGTCTGAAACAGAAAGACCTGTCAGAACTAAATGAGACTTGAGTGACACTGAAATTCAACGTAACTGACCGTGTTTTGGACGTGCTGACAGTCCACTGATTCCCTCTGCACCTTCTCATCAGTGACACTTAAAGCTGACAGTCTCTTTCACTTTATCTAATGGGCTGTGCAGCTCTCCTCCCACCTCACACTGAGTCTGCTTCTTTCAAGTCCTCCTCTTCTCCTGCCTCCTCTGCAGCGGCGCTCTCATCTCGCCTGTCAGTCAGAGGCTCTTTCTGACTGGATCGCTGTGTGACGGCGGTGACAGAGAGGTGCGCTGCATGGTAATAACAGCTGTAGTTTGGGGTGATAGACACGGTGTGGGTGTGTGTGCTGAGCTTTGAGGACAGTGCTTTTTCTTCGGCTCTCTCACCTGGTCAGACAGTGGAGCTCTGACCTTTCCCATGTTCCTGAAGTAAATCTCCTCTTTTCCACAACACTTCTGTCCCCAGCTCTGATGTGTCCAGGTGGAGACAGAGTCCTCAGGTTCATGGAGGATTTCTCGACCCTCTGTTTGGATTTGGCTGCAGTTTATTTGGCGTTGGCAAACATGAGAGTCTGGGAGTTTGTTCCAGATGTGGAGCGTGAACACGATACAGTTCAGACTGTGCTCAACCATTAAAGCTTTAATGATGACGTCTGCTGTGAAAAAAAAAACAGCTTCTTTCACCTTTTCCTCATTTTGAAGTCAATTTTCTGCTCATTTCTTCTGAAGGAAAACAGTTTCTTCTTCTTTCTTCCTCCAGCCCTCCCTTCTATAAGTGAGCAGTGATGGGCAGAGGAAGAGCTATAATACACTGAACCAGAAGAAGACATTCTGGGTAATTAAGCATAACGTGTGCTTTCACAATCAAACGATATGAGACACACACTCGTTCACGGACAGGAGCAGGGAGCAGAGAGGAGGTGTGGGCGATGTGGGTAATTGAGCATCACTGTCCTTTCGGTCGCCATAGAAACCCTGTCTCACAAGGGACGGTGGCGTTTCAGAAAGCTCTTAAGTTCCAGCAGCTCATTGCACGGTCACAGAAAGTCATTAGAGATGCTACAGAGAGGAATGTGATGTCGGCGCGGGACAGAAATAGAGCGTATTTCATTTCGCCAAACACCTCAGGTAAAAACCTCAGGTTAGAGATCCAATACAACAACCAAGTTTATTTGTACAGAACAACACTGCTGCATGAGCTGAGAAGTATCAGAGCAATGATGTAAAAATACTCGATTACAAGTAAAAGTTCTGCTCGTGTTGTCAGTCCAACTCATCTCAGAAAATAACAAAGTTACAGTTAAATATTTCCTGTGCTGGAGCAGCTCATTTTTTCTTCTTCTGTTGTTTAGCTTCCTGTAACTGGTCTGAAAGTGTGAGCCATCTCAGAAACAGTGTTTTCACACAGCAAACAGACCAAGCTGAGACCACCTCTTTTTGTCAGATCCAAGATTTGGTCTGAGGATCCTCTTCAGCCTCAGAGTCAAACCACGTGACAACTAAACCGTTGCTCCTGGATTGTGATTATTTCCACGTTGCAGTCGATGTCTGTGCAGTGGGTGTTTGGAGAGATGAAGAGAAACATGGCTATTAGGAAGCATTTAATTCACAAGCATCAGTATCATGAGCAAAAGGAAACGTGGTTCTCTAAAGATAAGAAACCTGATGCTCATAGACGCTCAGTGCTGCCTTCACCTTCCTGTGAGGAAACATTACAGCCGACACAGACTCTTTCCAAACGGCCCTGAGGAGCTTCACAGCATCCTGTTCCACCCAATTTACACTCCTGTCAGACCAAGGTACAAACATTCATCACAGAGAGAAGCATTAATAGAGGCCTTGGCAGGACTGAACCCCTGAGTTTATAAAAGAGAAATCAAGAATCAGATCTCATTTCTTCACACGCACTTCACTTTGGGAGCCTCCTGTTTTCACTTCAACCAATCAGAACCTGCTCTTTGCACCTTTGCGAGCAGTCAGGAGAAATTTCAAGCTGCGTGAGTTGAGATGAAAAGTATTCTAAAGAGAAAATATCCAGGGTGTGTGTATCCACTAATGTAGCTGACCTGGAACTGATTTCACACAGTCCTGCTCATTTAGGAATCTAATTATGGAGCCCGTGTTGTTGCTGCTCTGCAGGCTTCACAGTAAAGTTTCATTTCAAACTGACTACTCTGAAAATTTAATAAGAAAAATGAAAAATGCAATTAGTTTTGGTGTCACAACTTCAAGGAGGGAATTTAAAGTAGAAGCCTGTGCTGGTGGTGGAGGCGCTAATGAGGGAAAACAGGTGGAGCAACTTTAAAACGAGTGACACGGAGGAGCAACAGACGATCTGACAGTCACACTCATTTTACACAGTGACTGTGGAGCCAGGCGGAAGCACAGGAAGATACGAGCGTGTGTGTGTGTGTGTTTGTACACAGGAGACAGTGCTGTGTAGGAGAGATTTGTGTTTCCAGGCAGGAGCTCGTTTCCTGGACATGAGCGTTACAGTAAGATGTCGTCACAGTCTCATGAACAATTCACAACACTGATGTAATGTTTGAAAAATCTGACGTGTTGTGGTGAAAGATGCAGGAGGAGGTTAAACAGGAGACAGGAGGTCTAAATCTTGAACCAGCTCCAGCTCTTGGCTCGTGCTGGCCTCGTCTCCCATCAGCCTTTACTCCTCTCCCTCCGTCTCCTTAATGGAGTGTGAGTTATTGTGCCTCGAGGCTGCGACAGCTGACGCACAGTTACCGTCTGGAGATCCAGCCACCGAGCCCGACCGGTCAGACCGTTTCTTCTGGAGTCTCTTCTGGGTCAAAGCTCCGCGGAGCTCCGGGGGCTAACGCAGAGAGAGTACGACAGCCAGCCTGCCCTGCTGTCACCCCGCTGTCAGCAGACCTGTGGTCAGCTGCAGAGGAAACACAGATACCAGCTTCCTGTGTGTTGGTGTGTGTGTGTTTCCCTCCAGCCTGCAGAGAGCTCTGACACGGACACAGCTCCTCCATCACCATCATCTCCTGTTTGACTTGCAGAGTTGTCCAGGGTGACTGTTCATGTCTGGACAGTGTCAAGTGTTAGGTTCATCACTGACTTGATTACAGACAGAAAAAGAAAATCATCTACAGCTGTTTCCTGTTGCAACAGGAAGTTTTTAAATGTGATTTGACCTCAGCAGGAGAGATGCTCCAAATACTAGATTTATACCTAGTCTGAGTTTTGTATTTTCTTCTCTTCGTGACGACACCTCAGAAACTTGGAGACTGAGATGCTCGACACTTGGTGCTCACATCAGCCTGACAAGGTTTATTGCTAAATTTATTGCCTGTAATATTGGAGATTTTAAGTGTCGGTCTGTGTTTAATAACTCCATATATTGGAGCAAACTATCAGTGTTATATGAGAAGTATTGATTTTTTGAGGGTAAGTCAGATGAAGCTGGGGTAAATCAAATCTCAGAGCTCTGTGGAAAACACTTGTGTCAAATCCTCAGAGAGACGAGCGAGATGAGAGCGAGAAGAAAATACAAGATAAAGTCCTGAGCTTCTGCTCGGCCACACGGTGATTAGGAGGATTGTGTACAGCGGCTCCTGGTTCTCAGCTCCCTGCAAAGAATAAAAACATGAATCTGGATGCTTCGGTCTCATTTGGAAAAGTGAGAATCCAGGGATGGACTGAAAGTTCCTAACTGGGTCACGGAGATAAATCAGATGCTCCAGAAAACTACAGCACCTCAGCTTCTCTTATAACGCCTCTTATATCTGACGTGGTTCAGGATTTCAGGACCCAAATGCAGACACACAGCGAGGCAGGAAGGTTTACTGATCATTTCATAAGAAAACGAGTTCTATGGACACATTACTGTCAAAATAATAAATAAACAAAGAGCATAACTGTGTGTTATGCAGCTGTCAGAGGTCTGACTCCAGGTGGAGCTTCACTGAAAGCTCATTATTTACACTTCACCTCATGGAGCTGAAGTGGTGCCACTGTACAGCTGGAAGTCTGAGCCTCACAGCCTGCTGATGTCCTGGACCTGCTGGAGTAAAACACATGACTGAGCTGTACAGTGAGCCTGCAGCAGTATATAATCTACAGTACATACATACAGTAGCTGCACCTGAGAAATTACACATTAATGCATGCACAGAAATACAAGTGCTTGCATAACGTGCTTGGAGAGCTGGAAAGCAGCGCGGTGAGCCTTAATCTTTGATTCAGTTTGAGATGGGAGAAGAGCCCGTGGCTATAAAGGAAAAACTCAAGGAGTCTTTTTTCCTCCTCCCTCTGCCTCCCCCTTTCCCCTCCTCACTCCTCTCGTCTCGCTTCAAGGATTTTCTGAAAGTTTTCAACTCTGCCTGGACCCGGGTCTTGAGAAGGTTCCTCCTGACAGCGAGGCTCTGCTGCAGACTGTAATCATATGAAATGTTCACAGAGCTCCAGCAGCTCCTCCACAGGTTTTTTCCTCCCTCGCTTTTTAAAATGGTCTTATTGAAACTTGTCAGCACTAAATTAATATTACATCTTCCAGTGTAAATGGCTGCAGGGCTAATGAGCAGAACACCTGCTACAAATATCTGGACTGATCTGCATTAAAGCTGCTGCACAGCTCTCCAACGTTCAGGGCAGGTTTCCACCTACAAGGTACCTGAAGGTGGTAAACTCTCATTCAGCATTCAAAGACACTCAAACAGGGATCTGGGCCCGGATCAGAGTCCACTGTGTACTGTACCTGGGCACAGATCAATGAACCTCGGGTTCATGTGTTCACATCAGAGGCAGGCTGCTGTTCAGAACGTGTAGTGTAGCGTACTGTATCAGAGTGTGGATGCACAGGTGTACTCCAGCACTAATGTGAGAGCTGAGCGGTGAGTGAGTGACTTTACTTCACCTTCGCTCTGTGAGCCACCTGCAGCGACACACACCGAGACAAACAGAATGTCATCACCATTAAAGAAAATGTCAGGGCCAATCAATGGCAGCCTTTGGTGTTCCAGTGAGGAGCTCTAAGTATTTCACACCCTCACACAGATCACCGTGGCGTGCTTCTGCGCTGATGAATGACTCAGACACTTTCACATCTCCTGCAATAACAAAGATTTGCTCTTTCCGGAGGCCTGCGCTGTGCCACAGGTTTCCACTGAGCCCCGCAGCCTGACGGCAAATTGAAATTCAGAGATCAAAAAAGACAAAAAACGGTCCCCAAAAGGGCCATTTTTGATAATGTCAAAGACAGTTTGGAAAGGTCCATCTCCGATAATGTCAGAACTGTTGAAGGTAAAAGCGTCTTGAGAGAGAGGGAGATAATGAGGCTGACAGTGGAGGATGATGGGTAGTCTTTTAGAAATAATTGCAGCAGGTTTATGGTCTGTGGACAGACATGGATAAATGTTAAATGTACAAAACCTCAGGTGTGAAAACATCTGTTTTATTTGTGCTGGACTTCACCGAGTTGCTGCCTCATGACGATAACAAGACTCCTGGAAGTCACATTAAAAAGTGAGTTGATGGCTCCTTCAGTAATTGAATGAATCAGAAATGCCCATGTGCTTATCGTGCCGCAGAGAGTGGTGTGTTCAGTTTGATTAAGATTACACAGCTGTTGCAGGCTGCAGTTAGAAAGCACAGTTTACTCACCACTTTGTCTTTAATGACACCCTCATCTCCTCGGCTGTGGAAAGAACACGCTCTTGACTTTTTAAAGACGCGTTGTAATGTGAGATACTTTTCTCTCTCAATGCAATAATTTGGTCATTGACTTGGCAGAAGGCAGCGCTGTGTCTCTGAACACGCTCCGAGTAAAATAAGTCTTTGAAAGCCAGTTTCATCTGGAGCTGCAGACTGTAATGATGGGTAATAATGTGAGGCGGCTCCCATGAGGCCGTGCGCCGGTGTTTCCCATTGATTTACGTGATGTTGTACATTCAAACAGCTACAGTGGATCCAGAAATACACACATTTAATGTATGGTTAATTCAGTGGAAAGCTAAAATAATTAGAAGCAAAGAAATAATTGAAATAACAAATCAAGGTTGTTCTGGGATTGTGTGATAAGCTCTGGCTTTCTGGAAGTGTCATTATAACATTTTTAAAAACACAGTAACTCAAACACGAGCAGGGAGAGAGGTGAAATAAATCTGCTCATTAATGGAGAGAGTCCTGTGTCCTGCAGTAACCCTTCACATGTTCAGCTGAGTTTCTGTAGCGAGTCGATTCCTCTGCCGCTCTCACTCCTCTCATGGTTATTCATTCAGGCTTCAGTGTTTTTGGCTCGTCGGCCACCACAGACGTAGTCCTGGGCTGTTTGACAGATTCATTTCTGCAGTAAAGACGAAGACGAGTTTATTTTCTCTGTGGCAGCAGAAACTCCTGCAGGTTAAACTGAACCAACCAAAAACTTTTAAGGCTGTGAAACAGAATAAAACTAGAACCATCTATAAATACACAGCCAATACAGTATCCTGTCTCTCAGTGGGTTTTCTCTGTTCAGTCTGTTTAGTATTATAATGCTGGAAACCCTGTGAGCTGATGTGTATTATATGGAAACACTAACGTCTGTGCCTCAGACAGTTTGACCTCGTGTGATTTCATCTGGAACATCGGTTCGTTTCCTGCAGCTGAACAGTTATCTCTGCTGTTCATCTTTTACCTCAGCGTTCTGTTGTTTCGTTTGCACAGTTTAACATTTTGTTATGGAAGCTGCTGCGCTCTGACTCTGGGCTGCATCACTGACTGTGGCATATTTTATGGTGATATGAACAAACAGACCTGTTTCTAATGGGAGAGCTGCAGACTCAAAACCCTGATGCCTTTATTTCAACCAATAAACATCAACATTTCAGCAAAAGCTGCCTTCTTCAGGGTCAGACAGACGCCTGACTGAGTTCTACCAACAGAGACAGGTGTCATAAATCAGGGTGATCAGTCTGAGGGAGGTGGTGTGTGCAGGAGATGTGGATCCAGGTAGACCAGGATTTCAAACAGGTGAAATCAGTCAGTTCACAGTAGAAATCACTGACTGTGTAACAGCTCGTCACAGGAGAAAGGAGAAACAGACCAACGGTTTGTTTTTGTGATAATTGTGACCCATGAATCAAATAAAGGTCTGACAGGCCGGCAAAACAAAACAAAAGAAGAGAAGTGACCCAGGGCCAGCCCACAGTGGGCCGTCGGACCTGGGCACTTCTCCTAACCCTGAACCAGATCCAAGAACTAAACCTAACAGAAACAAAACTGCGAAAACAGGACAGCCAGACCCATCATCCCCCAAAAAGAAATAACAGAGACGTGAATTTGAGCTGGTCACAGCTCAGCAGGCTGCAGCTGAAGCCAGAGACTCTGCCTCTTTAAAGGTTTCCCACAATCAGGTGAGATCAGGAACACCTGAGGGGAGAACGCAGTCATCCAGCGAGGCCAAATTAACCTGTGCTTATGTTCTTGACTATAAACTGTTGGCTGTGACTCGATGGTATAATTTTTGCATAGATACAGATTTGAATTGTTGGTGGATCTTGTGGACTTGTGTTTCATTCCTCCTCTGTTCGCCCTGATTTGCAGCACCTGTCCCACCTGAAACAAATGCGTCAGGTGAAGGTGCAGTTGTCCCATTGTTTTCTTTACATATATATATATATATATATATATATATATATATATATCAGCAGACTGCTCACCTTAGAGGAGGAGGTGTAAAGTCATGTATTTCACATATGTCTTTAATCTCACTGTTCTCCTGCCGCCTCAGTCTGAGCTCAGTTTTAATTGGTTTCAGTATCAGCGAACCAGACCTGACAGAGAAAAGTGGCTTTTGTGGTGGTAAATTTGTAGGCGGAACTTTTCGACCGTGTAATGAATTCTTTCCTGGGTAAGATTGAGATAATTACAGAAGCTTTTATTCTCATAACGGCAGCGATCGTGAGCTGGAAACGCATCAGTGCAGCTCCCAGCTTCTGTCTTTGATTCGCAGTGTATTCTGTAACCAGTCCAGTTACAGTAGCTCTTAGTCCAAATTTCAAATCAATTATTCATGTTCACTCAGCCAAAACAAACATGTCTGCTGTTCACATTATCTCTTGTAGCTCTGTGTGAGCTCGCTGCTGTTTCAGAGGAGACGAGCCGGAGCGAGTGGGAAGAACAGAGGAGAGAGAGAGAGAGGACGAGACGAGTTGTTACTGACAGTGAACCCACACTTTCTACTTTATCTCACCTCCCAATCCCCCACTGTGCCGACACACACACACACACTTCAACCACAGCCTTGTTAGCTGGTGCGCTGAGGCAGCCCTGATGCTCACAGGATCAAAGTTGGGACCTGTCAGGAAAAACAGGAAAAAGCTCGTCATGGAGAATGAGTATATCTGCAGTAATTGCAGAGCAACCTGCTTTATCAGTGAGAGCTCAGATCATTTCTGATGGAGCCTCTGTCATTCAGCTACGCCGTCCTCTGACTGAGTGACAGTCAGAGACTTCAGGCCCAAGTGTTCAGATCCTGGTCAGGATTAAATCCACAGATTTAAACATCTTCAACAGGAAACACTGAAGCTGTCTGATGTTAGTTCACTCGCCTGCATCGTGTCACTTCCTCAGCGTGGGACCAGATCTCCTGCTCTGAGATGTCTGAGCATTTACGCAGTGATGCTTTTCTAGAATCGACAAAAAAGATGCTTTTGTCCTTCCTCTGCACCGTGACCTTCGGTGTGTACAGGAGCAGTTTGCAGCTGAGGGCGATGCAGTCGATGAGGATCACCTCCTCTGAATCACAGACCGAGGCTCTGTCCCAGAAAAAGATGGATTACTTTCACTGTCTTGGTGTTTTATTCTCCAATAGAAGGACTGAGACTGACTGACTGTAGGCACGACCAAACTATCTGGATGGAAATTCAGGCGCCGACTGAGGAATTCATTGAAATGTTGTGAGACGCTGCTGCAGCGGTTTGATCTTTAAAATTCACAACATCTTTTTACTGTGGTTTTCTCACAGCACAATTGATGATGTGTAGCCGAGACTCAGACTGTACTAGGATCCAGGATTTATTAAGATGAATATATTTCAGAGTGATAGCAGGTCAGCCTGTACTTCCACCTCGGTCAATAGATCCTGCTGCTGTCTCTGTCTCTTCACTGCCTCCTTGGTTACCATGACAGCAGCGTATCAAGAGATGCAGAGAGTGCTAAAATAAGAGACCAATTACTCAGACAGATGCTGATACAGTAGCTGTTTGTCATCTACTTCCTGAAGAGTAAACAGTTCTGATGCTGCGTCCTGATAACTCGTGAGATTTCTCCTGGTGTGACCCCAGACGACCGGGCTCAGTTATCCCGCCCTCAGGCGCCACTGACCCTCTCTGCCTCAACGACCAGCTTCATATGGAAGAAAACAACACACGTCTTCACACTGACCCTCTGACCTCCGGTGGCCGGCGTTTGGCTTTTTCATCAGGTAATTCAGCTTCCTCCCGTCCTCCTGCCTGGAAACTGTTCCATCCTTTAAATGCATCTTGAAGGAGACGTGGAGAAAGAAATCACATCTTTTTTTTTGGATGTCAACGTGATTCTGTTTGATCTGTCAGCTGATCTGATGGATCTGACAACACGAGGAGCGGCCGGTCGCTGGAGAAACAGAAACTCTGTTATTAATATTATTATTTTAGATTAAAACTCTTTAGCAACAACAATGTTTCTAATGCAACAAATAAAACCTTATATATCAGAGCATCATGAGCTATAAAGGAAACTACAGTCACCAGTACAGAGGGTCACACAGCCTGTTAGTTACAACCATTAGCACTGTGTGGTTTGAACAAACTTTATAATCCATTTTGAACATGTTATATGGAATGTGAATAGTGACTAAGTTAAAGTAAAACCATGGGAACAGTCTCTCAGAACAAACTGAAACACCAACCGCTGAACAGATGGAGCAGAGTGTCCACAGCAGGTCGTGTTGCAGGATAATTGGCACCAGTTGCAGTAGGATGTCGTGCAAATTGTCAGTTGGTGTGTTTCAACACCGAGCCTGCACGGCCTAACAGCTGCCATTTTTAATGAATACTCACTGAAACTGTGTGCATGTAGCATGTAATGACAGGACCGGCAGCAGGTCACCACTGAGAGTCAGTGTGTCCTTCCACTGGTGGAGGGAGGAAACAGTATAAACAGTCTGTTCTATTATTGGTGGCAAGTTTGCTGTAAAATGGACCATGGGAGTCGCTGAGATGGAAGAGGAGCCGTCTGTCCATCAGTCCGAGCAAATTCACTCAACTACCAGATTTGAAATGAACATCCATGAATCACAGACGATGAACTGGAACGGCTTTTTGTGGTTCCATCATCCAGCCAGATTCTCCACCTGACCGACACTTTGTTAGGCGCCTAATTATGGATCAACGACGACCAGATGAAATTCAGTTTCTAAAAGACCAAAAGGGAAACAAAACAAACCTAAACCTGACTGGTTCGGTTCATTTAGGCGGCTGAGAATTAGTCTGTGAAACCCTGGTGTGGACTGAAGAACCAGGCTGATACTGTGTGAAAAGACCAACCACAGTATTTGAGACTAGATGTGGTTTTTATCACAAAGCCTGAAGCTAAACCAATAATAATCCATCTGCTGTTCATGAACTGGTGAGGGAGGGAGAATAATCGTCACGGCTCGAGCCACGACGGCAGGTTTCCCGTGTCTTGAGTGTGTGTGTGTGTGTGTGTGTGTGTGTGTGTGTTTGGGGCGTGGCTCAGCAGCACCTGGCTCATCTGCACACCTGCAACTCATCATCCAATCTCCTCCTGTATAAGAAACCCGGCTCTCCTCTCACTCTGGTTCCTCCAGCTCTGTGGTGTTTGACTCTCATGTCTGTGTCATTGTCCTCCTGTCTCCACGCTCACTGCTTCAGTCAGTTCACCACCTGGATCCCACTCACCTGCAAACCTCCACCCAGTCTCCACCATCATCCTCCACAGTCAGCTGCCCGTCTCAGTTTTATCCATTTCAAATAAACTCTACAACAAAGTGAGGGGGTCTGAATACTTTCTGAAGCTGCTGTATGTGAAGCAGCCGGTGTGATACAGAAAGACTGTTGTTCCTTCTACGTGTAATTTGTGGTCGTCATGATATAAAAGCAAAGAGCTGTTTGTTAAATACAGACGTTAACTAACGAGCACAGAGGTAACTCTGTGTTAAATAATAAATCTGTGAACAGCAGAGAACCTGTGAACACTGTATTTATCTGCAGATGTTATTAACCTCTGCTGCGGGTGTGATGTATTATTATCCCTCCACAGTAAGTGGTTATTCGTCTCTCAGTCCTCGGGGGGTCACACAGGAGCTGCAGAGGAAATGTGTTTTCTCCAAACTCATTTCTGAGTCTTCATTAAAGGATAAAGGGTCAATGACTGTTTAAACAAACACACACACCTCAATGTAAAGGAAGAGGTTTAGTCCCTTTGATAAACACAAACATGACATTTTGCTTTTATTCTTTACAACACACCAGCTGTGTGTTAATCCCATAATCCCTCACCTCCCCGTGGGTCTTTGTTTATCACCAACCTGTAGCAGGAAACTGAAGCGTCAGTTGTTGCTGTAATTGGACAGAGGATGGATTTATTTTACATTTACAGCCACAGATGAGTTCTTTATGTGGTGAAATGATGAATTTAAGAGCTGACGCCTGCTGAGCTCCCTCAAACCACATGGACATGTGTTTAAAGTTTCAGACACTGCCTCTTACATTCTATTACGTCATTTCTGAGAGTGTTATCAGACCTGGTCTAACAGCTCAGTTTACTGCATCCAAACTTAGCTGCCTTGTAGAAACAGCACTTCAGATCATGGGAGTTAAAGAGCAAACATCTCCTCAGGCCATCTTTAAACAGTCAGTTGTCACATTGCTTCAGAAAACTGAATCTCAGACCCGTCTCCACCTGGAATAAGAGCTGCTGCCCTCTGGCAAACGTCTTAAGGTCCCTGGACGCACAGTGAGCCACTACAAACCTTCATTTGTCCCAGTGTCACTCAAAAGCCTCATCTGAAAGGGCAGCACCGAGGAGGATTCCTGTAATATGTTGTTGTTGTTGTCGTCAAGGTGAACTGCCTCAATGAGGACGTCGCTCATTTTAATTTGTGCTCGGTTTGTTTTGCTCTGAGCCCAGAGGGACTGCTTAAAGTGCAGACTGCCATTTTAAGAAAAAGACATTAGGCAGTTTGTCAGTGTGCACAGAGGAGACACTAATCCACCATCAACCTGAGGAGGTGAGGAGATCAAAACAGACTGTGCAGAGAGAGGACGGACGACTGACGCCATCTGAAACATGACGTAGCTTTAATAACACGCTGAAGAAACCCTCAGTCAGTCAGCGACCCTCAGCCTGCATGAGACAGACGCAGGTTTGAATTCACACTGTTCATCCTCCAGCCATGTCCCCTCATCTCATCGCTGTCAGACCTTTAAAACCATCAGACTGATGCAGACCTCCTTCCTCCTGATTCACCTCCACATTATTCAACCTGAGCTGAGGAGTGGGTGGAGGATTAAAGCACATAATTACAAGAAGCTTGATAATTCATTAGCAGCCATATTGCATGATTACTCTCATTAGCACCATTAATAAAAAGTGAAAGCTCCAAAGACTGCAGAGTGTTAGAGGGTGGGACCGCCATCGCCATGAAAACAACATCTGAGAACGCATGAGGAGGAAAAACCGACGACCATATCATCCTCCATCCTGTGTGTGTGTGTGTGTGTGTGTGTGTGTGTGTGACGTGGGTCAGGCTGGAGGGTTGAGGGTGGCTGGTTATGGAGGGTGGGTGACGTCAGGACTGTACCTCTGCAGAGACAGATAGTGCCTCACTGATCTGCTCAGGACATTTTCCAGGGGGCAGAGTGTCAAACGGTGGGCTGTGAGCTCCTTTAGATGCCCCCCCCCCGGCTCCGTGTGCAGGTCTTTGATGGAGGGCAGCTGGCTAACAAACACATCCCCGCTGCCTCTCAGATGATGTTGCCACAGTTTTGTCTTTGAGGAGATGAAATAAAGGCACAGCAGGCGTGATGTGTGAAAGCTTTCACTGCTGACGTGTGAAAAAGGAGCAGGACTGTGAGACATGATGAGCTACTTTGAAAATCCTCTGTTGCAGCTTCATCACACAGGAGATGATTTTATCCCATTTGCAGATGGTTTCTCTGGCTGATGTGTTTACAGAACTCTAATTACCCTGGGGAGGTGGATGTGTGGGCTCGGGTAAATTCAGTCCTCTTCTCCGTGATATATTGAGACTGGGCACCTCTTTTTGACTGAGATAGAACCTGTCACTTTCTCCAGTAGAACAGCTGCAAAATATCAGAAAAAAGGAAGAAATCAGCGATGGTGGTGTGACTTCCTCTTCATCTCTCATGTTCAGCCAGAATAAACCTCCAGAAATCCACTTAGAAATCAGAAGGAAGCAGCTGATGTAGCTTGGCAGAGATCGTCATGTTTTAAAGTCAGGATCACAGTGATCCAGTGATCGCTGTCTGTACATCCATGGCTGCAAACAGGAGCTGATCACAGCTGATTTAATCCCTGTAGCTGACATTACAACAGCCAAATAAACCTACAGTATATGCTGATGAAGACATGCTTCCATTTGTCAGAGCTTTCCTTCATTTTCACACTTAGCTGACGAAAATAAAAGTGAGTGTTCATGTTGAAAGAACTCGGAGGATGTGGCCCTGGATGGGATTTAAATGTTCACACACCAACACCTGCTGCACAGACATAAATCCAGGCTAATACACCCAACAACACGGAGAGTTGTATTTGGCAGAGTCGAGCCGGAGGTGGACGATGTCTGAGTCTGCCCGTGGTAAATCAAGAACAGAACATGTGCCATGATGAAACTCACCGGCGCTGAACGCCAGAGGAGAGCGGGCTCCCTCACACAGCACAGCAGGATTTGAATGGTCCTGGTTCCCGGTGCCAGCCCACCAATAAGCTGCAGTCTTTCTGAGCTCCAAGGCCTAATTTATCCCTGCAGTCTCCAGTGAGAACCATACACTCACAGCCCAGTAATATTGTTCCAGTAGCTCCAAGGATCCAAACATGACGCAGGCCAAGGAGCTTTTGCACCATCCATTTAATTAAAAAACATCTTTTATTAGTTACTGCTGCGCCAGTCACAACTGCAATGTGTCTTTGATGACTCACTAAGTTTATTTTCATTACATCCAGTCCCACCGGACCTCTAAAAACGATGTGCTCTCATTTTGAAACATAAAGCAGGAAAAAGCCGACGTGTCTGCCAGCAGAGGCCTCGTCTGCGCTGCCTTAAAGGGATTAAACTGAATAATGCCACTGATCAAATGACAGAAAAGCTGCTTGTGGCTTCAATCACATCATTTCTGAAGAGATCTTGGGTACGGCTCAGAAAAGGACCGGGGGAGAGGGAGGAATAAAGAGGTGGGCAGGGCAGTGGAACCATGAAGTGGCTGAGGACAAATTAATTTCTTTCTTCTTCCTCTGGGGTCACACACAGGAGAGAAGAGGCAGCTCAGATTAGACAGGACGGCCTGAGAGAAGTGGACCCTGACCGTCCTCCTCCACGTCTTCATGTGCTCACAGCGTATCACTTCACATGTGTGTGGGTCATCTGTCAGGGTCAGTGTGACTTTGAGCTGTAAAATAAACCTGCACAAACACAAACTTCCACACTAACACGTACGTACTCTGGAGTTTTCAGACTTCTGAAACTGCAGCTGGCTCCATTTCAGTCTGAGTGGACCTGAGAGATGGAGGCGCCCCTGTTCACTTCCTGATGCTTTGTTGAGCACAGATACAGAGCAGAGACCTGCCGTCTGGTTGGATTCCAGGATGGCTCGGTTAGAAACCGTCCTGATCCTGGTGCAGACTGAAATGTTCTGCTCCTGGTTTTCTGGAGAAAGAAGTTGTTTTTCTACACTGAGTCCACGTGTTTCACCAGGTGTCAGAACACGGTGGATCCTCAGTGTGGAGCTGGTCGTCTCTGAGAGCAGCAGGTGGATACAACATGGAGGACAGTAAAGGATCAGATCTGATCTGCTTCATCCCAGATCATGATGTAAAGTTGCTTTGTATAACTTTATCCCCTCACAACACACACAGCTGTCAAGGATAAAAATGACTGAATGTAAAATGACCCCTTCATATGCAGGTAGGTGCACACTACCAGCAGAGGAAGCTGTTACAGTGATAGACTGGACCGGGTCAGTGAACGTCTCGTCCTTGTGTTTGGCTCAAGGCTCCGACACCTATTGATGTTCCACAGAACAAACTCCTGGGTCAGATCCCAGAGAACGTTTCATTACTGTACAGACGAGAACTGGAGGAAAACATAATGTACACTTCTTCTGTCCTGTAATTCTGCCTCCAACTCCAATCGTCTCTCTCCCACCCAGTCTCATTTTTCTTCTGTCTCCTCCTTCATCTCTTTCTCAGAGATTCTGAAACTCATTATCGCAGCAAATTGCTCCGAGTCGGTCACAAGCAGACGCAGAGTCGCAATCCTCCCTCGTTTTATTTCACCGCCGGTGGAACATCTGACACAGTTACTTCATCTCATTTGTGAGGCTGATTGGAGCGGCTGGATGGATGGATGAGGAGGATAACGAGTGGCATTCCTCTAAAATGTAACTAGACTCACACGGGAGGATTTCACGATAAGACACTCGCTCCCTGTAGAGACCGAGAACCATGAAACCTGCTGCACACTGTGATGGAAAACCTGGTTTCTGATCAGGGCTTAATTAGAGTTTATACACCCCCCCACCCTCTTCATTTAAAAAGCCTCAAAGTGAAGGGAGAGGAAAGAGGAGTGAAGCAGAAAGAAAAGAAACACGGTGGGAATTAAAGGAAAAGAAAATAAAGGAGAAGAAAACAAAAGAATAAGAAAGGAGGAAGGAGATGAAGGAAAGGAAAGAAGGCAGGAAAAAGACAGGAGAGGAAAAATAAATAGAAAAATGAAAATGTGGTAAAGAAAACAAAGGAAAAGAGGGAAAGAAAAGGAAACAAAGGAAAGGAGAAGAAAGGACGGTAAAGAGAAGAAGTGGTTTGACTCTGGGGACTCAGAATCTGATCCTCCATCAAAGTGTTTTTCCTGGAGGCTGATTTATGTTGTTATCTGTGCTGGTTTCTGTTGGAGCTGCTGATCATGACCAACAGACAACAGCTGCAACGTTCAGAGAATCTGAAGACGAACGAGACGGCAGAGTGATGAGGATGGAGAGGAGACAAGGAGAGGAGACAAGGACAGAGGAGCAGATAGAGGGGAAGATGAAACGAGGAAACAAAAGGAGAAGAGAGGAAAGGAATCAGACTGATGTTAAACACACAGGTGTATCTCTGTTGCCAGGATACGGTGTGACTGTAACCTGCCAGGGTTTCTGCAGAGGAGCGTCTCCTGTGCTTCTCTGAAAGAGTAAAAGGGCAGCTCATCGCTCAGTGTCACAGCTGACCACAGGTCTGCAACAAACCATTCTCACACCAATTAGACTTAAAGTCTCTGTTGGCTGTAATAACAGAGTGATTCTGATCCTTCTCACAGGCCGAGGACAACATGGAGCACTCAGTGTGATACAACCAACAGGGAGCTGTCGCCTCACCATCACCTGAACAAGGTCCTGAGATGAATATAAGGTGGAGAAGAAACTGTGATGGTTTTATATGTGGAATGATGCAACCCATCACCAACATCAATACTGATCAATAACTGATGAATATTGATGTTTTAAACATTGATGTTTCTCTGTGTGTGAGAACTGAGGCGTGGATAGGATTCCTACAGACACAGCTTGAAGTAATCAGATACTTTACAAATAGAAAAGTAGCACACAGTAACTAAAGCAGCAGATGGAGGCAGTGGTGTTCCAGCAGCTCCTGTTAAATCCCTGTTTTTGTCAGTGGAGTCTGGTACTGATATATAGAGCTGTTTCTGGATCTGACTCTTAATAAAAAGCTCTGTCTCTGTAGGAGTCCTCTCATGTTGTCACTGAGAACAGTCTGAGTCTGTCAGAGACAGAAACAAGACCTTTAGTGGACAGACTGATGTGGACAGCTGTCCACTGGATTACTGTTGATATTGTTTTATTCTGTGACAAACAAACAGAAGCTGAGTGTGAGGATAAAACTCTGTGGGTGCAGTGACTCCCTCCTCCACCCTGTCAGGAGGCAGAGGGGCTGCTCAGAGTCATGAATCCAGTATTTCTAAAATCCTGGTTACGGCCCTGCTCGGTACCCCGCAGCCCGGATCCCACAGGAACTAACCTTTCTGAATAACAAAGGCAGAACAGAGCTGTGGAATAAAAAGCTGCTCTGCTGCCTCCGGAGCCGGATTCACTGCGCAGTTGCTCCAAACTGCGCAGACCTCCGGCGCTGCACTGATCGCTATATATCGCTGCTTTTCCTGCACACACACACACACACTCACCACACACTCACTCACACACACACACTCTCTCTCTCACACACACACGCATCTCTGTGCAGAGCTCTGAACACAATCACCAGACACAACCACACCGTCTCTGGACGCAGACACAACACCGACAGCCCGGACAGGTGAGTGCAGCTCTCTGCCTTCTCTCTCCGGACACACACGGCTCTCTGTTTCCTTCTCTTTTTTTCTGAACGACTGATTTTCCAGCTGTTTGACTGAGGCGACAGAGAGCAGATGTCAGAGCAGCTCACCGAGGCAGAGACAGCGGCTGGTCCAGACAGACCAGGGAACTTCTGAACGATCATTTCACCTGTGTGGAAACATCAGGCTGCGCTTTAACATCCTCACATGCTGTTGACTTCAGGTGCACGAGCAGCGGCTGCAGCTCAGGGTGCAGAGGATTTAATTGGTTAATTGTTGTTTAATTGCTCGTGACTGGGATTATTGGAGAGTGAATGTGCAGACAGCATGGAGGCAGAAAGTTCCATTAAACCAGCGCTTTATTCACTTCAGTCTCTTTATGTTTCATCAATCCCCGAGCTGCTGCTGTTGGTATTAAAATGTGCATGATGGTGATTAGAGAATAAATAATCTCTGACCTTTCAGTGCATTCATGTGAACTGAAGGTATGAGATGCTAGAGGATATAAACATACTGATTTAAATACAGTCTGATCGATAATGATAATCAATAAGCTGATAGATGGAAAAATAATCAACTGTTCTGATAATCAATCATGTCAAATCTCCAGCTGCAGGTTTTTGTTGAATAGTTTGAGGTTTTCACTTATTGAATAGACTGAATGAAGAAATGATGCTTTTACTTAAACTGATTAATCAATAGTCCAAATAATCAATACTGTCCTCACAGCAGAGTCCTGTTTCAAATCAAAATCTGGAGTTCTGGATCAGGAGCTGTTATTTCACTGTGACACGACAATAATATCAATCAATAATCAATCAATCTTCTGCTGCTCAGCTCGTGTTCAGGTTGGAGGCTGTCGTTAATTAGGCTTGGTTAAAGTCTGTTTCTGTCTCAGCTGATCTCAGACCTGAACTCAGTCTTTATTTCTAACTTCAGTTCAATACGTGGATCTGATGCTGGATTCAGATTCAGTAAAATGCTGCTGAAGCTGATGCCATCAGTTTGAGCCTTGAGTTATCACACACAGTAAACATGGCCGTCTCATTGTTCCTGCTTCAGAAATCATTTTCTATCAGCACAGCATTTCTGTCAGACTCTTCCTGTCTGTGTCTGACAGATGTTTTCAGGTCGTATTTACTGGGATTCACATTCAGTGGTGACAGAAGTGTTGTTGTTATTCATAATGCAGTGTATTCTTGGATATCAGTACTTAATCTGAAGAGTAATCTGTAACTAAAGCTGTGAAAGTACAGCAGTAACAAGTACAGTTTTGGTTTGAAGGGCTGGATTTGGCCCACGGGCCGCTGTTTGCCCACCGCTGCTGTAGTGGTTTTAATGAGCTCTAATAATTAATATTTCTGGCAGCTCCTGTGGACAGATCAATAGCTGACAGCCTGTGGTGTGTAAGCTCTAGCACCAGTGTGTGTGTGTGTGTGTGTGTGTGAGAAACAGATGTTGTTGTCGTCACACCTGTCATGATGTCACGATGACCTCCTGTGACCTCTGATGTGTGTCCCTGTCAGATGAGTTCAGGAACACACTCTTTGAATTGGATTTCATTGAAACAGGATCATCGTCATGTAGAAGACGATGCTGTGATATTATCTCCTGTGATCCAGATGTTGGCTGCACGGTTCACTCGACCACTTTGGTCCAAGTTTAAACCGACTGTGTGCTTTATAGTGAAACGTCTCAAAGGAGAGCTCCGGTGTTTTTGAACCTGGGCTTTATTTTCTCATGTTTTTGGGAGTAAATCGTCAGAAACAGAAACATCACTGTACATCAGTACCAGACTCCACTGACAAAAACAGGAATTTTACTGAGCAGAACACAGGAGCTGCTGCTGCCTGTTAGTTATTGTCTGAGGTTTTTCAGGGAGTTCTTCTTTGTCCAGTTCGAAGGTCAGACGGTGCTGTGGTGGTGTTTCTAGCCTCCAGTCAGTTACAGAGAGCAGTGAGGCCGTCTCATCTCTCTTCTGTGAGGATCACTGAGTCCTTCGCATGACAGGATTGCACATCAAGGAGAGGAACCGGGTGGTGGGGTTTAACTGCCATCACACAAATCAGCTGATTTGACAAGAGCTGATTTCAAGGTGTTGATGTCAGCTCTAAAATTACTGGTCAAACACAGAGATCCCTGTCACACAGCTGAGTGCTGAACTACTCAAGAAGGCAGATAAGACTCAACAACTCCACACGACTTCCTCTGTGTCGACTTTGAGCTGCATGTAAAACAAACAGGAGGAGGTTTGGTTCGATTCCCGGAGCCATTAAACTTGAAATGGTCACAGAACAGACACTTTATCACCTTATGAAATTATTATGGTAAATGTGTTAGCAAACATTTGATCCATTGTTAATTTAAAAGTAGTGATTCATGTGGCTTTAAACTGATATAAGAAAAGTGTGGCTCTGCTGCAGATGGAGATTATTGGATTATATATGGGCCGTAGGTGTTTGGTGGTAGAGGTCGAGTTAGTGTAACTAGGCTCATGGGGTAGGGGTTTGGGATTAAATATAATACAGAGGATAAAGACAGTTATTAAAAACCCACAGCACCGACTGCTGCAGCTATAAAATAACTCACAACTGTCACAGTAAGTGTTTGCTTAGACGTCATAATGTGCCGCTCTGTGGCATCAGATATGAAACCGCAGCAGTAACCAGACACAGTTTCATTGTAAATAAATAGGGGGCAGTTAATTCCTGCCATGGTTTCAGCTCTGTTGTGTCGTGACCTGAGACGTCCAGCAGCTGCTCGCGTCTGTTAATGACTTCAAGTGTTGGATGGTGTAATCCAGAGCGAGGATGGTTTGTGTTACGGGAGAGGAGTTTTATTCAAACTGATGCTGACATCCAGTCTAACTCACTGCGATGTGCAGCAAACGCCACATGATTAAAGAGTGAAGAGACCACCATGTAGTAACTACATCGATAACAAGGCCAGATCTCAGGCATCTGTCATCGTAGTTTCTCTTCATTAACAGGGACCAGTTTCACTACATTTGTAACATGATGAACTTCTGATGCAGCTAATGAAAACAAAAATATACTTGTGACTTCTGCATTAGTGAGCTAGAGTTCTTAAAATCAGGATGCTGCCGTGCAAAGAAAACACTCAACACTGGCTGGAGTCAGTTTGATAATCAGAGTCTGAACCCAGCTGGAGTTCATCTAACGCTCTTATTGACGTGCTGGACTCAAGCTGAGCTGCTGTGGCTCAGGAGGTAAAACGGCTCGTCCACTAATGGGACGGTCACTCTGCGTGTCGAAGCATCTCTGGGCAGGAGGCTGAACGCTGAAATGCCCTCAGTGTATCATCACGTGTATAGAACTCTACAGTATAAGTGCTGAGTGAATGTGTGCATGAATGGGTGAATGTGAGTTGTAGTGTAAAGAGCCTTGAGTGGCTGATATGACTAGAAAAGTGCTCTGTAAGTGCAGTCCATTACCCGTATAATGAAGCCTATCTACTGTGAGCAGTACGTCAGGTTGACCTGTGGTGCTGCACTGTGACTTTTCACAGCTGTTTCTCTGAAAACAGTAAAGCTGTGGACACAAACACTGAGGTGATAGCAGGGAACGTACACCACGAGAAGACGTGTGTTCGCTCAGTATGCTGTGTGTTTAATCAGCAGTGTTACCTCCACATGCTGCCGCCTTCATCAGTTTGTAGACTGACTCTGATTCTCAGGTTCCCTCTTGGTGTTTGGGTTTAAATCTGAAATGTTTACTTTTCGCTTTGACACCAAATCCTCCACCATCACGTGATCGGACTCTGCTGCTGCTGCGCAGAGAAACTCTTTCAGTTTCTAACTGTAGCGTCCGACTAATGAACCAAATGGGTTTTAGGTCTGGAGAAAAAAATGAAAAAAGCTGACGGGGCTGGTGGGTAAGTTATGTAATCTGCTGCTGTGGTAACCCCAGCTGAAGATGTTAAACTGGTCTGTAGAGCTGAGGGCAGCTGCTGAGCTGGTGAACAATCTGTGGTTTGATCAGTTGTTGATATAAACGTATTGATCTGTGCAGCTTTAAAGGTGCCCTGTGGAGACACAGACACACTGTGTAACAAATGTGTTGAATGTGTCTCCTTCCTTAGAATAAAATGAAACCAGCAGCATGTGTCCTCATGCACAAACAAAACTGGAACCTAATATGAAACCACTTGATGAAGCAACTTTAAACTGCAGTATACATGTCCTTTGCTCTGAAGTTGTTAACTTTACAAATTGATCTAAACATGGTGATAAATAGTCACAGTTTCCACCAGGGACCAAATGTGACTGTTAAAGTGTGGAGGGAGGCATTAAAGCCTCAGGAGCTGGACACTGATTTGATTTTATTTCATGGCATCTAACACAAACAGCTCTCTGTGCAGCATGAGTCATTCGCCTGCTGGGCTCCGCTCGGTGACGGTGAAGGAGCATGTCACTTTAAAATGACAACATCTCAGCGGCTTTCATCTCTGCTGTTCAGCACCACTCTGGTCAGGCAGTTTAAACTGTTTTCATTCCAAACTGTTACAACAATTTGTTCTTGTTTATTTCTTAAAATGTGTTTCTACACATTTCAACCTGATGCTGAAATTTGTCCAGTTTGTCCAACTTTTAGTTGTCGTGAACACCAGTGAACATTCAGCTCATTACCATTTATGTCAGAGAAGAAGCATCAGATCTCAATCAGTAAGTTCCAGAGTAACACTGAACTGTAGATCATATATATCCAGCCAGGAAACGACCACAAAATGAATTCCCACTCGAGGCTGCAGAGGGCGCTGCTGCTCACTGAAGTTACATTGTGTTGCTTTAAAGTTTCATAAATACGTCACATCACGGGCAAATAAAACAGGAGACAGTGTGATACACAGAAAACTTTTTCCTTGATCCAGGAGTCGTCGGCTGTGGCTGTGAGTTTCAGGTGTTGTCTGTTGTCAGTTTATGAGATGGTGCTGCATCTTTTCCCATTTGAGAAGAATCAATAGTTGAGCAAGTGGAGGACAGAACTGCAGCTTGATCAGTGGTGACCAGGCTGAATGTGTCTGTCAGAGGGTGAGGATCAATAGCTGCTCCTCAGACATTTGACAGGAGATTAAAAACCCCGTCCAAATATCAGAGCTGGAGACACGAGCAGAACATCTGGCTGTGGGTGGAATTCCCAAAGGCTGAAACTCAGGAATATTTTCACTATTGATTATTTGTTTGGTTTGTAAAACATCAGAAAATTAGACCCTCGAAAGAACCAGACAAACTGCCAGGATAAATCTGTGTGTTATTTTCTGTTAATGACAAAAAGATGAGTCAATGTATCAAGAAAATAATTGGTATATTTCTCCATGAAGAAAGTCATCGTTAACTGCAGCCCCAGCTGCACATGCTGCGTTTGTGTGACTGTAAACACATTACTCATTCAGATTGTTGGAAGATGCTTGTTTTGCATTGTGACCATTCATCAGTGATGGTCAGCAACCAAAATAGCATCACACTGGGTTTGTGTCAAGGCTGTACCACTGTGATGTAGACTGACAAGTGGGAGGTTATGCATTTAATTAAGCCTAAAGGGAAGGACACGACAAAATATGTCTGTATGTTTTTTATCAGAGCTTCTTCACATTCACTAAAAATTCTTTAGGGAAATGTTTGATTAAATCGAACAGGTGATGAAAAGCCAAAAGCATGCATTGTGCTGTGGGAAGTAACTGACCTTCAGGTGGAAATCAACATGTTCTGATGTAAATAAAAAATCTGTTGTTCGGTCAGCAGCGTAAAACGTGTACACAGCGCTCACTGAGGCTGTGAATGTCTCAGCCTTGAACAGTGGTGAACGCTCTCTGTGAATAAAGGAGCTGATAAATCTGATCTGTCAGCTGACATTAACTTCTGCTTGTCTCTAATGTCTGTTAGATTGTAATTATCTGTTGGTCGGTGGCTCAGTCACTGGTACAAAAGAGAACCAGTGTGTGATTTGTTGTAAACTCTGATGTGCTTGTTGTTAAACTGACTCAGTCCTGCTCAGGTCTGGTCTTTCCTCTGTCAGGGTTTACACGCTCTCCCCTTGTTAGCAGGAAGTCCAAACTCCCCTGAGGTTAAACGTGTCTGTCTGTCTGTGTCTAAGCTCTGCAGATGACTGACCATCTGTGCAGGGTTCTCCCTCCACTTTCTGCACAGTGTGTGCATCGACATGTTCAGACATTCGAGCAGCAAACTTTGGTCCAAACTGAGAAACTGTATTTTTTAACCACTGAGGCAGCAGGTCAGTGTTATGGTTAGACACAGAAAACACCTACGGCCAAACAAGAACGCCAGCTTTGGAGGGTTCTAGATTACGTTCTACGATCGTAAATATCTTTCAATCTACAATATTGCACATGGCAGCTGGCTGCGGTTAGGAAAGGCTCGTGCTATGGTCGAGGTTTGAGAACATCAGTCACTGTTCACAAAAAAGCAAAGCTGTGATTTGATGTGAATTCGGCCTCCTCCATGAAAGTCTGATCCACCACACGTCTGTCCTCCCTGACCTCCACACACCTTTCTTCATAAAGGACACACCATTTCCTGCACTGACATTTAAGGCTGGCATGTGACGTAAATGGCGAAGAGCAGAGCCGAACAATATAAAGGTAAGTCCTGGGGACGCGGGGCTGAGAAGACGGAGGGATGGAGCTGCTCCCTGTGATCACACATGAAGTTAAAAAAGTGACTCAGTGCTTTTAGCATATCTTGGTTTTGCAGATTGATCACTGACTGAGAGATACAGTAGCTGTCATGAGTGTTGGTGAAAGGCTCGTCACGCTCCTTTTTAATAATCGTCAGAGTGTGGGAGGATTGTTCTACTTATTCATCTACTCATTTCCACTCTATTTATAAGTGAGGGGAAGGATGCATGCAGGAGTGAAAGTGCCAGGGCCGAGCCTCAGCCCGAGTCTCGCTGCGTGGTGTTTGTACAGCAGAGTAAATAAATGTAGCCTCACATCCTTTCTCTTCCTGGCTCTCTCCGGCCTTCTGGGCCTATTAGGCAGATCGCTCATCAATAAACATTTGAGTTATGAATATGGAACGACTACAGTTACATCAGATCTGCGTGTGTGTGTGTTTTCACGTGGATTCAGACTCTGTTATTTACCTACGGCTCTGACTTAATACCCTGTAAATTAACTGGAGAAACAACTGTGGCCACAGACAATATCAGCGTGTTAAAGAGGATTATTTTACCCTCCTCCTCCTTCGCTCCTCTCTCTAACACCCCCCATATGTCTGCCTTTATATGTGTGATATAGTTCATGTTAGAAGAGGATTAGAACCCGGAGCAAAGGGCACATGAGGGGCTGTTAGCAGGCCCGGCTCCAGTCTGAGGTGGACCTGCCATCTGCTGGATGAATGGCTGAGCAGACCCCCCCTCCCCTTGCCAGGCTCTGGAAGATCTGTTGAAGATGTGGGAGAGTTTAGGCCTGAAGGATGAAGCCTGATGTGAAGATCAAGGCTGCTACCTCACTGTGAGCTGATAACATGATACAAGTTGGTGGAACATGGCGCTGCATTTGATGAAAACATCATTAATCATCTCGCCCCCTCCCTGCGTAACCAGGAGGACAGCGGCCTTCGTTTATCTCGCCGTCATGGCAACTAACACGAACTGAAGCACCGAGATGACGATTAGAAACTGATCTGATTTATTCAACTTAACAACAACACAGAGATCAGTCTTCCCCCAAAACAAAACCCATGTACACTTCCAGATCCATTTGCATGCTAATTATGTTTATCTCTCAGCTGTTGGTGGAACTGAGCAGAGATTAGCACCTTGCAGCTGCCTTTAGCAATGTAACAATCACCCTTACAATCCGCTTTCACCCAAAACAAAACAATAATTACATGAATGAATATTAAAGCAGCATTATTTTTTTTGCTAATTTCCAGACTTGTCAGACTAAATGGTTTTATAATGAAAGCATCAGAGCAATTGGATTGAGAGGCTTCAGCATTTGTAATTATTTTGTCACCAGAACACAAATCTTAACGCAGCTCTCAAGACTGGATGTGAAATTTATCAGCGGTGAGATCGAGATCAGCTCGATAAAAAGGCTTCTTTTCCAGGGATTAACATCACAGACTAATTTTAAAACCAGATCAGGCTGCCAGCAGACCTTATTTAGATAAGACTGTGACTGGGGAAACTTTGAAGTAGCATCAGAGGAGGTGGGGATTGTTGTAACGAGAGAGGATGAGGTTGTTGACGAGTATCTCGTTTGATCTCCGGCAGCCTGTCTTCTGCTGTGTGGGATTGCATAAGACAGAAAAGAAGCAGAGAGATAATGTGTGTTTGTGTTATGTGTGTGTGTGCAGTATCGTTGCTGTACTGTTTGTTGAAGAAATGAGGTTGTGTATACTCCACGGTTTTGACTGACGGAGATGTTAAAGGGGCATTAAAACGATGAACTTCCCTTAAATCGAATTAGACTGAACAGTTTGATCAACACACATGAAAAGGTGCCGCTCTGTTCTCCCTCTGTGTTTCAGGAACAGTCTGTCCAGTGTGATGGAGACTGACAGTCAAATTCAATCAGGAGAGGAAGTGTGAATATGCCATCTGCATCAAAGTGACAAGCACACGAGCAGAGATTTTCCTGTTCTTTGTGCCGTTTCGTCCTTGACTTCGTCCTCTCCTTCTATTTTTTGCCGGAGCCTCTCTCTCTCTCTCTCTCTCTCTCTCTCTCTCTCTCTCTCTCTCCCCCTCCCAGCTCTCTTCATTGTGTGAAGTTATTCTCCCGCAAGCTGCTAAGACACTTTAAATCCTAACAGACATTAAACCTCAAGGATCATTTCACCGGTCATTTCATTGCAACGTGGCAACTCATGGTTCCACAGGCTGTGTGGTCTGAAACTCAAAGACACAGAGTCAAAACTAAAATCAGTCCTAAGACTGAAGGATCAGCTGGAGCCCTGTGATCCTAGAGATGAGGAGGTGTCTGCAGAAGCTTCATCAAAAACCTCCAAACGTAACCTCAGAGAAGACGAGGCACTTCTTCTTCTCTTTCAGTATAAACCATGATGTAGTTTAAGCCAAAACGGATTAAATAGCAATACTATCTGGCTGTCCCAGTTCCACATTCAGAAAACAGTGGAGTTATTTATATCTCTGCAGCCAGAACTCTCACCCCAACCAGGAAACATTATTACAGCGCCCTCCGCTCGGTCTCCTCATCGCCTGCTAACGTACAGGCTGATGAAAACATACGAGTCAATACGATTCAACCTGAACAAAAACGCTGGAGAGGATTCATGGTCCTCAGGGGACGAATCCCAAAGTAAAACTAAACCGACACATCTGTTGAATAGTTTAGCTCCTGTACCCAGGTACAGCAGGTGTGTCAGTGTTTTTCTCTCTTTGGTGTTAGACTCCTACAGCAAAGAAATCTAGTGATGTTTTATGTCAGATCCTCGTCTTCTCTCTTCTCTCCCGTCCAACCAAACTGATGATCTCAAACACACCATCTCAACACAAACGCAGCGTCTCAGCTGCAGCTGTGTCGGGTCAGGTGAGGTAATGTGAGGCTGTGTTGTCACAAAAATGAAAGAATGAAATACTAAAGGGCACCGTCGTCATCAGGGGGTAACGTGGCAGGGCCCTGGGCTCCCCCTGCCCTCCTCCATGTCTATACTAATTCATGTCTTATACCACGTCTCCTAATAACCCTGGTGAAAACAGATTTAACTCAGTCGTGGAATTGCAAGAAATACAGTGCTTGGCCAACATGTACAGTTTCTGCTCTTACATAATGAGACCATTATATAATATGGAGGTTGAAGCATGATGCCCAGGCAGGAAAACAAATTAACAGATTCTGGCTTTGTAGCAAAACAGGATGTTCTTGAATGTCCTTGAGAGCTGTTTTGAATTAATGTGTCAGATCAGTGCTGCTGTTTGTCTCAGTCAGAATCCCGTCCTCACATCAGGAGTTCAGTGTCAACAGTGTGTTTGATATTATCAGTCTGGTCACATTTGATGCGTCGGGGCGGCCATTTCACCCCAGCGCCCGCCGCCTCTGGGTGACAAACCTCGCTGCTTATTGGTAACATATTCTCTTCCACATTCGCTGACACACACCTGTCAACCAGGTGTGTTCAGTGATGAAACAAGGCGTCACTGCAGCAGGGTCGACCCTGCCGCTCCTCTCTTATTAAGCATCTTCACGTCTTCACTACTGTCGCCGGTTTTCTGCTTCAAATGTCTTGTGTAAACGCAGTTACAGATGTGTCTGTTTTCAGGGTGTGTCTTTGAAACACCTGTGTGATTGCTGTCCTGTTTGGGTCTGCTCATTCAGGTGAACACACATCTCAAACAGGCGTGAATTTGTGTGCATGTTTGTGCAGAGAGAGACAGGGGCGGGAGATAGCGAGCTTTTTGATGAGTGTTATCACAAGCGGGTGGTTGGCGTGAGTGAGTCAGTGTGGATGTGCAGTAACACCTGCGAGTGTGTCTCATTCTTTGGCAGCTCCGTCCCTCAGGGCCCATGAAGGCTGTCAGAGGAGAAAGAGACAGAGAGGGAGGGAGAGACAGACTGAGCTCCCCAGAGAGGGAGGCTGGCAGAGTGAATGGACAGCTGTCAACCCATCGCATCCATGTGCATGTATGGATATGCTAATGTGAGTGAGGGCTTGATGAAGGTGTGTAATCAGTGGATGTAGTGGGGTGAGGTGGAGAGGAGAAGCTGTCTGTTAATAAGCTGTATCTTAATTAAACAGCTGACTAAGAGCTGAAAGTCACTCAGAGGAACACACTGTCTGTGCTTTATTAACACACACACATCTGTATGTCAATGTTAATGAGAAACATGAGAGTTAGTATGCTTACATGATTTTATACCTAATGTGTGTGTGTGTGGTAAATTAAATGGAGTTTAGTTTTACACTGTAACGAATGAGAGTTCAGTCATTTGGGATTTTACTGCAGGTGATATGTTGATGATCCAGAGCAAACACAGCCAACGCACAGATCCTATAGGAGCAGTACAGGCAGCAGTGATCTTTGATCACGAGGGTGACACCACTCTGCATGGCTGGACTGCTTCCAGCTGATAAGAAAGTCATCTCTGAGTGCACGACACTACAGTTCACACAGACTCACACAGTGCGGACAGTGTACCGTGTCCCAAAGATCGAATCATCTCTAACTGGTTTCTTGAAGATCTCAACCCACCACCACGCAGCAGCTGTGTGACGCTATCAGGTCAACATGGACCACAATCTCTGAGGACTTCAACAAGGTGCTGGATGAGATGCAAACAAAGGATGTGATCACAGATCTGTCTGCTCCTTCAGCACCACGGACAGCTCCATGGATTTCTCAGTACACAGCTCCAGCTCCAGCTGTAACCTGTGCTGTCTGAAAACATCTGCAGTGTTCAGTCTTCAGATGTCCGGCTGTTATTACAGACACATGAACTAACCACAGATCATCCAGGTCCTATGGGGAATGATGTTCATTAAAGGTTGTTTTTATCTAAACTCATGAGGGGAGTTAGAGGAGTGTGGTGTATTTTTGGTGTTGTGGGTCTTTTGTCTGTCCAGCAGACAGTGTGAATGTTCAGTGGTGTTGAAGTAAGTGATTCTCTCAGGCGTGGTTTGAGGTTTTCTATTGAAAAGTGAGCGCTCTCGCTCTGTGATGATTTCAGCAGACACACAGTCTCAGTCTGTCTGTCTGTCCCCGGTGAACTGGACTGTGATGTAGCATTAAACCAACAGTGGTGTATGTTAATGAGTGCTGGGGTGAGGAGGACATGTAAGACACACATCCTGCTAACAGGACGTGTTAATCCTCCACTTCTGCTTCGTCTTCTCACCTCTAACTGTCTCAGCTGTCCACTGAGAGCTCTTCACCTCTTTTCATGATTCTCTGCATTGTTGTTTTCTGTCTTTTGCAGGGAAACATCGATGCTGAGCTGATCCACCCGGGATGCTGACAGTGAAGGAAAAAGAATCCTGAGCAGTGTGTATCACCTGCAGTCTGCTCCTCACCCTGTCATCTCTGCTTTGATCAGACTGTACACTCTCATTTAAAGAAGTTCAGTAGTAGCCTCTGGGCTCTGGTCCCGGTGAACTCTGACCCCTGACGCACCGCCGCCCTTCATCACCCCCTCCCCTCCTTCTCCTCCCCTCGCCATGTCCAACGACAGCAGCCTCCTCGGTGTGTGGGAGGCCTCTGATTGGGTAGACACCTCTCAGTGCCCGCCCTCGGTAGGGGGGGCCACGTTCTTGATCGTGGCGTACAGCGCTGTCATAGCCATCGGGTTGCTAGGTAACGCCGGCCTGGTGTTCATCATCGCCCGGCAACAGGAGTTGCGCAACGTCACCAACATCCTGATCGCCAACCTGTCCTGCTCTGACATCCTGATGTGTGTGGTGTGTCTGCCTGTGACCGTCATTTACACACTGATGGACCGCTGGGTGCTGGGAGAGGCCCTGTGTAAGGTCAGGGCGCCATACACACACACACTCACACACACACACACTCACACACACACACACACACACAGTAATGCTTATCCATTTCAGCCCAAACAGTTAGAAACTGACTGAATTCCTAAATTGATTTTAATTTCAGTTTGAGTTTCTACTAAAAGTTTGCTTGTTTGTTTCTTTTACCTGTGCAGGTGACTCCCTTTGTTCAGTGCATGTCAGTGACAGTTTCCATCTTCTCCTTGGTGCTGATCGCTCTGGAGCGCCACCAGCTGATCCTCCACCCCACCGGCTGGTCCCCCGCCGCCGGACACTCGTACCTGGCTGTGGGGCTGACGTGGCTGGTCGCCTGCTTCATCTCTCTGCCCTTCCTCTCCTTCAACATCCTCACTAATGACCCCTTCCAGAACATCAGCCTGCCCGCCAACCCCTTCAGGTGAGCCAGAATATTTGGTGTACAGGTGTGTCGTACAGCATCAGGATCAAGCCCCCGCCACGTCAACAATGAATACGGCTTCGTGGGGCTGACCTGAAGCCACACTGATGACAGTCTGACCTTTGGCTGCGCTGCACCTTGTTAGGAAACTCATTAGCTCAGAAACTTCCTCTCTCTAATTAAAAGTTTTTGAATGAAATGCAATGAGAACAAAATGTCAGGTGGAGGAACTAGGACGAACCTTGGAGAGCTGTTGTGATCGACTAGAGCCAGCATGTCCCTGGCTGGCTAGCACGTTAGCCGTTAGCTCGCCAGCTACAACAGCAGTGCACAAACTAGTCCTGTGAGTAACCACTACATCACCAAACCTCACACACAGTCATACAGAGACGTGGGTGGTGGCCTCATGTTTGCCCTCAGGCCCTGTTTTCTTCCTCCCATAACACCAGCAGAAACACATATGCAGTAATTTCCTTAGATGTAGTTGTAATGATGCATGAAATTGCCTTTACATTTCCTCCTGCTCAGATAGCTTTAGCTTAGCAGAGGCACATGAATACAGACACCAGGTCTTCACCAGTCTGGAGAGCTGGCCTGAATCTGAAACAAACCTGATGAAGAACGACCTAAAGCACACCTGCAGAAGTTCATTCATCTCAGAGAAGTGACCCTGTCCTGCTAGACTGAGGATTAAGACGAATCCCAGCCCCCCTCTGTTCCACCTCTGGACTCTGCTGCCTGAAGGTGAAGATGCCAAATAAATAGAAAAATAAAAAGAGAGAGAGAGAGAGAGAGAGTCAATCTGAAGGACACTGAAGATAATTAGGTGCAACCCAAAAAGCAGACGACCTGAACAGACCTTTGAATTTGCATTTCACAATTTAGGCATGAAGACGTTCTCAGAGGCTGAGTGGCTGATAATAAACACAGTGATGAAATAAATTAATATTCCTCAGGCATCAACGGGGCAGCCAGGTAACAATTAATGCTAAATAAGAAAAGCAACAACATTAATGAAAAGAAAATAAGATCACCCTCCTTATCAGCAGCTGAACACAACAAAGTGCTGAAAAAACTCTGTTAAGAGTCTTTTTCCAGAGTGGACATTTCTTTATTTCTCTAATCAGAAATGCACACTGACATGAGCATGTGTGAATGCTAATTACATGTTCAGTGTATTATCTGCCTGATTGGGAACTTAATCCCTCTGGTGCATCAAAGCACTCGGCTGAAGAACAATTAATTCATTGTTTCCTCGTCGTCACTCCTCCTTATACAATATTCAGGGATCACACTGGTATTTTTACGCCTCACTGCGTTTGCTGCTCTGTGGCTGCGGTGCCTTCAGAGGCTGTGGGAACCTTGATTTGAGAGAACAACATCTTTTAACTGGAGAAGCTCCTGACTTCAGATGAGCCTTTATGTGACGTGCGTCTGTGGACATTTTTAGTCCTGGAACACAGAACATTTCAGCCTTCATCTGTCTGTTAAAACGATGTCATTCAGACGTATTCCATATGTAAATGTTCCTTCTGGCTCCATCAGACGTGACTGGACTGATACAGATTCATTAAAAATTGAAGCTGTGAATGTGACGCTTAATAAAACTCCAGTTCACTGTGAACCAAAACATTCACTATTTTTGAAAGTGTTGACAGATTCACTTGGAAGAATGACGAGTTATTTCCTCACCTGAGCAGAGCTGACTCAAAGTTTCATACGGTGCCACAGTTTGTGTTGGTCTTTCATTTCACCAAAGCTAATTAATAAGTTCTTTTTATGAAGTTATTAAATCTGGCTCAGACAGTCGGACAGAGAGGATGATGTTTAGGCAGCACAGATACACAGAGCAGACAGCTGTAGCTTTTAGTTTAACTAACTAATTGTTCAAACTTTTTTTAAAAATTACAAATATTGTCAGAGAAGAATCCTTCACCTGGACCAGATGGGTTCAGATCTCAGCTGTACTCCACTGAGTCTGAGTAGATTTCTTACATAGATGTGTACATGAGCACAGCTTTCAAACTCGTGTATTTGAATTGGAAGCATGTTTTTGGATGAAGTACTACCTTCACCAACAGAAGCAGTGTTGTGAGGAGGAGGTATGTTGGGGTGGGTGGCAGGTGTAAAGAGCACCTACCTGTACCTGAACCTAAACAGAACCATAAATATGTATTATTACTGTCACTACAGGTCGATATTTTATTTTATTTTAGCTCTCGTCCATGTTGAAACTGCAACCAAAGAGCTGCTCACTGAGATAGCGTGGTTAATGTTACATGTTCCCTCCTGTCCTTCCTGTCTAAGGGACCACCTGATCTGTATGGAGCTGTGGCCGTCAGATAAGCATCGTCTTGCCTACACGACCTCTTTGCTGCTCTTCCAGTACTGCCTGCCTCTCCTGCTGGTTCTCCTCTGCTACCTCAGGATCTTCCTACGCCTGAGACGACGCAGGTCGACACAGCTTCACTCTCCAGTCTCTTAACAGCACAAGCTTTTGCCATCCATTGTGCGACAGCATGTTTGTGTTCTTGAATCAGAGTATTTGGGGCTCTCTATTTATATATTACATTGTCATAGTTCTGCCTTAGGTTTGGTGTGATATTTCACAGTGGATTGTCTGACAATAGGCGTCATGCTGTGTTGTGCAGGGACATGCTGGAGCGCAGCAGGAGGACTCGGGGAGCCCAGAGGATTAACGTCATGCTGTTGGCCATCGTCATCGCCTTCGCTCTGTGCTGGCTGCCGCTGAATGTCTTCAACACACTGTTCGACTGGCACCACCAGGCCCTGCCCGACTGCCAGCACGACGCCGTCTTCTCCGCCTGCCACCTGACGGCGATGGCCTCCACCTGCATCAACCCCGTGGTGTACGGCTTCCTCAACAGCAACTTCCAGAGGGAGCTGAAGGCCACGCTGCAGCGCTGCCAGTGCGGCAACCGGGCGGCAGAGAGCTACGAGAGCTTCCCTCTGTCCACTGTGGGCAGCGAGGGCATGACGAAGGCCACCTCCCTCAACAGGATGGGATCAGTGTGCGTTCCCTCGCCCAGACCTGAGATCAGCTCAGCATTACCAGCAAAAACTATACCAGCTAACACCTAACAGCGAGCACCATCAAACTGTGTGTGTTCGGGAGGCAAACGAAAGCTGGAGCAGTGTGTGAGACACAAACAGCTGAGATCTCTGAGCAAGTCAAACACAACTTTACTTCATTTCCATAACTTTCCTGACAGAGTGGGAGCAGCTTATTTCACCCAGCTGAACTGACAGCAAGAGACGAAACCGCTCATGTAGCTTCAGGTCCAGAATGTGAGAAGCAAAATCTTGTAAATGGACTGAGAGAGAGACGGAGCTCCGAAGGGAAAACAGACGAGATGGTAGAACTGGCCTTTTGCTAAGCCCCGCCCCCTTAGTTACTGTTGCTATGTCAGTTGCATTCTAGAACAGTGTGTTACTGATGTCACGTGCTTTAAGTCTGAAACAACATGGACTGCTGTAAAGAAGAAGTGTAGCATTTTATTGCTCATAACATTCAACATGTTAAACAACACGTGATTTACCTGAACTCATCAGTTACCTTTCTAACTAAGTCGCTCTAGAAGCTAAAGCTAAAGGCTACAGCCTGACAGTAGTCTATATTACAAATTAGATTTTAGTTAGCTATGTGTGCTAACATCTGCAGCTAGCATAAAAGCAGATGAACACGCAGCGTTGTTCACTCTTTACATTTTCTGCTTGTGTATTTTTGGTTTTGGAAAGAAAAACAGAAAGACATGGCCAGCCAAACTCTTCATATTCTCTTTAATAAGAGTTGTGTGTAGATCACTGTTGGCGAGTGGGGATTAGCAAAAGGTCAAAGATGAGGAAGAAACTGATTTAAAGGACCATAAACTGAAAAGGAATGAATGTGATAGACTGTTCTAGCAGAGGAAATGGAGACAGCTCGCTGACATACTCGTGTTTTATATGTAAATGATCATTATGATAGTTAACACTGTTGATAAGCATGCCTTAGTGAGCATTTTGTGGTGGAGATAAGCAGTGCTTGACTTAAATACAGTGGAGGTAAACGAGGCTGCTAAACATTAATGTATTATATAACTCATAAACTACTACTTTCATTATAAACCACTGGACGAGTGCTTTTAGAAAAAGAGAATTTAGACTGAATCTGAACGGACTTTCTCCTGGTTTCAGTGGCTGAGTTATAAATACAGTGACGTGTATGAGAGATGTAGTTGTTATTGATGCCACTCAGCCTTACTTTTTCTGAATGAGATGAAACTTTGTAGGAATGTTTAAAGTACTGAGGTCTCAGTGCATTTTGTAGCAGCTGTCAGACCCAACAGGAAACAGACCAAGAGACGTTTTCAGCATTCGCTACAGTCCCTGATTTCTGTTTGTTGAAGTGTTCAGCGGTGCCCTCGGTGTCTCGGCATCAGCTCACTGGTTTTAAAAGCAACATGTTCAAAAATGAGTTGACTTTCCATTTGCAATTTCCTTTTTTTTCTATTGACATCACAAATGTCAACTTATTGTCATTTCACACCATCCAAAGGTCATTTGAACACTTGGATTCCATTTTCAGTTTCAGTATTTCTTTTAATAATTATCTATACTTGACTCTCTTCTTTTAATTGTGTTGAATTTTCCATTTTACTTTTTAATTTTTGGATAAAATGATCCTCTGTGGGCTCGGAGGGAAATCTGGGACACTGGGCACTGTCAGGGAGTTTATCTTTAACTAATGTAAGATTCAATGAGTTTCAAGCCTTTTCTCCTTTGCTGAAATCTCTGTCTAGTTTGTCAGTTCATTGTGGCCTCGTCATTAAAACAAGTGTGAAAAATGTAGTTTTCGTGTTGTGTAGTTCTGTGTTGTGGTGCACAGTGTTAACACACACACACATACACACGCACAAATTATTTATCCATAAATGACTAAATATTCCACCTCAGACAAAAAACATGATGAAAATAATTTTTAACCTGAATTTGATCTCATATGTGGGCTTGTTGGAAGGCGAAGCGTTGTTATCGGATCCTCCTCATGACCCATGCTTTCCTTGTGTTTTCTCCCGTCTCCTCCTGTGTGTGTGTTGAGGGCGTGGCCCAGCGTCACACACCTGAATGATCTCCACACCTGCACCTCATCACCAATCAGAGGCCAGTACAAAGACCCCGGCTCTCCTCTCACTCTTCAGACTGTTCTGCCTCACGTGTGGTGGACAGACTCTCAGCTGCTCAGTTGTTTGTGGTGCTTTGCCTCATGTTTCATGTCTCCTTGTTCATCACGAAACCTCCTGCACTCACAAAGTACTGGTTGTTTAACTTTCGTCTTTCTTACAATACGTAGCCTGAGCTACATCTCACAAACCATAATATCACTGTGAGGACATGGTTTCTTGAGGAGGACGACGAAAATATGATTCTGAAAATGAGGGAGATATTCTAGCCCGTCAGCAGTGGAAATTACACCTTGGGGATGATCCATGTGCAGAGCCCCAACACAACGACACACTGGGAAATGTACTGTACAGACACTCTGTGTGTGTGTGTGTGTGTGTGTGTGTGTGATCCTTGTTGTTGTGGTGAGTGGTTTTTATTTCACAGTGTGTGTCCTCGCAGTCACAGCTGTCATTACTCGACATCAGCCTTGGACCAACAATCTACCTCTCCACCACTGCTGCTTCCCTGTATGTGGTCACACTATAGCAGACATAGGCTGGCTGCCTGTAGCATACGGAGCGGCTCAGATCTCCAGCTGTGTCAGCTGATGACAGAGGTCTCCTTAGGGCAGCCACAGCAGATGGATGCCAGGCTTGACATAAGGCTGTGTCTGGTAGAGCTTTACAGGGTAATGATGGGATGAAAGAGCTCATTTCCAGGTATTGGATTTATAAATGCACCATTTACAAGAAGAGTATTATCAGAGACACTGTGGAGATCTATATTTTACACAATGACCTTGAACTCAAGGTTCGTGTAGCAGGTTTTCACGGGCTTTTAAGGGCACGCAGCAGTTTTCACCAGGAAATGGAATTTGCTCATTTATCATGAGTGTGATTCAGCCGTCATTGTGTGTGGCTGAAAAGCCTGAAAAAGTGAGCAGTAATAATACTACAACTACTACTACAGTCAACCTTGGATGGGCTTTGACTCAGTGGAGAGAGAGAGGGTTCAAACTGAGTCGTCATTATTTCTACTACATCAGTCAACAAAACCTTGAGCTCTGGGTTTCTGGTTCAAACTGTTTCTTGCTTTGTGACCACAGCGGAGTGGTTGTGTGTCTCCACCAACCAGCCCAGCTGTAGCTTAATAAGGGTGTGAATTCTTGAGTTGACCTTTGACCTTTGACCACCAACATTAATCAGTTCATCAGAGTCCAAGTGAAGGTTTGAAGGAATCAGGAACAGCAACACACCAACTCGGTCAGATTATTTTCTTCATCGTGATCCGTCAGCAGTTTCCTGATGAATGCCAGTCGTCCTGCTGAGCAGGTCGGTGACGGCCGTCAGGGGCCAGACTTCAAATCTGCAGGTGACAAACTGGCTCTCTGCAGGCGCCCTAACCAGTGCAGACGGAGCAGTGTTGACTCTGGTCTGCGCCCTCAGCTGAGCACTGATGTCAACACGCGACAAATTAGTTTCCAAACAGCTCATTTGTCTCAGCTCAGGCAGCTGACGCCACGCAGAGAGGAGTCAGAGCTGGACGAATAAAGACCTCACAGGAGGACGTCTCCTCCAGTCACACAACACATTAGCCACAACATATGGTCATGGTGTGTTAGTGTTGTGTTTATTTCTACTGAAAACAACATCACTCTCATGCCATAGGTGTTTTCAGAGTCACTGTTGTTCCTCCTGTTGCTCCTGACTCTGAAAAGATCCCTTCACACCATGACCTGTTAGAAATGAGGCCTGAATCCACAGCCCTCACTGTGGTGGAGAGAGATGTCAGCAGGCACACAGAAACACCCAGCTGAAAAGGACAGGACTCCAGTAAATGTTCCAGGTCAAAGGTCCGTGTTCATGCTCGTGTGATCTGTGTTTGGACTCACCGGTATGAGAGTTGTGGTTAAGTGTGGTGAGCAGTGAATAAAAGCCTCAGTAAACAGTTCCCTGCTCAGTGACCGCCCAGTTAAGTGGTGGTTCATTAGATGAATTTCACTGCTGGTGTTTATATCCTGGTGTGTGTGTTTGAATTGTGTAAGTGCAAACAATATATAGGGTGATTACTTAGTACAAACAGGCATAATGGAGTGGGAGTTTTCTGCACACTTGGTACAAGTGGATGTTTAATGTGAGAGTAAATACTGTCGATGTGACAGCATTGTTTCACGTTATCACTGTGGATGTTGATTCTCACATTTTTACACATCGAGTTCTTGAGTCCAGATCGAGGAGAAGTCTGCAGCATCAGCTGAACAAAGACCCACAAATGAACGGTCTTGTCTCTTGTTGCTGTGGGCGAGTCAACACCTACAGAGCAGTCTGCCTGTTTGCAAACAAGTCAAAAAACAGCTGACAACGTTTTCCCACAGTTAATGAGACTTTGTGCTCAGTTTGGAAGTTCCTCGTTGCCTGGAATCCCACAATTCCTCGAATCAAATGTCTCACTGATTCATTGACGAGTGAGAACAAACTGTTTTCAACCAAATGAGTTCTGGTACTTGAACCGCTTCCGTTCGGGGTTTTGGAGCCCTGGTGCAGATCTGTTTCTGCAGTGAAGACGTCCAGAGATGCTTGATCCTGTAGGTCGAACTGGACTTTGCAAACAGTTTTAGAGTTGACTGACTGAACTGGTGTGTCAGTGCTGCTCTCACAAAACTTAGTCCAGCTCATTTCATGGCAGCCTGTTGAAATGCTCCTTCACTCAGTGTGAGTGTGTGTGTGTGTGTGTGTGTGTGTGTGCCATCACAGGTAACCAAGGAAACAGGGTATAGGGTGGTGGTGGCAGTGCTTCCCATTTTATCGCTCGGCCACAAGCGGAAACATGAAAGAGGACGAATTTCTCTCTCTCTCTCTCTCTCTCGTCTCTCTCTCTCTCTCTCTCTCTCTCTCTCTCTCTCTCTCTCTCTCTCTCTCTCTCTCTCTCTCTCTGGCAGCGTCACTTTTTAACTCCAGTCTTTGTCTGATTCTTCTCTTTTGAAATAAAATCCTCCACCTGTTAAATTTCCTCTGTTCTCTGTTTATTCTTTTTAGAAATCAAACTAATGCTAATGTATGCAAAGTGAGTCATCCATGCGAAAGCCCAGCAAATCCCTCTGCAGTTCAGGGCTGCTGTGTTCTCCAGGCTCATCCTCCCCTCCTGTCCTCACCCCCTCCCTCTTGTGTAGTTGTGCACAGTGTCAAACTGTCTGCTGGTGCATTGTGTGAGCTGCCTCTGCCCCCCCCCCCCTCCTCCAGCAGCCCTGTTGTTGGGGACTCGAACAGCTGGTGGGAAAAATCTTATCTTATCTCTGTGCACTTGTCAAGTTAAATCACAGGGATTTCTGCAGCATCTTCCACACACACACACACACACACACACACACACACACACACACACTGCAGCTGAAATAAGACAAATGACAAAGTGGCGTTCCTCATCACACACACACACACACACACACACACTCATTCTCTGGGATTTCCTGTAGAGATGGTTGCTGGCCAGTCTGCTGCAGTGTTTCCTCAGGGCACAGTAAGCCTCTATAATTGAGGTTTAGAGGGATGAGGGGAGGGAAGATGAGCTGGGTCACTGCTGGACAGGACCCCCCCCCCCCCCATAGGAAATCAGACCGAGGCGTCGATCTGAATGTATTTTGTCCTTCCAGTTCGTCTCGGCGTGCGGAGGGAAGACGCCTGGCCAGCTGATGTGCTGGATGTTGTGCTGTTTTCTTTTCTCTTACAGCTTCTCTGAGTTCATCTCTTTGTGTTGTTGTATAACCAGCAGCTGAGCTGGGGAGTCCTCATGTGTCATGATGAGATGAGACAGAATGAACTACATTTGTTTAAATCTGTGAAACACAGTAGACGCAGCGTGAAGTCATCTGTGGTGAAAGACAAACTCTTCAGCTGTGTTTTAAAGGGAAATCCTGGTTTATTTCTCATTGATGTGTCCATTCTGACTCACTCTGAACAGTGTACACTGAGGCTTCACTGCTTCTTACCTTATCTCCTTTAGCAGAGGAGACACTGGACCTTCCTTTTCCAAAGGAGAAAGAATGACGTCCCATGATGCCTTGCAGCAGCGTTTAAAACGACACACTGTCACAGTTTCACTGTGTCAGATCCACGAATGTGTTTTATGTTTGTGACATGATCAGAAACTTCTGAAAATCCTTCCACCCTCTAAAGAAATGTTTTTTCTCTGCTTAACAAACTATACAAAGGTCAGACATGAGCAGCACTGAGTCTGTCACTGTGTGTCTTCCATGTGTTATAAATAAAGTTGGTTCTAAATTCATCACCAATTCTCCTTCGCGTGGTGGCCTTCAAGTGGTTAGGAAAGGAGATTATTTTGACTACACTCACATCTCAGTGTCTTCTGTGTGATTGTCTCCCTTGTCTTGTCCCTGGTGTTGGATCTTCTGTTTTTTTCTGAACCTACACCTTGTCTTTGCCTTCTCCCTGCCTGTTTTGTCTGCCTGACTGACCGCCTGTGTCCTGACCTGTTTGCTCCAGTTCCACAGTTCACTGAAACCACAACCTGTTGTTTTAACACATACTGAGCTGGACAGAGCTAGGCTAGCTGTTTGCCCCTGTTTCCAGTCTTTATGCTAAGCTAAGCTAACCAGCTGCTGGCTGTAGCTTCACATATGGATAAGAGTGGGATCAATCTTCTCGTGTAACTCTCAGCAAGAAAGCAGGTCAAAGACAGTAAAGTGTAAAAATCATCTGTCATGTTTCGTAGCTGTTTGTTCGTCCCTGTGTTGATGCAGTGTGTGGACGCTGCTGTGATGTGCTGCTCTGCCTGGAAACACCACATATGAAGTTCAGGGGCACCTTTGCAGTGACACAGCAGAGTTCATTAGAGTGACAGGTAATTGAGTCTGTGTGGTGACAGAACAGGAAGTGGGTTTGCAGCCGGAGGCCGGGATTCAATCAGCGGCTCGGCCTGAGGCCACTTCACACGTCAGAGAGCTCAGGGATTTCTCCTCTCATGCATAGAGAGGCTGAGAGGGTGCTCACATTAACTCACGATATGTTACACACACACACACACAGAGGTAATTACACGGCGCTAATGTCAGACTGTATATAATGGGAGACAACAGACCACCAACAGGCTTCATCCTGATTTGCGGTTGTAATCAGAGAAGCAATTTGAATCAGCTGAACAGGAAGGATGAAGAACTTCTGAGCAGTGACGAGACAGAACTTCACAGCAGGCAGCTGGGTGCCACTGTCTTTACAGAGCAGTCATAAGACACTAAGAAGAACAACTTGTGGGTTGCCAGGTTGTGGAAAATCCTCGTCCTCTCACCACCTTTCCTGCAGCATCACCTCCTCCTCCTCCTCCTCACCTGTTCTCCATCCCCTCATTAGCTCCTCAGATATAAACTGGTCTGTTCCCACTTGCTGTCTGCTGGTTTGTCTCTGTGCAGTGTGTTGTCTGTTCTTCACAGCCTCAGTCTGACCTTTTGTACTTTATCTGTTAGACTCTTCACTTTTACATCTGCTGCTATCCTGAGTCGTGCTCCTGCTTTTCTTTATCAGATGTAAAAGTTAACAAATGGTTTCAGCATCTACTCTGAAACCAGCTCCAGCTGTGAAGTGCTGCTGAAGCTTTTTCTTTTTCACTCAGTCTTACTGGAGATTAAAAGTCCCAAGGAGACTCTTGGCTCAGCAGAAGAAAACCTTGGTGTTTACAGGAGGACGACTCGTGGTCACACTTTATAAAACAGCCTGTGATTTACACTGTGCTGCTGTAACAATCAGGAACACTTACTGGGATTTAAATGTAAGGGGAAGAGAACCTGATTCAGACAGTGAACTTACAGTGTGAGACTGGATGTTGGATGTTGCACACACACACACACACACACACACTGTTTCCCACTGCTGCTGGATTTCAAGGGTACATCTCCAGAGAGAAGATGAGAGGGCATAGTTGATTTGTGTCATTGTGCCAGAAACATCTCCAGTAGCTTGTCAGCAGTCTGCTAAATATCTGTGTTTGTTCAATATTTCACGGTCAGAGAGCAGAAAGCGACAGAGGAGGCTGATTAAACCACTTCCTCAGTGTTGTGTCTCCCCACCTGCTGACTTCCTCCTCTCACATCTTCACTTCAGCCGTCCTCCTCCTCCTCCTGTTGGCCCTGCTTACCATTTCTCAGGGATGCTGATATTCATCTGATCACTGATCTTATCTTCCATACAAACAGTGGAACTGTTGCAGACTTTGTGTTTCATCAGTGAAGAACCTTCCTGTCTTTTAAAAGCAGTTTCTTCATCAAACAGGGAAAACAACATGTTCATGTTTATTTCTATTAAAAATCAGAACAATAACAGGGTAATTAATCTGAGTCTGACTTTTTAGATACAGAAAATAATGATGTGTGGTGTATATTCTTATTTACAGTGAACTAAACATGGCAGCAAATCCAACATTATAGTTTCTACTGAGGAAACTAAACAGGAGCAAATGACACTGCAGCGATACACAGCTGTTAGTTAGCCTAACCTCAGTGATGATACAAACACCTGTCAGTGTAACAGCACAAACACATGTAACCTCCATGAAGGAGGATTTATTACTCAACTGTGTTAAACCTACAGGCTGTTTGTTCCTGAGTCACTTCATCCACACTGTTAGACTGACACCTGGTGGTGAGCAAACATACTGCATGAGATGAAACCATTCAACCAGGTGAAATATGAACAGAATAAACACACACCAGAAAGAAAGCCATGGCTGTGAATAAATATGACAATCAATACATGTATTGTTAGTCCAGAGAGAGAATTCTGGGAAATATTCAGCAGAGTGTGTGGATGTGGTCTGTGTGTTTGTCAGATCAAAATAAGGCTGATGGAGACTCAGGTGAGTTAGTTTCAGTCTCTTCCTGTTCAGGTCCCCTGATAAATCAATGACGAGACATTGGAGCAGCAGCCATTAACTTATTTATTATATTGAATTTACGAAAAGTAAAAGCAAACACTTGATAAACAGTTTTGTACATTTTTAGTCTGTTATCCTATGGTTTTTGTGGTGGTTGTTGTTTTTGAAAAGCATTCCACTGTACACAAGGCTGATGAGTTTACAACCTTAGAATTTTTTTTCAACGTTTTTTTTTTAAAAACACCCAAAAGCAGACGACATGGACGCTCCGGCGCTGACGCAGGCGGAGTAAGGCGGACACAGGTGAGGACATGACCCCTTCACTGCCACTGAGATGCAGGGAAATCATAAGACCCAGACTTTTACTAGTACACAGAGAGGGAAGGGGGAGGAGGGAGGAGGGAGAAGAATAATACAAAAACGAATCATCAGCCATGTTGGCTTTCTGTGGCCTCTCAGTGTTTTTCCATCCAGACTCCAGAGCCCGGCCTCGTCTCTGTGGCTGATGGTGGAGATTTTTAACTGTACACGATTAACTGACATGCAGAGTTTATAAAGCAAAGAGCTTCAGAGAGACGAGAGGGGGGAGATCGGACAGCTAGGGTTTTTTTTTTAATCACATCAGCTGAATATGTGTTACACTCAAAAACATTTAAAGGAACTGAATCCAGTGTTTTTCAACCTGGGTCTTATTCTCAGACTCTACTCTGACTCTGGCTCATGCTAACACCTGCAAACAGCACGAGCCTCCTAAAGCTTTCTAAACACAGGTGTCTGAGTCTGAACATTAGTCGATCGAATGAAAATAAGGCAACTAATCCAGGAGGCTACTTCTCTTTTCTTTCTGACGAGTGTTTGAATGAACCAAAGTTCATGTGGAAAACTTTCAGAGACTCACTCGACTTTCTTTCATGCTGAGAACAAAAGCAGCAGGACTCAGAGTCAGAGTGGCCACAAAACTACCAGAATAAAGCCCAAGTTGAAAAATACTGGATTTCTCCTTTAAGTGTGCATCTCAACTGCTGTAAACATGGAACCAAATGAAAAAAAAATCAAGTCATTTCCTACCCTTCGTTTTAATCCCGTCAGCTGAAACAAAGAAAACAAAAAAACGACCACATTTTCTTTGACACAAACACGTGACGTCATGTTTATGTAGAAACGTTTCATTGGTAACGACAGAGCAGATAAGAAGAAGAATAAGAGGTGACTTCAGGTCAGGTGGATGATAAATTAACCGCTTTAACTTTTAAGATAATAACTGTGCAGTTTAGGCCAGATATATAATACAGTGGTTATCTTTACCTCACTAGCACTATACGCTGCTGTAGCACTTCAAACCTTTTATCTGTACGAGCTAATCGAGTCAAAAAAAACCTACAAAATGGACATCAAATAAAAATCTAAATCTTCGGTTTGGAATGAAAATTTCAACAGTAGCAAAAAAAAAAAAAAAAAAAAAAAGGAAAACATTCACGTTTATTGACATTTCATTATATTCTACACCTTGCAGGGCTTTGTAGGCAAGAGAGCAATAACAATACTTCAATGTGGACTAAATAATAGAGTAGCATGGCCTGCAGTAAGAGTCCACAGTGCTAATTGTTGCCCTCTGAGATACCCTGACGCCCCTCTGTATGTGAATGTTTGGGGTGTGGTGACGGGTGCTGTCACGGCACCCAACAGCAGGAAGAACGGGGAGAGGAGGAGGCGAATGAAAAAGGAGGTAAATACGGAAACGACCACACATAAACGTGTGTGTTTCTCTGAGTGGGGGGGTGGGGGGGGTAAAGCAGTAGGCTGACAGTGGTTTAGAAGACGACAGGTGCAGGAGTATGAGAGTCTCCGACAGTATGATGGGGGGAGGTTTGAGGGCAGTTCTGGGGGCATTCGCAGGGCACCGGCCCCGACTAGAACGTCTTCCTGTGGATGGCACGTGCTCTGTCTTCTTCATATTCCCGCTTCGACACCCACATCTTTTTGAAGGTGTCCAGTGATGCCAGGATGGAGCCACTGCCGGGAGGGAAGAACAGGAAGATCATAAACTCAGAGGTCACAAAGCTACGGAGAAAAATTAGTGTCAACACTGGAGACGAATTCAGCCACAAATAACTGACACAGATACTTCAGGTCCCTCTGTAAACCTGATTCTGATGTCACTGTAACTTCAACATCTTCTTTAGTTTGAAGACTTTACATAGAAAACTACAGGTGTGGCTGTCAGCTGCACTGCAAAGGTAAAGTTAGCTCGACCTGGACCAAGTAACAGCAACTAAAAACAGAGTGAATTCTTACCCAATCCATGTGGAGTAGAGCCTCTCCTGGGGAGCAGAGATCTGGATGGAAAGAGCAAACACAGGTCACAAAAACACATCACTACACAGCAGCTGTCAGTCTGAGCAACACTGCTCCAGTCTGGACTCACCTTGATCTTCACGTCTTTGGGTGCAAGCTTCTTGACTTCAGTTAGTAGTCTCTCCCCAAAACCTACAAAAAACAAATGGATTCAGTGAGAGTGGGTGAAAGACTGAAACACACTGTGAGCTGCTCCGATTCAGACCCATCATCACTGACCACCAACCTTTGATCAATGTCGACCCCCCACACAATACTATGGTGGAGAATAGTGTGCGTCGGAGGTCCATGTCAGACTTCTGGATAGCGTAGGCCAGGACCTCGTGGATCCCCGAGCTCTCGTCCCCGATCAGGTCGGGTCTGAAGAGCAGCTCTGGAGCGCGGAACCTGGCCGGCCCGATCTGAAAATAAGATTTCAGGGTTAATGGTCAGGATGTGAAGAGACAAATGTGGAAAATATTTCACATGTTGTCAGAATCTGTGCCTCACATTTAAAGTGCTTCCATCAGGGAGAACATACTGAGCCTTCTCTGTTTCTAAAGTCTCGTCCTTTTGGGGGTTGAGAGACAGATAACAGGCTCTCTGCAAAGTCAGACACACATCTGATTAGACCGAGTCCAACTTATACAGATTTCATTTTTCACATGACTTCAGCCCTGCCCCCCCCCTTCACCTCTTTGATGGTGCGGACGACCTCAAACTCTGCAGAGGTGTTGAAGTTGTAGCCTTCCTTGCGCAGCAGCAGGCGGAGGTACCGAGAGACGTCTCTTCCAGCAATGTCCACGCGCATGATGGAGTGTGGGATGGCAAAGCCCTCGTAGATGGGCACGACGTGGGTCACACCGTCCCCTGAATCCAGCACAACACCGGTGGTGCGGCCTGTGGCGTACCTGCAGGAAACAGACGACACAATCAGGATGTATGTAACTAGCGTCTGTCTGGAGGGATCTGTTGGACTGTAGTTACTAAGTGATGCAAAAGGTCAGAAACAATGTTGAGTTTCTCTTCAGTCCTCACACGATGTCTCACTGACACTAAGGAACATCAGGTACCAGCACTGGTGACCCTGCATGAGCCTGTCACAACAAAGAAGTGTCAACAGTCTCCGCCTGCTGCTTCAACTGTTTCACCATCCTCCTCCTCTGACCTACACTAGTGTTTTATGTTTGGTAAAATCTCCATTTGGCTCCAAACTTCCAGTGAGGCAGTCAGTGCAGAGATGTCAGACCTGGTGCATCTGGTATTAAATCAGTGCTCTCAGGTTCAGCTGCTGACACAGACTCCAGGCTTCATTCTTTGCACCCAGTTAAACCAAAACAACACAAAGTACATTTTTATGGCTGGTTTCAGTCTTCATGCAGCCACTGCACACCTACACCTCCTCATGTTTTTGTAAGACTGTAAGTTAACTGTCATACAGATGCTGTGGTTGACAACTGGCCTTTTTAACAGCACTAACACATTCTTCACCACAAGCAGCCTCAGCCTCACTTGAATGATTAGTCAGCGGTCATGTGACTCACCCTGATATCACAGTGGACTTCATAAAGTGAATACTGGGTGGTTATTTCTCTTTTCTACATCAAACTAGTGAATACACAGACAGAGCAGAGGGTTCTTACAAGCTGAGCACAGCCTGCATGGAGATGAAGAGAGCCGGGACGTTGAAGGTCTCAAAGAAAACCTCTGCAGCCTTCTCCCTGTTCTTGCTGGGGTTGAGAGGAGCCTCAGTCAACAGGACAGGATGCTGCGAAACACAGAGGCGTGATCAGGATCACTAAGGCTCAAGTGTCAGAAACAGGTGACCTTATTATCACTGAGCAGGAGGCAGCGGAGCTCACCTCCTCGGAGAAAGTCTGCAGCTGCTCCTTGGAGTAAACGTACTGCCAGATCCTCTCCATGTCGTTCCAGTCCTTCACGATCCCGTGCTCCATCGGATACCGAACCGACAACAGGCCCCTGTGCTCCTGATCAATACAGAGGAGACACAGGATGTTAGTGAGGTGGAAATCTGGAAATCAATACTGACAGCAGCTTGTGTTTTTTAAGTGTCTGTGAATTTGCATTTCTTCCCAACTTGTGAGTGAGTTTCTTCTGTTGAACATAAGGCCTGGTAATGCTCTGTGGACAAAGTGTTTGAGTCACATGCTTCAAAAACTGCAGCGATGATGAAAGAAGGTGTACATACGACAGCTGCTGCCTGAACAAACCACCAGTTTTATGGTAGACTGGCAAAGAGAGCCACTGTGGAAATAAACTCACATGACATCGAGACCAGTGTTTGCCTGAAGGCTCGTAGAGGAACGTTATGTGATCTGATGAAAACTGAGCTTTTAGGATGCTGTGATAAATTCTATGATTGGTGTAATCCAAACACTGCACATCAGCAGCACAGCCGGATTAATCTGTCAGGGGCAAAACTGTTGTGTAGGCCCCTTCTCACCCCCACCTACCACCACCTGTATGATGTATATGCTTCCTATCACATTCAGTCCAGTGACACCTGTATCTAGAAGCTGAAGTAATTCACTTTGTTTGACACAGGATGCAGGTATAACAGATATATCTCATCACGTTATATAAAAGGATTAATCAATTAATGGAAAGAAAATAATGCAGAGATAAACATTCAGGTGAGCAACAGATGCAGAGAGAGGATCTGTGATGACTCAGCTGACAAGATTTTAGTTCTCATTGGTACTGATCAGGAGTGATGAGAAAAGGTCCAGGTCAGTCATGCAGTGGTGCAGCGTGCAAATGTGATTCTAAAAAAAAACAGATTTTACATCCAACATTGTTTATCTAAAACTGCAGTCTTCCTCTTCCCTGCCTTTGTTGGCACGTTGCAAATATCATGATATTTTTGGCTCTGTATCTTGATTGATACTGATAATCTCACAATAATTTGGGTCAAACTTGTTGGGTTTTCTATGAATATTTTACAGTCTAAAGCAGGAGAGTGCTGGTAGAGCTCCAGCGAGCTTTAAATGTGCTGTATATCTTTGGTAATGTCACTGGCACAGCTTCAAAAGTTCCAGTGCATCACAGACTGGTGTTTCTGAATAAAGGTTAACACATTGTGAGCTCTGCTGGAAGCACAACTTCACAGCTTTATCTAGGTGTTTGATTCTGGTGCTGATGCTGGTTGAGCATGTGAAGAAAGCAGGTTGTGTGTGTATTTTACCTCTGCTTTGGGTCCAATGAAGAGGTCTCCCTCCAGGGCTCCTGCCATCACGCGCACATGCTTTGGACGCCCCACACTGTATCACACACACAGAAATACAGACTATTATTCTGTAGTTTGACAGTGTGTTTCCTGCTCTGTTTTTATTGTCGAGTGGATTGTTTCAAGCAGAAATGCCGAATAACTCCTATAGCTTTACATTACATAAGAGCCTTGTGATGTGAGTTCTGTGGGAAGAGGACACTTACTAGTTCGGGAAGCAGTATTTGGGGATCTGGTCACCTGCAAAACCAGCCTTGATAACCCCCGAACCCTGAAGAAAAGAGAGATATGACATTCACAGGGTTAAGGTTGAACTAAGAGCTGCAAAGCTTTAATCTGTGGTGTGTCTGAGAGAGAGGGAGGTCATAAGACACAGCCAGAGGCCACCAACAGTCACACACTCATGCTCTGACACCGCCTAGCAGCTAGAAGAAAACGCTGTGCCCTACATCCCCTCTCTCTCAACAGCTACTTTGTCCAGTAAGGATGGCACACAATCCTAGCAGTCAGTGTTTCTGATGCATTAATTTGTGCTTCTTCAAACCCCAACTTCATCCAGCTACAACCTGACCTGAGCCCTAACACCAACTGTAAGGAGCAGCGCTAATGCAGCATTCACAGACAGGCAGAATGGGAACAACAGGAAAAATAACAGACTTGGGGGCGCTTTGTTTTTGAACCTGCACGTCCTGTAAAGCATTGCAAAGCTACTGTTTATTACTAGCTACATACACAGTCGTAGACAGTCTGTATCCTGTAGGACTAATAGCTCAGCATGACTCTCACACCCTTGTTGACAGCTCAACATGCTATGCTAAGCATATCAGCATTAATACAGTGGAGATCTGTGATGATCCAGCTGCAGCTAACGCTCAGGATCAGACAGACCGAAGACTAGCTAGCCGGTTTAGCCACCGCCTGCTTGGGGCTGGACACGTCAAGAGACGCCGCTACGATGACTCGCAACTGGAGCCGGTAGCATTTTGTCTGGGACCTTCCCTATAAAGCAGTGCAGGTACCTAATGCAGATTCAATTAGGGCGACCGGGGTCGGTCACCGATGTTTTAGCTATAACACAATAGTTAACGCAGCTAACAGCAGCTAGCCAACGGTCCCCGCCAGCGGCCTCGGTTTGGGTGTGGATGAATGACATCATACTTACATTATCAATCACAACCGGCTGGTTAGCTAAAATGTCATAGGACTCCATGACGGACTGGGTATTTAAGATATGTTTCTATAGATCCGTGCGTGTATTCGTCCCCGTTTAGTGTTTTAATCATGTAAAAAATAACGCCCCGTCACTCCGCACTCCGCCGCTCCTCTGTGTGTACTGCTGCCGCTGAGGGCCGGCCCGCCTCCTACCACATCAACCAGTCACGTTGACGAACTCCTTGACTGACACAAACGATAACCAATCACAGCGTTTATCAGAACAGGCATGCGTACTCGGTTGCTGTCAACGAGCAGGAGCAGCATCTTTGTCAGACCTGTGCAAACAGGGCTGCTACTAACAATCGATTTCAACACCTTTAACTATTTATCAATTAATCAACGAAATATATATTTTTAAAAATGCATATTCTAGTTTCTTGGACTATGAGAGTTGTGTTTATAGATCATTGATGAATAAAGTCTGCAGGTATTAATGCTAATAACTAATTAATAAAAGATTTTAGTCCTCAAGTCTGTAATCATAAATGTTAATAAGTGATTAATAAATAGTTTCAATCGTGAAGTCTAAGGATATAAATGTCAACGAATAATTAATGAAGAGTTTTAATTGAGTTTGCAGTTAATAAACATGGATTTATGTCCAGATGTAACCCCGCAGTCCTGATCAGTAAATATGTGGTCAAATAATTTAACCAAAGGGTTTTTTGTTTGTTTTATGAACATCTATAAAACGTTAGTTTCACCATATAATCCCACAGTGTAAGGTGTTACCCTAATAACAGTAATGAGAAAATGAAAAGCAGAGATAAGGATCTTTAAAAAGTAACTTGACCACTTCTCACGTGGCTGCAGTGACTTACAGGTGTGGAGTAGAATAGAATAGAATAGAATAGAATAGGCTTTTATTGTCACTGTACAGTTAAGTACAACGAAATTGTGGGTGCTCCACGAAGACACCACTAATGTGTATGGTTACAGACACAACAGAGAACATTTCTGCCTCCATCATAATGCACTCAGCGGTGATGCTGGCTGTGGTCAGAGGGGACACAGATTTTCAACAAAGGAGGGCAGCAGAGCATCGTTTTCAGACTGGTGTCAAATTAAAAATGAACTGTAGGAGTCCGGAGGGGACTGCTGTTTCACTCGCAGTGGTGCGAGAAGAATGCAGATCATCCACTTGGGTCACAGCAGTGAATCTTCCAGTGTGTATTTTCCTAAACATTGTTATTGGTAGTCTGTGTAAGTACACTGACAGGCACTAGAACGCATCTTGGCCAATAAAACTGATTCTGGATCGTATTTTCACACTTGAAACTCAAATGTTCTACGTTTCCCACGTACCGTAGATGCAGCATGTGTCGTCACAGCCACCGACCAATCAGAAAGCTGATAAATCCCTCACTGGGCGGGACTTGTTTCGGCTGTAACCGATTCAGGACAACACAGCATTTTAGGATATATAATGTTAAAAACATTATACGTCTGGATATAGCGTCATTTTTCAGGTTGGTTCCATTGTAACATTAGTGTCATACAGCTGCTTTGTAAACTGACTTGTGGTTTCGGTTATACTGCTGACCCAGCTTAGTTGCCGTTAACTAACTAGCTTGATGTAAAAGTAAACAACTCTTTAGCTAAAGTTAAGCTAGCTCCTGTTAGCTTGCTAGCTTTTTCTCTAAGGTCAAAGCAGGTGATTTTAGTTTAAAGTGACGAAGCATCTTAAAGTCAGTTAAGTTAAAATACACAGACTGAAAGTGAGCGGTTGTGTTGATTTTTAGAAGCTGGAGCTGAAGTCAAGTCTTTACTTTTACTATTGGTTTCAGTTTATTGTCAATAGTGCTTCAAAGAAACTTTAGTACAGTTTTGAGATTCAAATTTATGGTACTTAATTTTAGAAAGAAATATTGTGTTTTTTACTCCACTAAATTTATTTTACAGCCAAACACATGAGAAGCCTATAAAACCAACAATAAGTAACACACACAAAACTGATGACAAATTACAGTCCTAATATCTAGTGCTTCTGTAAAGTTAATATTACACTCTGAAAGGAGTGCTTCTGTATAATTAATAGTTTTAATTTAGTATTCCAGCCAAAAATCGTGTTTGTGTGAATCAGTCAATGTGTAACTGTTGATTTCACAGGTCTGATGGGTTCATGAGAACATCTGAGAGAGCAGAGTCTGTTCAGCACCATCATGGCCCTCGCTGAGGAGCAGCCTGAGAAGTAAGACCTCACTTCCTGAGTGTGCAGTATGTCAGGCTCACTGCATCATTTCATTCTGCTACGGTTCTTCAGTAACAGAACTCAATGAACGAAGGCATTATAATTCTTAAAGTTAAACTCCTCAGTGTGTTTTCAGGTTTTGATGCCTTTAGTATCTTCAGAGGAGTTGTGTGAAGACTGATAAATGTCCTCAGGTGATGTCACCTGAGTCAGTGTGGGTCAAGTCTGAAGACTAGAAGTTTGAAAAGTATAAAAATCATGCATTGGTGTGTTACTGCAGTTTGCAGACCAGTGTGAAACCTCTGGCAGGAGTGTGTATCACATCACCTGAATGAGACACCTTAGAACTATATGTGTTTGTTTCCTAACTTGATTGACATGTTCAGTAATTTATAGGTGGTTAGTAAAAAGTGTTTCCGTCTGCCTGTGTGTGTGTGTGTGTGTGCGGTTCAGACACTGTTGGGTGTGTTTTGCTACTGAGAGAGATGACCACAGTGCAGAGTGGGTGAGCCCTTGCAGGTGTAAAGGCTGCACTAAGTGGATCCACCAGTCATGTCTGCAGCGCTGGTTGGACGAGAAGCAGAAAGGAAACAATGGAGGAGCTGTCAGCTGTCCACAGTGTGGCACTGAATACCATGTTATCTTCCCCAAGATGGGTAAGTGAAGCTTTTATCAGTCAAACAGGAGGAAATAGTGCATTAGTTGGGGACTATTTTCAGCGGTGGATTAATCTACATTTGGTCCAGTCTGATTCTTGAAGTGTCTGTTTCTCTTGTCTCCTCAGGCCCGTTGGTGTATTTCCTGCAGCAGGTCGACAAAGCTCTGTCACGGGCCAGTCCCTTCGCTGCTGTCGGGGTGGTGGTCGGGACGGTGTACTGGTCGGCGGTCACGTACGGAGCTGTGACTGTCATGCAGGTGCTCAGAGTTAACAATATACTGCACTGAAAGAATAGAACGGCAGAGAGTGTCAGGCTGTAGGATCCTCACCTCCTTTTATTGGCATGTGCAGGTTGTGGGTCATAAGAAGGGGCTGTATGTGATGGAGCGAGCCGACCCACTGTTCCTGCTGATGGGTCTGCCCACCATCCCCGTGGTCCTGGTCCTGGGAAAGATGATCCGCTGGGAGGATTATATAGTGAGGCTGTGGCAGAGATACGCCTACAAACGCCAGCTCCCACCAGGTACACAAACACACACATACTGCACCACATAGTGAACACTACATTAGTTGGAATGATCTACAAATAAAAACAAGATTTAGAATTGAGCTTGATGATTTGTGAGTAATTTGTGGTGTTCACAAATGCATCATCTGACCCCCAAACAGAAATCTAAAACAGATTTACAAATAAGTACATCCCAGGTTGAATAAATGTCAGTTTGTATTTCCAACTTCGTCCATAGCTCTAATGACATTTGCTTTTGAAAAGCTTCCTGTGCAGATAAATGTCTAACACATGTAGATCAGGTTTCATTTGTTCCTGGAGTTTTGAGATTCTGAGTCACAGTTGCGTTTAAGTGCTCATGGGAAACTTTAATGCCCAGCTTTTCAGGACATTCATGTTTAACTGGGATAGACTTTTGACCTGATGCTAGACAAATTGTCATAACCAGACTTTTTGTTTTACCCCAGGTAACAGTCGTTATCTGCCCCGAGTCCCTGCTGATGGACAGAGTGCAGGAGATCACCTCTCTGTGTCCAGGACTCTGTGTGGCGCTCTCATCTTTCCCTCCATCGCCAGTCTGGTGGGACGGCTGCTGTTTCGACGGGTGTCCTCTAATCTTCAGCGCACAGTCCTGGTGAATATACCTTATGTGCTGTACTGTATGTTTGACTTCCTTCATTAAATCACCTGAAAATGAATCCAGGCTGCTGCAAACATCAGACTACTGGAGGGTGTTTAACTTCTGTAGAGTCTTTTATTTGGACTGGAAATCATTCAGTTTCTTCAGTTTGATTTTTATTGATTACAGCTGACACCACTCGTTCTCACTCTTTCCCCACAGGGCGGCATCGCATTTGTATTGATCAAAGGAGTGCTGAAGGTGTACTTCAAACAGCAGCAGTACATCATGCAGGCCAACAGACAGATCCTCAACTACCCGGAGAGAAACGGAGACGGGCAGAATGAAGGCAGAGACGAGGACACAGAGGACAGTGGAAATGAGTAGTTTTACTAATTTGGATAGAGAACGAAAGAAAAGGAGCCAGAGATGATGATTCAAAACCAAATATATTTTAGCATAAAACACAGCGCAGAACTGAGGTGAGTGCTACTGTAGATGAGGAGAATGGTTTGGGTAGTGTGGGTAGTTTGATCTGCCTTATGTGGAAATAACCAGAACACTGTCAGTGAAGGATTTCCAGCCCAAAAATCTCAGTACTGCTGTAGAACTAACCCTGAAGTAGATATTCCCTCAGCTCATCTCAGCCTTAAATTTCAGTCTCAGCCACAGGGACACTTAGAGATGTTTATAAAATGAGATGTGTTGCCTTATCTTTTAACATGTAAAAGTAAAATAAAGAAGTGTAAGTCAGTGAGTTCAGGAGTGAACAGCAATGACCCGGTGTTTACATGCACTGAAATAACTGTTAAGTAACACCTTGAATGCAACACACCTGGTTTGATAATGGGGATGGAGAGAGTTGATTTCACAGGTAGATTTGCTCATGTCATCATGTGCAGGACAAAGACTTTAGACAGAGAGAGTGACTGTGACAGCAGAGCCATGGAACGAAAGGAAATATCATTATTAACTTGTAGAGACACTAGGGTTTGGTGATGTGGCCAAAAAAACTATCACAGAAAAAAAATCCCATCAGTCGGTAACAATAATTATCAAGATAAACGTCAAATTCTTTCAAGTTTAAAGGCAGATTTGAAGAGATTTTTTTTTCTTTATGGTTGATGATGAAATCTGATCTAAATATTCTAACTTGTAAATGCAGACCTCTGTTCCTGCAACATGATTGGCAGCTGTTGATTCATTTCTGAACATTTATTTACCATTGGTTATATTTATATCCAGGAAAATTAGAATGATTGTGATTGTTTTATTGCCCAGCACTAAGAGATACAACCTCATATTCAATGGAGAGAAGAGCAGGTAATGTCATGTCTGAATGGGCCTAAAGTCACTGTATTACTCGTACTGTTTCCAGCAACTGCTTCAAGATATTTTAATCCTTGGCCGGGCTCTAAGTGCACTGATTGTTAAATAAACGGGTGACAATCAGCTGACTTACTGTGCAATGACCCTCCATCCCTGATAGTGATGTAACTGACTTTAAAACTGACACACACACACACACAGGTATTTCTACCTGAGAGTAAAGCTCTGATACCTTTTTTAAATCGTTTGAATCTGACCTGCTGAATCAGAGCTGCGTACAGGCTGGAGAACTGGGTGCTACAGATGGTAGAACAGAGACTCAAAGCATTTCATAGTGTTACTGCACAGATGAAGCAGGGTGTGGTTAATCGAGTGAATGTTTGTGGCAAAGCTAAAGCAGAGTTGGTCAACCTCTGGTTCAGACTCCACAGGTGGTCGTTTGATTTGCAGATGTGTTCAGCAAAAACAAAAGATTTATTTTTTCTTTGGATCTCTTCATATTCTTAAACAGAATTTCAAATTGCTTTGGGTCAGAAACAACAAAGGTGCTCCTGGATCAGAGGTTTAGAAAGTGTTAATTTACTTTGAAAATTGTGTCCTCTGCTTTTGCCAAATGAACATGCTTTGGATCTTTAATTGCACAATGTGTGTTCTGTATATGTTGAAAGGAGCTCTTATTTTATGTCTTGGTGAGTAATTTGTTTAATAAAGCTCTTTGTAAAACAAATTCATCGACCTCTTTACTGAAATACAACCATGTGAACTTCCGGTCTGTTTTGCAACTTTATCCCTCTCTTGCTCTACATTTGGAGGGAGATACTATACTTTGCTTTTCACTACAATTATCTGGATAGAAAGCAGCAGATGTGTGTTTGTTTTCCAGTAAGAGTGTGTATTGTTCTGTTGTAATTTATATATAATATATTACATCACACATCACGTTTATTGTTAAGTTTTATGGTCGAAGTGTTCACTGAGGTGACTGGAGAAAAATAAAACAAATACAAAAATGTATTTATTTACTGATCCTTAACGGAGATATGGAGGTCCCGCCCCCTCCCTTTACTGATTGGCTGTTGCTTTTAATCTAAATCGCTGATTGGCTAATTCGGCTGCACTGGTCGTTTGAGCGGAGTCAGGAAATAGAAAAGGGGAAAAGAAGTGCCTGTTGCTAAAAAAAAACATGTATTTTGGATGAAACTCGCTGCATTTGACGGCCTAATAGATTTTTTTCCGCCATGAGAAGAGTCACATTGTTTGTCAACGGAACCTCCACAAATGGAAAGGTAAGCTGAGAAAGATAAAAGGGGGAAATAGGTGTTGGTTAGCCTCCGCAGACTGTTCATGCTAAACAAAATGGCTGGTTTTCACATCGGTGTTTCGAGCTAATGTCAAACATTAGGTCTGATATTCGGGGCTGTACCGTGAGCTGCTGTGTGTTATCGGTGTTATCATACAGGTGGTGGCCGTGTACGGCTCCATGGAGGATTTACTGTCCGTGGCCAGTTCCAAACTGGGGATAAGAGCCTCTAGTGTTTATAACGGGAACGGCGGCCTGATAGACGACATCACATTAATCAGGTAAAATCAGACAAACTGCAGCATCGTGATCGTTAGTTCAGTCTGGTTTGGTGTCATAAACTAATACTGTGTGTATCTGTTCCTGCAGAGATGATGATGTGTTGTACATTTCAGAGGGAGATTCATTTGAGGGTAAGAAGAAGAAGTATTCATTTAAAAATACTAATAGTATTATCTGTTTCATGCCGTTAAAGTATCAGAGAAGAATTAAAACTATCGAAACAACTAAAAGTCTGTTTAAACAGCTATGTTTACATTAATGATAACTCAGGTTTAGCATGTTCCAGAAAACACGAGCATCACCATCAGATACTTCTCAGTGTAAATCTTTGATCAGTTTCACTGTGTGTCAGTTACCTGCAGCGACTCTACCTGTGTGTGTGCAGATCCTCAGGATGACTTCAGAGATCCTGACAAGTGTCAGACTCACACTGATTGGCTGACGCTCAACGTCGGTGGACGCTGCTTCACCACCACGAGGTAAATATGGCTGCTGTGCATGTGTCCCATTCTGACAGTGTTTAAATAAAAACCTGCAAACAGCTGGACGTCAGCGGGACATGGCTGCCTTCTCTAACTGTAAATATGTCGTGTTTATGTTTGTTTCCTCAGGAGCACCCTGGTCAGTAAAGAGCCTGAGAGCATGTTGGCCCACATGTTCAGAGAGAAAGGTGACGTCACACTCTTTATGTCTTCAGCTGAAGAGAAATGATTCAGCTCTTTATTTTACTTCCTTCCTCTCTGTCCCTGTCATTCTGTATTTCACTCAGATGTCTGGGGGAACAAGCAGGACTCTCAGGGGGCCTACCTGATAGATCGCAGTCCAGACTACTTTGAACCCATTCTGAATTATCTGAGGCATGGACAGCTCATCATCAACGAAGGCATCAATCCACTGGGTATAAACAGACACGTGTCCAAACGTGTTACCACGTCCTCGATCACCGTGTTTTCTAACCTCCGTTATTCCCGCTGCAGGTGTGCTGGAGGAGGCTCGTTTCTTTGGCATCGAGCAGCTCGCTGAGCAGCTGGAGACCCTCATAAAGGTGTGTGAGTGTGTGAACCAAACATTTAGATTATGAATATAATGTGTATTCAGTGCCAGCAGTTTGACCTCCATGTGTTTTTCCTGTTCAGTCCTCTCAGCCCCCTGACGACCACTCTCCTCTGACCCGTAAGGAGTTCATCAGATTCCTGTTGGCCACGACGACCAAGGCGGAGCTGCGGTGTCAGGTAGACCGCCGACTGTTAGCTGCATACATGAACCTGAGTCTCCAGGTGAACCATGTGCACAGTCCCTTAGATTCTTTGTATGTCTGTGGTCCTGCAGGGTCTGAACTTTACCGGTGCAGATCTGTCTCGTCCTGGATCTGCGCTACATCAACTTTAAGATGGCCAATCTGAAAGGAACCAACCTGACCCACGCCAACCTGAGCGGGGCAAACCTGGAGAGAGCAGACCTGTCCATGGCGTGTCTCGATGTGAGTTGCGTTGGCTTTGTCATCGCTTCACTGGAAGATTAAAAACTGTCACTGAGCACCCCTCATCAGCGTGCTTCAACACTAGCCCTTTTCCTCATGTTTACATTTCTGTCTACACAAACTGACATAGTAGAACTGCTACCTCTGATGAATCTGTGTGTGTGTGTGTGTGTTGCAGGGTGCCAATCTGCAGGGAGTGAAGATGCTGTGCACCAACGCTGAAGGAGCTACACTGAGAAGCTGTAATTTTGAGGATCCTGCTGGGATCAAAGCCAATCTAGAAGGTGAGGCAGCCAATCACACATCACATGTTCTTTAGATAAACCCAGCTACATTACGTTTCTATTGAACTTACATGTGAATGTGTGTGTTGATGTTCTCAGGGGCAAACCTGAAGGGTGTGGACATGGAGGGAAGTCAGATGACCGGGATCAACCTGAGAGTTGCCACGTTGAAAAATGCCAAACTGAAGAACTGCAATCTGAGAGGAGCTACGCTCGCCGGCACGGACCTGGAGGTGAGAACACACACACACACACAAAACCCAAATGAAGCTACAAACGAATAAAACATGTTAATGGAAACATCTTCAAACCTGTCCCCATCCTGCACCCAGAAAGTTCAGCATGAACTGATCTGTCACATGCAGATATCTCTAAATCAAATCAGATTTTTTTTTATTTGATTTGCATTTTATTTAACTGTATTTACATTTCTCCATAAGGTCAACATTTGTTTTTAAATGGGCTCTATAAATAAATAAATTGGTTTGAGTGCTAGGACTTTATTTGGAAAGGTCCTAGGACTCCCTGAAATCCTCCCAGGTCCAAGCTCTGTTACACACTCAGGTCTTTTAATCTTTTTCTCCAGAACTGTGACTTGTCAGGATGTGACCTTCAGGAGGCAAACCTGAGAGGCTCCAATGTGAAGGGAGCCATCTTTGAGGAGATGCTGACTCCTCTGCACATGTCTCAGAGTGTTCGGTGAAACACCACAGTCTTCCACGTAGTGCTTTAAATCACAACATACTGTACGCTCCTAAAGCTACAGAGAGAAAGAGTCTCAGTACCTCTGACTAATGCGTGTTTCATGGTCCACAGGTAAAAACAAGATGTGAGTAAATTGGCTTCATAAATGTGTCTGTAGAATATTCTACAGTTATTTTCATTATCAGTTCATTGTTTTCTCTAATAGTCAGTTAGTTGTTTAGTTCAACAGTATGTCCAAAAATAGTGAAAAAATGTCCAAGGTGACGTCTTCAGATGTCTTGTTCTGTCCGGCCCTCAGTCCAAAAGCCAAAGAGATTCAGTTGACAATGATAAATAAAAGCACATTATCATATGTGAGAAGCTAAGTACAGAGAACCCGAAGAACAAAACATGTGTAACTGTCCAAATCCTCACAGTCTGGACTGTAAAAATCCATGCAGAAAAGTCTGACATCTTGGGTTTTTCACCAGCACCTGAAGGCAGCATCTATTTGTGGATCAGAAAATGTGAAGAATGTGACCCAGTCCACAGGTTTCAGGTTGTCTGTGCACACAGGCCTTTACCCACAAATCATCACACAGGTTTGTAAATCTTATTTTTTATCTTTGTGGCTCATGAAACACACATTTATCTGTGGTAGTGAGACTAACTTCCCTCCTTCTCATGATGACCAGTAAATACCAAACCTTGTATTTCGCTCTGAACCAAACACCACCAAGTGTCGACATGTGTCCGTTAGACATTGAAGCATGCTGTTGAATGTCATTTTAAAAAAATTTCTGCATCATCTTTGGGGAACGAAAACAGTTGTACAGCAAAATGACAAACATGTTTGTAGGTTCTGAATGTAGTATCAAACTGTTTATAGGAGTAAAGGTGTTGAACGCAGGTTTATGATATTCATAAGCCCTCAAAACTCTTTTGATTAGTTTTAATGTTGGTTCAAATACATTTTAATTAAATATAATAGTTGGCATGCTGAATTGTGGGAAGAATTAACTGCATATCATTGGTTTAACTGTTCCAGTGTCTGCAACACTGAAGGCTTCCTCTGCTTCAGGCTGAAAATATTCTGCAGTGTAATACTGAGAAACATAGTTTTTTATGACTGAAATGGAAGGTGGAACAAATACTAAAATTCTGAGACTTAAAGTATCACTGGTATTTTTGAACCTGGTGCAGTATTGATTAAGAACCGTGTACCAGGCGACCACCAACAGCTGCTGTAATGTAATGCAATGGACAGTCATCCACGTCAAAGTTCGTCCACTAAAGTGCTTATTTCTGCCACTGACAGGCTCAGATTGTTATTCTAAGTGTCTGACAACATGATGATAAGAGTCCTACAGAGACAGAGCTTTTTATTAAAGAGGAAGATCCAGGAACAGCTCTATATATCACCACCAGACTCCATTGACAAAAACAGGGATTTAACCAGGAGCTGCTGGAATACCACTGCCTCCATCTGTTAGTGTGTCTGTGTTACTGTGTGGTACTTTTACTTCAGTAAAGTATCTGATTACTTCTTCCACCACTGAGAGCCACACAGTAACACAGACACACTAACAGATGGAGGCAGTGGTATTCCAGCAGCTCCTGGTTAAATCCCTGTTTTTGTCAATGGAGTCTGGTAGTGATGTATTTATGGGAAAAAAGGTGTTTCTTTTTCTCAGAGGATGATAGTAATAATAAGTGTGAGTGTGAGAACTATATACTATACAATATGTTCAGTCTTTGTGAAATTATGTGCAAGTATTTGAACAAGCTCCTCCTCCATCATATTACCTCTGACAGGTGCTAACTGAAGCACTTTCATCCTGCACGTTGTCTTAATTATTTTGTGATAAAAATGAAAAGTAAAAATGCCTCATACATCAATTAAATATGAAAAAGATTGTGCACATTTATATCTTCAGTATATAACAAAATGTCAAAGTCAAAGTCAGATGTGTTAATGTTAAAATAAGAGTTTGGACGTCATGCTGATCATTTAACTGCTGTTTTTATACACATGATGTTTAGTTATTAAATATATATTTTAGTAGATGTCAAATCCTGCTGAACGGTGGTGTGTGTGTATAATGTTTTATATGTCTTTAATTCACTGGCTACAAGGACTCATTGCACGTTTCATGTAAACTGGTGTGAACTGTGAAACCACAGAGGTGCTAAACCTGAACTGTCCTGTCTCCTCTTCTGCTGTACTGTGGTTATTTTATGAGCAGGATGTTTAATAAATGTTTTTCTTAAAACTTCTCTTGTTCTTCTGCATGTTTTTGACAAACACAGTAACTGATTCTCTGGTACATGTGTAGAGTCCAGAAGAAGAGAGGAAAAGTCTTATTTCATCATTTTCTGATTCAGTTTTATACATTGATACCTCGTTACCCCAGCAGAGGGCAGTGTTCCCTCAGTGATGCAACTGTTAACAGTAAAAGGTTCATTTAAGAGTGTTGGCATCCCAGCATGAACATGTGTACCACAGTCAGTGGCAGACATACTTAGGTTCAGTGTGAACAACACTCTGCTTCAAATGAAAGTCCTGTGTTTGATTAAAAATACAGTTAGGTACAGATAGAACAAGATAGGAACATGGGACAAGCTCGCTATGCAAACTTTAATTTATTTCCTGAGAGGTTTCTGCACTGGATAACTTCCTCAGGTTTCTGAGAAGAGGAGAAAACTGCTCTTTCCACTTTAAGATAATTTAGGAGCAGCGACCGTGAGTCACAAGTAGATATTGCTTCATTCAAACGCACCTCAAGCCAGAAAATGTTGGGAACCACTGGGTGTAATTTATTTCATTACATAGGCCTATTATCTTAGAAACTGATGATGTTTAGTAGGAAAAATCTAGCTAGTGACTACAGCTGTTAGTTAAATGTAGTGCAGTGTAACACTAAGAGGTTAACTTCAATCTAAATGATCTGAGTTTCAGATTAGTGTGATTCTCCTAAAGAATAAATCTGATGTTCTATACAGTATAGTACATATAGTTTCATTTTTTAAAAATGGTTCAGCTGCTCACTGTAGTTTTTTATCAAACAGGAGGAAATGGTGCATTGTTGGGGACTATTTTCAGTGGAGGATGAATACACATTTGGTCCAGTCTGATTCTTTAAGTGTCTGTTCCTCGTCTCTCCTCAGGCCTGTTGGTGTATTTCTTGCAGCAGGTCACCAAAGCTCTGTCACGGGCCTGTCCTGCTCTAGTGAGTGTTGGTGGCAGCAGGACGATGTGTGTGGGACTGAGTCAAAATAAAGTACAGTGTGCATGTTCATGGTGATGGAGGACGAAGCACAGATGAATAAGATATAGATGCACTTGTTAGTTGGAGGCACTTGTTGTCTGTACATGGGATTTGTTCATGAGGAGAAAAATAGGTTCATCCGTTAAGTACCAGCACTTCTTCTCCCTGGTGTTGACGGAGAACACCATCATGGGCTTGAGGCCAAACCTCCAGATCCGGGCTCTAACAAGCCCTGACCCCAACCCTCCAGCTTCAGTTATTTTCTGTCTTGTTTGCGGATGGTGATTGGGCTGTGGTTCCATCTGTGGTTTATTCATGTACACATGCATTCTGTTCTGAGTGTAAACACAGGAACATGTAAACATTCAGCTCCAGACAACACACAGCTGGAAATCAACAGTCGATTTTAGCGCTCAAGACGGAGCTTTGCTGTATCTGTTGTCTTTTGTCCGACCTCAGCAGCGTGATGTGGTGGTGCTGTTGACGTGGGGAAATGAGGCTGTGGGTGGAGGGGCTTGATTGGTGGTTTTGTAGTGAAGACACAACACCAGTTCGTCCAATCATGGTTCAGTACACATCCAGAAACCACAGTCACAGTTATGAAACAGACTGAGGATCTGGTGTTTAAAGCTGCAGTTAATGACTTTGTACCCAGTCACAGGTTCCACATTTGTTTCATTGTGTTCCTAGAACTGGTCTCAGTTCAGGTTGGATTAGATCAGATTACATCATGTACTCCAGGCTTGGTTTTCATCTGATACATCTACCAGAATCTTTAAAATGATGACCCCCTCTCATCTGGCAGAGGAACTACTCATGGTCTGATACACTGATACTCGTGTATCAGAGCTTGTTTAGTGAAAACAGCTGCTGGTGGAGAAGAGGTGGATGACAGTGGAGCTGAAAGATGCTGGTTTGTGCTGGTTCTCTCAGTAACATCACACACATCATTGAATTAGTTGTAAATACTGGTTCGTGCAGCTTTAAGGAAAAGGATGAATGTGTCATTTTGCAGCTCGGGTCCATGCAATGTCATCATTTTTGACTTAACCAATATCAGCTGAGTGGTGGCCTGGCTGGTATAAAACATCCCAACAGCTGCCAAACACAACACACCCCCGGGCTTTACTCACTGTGTGTTATAGGAAACTGGAGGGTGTATTTAAATTCAGCCCAAAACAGGCAGAAAAACTGAGTTGCTTCACTCGGTGTTTGGGCGGACTGTGCTGGGCTGTTGGCTCATGAGCAGGAATAAAATGTATGACTGTGGGCTGAAAGTGTTTATGTTGAAGTGGCTGGTCTCTGCACACCTCAGGGCTGAGCGCGCTTATTCCAGTTCAGTCAGTAACACTGGTGGGTTTCAGATGGCGTGGTGCATGCAGAGGGATGTTTGTACTGCGAGGGTTAGAGGGTCTCTCTATAGGAAGATTCAAACCAACATAATACACAACCTGGGCCAAAAATGCAAACAGACTTTTTTTGTCTAAAGGCGGGGAGTCACATTTTGGATGATTGATGTGATGGGACCAAGTTGGACCAGATCTGTTCCAGTCTGGGTGGGTTCATGTTGACAGACCAGCAGTGTTTGAAACCAATAAAGTTCCTTCATGTTGATAATCAGCTGCTTTCATCTCTCCCACTCTGCCCTAAAAAACAAGCCTAACTAACAGGGCTTGTTCACCATAATGTCAGCTGTTTAAATCTGATCCGTCCACATGTCTGTCTCACTGCTGTAATGACAGCAGCCCACTCAGGTCTGAGCTCATATGAATACATGACTCATTGTCACGTTTGTTCCACTGACATCACTGGAACATCTGTCAGTCATCTCTAATACTGTCTGTTTTATTAATATGAGCAGTTGGTGATTATTATTAGGAGAGAAACCACCTACTGTGTATAAATAAGACGACTAAAGTCCCGTTAGCAGCCGCTGGAATCAAGTGCTGTGGTGTCACAATCTTTCCAGCTCTCACAGTAAAGATGCATTTCTGACCCTCAGTGATACAATGGCCACATTTTATAGCCTTTGTTATAGTTGATGTTCATTTCCACATCCAGCAGTTTGTGTTTGTCTCCTGATGAATCTCAGTCCAGTGCTCCGTCTGTTTTAGCTCTGTGTTTGGTCTCCTCCACTGTGTTCACCAGCTGCTCTCTGACCGAGTCTGTCTGCTGCTCAGCAGGTCGACAGGGGCTTTTTACAGCTGTTTCTTGCTGAGACAGAACCAGAACAGTAAAGCTGTGGTCCAGACAAACACTGAGCTGAGCTGCAGGTCCATCACTGTCACACTGAAACGTTCACCTGGACTCAACGATGAACTGATCTGAAATTCTAGTTTTAACTTTCTGTATCTCTTGTGAGATTTAATACCTTCTTACATGGTGGATACTTCAAAGTCATTTCATACCAAGTGCAGCTTGATCTGTACAGTTCTGTGTTTATCAGGCTCTGTCTGCCAGGCCACCTGAAATGATTTGCTGTGGCACCACCATATGTCCTCCACCATAATTCAGCCTGTCTATGTCTGTGCAGCACACTGCTGTAAATAACCGGTCAGTTCGCTGGGTCACAGGAGTCTTCAGGTTTTCCTCTGCAGCTGATCCAGATCAAGCTGCTGGACTGAAGATGCTCTGAACAGCCAGTGAAGACGCAGAGATATTAAATGTTAATAACAGATGGAGCTTTTATTTAAGAGCTTTGCTTTGTGTGTGGGTGTTTTTATGGCTATATTCTTCATGTGGGTGGGTGTGCATGTGTATGGGCGTGTGTCAGTGTGTGTGTGTGTGTGTGTGTGTGTGAGGGATGTGGCTTTCTGAGCTCAATGAGGGAACATTTTCTTCAGGCCAAATAAAGCTGCCCATGTAAACTCCACATTCCAGAGTTTGTGGTGTGTCTGTCTCAAACTCTCTCTTTCTTTCTTTTGCGGAGGGAGGAGGCAGCGAGAGAGTGTGTGTGTGTGTGTGTGTGTGTGTGTGTGTGTTTGTTGAGAAATACACTTTTGAAGATCTGCATCAGACTGACATTGAGTTTCACACACTTTCTGCTTACTGAAGCAAAATATAAAATAAGAAATCCCTGGTCTTCTCTGTCTGCATCAGTTTCTTTGTCTCAGTGTATTTAAAGCTGCTGTTGGATCAGATCATCAGACCCATAAAAAAAGAAAGCATGGCACACAAACCCAGCTCTTATCACCAGAGGAACTACACAACAAAACCAAAAAACAACACATTTAGAGAGCAGTATAAACGACCAGTTACTGCACGATGAAGTACTTTTACTGTGATGCTGATAATACTTGTGTAGAAGATGTGAGGCTCTCAGAGACTGTCAGTGTCACATCAACAAGATGGAAACATTTAGATGGAGTCTTTGTGTGTCTGTCCCACCCATGCACCAACAAAACCTCCAGCCAGTCCCACAACAATCTCCCTGCGGCTGCAGCCTCTTCGACCTGAGGGAGGATGCGCTCATCCACACTCCTAGAAAGAACCACACACAAACATGTGCATGCACACACATGCTGACAGCTGAATTACAGGCATATGTGCAGTAAAAGACCACACAGGGCGTTATCACACTGAAGGGTACACAACTCTCTCTGCTTGATTGAAGGCACTTCTGGAAACACACAGCATCACTCACACACACGCAGCATTACGGTGCATTATCATTCTGCCCAGCCCTGAACGTGAACTCTGTCATTAGAGAGCAGCTCATTGAGGTTGAACATCTCGCTAAAATTACACACTTTCCTCACTGAACCTCAGAAGGCCTCTGGGATGTTCCTGTGTTTGGCAGCGTGCGCTGACAGAGATACAGAGAGGACACGAGGGCGTGTGTGTGTCTGCGGGGTGAACTCAGAGCTGGTCAGACATGGCTCGGCCTTTGAGGTCACTTGATTTGCATACATGGCTTTTGGGCTCTCCACAGCTGAAGTGGACCTGGAAAAAACCCCAAACACTGCACCACAACACACCGCAGAGAGTCCAAGAGGGAGCGAGGAGGAAACAGGATCAGAGACTGAGCAGAGCCGCTCTCAACTTCAACAGAAACTGTTTCAAGTGACCCAGATACTGATAATGTATAAATATTTCACTTTAAAGCAACATGATGTGACAAGTCATCCTTAAACCCTCAGCTCCAGAATCACTGTGACTGTAACGGGGAGAATGTTGCTCTGTGTAACTGATGAGCAGGTACCCTCTCTCTAGTCGGCCTGTCAGACCAACCAACTGCTGTTCAGGCAGCTAACCTCTGAACACTAAACATAACCACACGGTTCTTTCTCTCTGCTGTCTCCCTGTGGTGTGGTGACCTTTGACCTCTGGGTGGAGCCTCAGATCTTCAGGACTTCTGGCTGAAAATGAAAGCCGATGAAGCTTTCGCTCCTCGACTCTGAACAGCCTCCAACAAAGAAAGAAAAAAAGCCTGCACTGGTCACATCTTTAAACAGCATCTTAAATCCATTTGTTTCCCTCAGCTTTGATTTTCTAGCCTTTTACTTTGTGGGCTGTGTTTTGAAAAGTGCTGTACAGATAACGTGTGTTTGCCTGCTTGAATCTGATGAGAAGAGCACCTGTGTTCGCCGCTGATCGCTGTAGGAGTTAAAAGTGTTGAGGCCTGGTTTGGTGACCAGGAATGTGCTTTTTTATTGGCCTGGCACGTCCTGGCTCTGCTCTGCTCCGCTCTGCTCTGTCCAGAGTCTGGGGTTTGGCTCCGGCTCCAGGTCTGGGTGGGTCCAGACTGGTCTGACTGTGTGGTTTAACAGGGTCAGTAGTTAGTGCTGGGCTGGGGCTGGGGATGCTGCGGCTTTGGCTCACGGGCTCACAGAGACATCTGCTCTCAAAGGTCCAAAATAATGACTGAATTTAACTCAGAGGACATGTGTGCTTCTACCACTTTACTGCTGTACACACATTAACATTTCTGTTAAAGCCTTTCCTGGGATTGTTGTCACTCATCTGGTCACGTGACAGCAGTATATGATGTGTTCATGTGGGTTCTGTGGTTCTATCATTTGATGGGATTGTTTATGGAAAAGGAAAGATGCTGAGAGCAGTCAGCTCTGTTTATTAGAAACACAGCCAATTAACAAGCAGCCATTAAACCTATAACATATCAGTGGAACCTGGTGTTTGGGTCTGTGACTGAGGATTGAAGTGGATCTTTGTGAAGTTTTCTTTTAAGGGATGTACTGGAGAGTAGCTGCCTCCTGCCTGTGGCAGTGATGAACCTACAGCTTTACACAGCTTTACAGTGAGTTTCAGCTCAGAGCTGATCTGTCCTCTACCTTTACCTACAGTGCAGCATTCAGCATCTGAAGAGCCAGAGATTTCCCCCAGGAGGAGGAGGAGGAGGAGACCAAACACAGAGCTGAAACAGAGGGAGCACTGGACTGAGATTCATCAGGTGGAGACATAAACACCACTCTAATGGTTGGATGTGCAGCTTTTCATGTTATGTTTCTCTAACTGTTGGATTATGCTCTAAAACTATGGCTCTGTGGCTCGTTCACTTTGTAAACCTCTGTGCACAGGTTGAGGTGGTGAGTAGCTCTTCATTAACTAACAGTAATAAGTTAAACAGTTGTGTTCTGTAAAGTACAAAGTCCCTTCCTGCAGTTGGATCTGTCCTGTTACAGGTGCAGGAAATTTACCACAGTGGAACCACTAAAGCTACAATGAGCTGCAACCACAGAATAAGTCACAGTCCAACAGGAGTCAAAGCCACATCCTCAGACCATTTTTATCCTCCAGTGTTTCACCACACATTGATTTAATAATGTCCCTGGGCATTAACAGTTGTATATACTCCAACAAACATATTTATTTAGCTTTAAAATCCCTCTCCTCTCCTGACCCTAATATGATCCACATGTTCCCAAAGTCTTTTTCTGTTTCTTTGCTGTTTCTATGATAAACAAAAAAATATTTTCACTTGTGTGATGAGTGCAGCAGCTGCAGCCGACTCAGGAATCACTGACAAACGTTTACTGCATTCATAAAGTTTACTGTCAAACACGAGTGTCCAGTGGTGAATGTATGTATGTTTATGAGACAAGTGCTGTCGGTCTGTCTGACCTTCATTCATATCTCAGCCAGAGAGCCACAGACACTTGTTTATTCACCGTCCTCAGAGGATCCTCTGGTGGATTCCTCCAGCGCCACCATCAGGTCACAATGTTCACTCCACTTTACTGAGGATAAATACACACACTCTCAGGGATTCATGGTTTACTCTGTGACCTGCTGTGGCGTCCTGACGTCAAATCCTTCCCCTCATCCACACCATCTAACGTGGTGTGTAACAGTCTGCTTCACATGATGTTTGCTGAACATGATAAAACCTTCATGCACCTTTAACTGCTGATTTCAGCCTCGTTCTTCGTCTTCCTCTGCTGTGCTCTCTTTAAGATACAAGGATTCATTCGTAAACTTCTGTTGTCTTTTTTGTGAGCACCACCTCCCTCTTGTTTCCAGTTTTCTGTATTGTGCCTTATCTTGGAGCTGGATTCATGTCTGTGGGAGTGTAGGAATATAAAGTCATGCTGTGGCAGTCGTTTTAAACGAACTGGACCTTCAGCTAAATGAAATGAATACATGATGTTGAGGATAAAAAATGTGCGAGATTCAGTGAAAGATCAGCCATGATAGAAAGTCTGAGACAATACTGAGTCTGTGTTCTGCTGTGCACTCACAAACAGCCAGAGAGAAACACTCCGACTCATTGTTCACAGCCTGACACTCTCAAACACACATTATGCCAATCTGCCAATGAATCCACAAAGGAATCCATCTGTGGGACATTCACTGTGTGTGTGTGTGTGTGTGTGTGTGTGTGTGTGTGTGTGCTGGGCGGTGATGTAACCGAGGCTCGCTAGTCTAAACAGCTGATTATGATCAGAGGAAAGTGATACAGAGACTCTGAAACTTTCTCCTCTCATTCCTCACGCACGTCGACTTCTTAGGTCTCAGACTGATTTTGGTTTTTACGAGTCATTTCTGTTTGTTTCAAAATCAGTTTTACAAGCAACAATTTCTTATGTAAGATGACTAAGTTTAGTTACTAATGTCGGCTCATTGTCGGTCAGTCCACCGCTTTGGTTCAGACTGAAATATCTCAACAATTACTGGATGCAATTGTTGTGAAATTTGTTGTTCTCCTCAGGACGAATCCTTCTGACTGTGGTGACCATGTTACTTTTAATTTCACATGTTCAGTGAAATCTATTTGATGGATTGGCACAAGGTTTTGATCAGATATTCATGGTTCCCAGAGGATGAACTGTTCAGCTGAGTTTAATGTCCTGCCAAACATCTGGCTCATTCATCTGTGTATAAATAACACGACTTTACACTTTCAACCTGTGAGCAGAGCAAAGACTAAAATTAGGAGGAAAATGAACTGAGTGAACAACTGATTGATCAAACTCATTTTTAAAGGAAGAAATGCTAAAAATCCCCCAGTAGCTGCCTCTGAGATGTGACTTCTATCATCCTCCCTGAGGATAAAGCCACATGATGTAACTGTTTAAGCTGAAATCTCAGCTCAGAATCACTGTGATGGTTCAGTGGTAACAGGGAGAACAGAGCGTCAGTCATCCCACTCTGCTCCAACACCTGCTGTTGCTCTGTGTAACTTTGGTTCCATCTCTCATGAGAAGTTTGTCATGGTGGTACAGGTTTGTTGCCTGAGTCTGTGTTTTCTGTATGGCAGCTGTTCCAGCACAGAATATCAGAAGAATGTGACTTTAATTACAGACTTTGACACAGAGTGGAGAGCAGGACCTCAACATGGAGGATGGAGACATAAAGTAAATGGGTAAATGAGGCTTTCAGGTCCCTGCTTTGCCCTGTAGGTAATCCAGCCTTCTCCATGTGAACCTGGTAAACTGCAGGCTGAGCAGATTTCTATTTCTAGTTATTTATTTAAACTTTTCTGCTTTAAACCTTTAGAAATGTTCTAATCTTTAACAGGTGAAAACCAGTCACCTCCCCACACACACACACACACACACACACACACACACTCAGAGTGAATGGCTCCTGGGGGAGGTCCGTGCATGAGCCCGGATGGATTGCGCCACTCAGAAAATGGAGTGAATATATTGGTGGCAGTGGGGTATTAATCGAGTGGGGGTGAGCTGGTGTGTAGGAGGAAACTCCCACTGGAGGCGTTCCCTGTCTCTCCGTGTATATTCACACAATACCGTCAATGAGCTGCGCTTTTCCCACGTTTTCCCTCCAGGGGCGAAGGGCTCGTTTGGAGTAGCGGCGCCGGGACTTTGGATCCGCGGCTTCTGGTGCGTTCAGGCGCCTCGTTTTAAACTTTAATACGCATCCGCCGCTCAGCGTCAGGTTTAAAGGTTGGGCTGTTTAATGATCCTGCTCCAGTAAAAAACAACTCGTATCCAGTCCGCGGTGAGACCCGGGACAGCGGATTAGCTAACCTTTGATTGTTCGACTCTGACTCCACGTCCTCGGATATAATTTACCAGCTGATTCTGGACCAGCGGACTCAGGTACGGTAACATTTCACCGTTAAAACTCCGGCTCTCTGAATAATGAGCCTCGGGCTCAGTGTGTTCCTGCTGTGGGACCAGGAGCTCTGAGGAAAAGTAAAACCAGCTAAAATACTCCGTTCCAAGTGAAGGTTTGGCATTAAGCAAAAGTATAGAAGCATTATGAACACAGTGTAGTTAAAGCATAATGAGTGATGGCTTCATGCAGTAAAATGTCTCATGTGAGAGTTTTACCCACTGTTGTTGTGTGTAGATTATACAGTAGTAGTTGTATTTACAGAGTGGAGTTTGTTTTACTGCTTGGGAGCTTTAATCTGTGAGTTTGCACCAAAGACGTTGATTAGAACTGAGTGGAAAATCTCCTGCACCGTTTTTCCATCTGTTTTGTTTTCTTTATCCAGGTCCAGGTCGTGTTCGGTGATTAACTCAAGATATCATTAGGAATTATTTTCACACACAGCTGGAAAGTGCTGATGAAAATGTCAGTGAATGTGGTGAATAACTCCAGGCCTCATCATGGCTCCTGGATATGATTCAGAGTTTGGTTGGTTTGACTGAAACAGGTTTAAATTCCTCTCTGCATGGTTTTAAAAAGACACTTTATCTGGTGAAGCTGCAGAAACCCTGCACGAGCAAAGTAACTGAAGCACAGTACTTGAGTAAATGCATTTAGAGGCTTTCCACTGCTGACTTTAAAGTGTTTCTACTGGAGTAAGTGAGGCCTTTAGGTGAGTTAAACGTGTTGTTAACTCAGTGTAACAGCTTCATCTTGTAGTTCAGGCTGAAAATAAGTCGTCTGTGCTTCGTTTCAGCTGCTGGCTCTGCTCTCCTGCCCAGTCGTTTCCCAGCAGCTTAATGAGACTTTTACAGTGCGTGGTTACTGTCACAGTGATTTGATAGTAATCTGTCTCTGCTTGGCTGAGCTGCTAAATCATCTCCATTCGTGGTGTCACGCTGAAGGCTGAAGTATGTGGAGTGTGCATGAGGAGTCTGACTCACTTTTCCACTCAGCCTGCCCATAGCTGGGGTATCCTGCAGCACAGACGCCTCCGAACCAGCAACATCCTCCAGATCTCCTCTGAGTTTTTAATCATCTGAAACACTGATGCTGGGGCAGTTTGAGAAAGTGGCTCCTCTCCCTTCACCTCCCTCCTGCCTCCCCCCTGACGTCCTCTTTAAACGAACTCTCCGTGAGGTTTACGGCCCTGTGCCCAACCAGCACGTCTCTCTTCCTGTTTGCTGCTCGCTGCACGTTGTTTTCCAGCTCCGTTGGACGAGTGGCATCAGTAGTTGGTGTGTTAGTATGACAATTATTCAGAGCTGCCAGCCTGCTGCAGAATGTGGTGTGTAGGTGAGGCCTTCAGCACGGGAAGCTCAACAGAGAGGGAGGAGGAAGAGGGAGGGAAGACGGTTATTAACAGCTGATGAATAGACAGAGTCTGAGGGTTTACAGAAAGAGAGAAATAACCATCGACTGATCAGTGATCAGTTAAACTCCAGAGCAGCTCTGTGTATTTGCTGAATTCAGTGGAGAGTTGTGAACTTGTGCAGCTCCTGCCTCCTTGCATGACGTGATCTCGAACATATGACACGTCTGTGCAGCTCTTTCTTGTTTCTTCATGGTCTGACATATATGTTGATGTGACCTGTGTGTGTATGAGCTACAATCAGGATATACAGCATAACAACCACTGCTTTCATTCTGGTGCAGGATGTTGTATCTGAATCTGAAGATGCTTGTGTGTGTGTGTGTGTGCGTGCGTGCGTTTGGGGGGGAGCCAGTGTGTAAAACAATAAAAAGTTGACAACATGAAGGTTTTTGTGACGCTCACATAAAACACTTTAATGCTCACAAGTTAATTTAAGAGACCGCTGGCGTCTGTGTGTGTGTGTGTGTGTGTGTGTGTGTGTATTATGTCTTCATAAACCCGGCACACTCCACTGTTACACTCATCGTGCTCAGGGGACACCACCCTCGACCACACGCTCTGCACACATGGCCGACATGCAGCTGGAGGACGGGATGCGGCGCTCGTCCTCTGTGACGTCCTGCTTCTCAGAGCTCAGTGACGGCAGCCAACCAGTGTTCATCTTGTTTATGAGGCTCATAACACGATGAGTGTCCTCCTGTATTTACTGTCCTCAGCGACTCCTCCTGTGTCCGGGTGCGACACCGCTGACTCTGTCCTGTTTTCATCTGCTGATCAGCGACAGCAGGAGTTGATGGTGTGCAGAGTCAAAGCAGGGAATGTTTAGGTTCATGGTCAGTGTCTTAGCCCTGATCCCTCTGGGTGACATGTGCAGACTTCACTTCATTTTTCAGCCTCAGTTATGAGTAAAAACACTTTTGGTGGAAAAATAATTTTATCTGTGTTTTCCCTCCTGAGCTCCCACACCAGGATAATGTTTTTACTGTTTCACACTTTGACGGTGACACATGCAGCAAATGGTGTCAGTGCCTGTGTTTGTTTTAGGCAGCGTGCACGTCGTCCTGTATGTGTGATTTACTGCCACAATGTTGTGTTTGACACCTGACAGATATTTAGTGGTCACAGGTGAACTGGGGGGGGGGGGTCCACATCACCACGTCTTCACCCACAGTGAGAAACAGCTGCATGAGTGTGAACAGCCTGGGAGGAAACACTGCAGAGAAGCAGGGCGAGCTGCTGTTTTTGGGGGGTGGGGGCGGCTGAGGGGACATTTGTAAAAGGACCAAATAACTTTTCCATTCACTGCTGTTCTGTGGACATCAGGCAAAAGTGTTGAACATTTGATGGCTCCATTTTTGTTGCTTTTTTGGTCTTTTCATCAGATTTTTTGTCGATAAGAAAAACATGGAAAATCAATACTTAGAATAATCATTAGTTGCTGCCCTGCTCCTGTGATATGATTGGAAACCTGCTCTGAAGGGAGTTGCTTTGGAAAAGTGCTCGACATGTAAAGTTGACCTGAAGCTTGGGAAAAGCAGGAGGGATGACGAGCATCTTGTCGTGTTGTGAATCTAATTTTATTGTGTGTCTGTGTGTTCCCAGTGTGGACGTTCCAGTCGGTTGATGTATTAGGACGCCATGTCTCCCCCCCACTGCTTCCTGCTGCTGCTGTCCTGCATCCTGCTGGTTCTGCTGGTTCAGTTTCCTCAGGCTCAGTCCAGACCGGCCACAGAGGACACAGACACAGGTAACACACTTCACAGATGTCTCAGACTGGATGTTGAGATGTGATTGTACCAAACTACAAGTCTTGTTTCTACAGTCAGTCTCTTCATAATTGATAACGAGAGATGATTGATGGATCATTTGAATCATGTATTGAGCTTCCAAACATTCATTATTTCCACTTACATCTGAGGATTTGCTGCTTTTCTTTCTTTCATATTTTCTAAACTGAACATCTTCATCAAGATAAAACAAGATCATTAAAGAGTGTGACTTTTCATTACTTGACAATAGAGCTGAAGAGATCAGTAATTCATTCGTTTGTTTGATTGTTTCAGTTAAACAGTGAAAAAGTGCTTCTTGCTTCTTTCGTTGTCGTTTACGACAGTAACTGAACTGTAACTGTTGGTTGAACAAAGCAAGACATTTGAACACATCACCTCGGACTCCAGGAAGTCGTGTTTGACATTTATTCACTGTTTTTAACGTTGAAATCAGATGTTAGCAGCAGTTTGTCCTCACCACCTTCAGTGGTCATTATGACTGAGCTTCGATCATCATGATCACAGTGAGTATTGTTGAGTAACGTCGAGTGGTTGACTGGTTCAAACCTCAACATTCAGACAGTCAGTCTTTGCTTTTCTTTGACAGAATCTTGTCTTTTAGACTCAGGTTTTGTTGTGTGTTGTTCAGGACTGAGCTGTGTGGACAATAAACATCTGTCACCATCTGTCAGCAACAAGTATCTGCATCATTTGACCTGAATGTTGATGGAGAAACAGGATGAAGTCGTGATGATGTTTCTTTAATATTTTGTCCATCACAAGTACAAGGTGATGAAAAGGAAAACATTCAGTTTGCAGTCAGATATGATCAGAATAATGCAGCACATCATCACATTTAAGAAGCTTTAACCAAGAGAACAGTTGGACGTTTTTATCAGGATAGTTGTCACTTAATTTTCTGGAGCTGCGGTAAATAAATCACATTCTAACTTTGGCCCAAGAAAAATCGAAACGTGATATTGTCCTCAGTCACTTCTTCGGTGGCTCGTCGGCTCAGTCCCTCTGTGTCTGAACACTGATGTCAAATTCACAGTTTGGTTTGTTTTAACCTTTTTTTAAAGTGTTTGTTGTTTGGGGCCTTTCCTCCTCTTTCATGTCTGATCCCAGCTCTGTGGTCGTGGGGGTTTTACTTTTATTGTATAAAAGGTTATAAAACTTTCCAATGAGCAAATTTCTTTAATAGGAAAGTGACTTTTTCAAGGTTTGGCTGTTTTTGGCTTCGAAGCATCTGAAACTGGTTAGGGTGATTTTTCATGGTGTAACCGAGGCTTGGCTCTCAGGGTGCTGGTTATGGTCTGTATATCCTGTCCAGACACAGTAACACAGTAACAGATGCACACAGTCTGAGTGTGTTATGGCCACTCAGACGCTCTGTGGGTAATCAGCTCTGCAGAAACACAAGAAAACACTCTTCCTCCTCTGTGTGTGCAGATGCATGTATATACATACCTTCTGTGTGTGTTTGTATTTTCTCTTCCAACCATCTGGACTCCAGCTGAGAGGAGTCTATGTGATACTGTTGTTTTTGAGCCCATAAATTCTTGTTTTTCTCTCAGTCAAGAACACATCAAATTTAGCCTCTCTGCTCCGTCTCCTTCCATAAACAAAGCCTGCTTTCAATTTCCCACCTCACTCAGTTACGCTCTTCCAAACGAAGGTTTATCCTTTTTGAAATCAAACCACTTCCCTCCCTCACACTCTCTGCTTTAACTGAGGCTGAGGTGAAGCCCAGTTAAACAGAAAGTATTCCTGTAAGTGCTGCTCAGTTCTTGTAAAAAAGCATCTCTGAAACCCAGCCCTGTCTAACCAGGCACTCTGCTCTTTTTATAAACCGTTTGATGTGTTTAACAGTAGCTGCACAATTACCAAAATCTATATTCTCAGTGCCACAACACAAGCTTTTCCAGAGATTCCCAGTTTGACATGTGTCTCAGAGGGTTGTTTTTCTATCTGTTTGTCCTCAGTTTAACTTCAACTCCAGACACACTCTGAGTGAAGGGCTGTATGTAAATTATTACAGGGAAGGTTGTGCATTTTTGTGTTTTAGTTGAAGGGACAGAGGAGAGTCAGAGGCCCATATGATGGCAGTAAGTGCAACAGCCAGAGGAAATCGTCGTCTTAATGTCTGTGGTAACTGTCGGACAAATGCAACCACGACAGAAAAGACAGTTATCAGCAGAGTGCTTCACAGCAGCAGCACCACACCCCTCAAATCTACAGAGCACAGGAAGTCCACAAAGCCAGTCCCCTACACCTCCGTCCAGCTCATGTTCATGTTGTGATGACAGCAAGTTGCTCTGGTTCTGTTTATTATGTTCAGATATAACTTCCTGGGTCATGGACAGGTTCAGCCCGTCCCTCCCTGCTCTGCTGATCTTGGTACAGTCCCGGAGCAGGGACAGGCTGCAGGGACGTGTGTGTTGTCTGCGTGCTGTTAATGGCCGGAGCAGATAGGGAGGAGGTCTCTGAAGTTTCGGAAGTGGTTGGGTGTAGTACTGTGCGGTGGCGACAGCTCCTGTCTGCCTCAGTGCTGAGTGGGAAGGCTGGGAAGCCTCCTTCACAGCGACCTGTTTCACTGAGAGGTCAAAGGTTAATCCACAAACTGTTTCCATTGTCTGTTGGAGGGAAACTCTGAGACCCCACACACACACAACCACAGCTCTCTGAGCAGCTTTTAAACATCTGACTTCTTTTGTAGCTGACGCAGTGAAATCCTCTGAAGATGAAGAAGACGATGAGTCATCCTCAGAGGAAAATAAACTCTCCAACGAATTGTCAACAAGCAACGAGAAGCTCCAACGTAAGCCTCAGACTCTGGTTGTTCCTTTGCTGTGGTGCTTTAGTGTTGAAAACATAAATCAGAGCAAACAAATGATTGTAATCAGGCTGGTGTCTCCTCGTTAGCGCTGGCGCCTCAGTGGGTGATGCCAGAGAAGATGGAGAAGCAGCTCCACGCCGTCCCTGCCAGTAAGACGGTGAAGTTTCGGTGCCAAGCGACGGGAAACCCTGTTCCCTCTCTGCGCTGGTACAAGAACGGGAAAGAGTTCAGGAAGGACCAAAGAATCGGAGGCTTCAAGGTGAGTGTTTGACACTAAATGGAAACAGAACACAGATCCAGACACAGGTTTGAAATGATTTTTTCCATCTCTCAGATCAGAGACCACATGTGGACTCTCATCATGGAGTCAGTGGTTCCATCTGATAAAGGGAACTACACCTGCGTGGTGGAGAATGAATACGGGAGCCTCAAACACACCTACCTGCTGGATGTAGTCGGTAAGAAATCTCACCTGACAGCACACAGAGAGAGAGAGAGGGACAGAGCTGAGTCCCAGCTGTACTGTGTTTTAACCAGGTCCTGACCCGTACCTGGTATCTGCTGATACAGCGTCTGATCTGACTCGTGTTAAATGTTGATTAATAAATTTGTCACCAAATGATCCTCCGCCTGCTTTGCTCACGTGACTTAATGGAGGACACGAGACACTGACGACATGTCAGCCATTTTAAAACCTTTGAAATACATAGTTTCGTAGCCATAGTGAAATAAATATAGACATATAAGTCTAGAGGTGTGGAAGTGATCATCTAGAGAGAAGGCGTCTCGCTCTGTTGGAGTGGAACCTCTTCCCTCACAAGTTTCAGTTTGCTCTGTCATCGAGTTACTCATTGAGTTAACATTAATCAGCAGCAGCTGATATGAGCTGCTGCGTCATTTTAACCAGTGAGAGGTCACTGCACACACTGAGCTAGATTCACACACCCTGCAGACAAAGCTGACTTTTTGGATGAGAAACACGCCAGAAGGAAAAAGATGTTCATTTTTACGTGTTGTTGTTAATCTCTGTCTTTTCCAGAGCGTTCTCCTCACAGGCCGATCCTGCAGGCCGGTCTGCCGGCCAACCAGACTGCAGTTGTTGGTAGTAATGTGGAGTTTGTGTGTCGAGTGTTCAGCGACCCGCAGCCTCACATCCAGTGGCTCAAACACATCACGGTGAACGGCAGCAGAGAGGGACCGGACGGACACCCCTACGTCCTCGTCCTCAAGGTGGGGACAGCACCAACAGGTTCACCACCAGCTGTTCTAAACTCGTTACAACACGTCATGTGAAATATGGTCCAGGACTGAGTCAGTGTCACCTAACATCAGAATCAGTTAGTTACAGGTAAAGTGAGGCTGTGAGGCAGCAGCGTGCTCAGAGGTCTGGTGTGATTCATTGACATTAAAGTGATGTGTATTTGTTGGAACGTTCACTAGTGGTGGTTGAGCCAGTCTTTATTTTGCATGACACTGGTCTCATTTCTCTCTGACAGAGCACAGTGAAACCACATCTGTGATGTATTGTGGACTCATGATGAAAGACGCTCAGTGCGGTTTGTTGAGTCTGGCCTGCAGCCAGCAGCCTCGCACGTATCATTGTTTCTCCTCCAATCACAGGAGAGGCTGAATACAATGAATGTCTGATGATTGGGTGATGAAAGAGCAAATTTAAAACAGAATCTCTTCAGTTATTTCTTTAGAAATGTCCCACAAAGCTCAGTGCTGAACAGCAGAGAAAGAAGAAGACGTGCAGATTACAGCAGCAGAAACAGGATCCATGATGTTTTTATTCTTTTATTGAAAGTATTTTAACTTTTTCAAGCCTTTGCTGGAGAACTGCTGCAAGATGTTTGTTTTCATGTTCTAATTCATTCCTGTCGTCCTCAGACTGCAGGTTTGAACACCACAGACAAAGAGATGGAGGTTCTGACTCTGAGGAACGTCACTCTGGACGACGCTGGAGAGTACACCTGCCTGGCGGGAAACTCTATCGGCGTGTCCCACCACTCAGCGTGGCTCACTGTCGTGGACGGTGAGTAAAGATGTTCAGAAACTAAAACTCACTGAGAGAGACGATGGACAGTCTCTGTGAAGACCTGACCCTCTGCCCACACTCTGACCCCTCTCCTCTCAGACCTGCCCCCCTCCCCTCTGCCCTCCCAGACGTACTTAGAGATCTTCATCTACTGCCTCGGGTTTTTCATCATCATCATCCTCACAGCCACGGCCGTCATCTGCAGACTCTGCTGTGCCCCGAAGAAGAGCGACTTCAACAGCCAGTTAGCCGTCCAGAAATTAGCCAAGAGCATTCCTCTGAGGAGACAGGTAACATGTCTGCACCTGTCTCTGTCTCTGTCTCTGGACGATGGCGTACAGAGACCCTCACGCTGTCTCTCCTGGCTCTGCAGGTGTCAGTGGAGTCCTCGTCCTCCCTGCAGTCAGGGATGTGTTTGATGCGTCAGTCTCGTCTCTCCAGCGCAGCCACCACCATCCTGGCAGGAGTGTCTGAGTACGAGCTTCCCTACGATCCGGTCTGGGAGCTGCCTCGAGATCGGTAAGTGAGCTCTGCTCTGATTGGACAGTACCTCTCTATGGTTGCATTACAAAGCCAACCTGAGCCTGTCGGTGACGGAGACGAGCACTTCAGTGACAGACTCTGACGTGGCAACACTTTCTATCACAGACTTTCTGACCTGTCCTCCTCTGTTTCTGTTCGCCTGCTGATGAACTGATTCCTAATTATTTCTCAAGCCACAACTTGTCATTTCCTGCATTCACTGAGTCATTTACAGTTTGTCAGTGGCCCAGCCTACACTGGAGGCTACACCCTTCAGTTAGTTGTCTTCTGCTGTTACCTTGTGCAACCTCATTACAAATGAAGTCTGTGGCTGTGAAAGTGCTGCCAGTAGCTGATAAATTCCAAAAATCATATTCCTGGTAGATGACTTTGTAATGTGAACGCTGTATTTCTGCTGATCGTGTTCACACTCATGAATCTGTTGCTGGGCGTTCATATATCACTGAGCTGATGATGAGCCATGATGTCTGATTAATCCATGATTAAAATAGCTGTTAGCTGCTCTCACTCTCATGCAGCAGCTGCAAATGTAGTTTGTTTTGATGAATGAAACTAGTGAAAAACGAGGCAGAGGAAACGATCTTCTGTCGTAAATCACAGCTTTCATGTTGCAAATTTGATGAATGGTGTTTGAACCTGAAGCAGCTCCTCACATTTTAACAAAGCTCTGTGTTCAGTCTGAACATGGACTCAGAGATCCATCAGTCAGAGCGGTCCGATCTCTCCGTCTGTCTGACAGTGATTTCTGTCTGTCTGTAGCTCGGCTGTGAGTGTGCATGTCTTATTTTATCTTTGCCCTTTGATGAAGAAGAGATGCTGGAGATAGCTGGTATCTTTAGCGTGTAGCATCCTGCAGTAGAAGCAGACACACTGTATACTGATGTGTGTGTGTGTGTGTTTTCCTCAGGCTGACTCTGGGGAAGCCTCTGGGTGAAGGCTGTTTTCGGTCAGGTGGTGCTGGCTGAGGCGCTGGGGATCGACAAGAACAAACCAACACGTCTCACCAAGGTGGCAGTGAAGATGCTGAAAGGTGAGTTTGGATTTAAAGCCATAACCACGAGAGCAAAGTGTCTGACGTGAGTGTGAGGCTGATGTTGTGTGACTTTGTGGTCGTGTGCAGCCGACGCCACAGAGAAGGACCTGTCTGACCTGATCTCCGAGATGGAGATGATGAAGATGATCGGTAAACACAAGAACATCATCAACCTGCTGGGAGCCTGCACTCAGGACGGTGAGTGTGTGGATCATAGCGTCTGTCCTGCTGTGATGTTGTCCAGACGTTAAAGCTGACGCCTCCACCTGCTGCTCTCTCAGGCCCTCTGTACGTGGTGGTGGAGTACGCCTCACAGGGGAATCTGAGGGAGTACCTCCGTGCTCGGAGACCGGTGGGGTTGGAGTACTGGAGCGGCTCGAGGCAGGCGTCGCTGGGCAGCTTGGAGATCAGGGAGCTGGTGTCTGCTGCGTACCAGGTGGCCAGAGGGATGGCGTACCTCGCCTCAAAGAAGGTCGGTTCCTGCACCTTAATGATGGTATCAGATCTTCAGCAGGAGACCGTGAGCTCGGCTCAGCCGCTCTAAACCCTCTGTCTCCTCTCAGTGTATCCACAGAGACCTGGCAGCCAGGAACGTGCTGGTCACAGAAGACAACGTGATGAAGATAGCCGACTTCGGTCTGGCTCGAGATATCCACCACATCGACTACTACAAGAAGACCACTAACGTAAGTCAACAGGACGAGCTCTGACCTTCACAGAGCGTCAGTAACAGGACGACGTGGCTGACGTGTTGCTGTTCTCACAGGGTCGTCTGCCGGTGAAGTGGATGGCACCAGAGGCTTTGTTCGACCGCATCTACACACACCAAAGTGACGTGTGAGTGTCCGTTTTCTCTTCACGATAACATCGTTCAACAGTTCACACAGCTACACACCCATGTCTGACAGTAGCAGGGTTTTTCTGTGCTGCTGCTGCAGGTGGTCGTTTGGAGTCCTGCTGTGGGAAATCTTCACCCTCGGCGGGTCTCCATACCCCGGAGTCCCTGTGGAGGAGCTCTTCAAGCTGCTGAAGGAGGGACATCGCATGGAGAAACCCTCTGCATGCACCCAGGAGCTGTGAGTCCACATACACCCCCACACACCTCCCAGTACAGACTGTGTCTGCGTGCGCTCTCGGTCTGTCTCCATCTGTAACGCCGGTTCGTGTTTTCTCAGGTACCTGATGATGAGAGACTGCTGGCACGCCGTCCCATCTCGCAGACCCACTTTCCAACAGCTGGTAGAAGATTTAGACCGCACGCTCTCTCTCATGGCCAACCAGGTGAGGGGTCGTTCATCACCACTGTCACAATAGATCAAAGATCGAGTATCGATGATTAATCAGATAATTCAGCTTCTTTTTCCATCCACACTGACAGGCTGTTAGAAAGTGTCAGATAACATCATGGTGGAAATGAATCTATTTTCATCACTGAGGTTTAGTTTTTAGATTTAGTTTGTATTCAGTTTTCTGACTGATAAACATTAACTCATCAGACTGGAGAAGCTGAAACCACAGTCTTATTGAACTGTGTTTGATTTTACAGGTGTACCTAATAAAGTGGCCACTGTGCATATGGATTATTATCCAGTCATTTTGTCCATTGGATGCTAAAGTATCTGTGCGGTCTGCGATGTTCCTGAGACAACGTGTCCCTGAAGACAGAGTCCTGTCTGGTGTTGAGCTTGTTTGGTTTCTGTCTCCTCAGGAGTACCTGGACCTGGCCGTCCCTCTCGTCCAGTACTCTTCGGTCGGCTACTCTGCTTCAGCTCATTCCTGTAACTCCACATAGGCGTCCTGGGACCGTTTCCCTTCCTGCATCACCTTCACCCCGTTTCCTCTGCTGCGCGGGGCGGCGGCGGCGGCAGCAGAAGTCCCAGACGAGGCCGGGCAGAGGAGCTCAGGCGAGCTGCCTCACCGTCGTCCATCACTGCAGCCTGATGTGAAGAACAGCTGGACTGAGCCTGGACTGTGTGACTCCCCAACGAGGCCTCAGGAAGCAGCTCACACACTGTGACACACACATCTCATTCACACCGGGCGGAAAGACTGAGTCCACTGATAGAGGACTGTGAGAGCTGTGAGGTTCTGTTCCTGTTCTGCCCACTGCACCAGAGCTTTGGTTCTGTTTAGAATAATACTGTTCCCAGTGTGAATATTGTAAATAATACTTTGTGTTATATGGAAGACCAAACTGGATTTATCATGAATGAATGAATAAAATACACAGAATTCATAAATAAAACTGTAAAACTGTTCCTGTTAGATTTATGGATAGTTTTAGTTCTCGTGTATTTTATTCATTAATTTATTGTGTATTTTATGTATATCTATGTGCGTCAGGTTTGGTCGTCCACAGTCGTGTCATGTTGCCAAAGATGAAGCTGGTGTTACAGATGAACATTGCACTTATCCTCCTCCAGCTGACTCCAGCCTGCAGAATGTGTATAATGACTGATTAACAGCATTAAAATCCTTTTGAATTTCTACCTGAGATGTTGTGATGTGTGAGACACACACTGACCCATTTCAGTCTATATATGAATGTGTGTATGTTGGACAAAGAGATGAATTGTGGGAGGAGAGACTTGGCCAGAGCCTCTGCATCATATATCACACACACACTCACACACACTCACACACAGACGCCTACCTTCCTCTGGTTGCGTCGTTTCCTCCCACAGAGAGGAAACGTTCCATATGACAGCAGAATATACATCATGCAGCTCCGTCTGTGCATGTTATTCCCCCTGCAGCTGACATTACAAATACTCAACCGGTGTGCAGTGTATTTTGTTGCAGCCTCGAACTGAATTGAATCCGTTTGAACAGCCTCTGGCGTCCTCTCCTCTCCTTCCTGTTCTCTACAGTAACACCATTCATCTTCCCCTCAGAGATCTCACGACTTCCCCGAAAGTCTGAATCATTTCCAGAGAGAGTTTTCTTCTGGAGGAAAGACGCTGCTGCAGATCATCAGTGAACACCTCTGTACCAGTCTGAACACATGACACTGCCTCAGTGCAGTGAAAGAGTGAATATGTTCAGACTGATCCCACTGTCATGTCTGAGCAGTGAACATGAAGCTACAGCCAGCAGCTGCTTAGCTTAGCTTAGCATAAAGACTGGTAACAGGGGGAACAGCTAGCCTGGCTCCACAGTACACTCACAGAGCTCTTTATTAGGAACACCTGTTCACCTGGAGAAATGTTGAACAGGAGAGGTGATATGTTCTTTCTTTAATCAGTGAGAAGTCTTCCTCCATAGGTTTAGTGCCACCGGCTCTGTTACAGATGTAAGATCTTTGTGTGGCAGGTTTTCAGTCAGGCAAACCTGAGGACGCCTCTGACTGCAGGCAGCCTCTCACTAGATCAAGTAAAAGTTAGAAGGATCCAACCATGAGGGTGAAGAAGGCAGAGCTGAGAGGTTTGTGCACTTTCTCCCTCTGCTCATGTTTCATGTAAGAAGGAGGAAGAAGCTGCTTGGTTTGTTTGTTTGTTTGTTTGTTTGTTGGTTTGTTGGTTTGTTGGTTTGTTGGTTTGTTTGTTTGTTTTTGTTTGTTTGTTTGTTGTTTTTTTTTTTTTTTTTGTTTGTTGGTTTGTTTGTTTGTTGTTTGTTTGTTTGTTTGTTTGTTGGTTGTTTGTTGGTTTGTGTGTGTGGATGACTGGATGTACCGTGATGAGACGTTCATGTTCTCCTCAGGATCGGCTGTAATAACTCTGATCCTCTGAACCATCATCACATCAGTTCATCAAAAACCTTTAGAATCAAATCACTGCAGTTAGCATGTTAGCATTTAGCTTAAAGCAACAGAGTGCTGAGGTGCAGCCTCACAGAGCAGACAGCATGGCTGTAGACTGGTGTGGTTCATCTTACTTTGTGAGTTTTCCTGCTCACTTTCTGCAAATCCAGATCCCCTCAGTGGTTTCTCAGATTTTTTCCCAGCTCTAATTCCTGGAAACGAGGGCTGTTAACACAGACGCCTGCCCTGCTGCTCTCAGAGCTCCCTGCTGAGCTGCTGGAGTAAACACACCTCTGTAGGATGTGAAGAGGGGGAGGGTGGATGTCTTTCTCACCCTGCCTGATGGAGGTTAATGAGCCATAACACTGAGGTGAGGAGCCATTATGGGTCAGCCATCAGCCTGTGGACAGATGGCTGAGTGAGTGAGACCCATCATGGTGTCACTTAACACCTCCACGAGTGAACTGACAAGCCTGGACAAACACCAGGAAGTAATGAAGTTATTTACCTTCATACCAGTGTCACCGGGCGCCGGAGATGATTCTCATTCAGGTGACTTAGAGCTTCTGTTTGCTCTCTGTTGGACATTTATGTCCAAAAATACATTTTGATCTACCTGCTGGTCAAAGTGGGAAACCAAAAGTTTGGCCCCTAAAAATCCCAGAATCACTGTTGTCAAGTTTCCATCTAAATTTAAGATGCATTTTACAGAATTCATAGAAAATTCAGATTCAATTCTTGTTTCATTTTGTTGAGTCAAAGGTTTTTACAGAGGTTTTCTCTTTTTTATTTTGTGAATGATATATGAACAAAGCTCTCAGAATCTAGACAGAAATAAAACTGGAACATAACGTGTTACTGAGGTGGAGCTTTTGGTTCAGAGAAAGAAAAAAAAAACTCTTCTTGAGAAATCGGCCGTAGAAGATTTCTGTTGAAATCTACAGACACAAAGTTTAGTAAAATAAACACTGGTGTGTTTTGTGAATGTTCTTTCCACTAGACTGAAAGATGAAACATGTTTAAACAGTGTTTAAGAACCATGGTGACTAACAGTGCTGCCATCTTGTGGCTGTTCTGGGGACAAAGTTTTGTCTTTCCATGGTTCAGTAAATGAAAACTGATGTTTTGTTGCAGCTTCTCAAACAGACTGAGAATGAAGAATACTGAAGGATGTTTTAGGTGCATGTACGCCACCTGGTGGCATCTCTGCAAACTACACCTGCAACAGCAATAATAATAATATATATATATATATATATATATATATATATATATATATATATATATATATCAGTGTTAGGTGGCTGAGTTTGCTCAGCTGTTATCATATTTCCAAATCTTTGGTTCTAACATGAAGAAAATCACAGGAGCCAAAATGAATCATCTCGTCCTTTATTTCCACCACAAACAGCCGAGTCGGCCTCCAGACTTCAGTCACCATCTCACAACCACAGTAACCTCCAGTTTAAACATCACAAACAACTTTAACAAAGTGATCTCAGACCAGCAAAATGTGCCATTTTTACAGGAGTCACAAAGAGCTCCACGACCAGCGTGAGAGCGTCCAGTGACCTCCACAGCCTCTTCTCATCCTCACTCTACATTAAATAGAACAGCTTCATAAATTAACTTGTTTAAGAAAATAAATATCAATCACTGTAATCGGCCTCTTTTCAAATGTCTCTAACACATCCTGCTCAGTTACATCAGGTCTGTCGATGGACTGAGCAAATCTCCACAATAACAACACAATAAAAGATTCTTTGACCCAAATCACCACCTAACGCTCTTCAATCATAGTGAGACATAATCTGAGGAGAAAGCTGTGTGCTTGTATCAGTGTGCATATAAACAATATTCAGGATTGCATGTGACTGTGTGCGATTGTGAGCGAGTGTTTATCTACTTCTCAGCTTTGACCTCTCCCTCGCTGTCGTCCACAGATCTCCTGGCGAACAGGTGGGTGGGGTCTCGGCCTCTGAAGCCCGGCTGAATGTTGAACACGGGCATGTTTCTCCAGCTGGACGGGTTGTTGAAGGCGGTGGAGCCGGAGCCGGTGGCGCAGGGTTTGTTCTGGACGAGCTGGAGGAACGTCTCCATGTCGGGGCCCAACCTGGCGATGAGGCCGGCCCTCACCGCCGCCACCGTCTGCTCGTCACAGGCCTGCAGGGTCTGCAGCAGAGTGCTGTAGTATCTGGTCAGGAAAACACACACAGACAGGAACAAAATGAGCAGGTAACACTTTACTCTCACCTCTTTTCCCATGATCCTCTTCTCCTTCTGCAGCAGGAAGTGGTGCAGCTGTAACAAACACACCAAACTCTCGACCTTTCAGTCAGTTTCCTGGATATCAGAGATGAACGCTGGTGTTTAATGATGTTAACTGATCAGTTCAGCATCAGTCTGAACTCTCTGGGTCTGGATTCCAGCTGTTTGAGCTGCTGATTCTCTCTGTCAGCATCAACATGATCCTGAAGCTGAGAGTTTAGGTTAAATAGTTACATCATGCTGTTTTAAATCCTCTGTGCAAAACTAGTATCTCCTACTGACAGAAAACCACATACATGACAGAGAAGTCTTTTATATGTGTGTGTACAAAGTTCTTCTCATGTATTTACACTGCTGCCTGCACACGGTCAGTATGACTCAGTCTCATCGCTGCTTAACTTTAGTGAAGTGTGTTCAGAAGTCATTTAAACCTGTTTCAGTCAGAGACACTGGTCAGTTTAAAGCAGCAGTTGTTCTGTCATTAATCCGTCAGGCTCTCGATTGGCTGCTGTTAAGCTCTTTGTACAGTGTTTTATTACTGTGAGTGTGTGAGACAGATGTGTTGCTGTCATCAGTGCTGACCTGTTGGGGAAGTGAGTCGGCACCTGCACCACCTCTCCGATGGCGTCAGGGTTGGTACGAGCCACGGTGCAGATGTCCAGGCTGGTGTAACACTCTTCTTGCACCTTTTTAAAAAGACAGAAAAATATAAAATCAACAAAGACGACGGAGGAGTGTTGTCTTCATCGTGAGTTTCTCTGTGAGTTTCCAAACCTCAGCGATCATCCTCTGGAAGATGTTGCAGCGGCGGATAGTTTGGAAAACCTTGGCTGTGATTCCCTGGGAGATGCAGTGCAGACTCTTCTTGACAAATGTTTTACCCTGCAGAATAACGGACACAGGTCAGACAGACAGACAGACAGACAGACAGGTAGCAGACAGGTGGACGGACAGACAGAATGACAGACAGACCTCTGTGTTGAAGGTAGCAGCTGTGTGGAGGAAGAGTTCACAGATTTCATGCATCCCATCCGTGTCACAGGTTGAGTTTTCCAGACAGGAGAAGAAGCCGCAGCCGACGGCCACGGCCCCGTTCAAACATCTGGCCACATCAGCTGCAAACACACACACACAGGTTACACACACACAGTGTAGACTGGCATCAAATGAATGGAAACCAACGGCTGCAGAGGAAAACATTCAAAAACCCTAAAATCTACAGGAAGTTCTGAGAGATGATCAGAGTGTTGTCAGTCAGTAACAGTTCTGAGAACAGTTTCAGTCCACAGCATGACAACCATCTACTACCTGGACAGCAGGTACAGCTCACTGCAGAGTGCACAGACAGACAGACAGACAGAAAGGAAGGAAGGAAGCTTTGAGAGTGTAAGTAAAGCTGCTGTAAATGAACCAGAGCATAAAAACAGAGGTATGATCCTTTAAAAGTAAAAATAAGACACAAGTTCAGCCCATGTTGTAAAATGAGTTCACATGCTGCAAACTGCCAAACCCAGAGAGGAAGCAGAGAAACAGAGCCGTAAAGCAGAGGCTGCAGCTCTCACTCAGCCGTGACTCACTCGGGCTGTTTGCGGAGAACCGAGCCCGGCGGGGAGCTGCCTCCTCCGGCAGCAGCTCGAAGCAGGCGGCGGTGCCGAGGATGAGGAGCAGGAGCAGAGAGGAGCCGGGCAGCATGATGTCTCAGTGTGAGGAGGAGGAGGAGGAGGATGCTGTTGTCCTGGTCTCAGTCTTGGTCCGGCTCCGGTCTGTCTTCACTCCGTCCACAGCTCGTATTTAAGTGAGGTCCGGTTGGGACCGTCCAATCAGAGCGCGCCGTCTCCCGCGGGGGCGCAGTTAATGGTTTATTCATGGTTGTAATTAACCCACAGAGCTAATTGGATATTTCCACACATTCCACAGGATAGGACGGAATTTCCGAGCAGGGCTGAACTCACGAGCTAATTTTAGACTTAGTGTCTCTAAAATCTCTTCACAATAACTTCAGCTTTCATTCAGAAAACTCGATACAGTCAGTGTTAGAATCACCAACAGGCGTTTGAACAACTGAGTAAAAGCGACAAATATCAGAAAAGAATGAGAGAAAAGAAACACCTCATCCATGCAGGAAGTTCCCCGGTGATTTGCAGTGTGAGGTGTGAGCAGCAGGTCAGATTTAAGCTGCTGTTTTCTGCTGTAATAATGTGTAACTTTCTAAAAATAGCGGATCAGTGGGAAGCGGATGCGTCCGTTTGTAATTCCAGTCACGTCCGTTGTTTTTCCTGTGAAGTGGTTCAGTCGAGGAGAAAGAGCTGATCAGTGATCAGTGAGCACAGTGTTTAAATGTCCTCTGTGAACCTGCAGCAGCGGACACAAGTAATCAGATACTTAAGTAAAAGTATCTGTACTGAGTATTCCCAGCAGTAAAAGTACTGTATTGTGCAGTAAGTGTGTCCTGTGACTGATCTCTGATCAGCTCATTGATCAGTTCCTGTTGTAGCTGGTTTTACAGTCACACACAGTCAGAGAGTTTAGGCCACTGGTTCTCAACACAGGGGCCGGGGCCCTCTAAAGGGTCAGCAGATAAACCTGAGGGGTCGTCAGATGAATCATGGGAGAGCAGAGAGGAAAAACAAAGTTCTGATTCACTGATCTGGTTTCAGTTTTTGGGATTTAATCAAATATTTGTTTTTGTTATGAAATATTGGATAATTTTTCCCATTTGTGCCTCAAAGAGTTTTAAAACTGAAACCATGTGAGACCTTTAGACTCAGAACTACACACAGATTATTTCTAAGATGTCACAAACCAAAAACCAAACCAAAGATATGAAGCAGAGGGAAATGGAAAGGATCTTCTTCATATTTCTGTCACACGTTCCAGACAGTTTCATGAGATTTGTGAATGAAGTCTGGATTCAGAGGTTTCTCTGAGTCATATACTCGCTCATTAACTGCAGACCTGGAGTCAGATCTTATTTTAAAGGAGAACTCCGGTGTTTTTCAACCAGGGCTTTACTGTCTCATGTTTTTGGGTGTAAATGATCTGTTTATTTTAACCAGAGATATTTTTTGAGTTTCCAGCTTCACATTTAGTCCAGAACACTCAGAATAATTCGATCATGTCGATGTCGGCCTGTCGTCAAGACGTGGAAAAAGCTGTGTGTCTTATCTCTGTGTCAGTCATCGGTAAATGGTGAGAGAGTCGTTAGTGAAGGCGGCTGAGTTTCCATCATGGCCTGGTTCACCACAGGAACCAGTGAACCTGGCACAGCTCTGCTGACTTCATTAGCCCCGAGGTCAACGGGAGCTGATAAACATCTCTCACCTCTCACGCTTCAGTTTTCATTAACTCCCCCTCCAGCGCTCACTCACCTCCCCGAACCACAGACACATGGGAACAATGATCATCTGAAGGAAACTCCATTTCTTTACAGACAGATACATGAAGCTTTAATTAATTCCCTGATTCATTTCAGAGCCTGACGAACACTGTAACTGAACGTCCTCGTAAACAACAAACCACAACCAAGGACGTGTTACTGTCAGGTTTAGAGATGTTCTGAGAGTTTCAGCGACACGTTTAAGGTAAACCACCTCCATACTGAAGTGTACAATACAAACAGACAGACCATAAAGAAGGCCTGAGGGGAAATCAACAGATTAGTCTCAGATGATGCACTGAAATAAAGATTCAGTCTGGAAAAACTAACATGTTGTTTCAGTGAATTAAACAGAGGAAACAAACCACAGTCCAGAGGCAGATTTAGCATCAACATTCCCTGTAGCTTTTTTAGTCCATCAGCAGCTTTTCAGTGTTTGAATCTGATTCATTTTAAAACAATAAGGTTTGGTTGTGATATTCTGACTTTTCTAACCTCATTCTAGACATATTCAGTTTTATTTTTTGTAAAGTTACAATTTAATCTGGAGATGTTTCTTGAAAATAGTTTGACTGTATCCTCGACATACGACGTCTTAGTCAGAAGAGATGAAGAAGAGATAAAAAGCTGCAGCTCCTTCTCATATGGCTTCACTCCCTCTGTCTGAAGAGTCCTGTTCCCTCTCTTCTCTCTGTTCAGTTCTCAGACAGCAGCTCCTGTTAAAACTCAAGGTCCCAACCGGACTCTTCATCAGGAGGAGGATCGTCCGTGTCCTCTGGGAAATAGTCAAAGTTGCTGTTGTCCAGTGGCCCGTCCACCTGGTGATGGAGAAACACAGGGTGTTAATAATTGTTCCCTGTGTGTTTCATACCTCTCAGAGACACTGAAGGAAACGCACTGTGGGTGTGTACGGAGAGTCTATGGTTCCCTGACGGAGGCCGTCCCAGTTGAAGCCCTCGAACCACCTGAAGGACAAGGAAGTGCTGCCATGACTACGGTCTCATCTCCCACAGAAAACACTCAGACTGAGAGGGAAATGTCACGACAAGCATCTCTACTATCTCACTTGTGTTTCTGGATGTCCTTCACTCCATTCTTCTGATTTCCCAGCCTCTCTGAAGGGTTGTCCCTGGAAGCACCCACACACACAGATTATAAAGACCATGAACCCACCAGCTCTCTGCTTCGCTTCATCTGCTCTGTTAACAACCTGCAGAGTCGTTTGACGAGGTTCGCGGCGCTCTTGGTGATCTTCTTTGGAAACTCGATCATGTCGATGCCTCTCAGGATGATGTTGTAGGTCTTCATGGGATCAGAGCCGGAAAACGGAGGACTGGAAACAGAGAGCAGAAACCAGGACCCAAACAGAGCTGGTTTAGTTCCTGACTTCAGACATAATGGAGGATGAAACGGGACTTATTAGGAAATGAATGAATAACTGGATAGATAGAAGAAGGCACAAAGTCACTTTCTCAGTCAGTTTCTTAGAAAAGTCGAAGGTGTAGGTTCTGCAGCTGTACCTGCCACTGAGCAGCTCAAACACCAGAATTCCCAAAGACCAGCAGTCAGCTGAACTGTCGTGGCCTTTGTTCAGGATGATCTCAGGGGCGACGTACTCAGGAGTCCCACAAAATGTCCACGTCTTCTTCCCCAGACCCACCTTCTTGGCAAAGCCAAAGTCCACCTGTGAGACAGGAACAAACACCAGAACTGAACGATCTCTCTGTGAAAGTTTTGGTCCACATCATCAGGTTCACATAGAAAACGTGTCCTCACCAGCTTGGCGTATCCTCGGTGGTCCAGTATGATGTTCTCAGGCTTGAGGTCTCTGTAGATGATTCCTCTGGAGTGCAGGAAAGCCAGAGCCTCGATGACACAGCCCGTGTAAAACCGCGTGGTGCCGTCATCAAACGAACCCCTGTAACAGATGAACAACAAACACAATCACACCTGTCCTGGATCAACAAGCAGGAAAAGTGAGCAACTACTGGCTGGTTTCTTTTTGCCTGGGTGGGGGTGAATACCCCCTCCACCCCCCCCAGCAGGTGAATCCAGCCATGCACCTGTCTCTCAGCAGCGTCCACAGCTCTCCTCCGAGGCAGGCCTCCAGCAGCATGTACAGATACTTGGGGTCTCTGAAAGTCCGGTACAACCTGCAGGAAAACAGAGTGGAACACTGTGGATCCAACAGAGGAGAGAGTGACTCCATAGATCTACAAACTGTGGCTACAGGTGGCAGTGTGAACTGAACGCTGAACTGTAGTGAAGCAGTAGCATAAAACAGTACATGATCAAAACAGCATTTTGATTGTATCCTGGATTTAGGATTAATGGAGGTATATATGTATTCATCTGAGCTCTCACAGTTCGTAGTTTATATGTAGGCATTGTGGAGTGAATGTTGAAAGATGGTCTTAACAGAAAGCTGGACTCTGGATCTTTTGCATCTCTTTAGTATCCTGCTCCACAGAGTGAACACACACTGTTCAGGCTGGTGATTTAAAACCAAAGAGAAAGTCATGCCACCAATTAGAGCCTCTTAAGTGTGAAGTAGTGCAGTGCTCTTTTAATTACACCTGAATAAATCCTGACCTCAGCAACATAAAAGTGCAGTCTGACCTGATGATGAAAGGACTGTGAGCCTCCATCATGATGCGGCGCTCCGACAGGATATGGCCCTGCTGGCTGGTGTCCAGGATGTGACGTTTCTTTAACACTTTGAGGGCAAACGATCGATTGGGATCGTTCTTTAATTGCACCTGAAGACACAAACACACACTTTCAGTACAGAGAGACAAGAATAGCGCGCATCTGCAAATTAAAAGCTGCTACAGAAGCATCTTCAAAGGCAGATACACTCACCAGCTCCACTCGACTGAAGCCTCCCATCCCCAGGGTGCAGATGATGTTGAAATCACTAAGTGAGACACTGGAGAAGAAATCTGCCTCTGCCTGCAGCCTGAGGACAAAATAAAAGAAGTCAGGAATAATTAGTGTTCAGGTTTTATAAGAGATAAGAGTCTGCATGTTCCCTCTTAGAGGACACAGCACCACAGGGTTAGAGGAGCATTACCGACCTACACAGGCCTGACAGGGTGTGTGTGGCTGTTTATTTTCTCTGAATGAGCCAAGATGTACGTTTAGTCATTCAGCAGAAACTTTTATCTAAAGCAACTAAAGAGACAACACTGAAGAACTGAATCTGTAAAATGAGGTGAAGTGCAGGAGGTAAATGAAAGAAGACAGTCAGTGTTCGTTGGTCATGTCAGGGCGTTAGAGGTGTTAGACTGAGAGAGACGCTCCTGCTCTGAACCACAGACCAGATCAGACCAGACCAGATCCTTGGAGGAACACAGAGTCTGAGAGGGAGCAGAAGCCTGAAGGACTGAGTTCAGACCCTGAGGTCTCTCTGCAGGCAGCAGCACAGACCTGGATTAGATTCCGCGTGTTGATCAGACACTCTGCTGCAGAGGACCTGAGAGAGAACCAGGGTCTGAACCAAGACTGAGACTGAGACAGGAGAAGGAGAGCTGGTCATCAAACATGACACCAGGTTTCTGGACTTCTGTGTTTTCACAGTCCCATCATTCTGGGATGGAGGAAGCAGAATTAGCAAAATGCTCTGCTGGATCAACTGGTCTGCCTGAACTAATGTTGTTTCATCAGACTCTTGTTACAGGTCTGAACTTCTCCAGGAGGAAAAGGTCAAAGGTCGACTGTCTACTGCAGCTCTTATATAAACCTCTAAGCACAGATACATTTGCCAGATGAATCACTGAACTCACTTTGCCTTGACCTCGTCACTGTCGTACTGTTTGCTGTTGACATCATCCAGTCCTCCAATCAGCTGTTTGAAAGACCTGAGACGTGAAGAGACGAACACAAAGGTTCCTTTAAAGACTCCACCACCATATGAAAATGGATGTTTCTGGTCAACAAAGAGCTCCACTCACTCTCTGTCAATGACCAGACATGTGACGTCTCCCACAGCTGTGACACTGGCTGTTCGAACATCCTCCCTGCAAAGAGAAGAAAGGAATGAGATGAACACAGACTCTGAGTGAGAGTTGGAGTGTTGTGTAGACTTTCATGTGCCACACAAACTTACCGTTAATGGAATATATTAACCTAAACATGAAAGACTTTGTTGTTTTGCAGAGGAAGGTGTGAAAACACTGCAGAAACAGAAACACCTGAGCTCGATGCACTTGATGTTTTTGGTTTTCTGTGAATTCAAACGTTGCTGTTTTACCTTCTCCTCTCAGGTTTAGCTTCACCTGGAGCAGCAGGAGCAGCATTCTCATTGTAACAGGAACGTTTTCTTATAAGATGCTCTTTTCCCTACGATAAGATAGTACTTTATCTTTCTCCATGTCTCACAAAACTATCCTTTCTTATTAATATAGAAAAATTGGACTGTCTGTATCTAAATTTTCTTGACTACTGCTTATCCAACTGACTTCAAACTTGGCAGGTGTTTTGCTGAGGAAACGAGGAGGTGCAGTGTCGACTGTGATGTTTTTTGGATGAGCGGTTCATGCTGCACCCACACAATTTACAGCATCCAGTTTTAGGAAAAGCAAAACTCTGCTTTGACTTTCTACACCATCATCCAGACCAGACCAACTGACCACACACGCTGCAGCCTGGAACGGATTTCTTGGTGCTGTAAGTCGCCTCCACTGAATATTTTTGGGGACACATCCAATGTCATGGCAGCTCAGGCCGACAGTACGGTGCTTTACTTTCTGTCTGAACATCTGTCAGAGGTTCTCTGTTGGTTTACAGCCACTAGAGTTCAGGTGAACCAAACAGGTCAATTTTAATGACATTTCCCGGTGAGAACAGTCCCTGCACTGACGGTGGGAAATGAATCTAAAAACAGTATGTTAAAGTATGACTGATGACGTGTGATTCTCAGTGAATAATTAGTGTGTTTCACCCTTTCAGTGCCTGCTCTCCAAACCAGTCCCCTTTGGAGAGAGTCTTCACCATCACCTGCTCGTCACTGGCAGAGTTCAGCTGAGACACTTTCACCTGTGGAGATCACACATCACAACATTCATGACTGCTGGCTAAAAATAAAAAAGGTTTGCAGCTCTGCTCCTCCCTCAGCCAACACTGAATATCATTTAGTTTTGCATGTTTTAGTGCCTCAGTTACACGTCGTGAACACTTGCTGTGAACTTCCTGGAGCAAAGACTTTTTTTATCCGTCAGTTTCCAGGCGGTCACATGCTGCAGACTGAGCTCAGACTTAAATTCGCTCTGACAACAGACGCAAACAATATCACATTATCCTTTTCCCACAATGTCCTTCTGTGCTTGTTTATCCTCTGGATTAGATTTTCTAGCAGCATATGATATCTCAGCAGCATGGTGCTTTTTGGCAGCTGACAAGTGACACTCAGCATCTGTATATGAAACTCTGTGGTTTGAAAACGATCCCTGGTTGATAATAGAGCAACTCTGATGAATAAATCAAAGCTGCCCAGTCTGGATTATCTCTCCTCAGAGAATGGAACTCAGTTTGTTTTCTGAGCAGATCTGTGACAGTAACGTATCAGTCCCTGGATCAGGTCTCTCTCATTAACAGGTGTGGATGTGGAGACTCATGAAGCTGCTGTGCTCCTCAGGTGTGTGATCCTCCATCGATCTGCTGCTGTTTATGTTGGTTTAGCTTTAATAAGTCACAGTGTGGAACTGTTTGCTCGTGTTCACTGTTTACATTTACTGTTTCTCTAAAATCGCTGCTGTCAGGGACAAAGTCAAACTTCTGGCCAGAATCAGTCAACAAGGGATTTTTGTTTCATGGACTTGCTGAAGTTTGAACATTATTCTGAGTGAGCTGGAGACTGTGCTGAGAGGAGAGGGCAGCTCAGTCCTGACTGCTGACACATCTGATCCTAACATGGATGAATTGACAGAGCTGGATACGGTGTCCCACACAGTCCATCTCAGTGGCATTGTTGTGACTAAAAATATTCTCTGTGGCCCAAAAACCGTTTTCCCCATAAACCATCATCATGGCTCGAGGGTTCAGACGGAAACCAGAAACCACAATGTCCTCGGTTCGAGTCCAGCTGAGATCTTTGTTTCATCTCTCTCTCGTTTGTTTCCTGTCATCTCTCTACTGTCGCTGTCTAATATTCCTTTCATGTTTCTATTGTTGCTTATTATTTCTATTGTTCCTCCACGCTGGCGACAGGGAGGAATTATGTTTTCAGGTCATCAGTCAGGTTGTCAGTCCCATTCTCATGAATATGAGAGACTGTGTTTATGCTGTTGTATTGTTCATATAGTTGTTTTCCTTGTCGACTACATCTCAGTAAACCACGAAGGAATTTCTTTAAACTTGGTTCAAGCGTTCACTTGGACTCGAAGATGAACTGATCACTGAGACCTCACAAAGCACGTTTTTGGTCATAACTCAAGAGTTGATTCGCGGATTAAAACTACACTTCACACAGAATAAAATTATGAAGTGATGATATTTTATATCCAAAACACTTCTCTGGCCATTACTCAACACAGCAGAAGGGAGACTGTGACTGGATTTCTTTAAACTTGACAGGTTGGCGGAGGAATACAACCAGGACGCTGTGATTCTGGTTTTATTTTCATTGCCTGCTTTATTGGTCGTGTTATTAAAGTCTGTTTGTCTGTCAGTGTGTCTGTGCAGGTTGACAAAGGATTAATAAAGTTATCTAATCTAGTGAAGTCATAAAACTCGTGAGGCTCAGGTTGATGGCTGGTGAAGCTGGTGAAGAGGTGCATCATTCAGGGGAAAAGCTCCTGTGTGGCTTCTGTTAGAAATCAGTGATGTAATGGATTGAAAACATGCATCAGTGTGGTCCTTTAGGTCACACTCCAACTGAGGAGATTTGACTATTTTGTATTGTTTTAAATCATAGTCATGTCAACATTAGTCAGTAATCTGATTTCTGGAACCATGTAGACTCGAGGCAGGAAACCACCTGACCTCTCAGCTCTGTAATCACCTTCCTCTCTCTCTCTCTCTCTGATGATTGATCTCCTCTTTACACCTCCTAATAAATCTCTCATTCCTCCTCGTCATCATTTTTCCTCACCTGTCCTTCACTGATGATGAAGAATGTGTCTCCGGTGGCTCCCTGACGGATAATGTAATCACCGTCACTGTAATGAGTCTGAGGGAGAGCAGAGGGAAACATTTGAATCATGTGGACACAATACCTCAGATTACTGAACACAGCGTTTCTAACCATGTGTGTTTGTCAGACAGAGGAACAGATGGCAGAAACAGATACTGTGCAGTATGTCTGTGAGCGAGTGTTTGGAAATCATCACCTCCTCCAAAACATCAGCCAGTTTACTGAGAACGTCCTCAGGTAGCGACTGGAAAGAGGGAACGCTGGGAGGAGAGTTCAGAGCTGAGAGATGTGAGTCATTCTCATGTGGTGAGAGTTTAAAAACAGTGAAGTGCTGTGTGAAGCGTATTATATGTATGAGCTGTACCTGCGGAGGAAGTCGGTGTACTGCGAGTGCTTGATGAGACCGGTCCTCATCATGATGGTCTGGAAACCCTGACGGTCAATCGCCCAGAGCTTGATGTCAGTCAGGGCTAAAGACAGAGACAGAAACACCAGAGAACTGTCTGCTACAGCAAGCATGAATGTATGGAGTGTGGGCTGTGTGTTCATTTGTATTCATGCACCAGGAGAGTCCTCAGTGTCACAGCAGAAACAAACCCTCCTCTCCTCTACAGAGAGTCTGTGACATCCACTGCAGCCAGCTGTTTCCTAAACCTGTGGAAGACAAAGGTCCCTAAACTCAACCTGCCATCCCAGGTTTAACAACATCTTTATCTCATAAAGGACAAGTGTTTAAACCCAGTATGACAGGTGACACTGAACTGGTTATCTGCTGGTTTAATCCCCTGTCTGCCTCCGTGATGCCACAGCAGCATCAGGCATCACGTCTTCATACCCATCATGTTTATTTACCTGTGAATGCATCTCTCCTGGTCCTACCCCCTGACTGACCCTCCCCACACACTGCCACAGTTTGGATCTCTCCATCCACTGACTGTTCATACAGCTCAATCCACAAACTACCAGTCCACATGTTTATTGATGAATCCAGGCAGCAAATTAAACAGAGCCAGGAACCTGCCTCCTCTGCATCAGTCTCTGTTTGGTTAACAGTTCCTTCTTCTCCTGAACTCTCAACCAAACATAAGAATTGCTTGGACATGTGATGGAGAGGCTGATTTCTTATAAACATGCTCTCTCGCCTTCTCTTTCACCAGCTCTGAATGACACAGAACGACACAAAGACGCTGATTAAAAGTGGCAGACAGAGAGGAAAAAAGGTGAGCGCAGAACCATCTTTAAAGATAAATGGGCTGAAATGAGCTGGCTGATATATTTTTTATACTAAACCCACTCAGAGAAGAGAGTGCTGTAAACAAATTTTGGTCAAATGTGCCAGAAACACACAGTTTTATCATTCAGGGTCTAGGCATCGCTCCGAGAAATCAGTTTGACACCGTATTTAAAGCCAATCCATCATCTGAAGCTCTTCTGTCAGCCAGGAAAATAAAGGGATTTGAATTGCAAAGTGTAAACAGACAGAGAGTTACAACATCAACAGGGAGGTGATGGAATCAGGATGAGAAGGGACAGAAGAGAAAGACTGAGGCATATTTATTAAGAGTTTCCCCTTCGAGACACAGTGAAGTCAAAACAACATGTGGTAACTGTTCAATTAGCTCGTGACTTATGGGAAATGTATTTAATCAAAAATGTGGTTTTGTCTTGAAACCCATCTTTCTCTTCAACTGCACCGACATAAATGTATCCATTCAAGCCTGATTTCACCTGATGACCCAGGTCATGTTTGATTTTCCCATTAAAGGCAAAACAGACACCTGGGAAACACACCTACTCATTTTCATGCAGAGTAACATTCAAATTGATATCACTTTCATGTCTGTACAGTAAATATAAAGCTACAGCCAGCAGCTGCTTCGCTTAGCTTAGCTTAGCTTAGCTTAGCATAAAGACTGGAAAACACAGGAATTCACCATTTTTCAGGGGGTTATGTGTCAAACTATGTAAATTTACACACAGTAAATTTACATTTTGGAAACATTTTGCGTCATCACTGACACATGAGATGTGTCTCTAAGATTTCTGCTGAAACTCTAAAGACAAAACATGACTGAAAAACAGCACTGTGGTTTTCCAAAAGCAGTAAGTGTGAGAGCTGCTGAGTTAAAGCAGCAGCGGCAGACTTTTAGACAGATGGTCGTTTATTAATTAGAGAGGAACATTTGTCTGAGCAGGGATGATGTTTGTGGTCGACCTTCATCGCAGTTTCCATTTGTTGCAGGATGAATAAATGCTACGGCACCATTTAAACACATTCATTTACAGCAGCATTAATGGATGTAGAGGCTTTCACCAGGGCCATTGACAGGACACACGCCTGCCTCACTGACTGACTGCTCTTATTCAGTGATAATAATGATGTGTTTATGTCCCCTCGGCAGCTCAGGCGAACAGTCCCACAGATACAACAAAGCCTGTTTCACCACCTCTGGACATTAAATTGTTAGGAGATGATGGGTTTGTTGGTGGAACAGCTGGGTCGGTAAAGTGTGTAGTAAGTGTGTGTTTTGTGTGTCTACCTGTTACAGTAGCTGTGCGGGTGCAGTTGTACAGGATGGCGAGTTCTCCAAACACTTTTCCTGGACCGATGGAGCACAGTTTCTTCCCTTGTTTAGTCACCTCCACCATCCCCTCTGTGAGTACAAATACAACATTTAGTCTTACTGTGAAAGGTGATCTGTTGAAATATTCAGTATATGAACAGTGTTTTGTGATTTTGAAGAGGTCTGTGTGCACGTCTCTGTCGGTGTACTGGTGCTGTACTGATACATGTAGAAAAGCTTAACATGACGTTGTCCTTTGTTTCATTAAGTATTGGCTTTGTGACCATCACCAAAACACAAAGTACAGCTTAGACTTTGGTCATAAACCAAAGAATAATTTCATTTCTGAGCTGATGAAAAATCTGAGGATTATTTCATGATTCATCCTCTGGTCATGATGAATGTCTTCACCAAAATACTTGGTGAATCCATCCAACAGTCACTGAGACATTTCCCTGTGAGTCAATAACATCAACCTCATGTTGACAGCTGATGAAAAATCAGGGGATCACCAAAGTTGGTGGGATTCGTCATCTGGTAACTATGAATGCTTGTGCAAAATTTCATCGAAATCCATCCACTAATTGTTGAGATACCTGAGTTTGGACTAGAGTAGTGAACCGATCGACCAACAAAGACTGAAACATGTACAGACTCCCCAACACATACTACAAACGTATTATTTAACATATTATACACCCATGCACAGACTGAGATGAAAAAAAATCCATCCTGACTAAAATGTTTCAAGAAAAGCAGTGAATTCAAAGGAGATGATTGGGCTTCTGTTGGGAGCTGAAAGAGACTAAATTGAACAATGGTGTTTTAAATGGCTCCTCTGAAGACAGTCATGAGGGAGCAACACAATGCAGCAGCAGAGCCTTTCAGTCGGAGTGTGTGAAAGACTGGATGTCCTTGAGAAGGAGCGAAGGTGTCAGGAACATATGACTGAAGTGGACCAACACAGAACAAATTCCCGTGCATCTATTCATGCAGTATGTGTGTGAGCAGCATTGACACACAAAACACAGAGCAGACAATGACCTCAGCATGATATCACCTCAACTGCTGGTGTAATATGTGGTCTGCCGTTCTCTCCTCATCGAGCTTTCTCCACATTTTACTTTGTGTCACATAATGTCTCTGATGGAGCCTCTGTTTACTCAGGCTGGTACAGGCTATTTTGCAATCTGGTGTTGCCTGTGCTCAGACAAATGGGCTGTCCGTCCATATCAGTCCAATTCCACGCCTCACTTTGGATTAGTTTTGTCCCATTGAGCAGGACAGACCTTATGGTCTAGACGGAGGATAGCTTTCTCTCACTATAATGGCAGTGGTGATCTCTCCGCCCATTAGGGCTGCGACTTTTTATTTGAAATCCAAACTTTTGTTTGAATGTGGGAAAGTTTTACAGTCCATAAACACAACAGAGTGTTTGAAGTAGTTTGACTTGTCGTCCAGCAGAGAGCGCAGTTTAAATTCACTGCTAGCTTGACCTGCTGCTGCCTTATTGATCAGTAAACTAAGCTAATCAATAAAAATGGAAGAGGACGCCAGAGAGCAAAGCTGTGCTGATTAGGTCACTGCAACAGTATTTTGTAGATCTGTAGATCAGGGGTCAGCGAGTAAGTTTAAAGCTATTAGATGTCTTGTCTCTCTAGTCACATATAAGTTTGAATGTTTGACTGAACTGGTCTTTTTGTTTCATACATGTCAGAGGTTTGTGATGCAGCAACAGAATCTATTAAACTTCAGACAGAACTTTTCAGAATAAAAACTCTCAAATAGCCTGAAATAAAGCATTGGTGCAATTTTATTTTGTTGGCAAAATCACTGAAGAGGAAGTGGGAAGCTGTTGCTGCCGATGACTGAAAAAAAGTAATGTAATCAGAATAATCTGGGACAGTTTTGGGCCACAGGCTGCCTGTTGCCAGCCACAGATGTAGAGGTGTGTCCTTACAGAGTTTTATTTTGAGCACCAGTGTCTTTTTTCCATTTGTTCCCAATGAAGAGAGACTGTGTGCAACTGTCTGGAGGAAAAGCCACCACACCAGAAAATATATAGACTGAAGTGAAGGGGTGAATGGTGCAATACACCATATGGGGTTTGAGTAGAGAGCACAATATATTGACACCTACTCCACCTACTGGCACAGTGAAATCTTACCCTCCAGGACGTAGACAGGTGGAGCCGTCGTCTCCCTCCTGGATCACACAGCAGCCTTTGGCGAGGCTGGTGGGATGCATACAGTCCATGATGGTGAGGATCTGCACAACAAATGGAGTTTGTGTTTAAAACCAGACACAGGTGAGGGATGACGCACTGTTAAAAAGCAGCACAGGTGTGTCTTTACCTGCCCCTGTTCCAGATGTTTCATGAAGTCGTTGTCCATCAGAGCTCTCTGGATCAGATCCCTGGACCTGGAAATACACAAAGAGGTCATGAGGATCGTCCCCTGTCGGTGTGTGTGTGTGTGTGTTTTCCTGTACTCACTCTTTGGTCTTGCAGTAGCTGGTGAGGGTGACGTCGGTGAGCTGGGAGGGGTCCAGGGCCGTGGGCTCTGCTGAGATGGCCTGTCTCTTGGTGCGCTGAGGTTCATCAGGAGCTGCTGGAGTCTGAACCGCTGCTCCTTCTAGACACATCCAGAGAGAGCATAGATAACACTCGTCAGTCAGACAGGTCCCCCCCCCCCCCGTGCAGCTGAGAATGAAAGATATTTCAAGCCTCAAGTGTGAGAGTTGGCAGCGCTGCGATACTGAACCCCTGTGTTTGTGTTTTGCATTGTGAGAGGAGACGGTGTAATTATTTTAATCAGCTTGCTGTTTCCAGGTTAAATTAGTTTCTCACTTAAAGTCCTAAATAAAGATAAATTCACCCCCCCCTCCTCCACAGTCCTGACTGTGGCCCTTGCTTGTGTTGCCTTTGTCGCCTTGTTTAGATGTTTAGAGTGCGTCCACCTGAGCTGGCAGGTGTGGTAATGGCCCTGACACACCTGTGTTTGCTGTCTCTGTGGAGCTGGCAGCCTGCTGCGAGGCGCTGCGATGCCTGTCCAGCTCTATCTGCAGCTGCCTGATCAGATCATCCTTGGTGTCCAGCTCCAGCTCCAGCTCGTCGATGAGAGCGTCCCTCTGCCGGAGCTCCTCGATCTTCAGCTGCAGAGCGAGCTGAAGGTCCCGCAGAGTGCCCGCACTTTTAGACACAGCCATGAACATGAGCATCGACAGATATACTGCAGAGAAGACACAGGAGGGAGGTTAGGAACGAATAAAAACACCCGTCCACAAAACGGCGTTCCTGTGAGGATGAGAGGGAAAATTACAGCTTGAAATATTTCACTAACTCCACTCTGCATACAGAGGCCAGAGAGCATCTCAGCAGAGTTCATCAGTGAGTTTCAGTTTTAGAAGCCTGGTGACGTAGCTCTGACTTTCAGGGTTAGCTGATGAACTGCTGCACCTGGAGCAGATAACAGATAATGTTCTTGAGAGCTGGGAATGTTCTCTGTACTGACTGTTTCCTGACATTTTGTTCTCAGGATTTTTCATCATTCTACTTCACCACATGTCACAGAGAAATATTCTTCTTTTTTACTGCATCACATTGATTTTTCATCCAGAGTTGCTTTACAAATTCAGATTTTTACACAGAACATATAAAGACAAAACATGTTTAATCACATCACATCACAGTACTGCTCTTAACAGTATACACAGGTAGAGCTAGAGCTTTTGTTGAATATTACTTTGGAGAGTAGCTGCAGACCTTTAAAAGAACAGCTACACCTCAACTAACTAAATTAATTATAATTATTAATAATCTGATGATATCTAGTTTAATAGTCTCTGCACTGGGTACTTTTACTTGAAATACTTTAGGTATTCTGTAATTCTGTTGTATTACAGTGTAGTTTTAGTACTTTTACTTAAGTAAAGAATCTGAATATTTGCTCCATCACCCTGACATCTCCTCCTCTGTACTTCCATCTGTTCAGTGAATATACTCAGTAATTCCTGTGTAGTTCAGAGACTGATGCTGTACTCACTCGTTCAGTCAGATGAGCCGAACATTAAACCGCTGCTGGGAGAAGTAGAGTCCTGAGGGAGAAGAAGCAGCTCTCCGTCGGTCTGAGCTGGAAATCGATCAGGTCCTCCAGTTTCCGGGCGGTAAAATGAATTAATTAATCAATTACTGATCAAAACAATTCATTACTAAACACGCTCATTTGTTGGTAAAAGAGCACAAACAACAGCGATAAAGCGGAGTGAGAGAGACGGAGGCTCAGACCCGGAGGAGGGACACAGCTGAGTTTGACAGCGTTACTACAAAATAAGAGTCACACCACACTTTTATACTGAAAGTCTTCGGCTTCGGTTGTGTCGCTGTTCCTTAATTTTGATGTTATTTGACTAAAAATAGTCCAGGCATGATGTTCACTAAATTAAAACATAAAATGAAAAATTCCAAAAAGATATTTCGCTATATAATCTGTGCTTTGATGAGATTTGAGATGTGATTTTTAGTCATCACTTGCAGACTGCAGGATGTCCAGTCAAACGAGCATCAGAAGATTATGTAACAAACCATTGTGTGGCACAGATGATAACAATATGAATATTCGTTTGTATTTAAATAAAGGTAGGCTGTATGTTCACTCTGAGTTCACTCTTAAAACTCTTCTCTCTAGTTTGAATGCAGCACTTGTGCTTGTAATGGAGTATTTTTACATTGTGGCATTGGTCATTTTAATTTAAGATCTGAATACTTTTTCCACCACTGAATATAATATTTTCCTGATCATATTTTGTGTTATTTTGTTTTTATTGAGCCATTTTTTCCCTTCGGCTGTTTAATGTTTGCCGTTGTATTACAGTTGCAGTACTGTCCTCCGCCGCTGGGTGGCGGCAGCGCGCCGTCATGTCGCTGTTCTACCGCACAGGAAGAAAACCTGGCACTTCCTGTCCGGTCACTTCAACATAACAACCACGATGGCGGCGTCAGACGGAGAGAAGAACCATGAAACAGGCAAACTGCATTTGTATCCTTTAATATCAGCTCCGGACATTTATTCCTGACTTTTATTTATGTTACTATGTTTTACAGTTTTGACATTAATTCATGAAACACTGGTAGTAGCTTATCTAATTCAACCAGTAGCTGAAATGAACTCTTGACTTCACCGAGCTACAACAGGAGACATGTTTTTTAGCCTATATTTATTTACATTTTGAAAAATGAAGTATGCCGAATTAGCTGTTGGCTCCTGTTTGCAGTGAATCCCTGAATGTACAAACAACTGTCACTGGATCACTGTGATATTGAAGAAAACGTAAAAACATATTGATTCTCAGGCAAATCTGGAGTTAGAAGGACGTTTTTTTTATAAGATTTGTAAGCGGGTCTGTGGATGTTCATTTTACGTGGATATCGGAGATACTGATATTACAGTTAGCCAATTAGCCAATCATATGGCAGCAGTGCAACGTATAAAGTCCTGCAGATACAGAGCAGGAGCCTCAGTCACACATGTGACCTCAGTGACATGATTGTTGGAGCCCGACAGGCTGGTTTGAGTCTCTAGAGTTTCAGCTGCTCAAATACAGATGAATATTCACTAGTGTTTTATGAAGGTGAACTGAAGATCTTCAGACTGTTGGTCAAACAAAACAAGCTATGTGACTCTGGGAAAGAGTTTCAGAGTTTCACACTTCTGACATTTTAGAGAACAAAGATTAATAAGAGAATAGTTGAGGGTTTAATTTTCCTTGACTGTCCTGCAGCTCTCTGGACGTCCCGTTCCCATCATCTCGTGAGGCCGTCATCGCTCTGCGCTCTCTGTCCCCAGACCGAGAACCGAGGAAAGGCGGCATCAGCAAACAGCTCACAGTGTCCGGCAGCACGCTGTCTGTGTAAGAATCACTCCACCTGCTTCTCACCTGTGTCTCTCAAAGCGTTGATGTCTCTGCCTGTTTATTTAACCTCTGTGACCCTGTGTTTCAGGAGGTGGAGCGCAGACGAAGCTCGAATCCTCCGAGTGTCTGTGAACTCGTTTCTGGATCATCTGTCTCTGGTTCTGGAGACCATGGAGATGTTTGGACCCCCTGTTTCCCAGTGAAGCACCACAGATGATTCAGGACTCTGACTCTTTGATCCCATCTTCCTCCACTGGACTTTTCGATCCATGGACACAACTCAGGTGCGACACCTGAACAGGTTGAAACTGGGACTTTATAAAGGAACTTTGAGCAACTGGCAGCTTGAAATGTTTGTTCTTGTAAAATCTGATTGTTTTCTTTCTTCTTCTTGGAGCTAAGAAGCAGGTGGTGAGATCCACTTCAGGTGGGTTTTACGACATATAAAAATACTTATCTTTGAATATGAATTTGTGTCAGACAGATTGACAGATTGTAAAGATATCAACTGTACTGGAGCTTAAACAGGCAGTCTATTAATCAATGAGTTGATGGACAGGAGATTAATCAGCCACTGTTTTGATGATCACAGTTTTTCAAGCAAAAACTGAAAATGAAAGGAAAATATTACTGATTAATCAATAATGAGAATAACAATTAGTTGCAGCCCTAAACTGTACAATAAGGCGTTTGGTGGTTTCGATAATTTCAATGTGTGTTGTACAGTGACGCAGCAATTTTCATCAGAAGTAATTAAAAAAGTAATCACAGTGATGTTCCAGAACAATACTCAGAAACACGCACAACTCATTTACTTGACTGTCTGTTGTTTCCTCTATTAACATAATGAATTAACCAGATTATTACAGTCAGAAACCTGCACAACTGATATGTTAAGATGACAAACCAGCAGAGGGCGCTGCACCATCAACAATTCATCCTCTGTCAGTCTGGATGCCTGGTTTAGAGGAAAAAACATCATATTCATTTATTAAAATGGCCACATCTTTATTTTAACTACGTGGTTTCATGTTGAATCAAAAGCAAAACATTAATTTATCAGTGCTTTTCATAAACAGAGTGAGGTAAACACTGTCTGACTGACAGAATAATAACTGGACGACATGATTGTGAAAAGGAAATGAAGTTTCACAGTGAAGCCTCGACTGGAGATTATCAGGTGACTTTCTCTCCTGCAGGTGTTGACTTCACTCATTTCTTTTCCACAATAAAAGCATGAAGTTACTCTGAAATGCCTGCAGACATCACAACACAAATGTCAGACCATGGTGCTTTGAAGAATTAAACCTCTTTTCAAGTCATGATGTTTACATTTTGATACTGCATCTAACCACGTAGTGACAAAAAGAAATTCTGTTACGTCCCAGATTGACTTTAAAAAATCTTTCAATTTGTAATTTCTACTTTTTTTTTTCTTTTTGTGTTTTGGTAGAGATGAGCATTGTGACTCAGAACAACAGTTATAACAGAGGCTCTGCATTATGTTGTTATGTTGTGCAGCTGTTGAATGGCCTGGAAAAGCAGAAAGGATATCTTTAATTACAGAGAAATGACTCTCATGAACAGACAGAAGGTTGCATGAGCTTCACCCTCATTTTGTATGTGGGAGCGCATTAATGTTCATTATGTTGCCCTCTGCAGGATGTCTGACCATAGAACTGTAGCTTCTGCAGTGGATTTATTTTACTCTAAAATATTTTCATTATTGATTCATCTGCAGATTATTTCCTTGATTGATCCCTTAATCTTTATCTCTAAAATGTCAGAAAGACCAAGGTGACATCCTCAACACTCAGTTCAGTTCACGCTCATGTGAGGTGCGATCAGAAAGTTCAGAGACTGCGTCTTTAACAAGCAAAGAAGATGAGAAAAAAGTACAATATTCAGAATGTATGATATCTGCTGTCCTGACGTCAACAGACACTTGAGACCAACCCATTAAAACAGATATTTATTTTAACTGTGACGGCGGAGGCCACACAACATATTAAAAGTGCATTTTTTTTGGTTTTGTTTTCAAACAAGTGACTCATCATTGCTGACATTTAAACATCATCCCACTTGCACAAATGACAAGTGGCTGTAAAAGCCTAATGTAAACCGCCACTGTGACAACAGACGCTGAAACCAAACCTCGGATACAGCAGAATAAAAGTGAGGGCAGGGACGGGGGATAGCGTTTAAAATGTCAGAGTGGGATCTGCCGCACAACGAGAGTACCACAGGTTCAGGGTGGTTTAATGGGATTCAGCAACATCTAATAAAGAATGCCACATCTGGAGGAACATCTGCAGAGTACAAACAGAGATCAGCTGGAGAATAACAACCTGCAGTTTAAACATGTTCAAACAAAAACCAGAGATGAATTTGGTGATTTCTTAGCAAAAATGAATTTTATTCAGTTTGATTAGTGATTTCTCACAGATGCAACAAAAAAACAAACAGCAGCTTAAGACCCACTCATTTAGACTTACATACTATTTTACACATTTTAGCCTGTAGATTTACGTCTGCATTTCATGGTTGTTGCTCCTCTATTTGCTCTTTTGTCTTTATTGTGAAGCACTTTGTGATATTTGCTCTTTAAAGGTGCTATTTAATACTTACTTACAAATGACAAGGTTTAAAGGTGATATATGGAAGTATTGTATTTCTATAAAATAACAATTGTCAATGGAATTTGAAGAAATAACAGTTTTGATGTTCTGTATATTGTGTTGCAGAGATATCTACTGAAGTTAGCATGCTAACCAGCTAGCTCTGGCCTGTCCCATCTTGTAATACACCTCTGTACCTCAAGAGGTGACAGTGAGTCACTGTAGCCTCCAGTCTGCTCTCAGTCCAACAGAGGATGAAGACGTAACACTGCCCAGAGGACGCATTCTAACCTCCTGTAAACACAACAATGGCTGAAGTTCTTGGCGGCGACCATTATTAAACACCGCCGCCTGCTCCCGGCTCCCGACATCACGTTCAATAACAAAGAAAAGAAGTGAATAGAAGCAGAAGGAGTTAACATTGACGTTGCTTTCCACCACTTGTTGGTGATGAGCTGTTGGTGAGTAAAGGAATGAAGGTTGATGCTGAGTTTCTTCTAGCCTGGTCAGTAAACAGCTGTTAGTGCTAATGATGCTAATGATGTAGTGATAGCAAATTCTTACATATAGCACCTTTAAGTGTATTTGTCATTTCAGGGTCTTTTACTCATCAACCAGTCAGACTCATGATGCAACGAGGTTACAGGCTAATAAAAAACTGTATTTATATTCACACTGCTACATACTGTAGATACAACTGCTTACAGACACAGAGGACTTTATAAAACCTGCCTCAGCATCAAGTCTGTGTTTGTCCACACGACTCTGATTCTCTGTCTCAGGCCATTTTCCCATCTGTCTCCAGAACAGAACAATGATCATTAACTCCTGTCGTTTTCATCCGTCACTGCCCTCCTCACATCTTCCACTAATGTTTTTAAACTGGTTTTTCTCTCTCTGGCCTCAGAAGTCATCATCATCACATATATCCAGATACACATCGAAGGCCTCTCGGTTGCAGTTTCCATCAGGGGTGAAGACGTACTTGTGGAAGGTCCCGTCCACACATATGGCTGCAAGAGGGGAAAACAAAGAAAAATTCAATAACATCTTTTTGCTTTCAAGCAACACTGAGTCAAATGGTGACACGACAATGTGAAGGACACAATCTGGAGCTTTTGTCTTTGTGGGACACCTCACTTCCTCACCAATGACAGAGTTGACGTTCTTGGACGTGTTCTTCCCAAAAGCACAGATACAGGCACACTCAGCGGGCACGGTGAAACTGGCCAATGACCACTGACTGTCGACGTACTGACCAATCACAGGACCGACCTTCCCAACACGAGCCAGTCTGTGGGAGGAAGAGGAATAAAGAGACACTGAGCAAAGTAATTACAGCTTGGGAGTAAAAGAGAAGAGATGTGGACAGGTTGTTCTTACGCAGAGCGACGGTTGAGTTTGGTGTCTTTCAGTGCAAAGATGTGAACTGTGCCTTTGTCACTGGAGGCACAGAGGAAGGAGGAGTCGTGGCTGAAGTTGATGCTGGAGAGAATAAATGAAACAGACGAGAGAGTGTTTGGAAACCTTTGGAAACCTCGTGATCTGATTCACTATCTGCTGAACTGTTGGTTTTTCAAAGTTAGAAGAATTGTCAGACAAAGCCTGAGAGGAGGTTTCAGACGCTGATCGATCATCTGACGCCTCAAACACAGAATCCATCAGTACTTCTGTGCGTACCAGTAGAGGGTGGCCGGGTCGGTTCCTCTGCGCAGCTCCACCAGTTTGTCTCTGGTCGTCGTGTCAAACAGGCGGATCAGCGTTCCTTTACGAGAGGCCGACGCTGCCACGCTGCCGGGCTGGTTCAGAGCCACGCAGGCGATCTCACTCTGATGGGCGTTGATGGTGAAAGGGGCAGATGATGTCCCAGGCTTGGTGTTGGACAAGTCCTGAAGAAAAGGAGATTAATTAGAATCAAAACACCCTGGTCCATTTTCTTTAGAAGTTAACTGTGTGTTCTGTGTGTGTGTGTGTGTGTGTAACTTACAACCAGCTGCAGGCTGCCACATTTATGACCTGGAAAGACCAGCAGCTGTTTCTCCAGACTGGGACACAAATCACACAGACCTGGAAGAAAGAGTTACGATTGGAGCCGCAATGATTAGTCGATAGATTGATTAGTTGATCAGCAGAAAAATACTGCAGTTACACTGCTATTATTTTGATATTTGATAACTTATTAATTGTTAAAGTAAAATTTCCTGCAAAAATAGTTTTATAAAAAAGCTGTGTGTCCTGTTTCCTCTGGTTTAGATCTTATTTAACAGAATCTCTTTGGGTTTCAGATGTTTAAAGATACAGATACAGAAGAAGTGAGGGACTCTTCACCTTTGGGGTTGTCTCTGGTGTCAAACTCAAACAGTTTGACAGGGTTGTCTGGAAAACTGTACACGTAGATCCTGTTCTTTAATACAATGATGATCCTGGGAAAACAAAGGAGACGATAACAGTTAAACTTCATGTAGCAGCACAGAGACAGACTACAGGAGGAGTGAGTGGGTGACACTGAACTCACTTGTCGTGCCTCATGCGGACGGCCAGGACAGGTTTAGTGAAGGTGAACTCCAGGACCAGCTTGTCTTTGGGGTCTCGTGACTCTCGAGCGTCATCCCAGATCAGCACTGAGATTAAACGATTACAGCACCGAAATCAGTTTAATGGATCAAACTAAACAGCGAGAGTGGTGCCCCACATTTCTACAACCTAACATAGAGAAGTATTTTCATTTAACCTGATATTTCTGAGAACTTGGGGTTGACTCCTCCTCCAACTACGGCCAGCAGGTTGGAGCGATGCAGCATGGAGCACAGGGCCACACTGCCTACCTGCTCATGATCTGAAGACACGCACAGAGTCTTACCAACATGTAGTCAGCTGACTGTATATATCTTACAGCAAAGCAGCAAAATCCACTCACCCAGGTGGCCCTTCTCCATCAGGGGCTCCACATTGTAAATCCTGACCCCTGTCTCCATGGCGCAGCAGAAGCAGCCTGGTGATCGGAGAAAAGGGAGAGAGATTGAAATGAGTGAACAACAGACACAAACTCAAGTTGTGAAAACTCACAGAGAGGTCTAACAGTCATTACACTGAGTTAAGATTAAAGAGCTGAAACAAGCGGAGACTTCAGATGGTGCAGGTTTTAATAAACCTTCACTGACTGATGTGTTCACTTGCTGGTTCAGGTGTTTTTACAGGTGTGACAGTAAACAGACACTGAAACATGTCCGCCGTCTGCTTACTCTGGTCCTGGTTGAACTGCAGGCTGTTGACTCCTCTCTGCTGAGCCATGGCTGCTAAACTACCGTTACCGAGCCGTTACCGGTCAACTACAGCTTCACTGGGCCCCGGACGACAAGCTGAGACAGAGAGGGGACAAAAACACGACGGTTGAGCAACACGGAGGTAACGTTAGCTATGTTAGCTAGCGCACGTTAGCATCGAATAAAAGCGGCTGGTCTCCTTTTATAACCTCGACATTTGTAAAATGTGTAAAGTCTCACCATGAACATGAAGAGTGAAGCCGATGTGGAGGTTTTTAAAACGATAAACGAGACAAACAGAGTGAAACACAACAACGTTGATGTTGCAAGACGGAGGTTTGTTTTTGTTTTTCCAACTGCGACGTCATCGACACGTGTTTCCGGTTGTGTTCCTGTTTCCTGTTCATAAAAACTTTTTTCTAATTAAAATAAAATATAATAAAGCAATAAAATCAAATAAATCTGTATAAAAACACATAACAAAAAATACATTTTAAGAATTAAAACCTGTTAACTTGAATACACACGCTGACGTTAGTTACATCGTTTTAAACGAACGTTTACATCTTTAAAATATTTTTTTCATATCGATGCTCCTTTCCTTTTACAAGGTTATATTTTACAGAAAAGCCTCGCTGGAAAAAATAAATATATTTTTATCGAATAATTGAAATGCCATGTTATTACTTTTATTTATTAATTATTATTATTATTAGTAGTAGTAGTATGTTGTATTCACTGCTTGAAAAAAAATCAGATATTGCAGGTTTAATTAACCAGACACACATAATAAAATGTAAAAAAAAAATAAAAAAAATGAAAGTGTAAACTAAATGTTTGTACAGTCTGTCAGTCTATTGACTGGTTGACGTGAGTAACACAGTGATCTCATGGATAACATGACCTGTGATGCTCAGACAGGACTGAAAACAGCAGATAACAGTGATGTTACCTGTTTGTGGGTTTCAGGTCTAAGTTTTAGTACAGCATATCTGTTATTTTAATGCCATCTAAATAGGTCATTTCAGAAACTTTTACAGACTGTTGCTCCTGCACAGTAAAGATTCCTTCACCCTCATCACCTCATGTAGAAAGGCCAATAAACAGTCCTTTCCCCTGCAAACTGAAATCCATGATAAATATCAGGACATTTTCTGTGGTGAAGGGGCACTCAGTCTTTTCTCCTGGTTTATTATAAGCATGGAGGCACAGGAAGCCTTTGGCCTGAGTCCAGACCATAAAAACTATATTTAATCAGAAGATACTGGACAAATTAAATCAGAGAAACAAGAAGCCTCTCAGCCAGAGGAGAAAATCTGTGTAAGCTTTGGGTAAACTGTCATAAAGTAGTTTACATCAGATGAAACAAGACTAAAGGCCACGTCTGAGTAACTCCAGGTTCACCTCATATGGGATAGATAAAAGAGACCATACCTGTCACCCATGCTTTTAATTTGTTGGCAAGAAGAGCTTCCTGTTCCAGGTCAGCTGTTGCAGTCACACAGGTGTAGGGGGTGTGGCCAGGAGAACAAGATGGAAGACAGAATTGTTTGGGGCTGAAGAATCAAAGACAGAGGAGCTCTAAAAACTGTGTCTGTCTACAACAGTGATACATGGTGAAAACTCATCCACCCATCCATCCATGAAGTCAGAGAGTGGAGGTTCATAACAACTGAAGCTGAGGACCAGAGATCAGCTCCAGGCCAGAATCATAATCCCTACTTCAACATCTGGTGAGTTCGATTCCCTTTGGATCTTTTTCTTCTCCTTTGTTCCTCGATTCTTTTTTCATTTTGAAGCGAGGACATAAATTGCTTGTTGTTTTGGGGCATTTTGATGGGCTGCTTTAGGCTCTGTGGGCTGTTTTCTAAGGAGATTTATTATTGAGATATTCCTACTGTTGCTCTATTGCCTGTTTTATTACATCTCATTGGTCTCTGGAGCCAAACTCAGACAATAAGGAGGCAGGGAACAGTGGGTTTATTGTGGGGTTATGGGGAATGGTTACAGAGGTGGAGATGGGAGGCAGGTTGAAGTGACGTGTTTGACACAGGAGAAAAACAGAAAGAGGCTCGAGGAAAACACAAGGAATAATTATAGTGTACAAGATACAGGAGTGGCTGACTGAGTGACTACCACAGAGGTTGGCGGAACAATCTGTCAATGAGTGGGTGAAGAGCCGAGGTTCTGCTGGGTTGATGAGCTGACTGGAGACAGGTGTGTAGGTGAAGCAGGAGCCAGGAAGATGCAGAGTCACACCCACGCCACACACACACACACACACACACACTCACTCACTCACGTGCTGTGTCTCATCAGACTCTTCAGTTACTACACTTACATGTAGTACACAGTATAGTCACTGGAGGAGTGTGTGAATTTTGACAGGGTGGTGTTGTCTCAGTTCAAACTCTGCCACCATGAACTTAACAGAAATGACAATTGCAACATGTGACCATGATTGTCACTAAAACATCCACTGGCTGCTTTACTCACTTGACTTAAAAATAAACGTCTTACTGTCTCATATGAGCCAGCAGGTTGGAGCGATGCAGCATGGAGTCCCTCCTCTTCTGCTACGTAGTCAAAATGGCGACTGTTGAGGTTGAGAAGTTTCCATCAATCAACACTCAACACCGTCCTGGTTCTTTTAGCGTACTGCTCGTCCATACTTGTCAGTGTGAATGCATTTAAACAGTCAAAATAACCAGTGAGAGTGAAGATATATGAGACCTGAGACAGACAGACAGACAGACAGACAGGAGGTGGAGACAGAGAAACACCTGACGTATACTAAACTCTTACTCCTGTATTTTTCATTGGTACACCTTGTCTCGATCAGCTTTTAAGGTAATGCTGATTAATGTGCTCTCTCTGATAATAAAGCAGCTAATGAGCAGCAAACAGAAGAGAAGCTGACCCCCCTCCACTGTTTATATCACATCCTGTGAATGCAAACACTGTTCTCTCTGAACCTTCTCTCAGTTCTTTGGTCTCAACCGGGACGTATCACCGTCCAGTTCCACACTCGGAGCATGTCTTTGTGTTTATGGTGCATATGGGAATTAATTAAATCTGTGTTGATGAATGGACGTTAAAATGATCGGAGAAATGCTTGAGGTTGCTGTCATCAGTCAGAATTTGCGTCAGGTTCATTTTCATTAGTCAGTGGTTCAGTCTTTATATGTGTTGGCAAAGTTAATTAATGCTTTTAGGTTGTAATAGCTTTAAATGCAGCATGTGCACTGTGGTTAAATGTATGCAGGGTGTAGACGAGGGTTTGAGGGGAGGTGGAGTCTGTGAACATCCACTCTGGACGCTGTGAGGAAAAACTGCAGAAATAAACATCACAAGATGAAACCGTGTACAACCATCACCATAACAACAGATCACACATCTGAAGGTTGGAAGGTTTGTGTTGTGGTTCACACATCCACTGCTTAATAAGATGATTGCAATGGGCTCTGGCAATTTGTGTGCTAGCATGTTAGCACACAGGTCACAGATATATTCGTACTATAAACCTAGTCCAGGAGCTGCTCCTGTAAGTCGTATCAGAGAGTAAGGACAAATATTTCTGGCTGTTCAGTTCGGCGACTTGTCTTTAACCTTCTCCAACTGGGTTCCTCATAAAGTTCCTGTGGTGGAAACTCATCTACACACGAGACAGATGGACAGTTGGCAAGCTAGCCACCAGGCTGTAAGTGACTAGCCCTCACATGTTGTCTGAGTCGCGTTGTATCAGTTAGCTCACCAGCTACAGTCACTCTTATTCACCTGCGACTAAGCCTCCACTCCACATGTGTCATGAGAACTCCCAGATAAACTTTGAATATGATGGAATAAAAAACTCCTAGCTCTTCTCTGAAGACACAGACTTCCAGTAAAAGATAAATCCTGTTGTCAGCCTGAGATAAATAATTGAGAATCTTGTTAGCGTGATTATAAAAATGGATTTTTCTGCTCAACAATTTTATTACTGCTAATGAAAAACCTGAGAAGTTCTAAATTACAGTTTTGCCTGGATTACCATCTCTGGCACAGGCTGTACTGTGCGCCTCGTTTGAAACGAGCAGAAATGTTTGGCTGCCAGCTCAATTAGTAAGATCAAACCTGTAGGGACTGAGCTAATTGCTTGGACAGACTGCATTTTTGGCTGATGATGAAAGCTATCCATTTCTGTGATGAGTCTCCAAAACAAACCAAACTGCAATCATTAATAAGATGGAGAAGAAGATGTGTGTGTGTGGAGGAGGCAAACAGACTGTCCAAGCATATTAAATTATATTATATTATATTATATTATATTATATTATATTATATTATATTATATTATAACAGGGCAGGCTTGTTTATTTTTTGGAACTTATATTTACATTTTGGCTGGATCTGGATATATCAGAGATATATCAGTCAGAGTGCAGAGTAGGAGGTGTTAACATGAAGGAAAACATGAAGAAAAAGTACATTTAGAGACGATAAAAGTGATACTAGAGAGAAAAAGAAAGTAAAAAAGAGGAAGAGTGAAGGAGCGCTCAGGTTTTTTTCTCTACAGCTTCTTGTTTAGGTTAAGAACTGGAAGGTCAGTTAGCCTCTGTCTGACAGGAGGGAGATGCTGAATCAGCTGTGAGCAGCTTCTGTTCTCTGTGTATCCATGGATGTACAGACAGCTGTGACTGGATTACTGTGATACTGGAGAGAACAAAGGAAACATCAGGTCTGTGTGGTGATGAGGAGACTGAACCTTCCTCACAGTAACGGAGCTCTTTTCATCACCTCTTCTCGTTTCGTCTTCTTCCTCTGCAGTTTGTTGGCAGCGACCGGAGAATCAGCTCCACCTCACTCTAACGTGAAGGGATGAAAACCTGCATTAAATTCCATTTTCTTGAAATTTCGTTGGGCTGGAAAACTGTCCCATAAATTTCAAAACACCTGAATGCACCTCTCCCTCTCACCTGCTCCACGCCTCCATTTCAACTCTCCCTCACAGTCTGAAAACCTCGGCCCCATATGGACCATCAGACCATTTCAGAAAGATTCTCACTGTGGAAAAATGTACATGTTCAGGGGACATAAAGTACAAGGACAAGTAAATAGAAAGCTGTTGGTAAGAATGATGAATGATGTGGGAGGAAAATGGAAACAGGCCAAAAAGCAAATCCACAAACAGAGGCAAATAAGCTCTTTGAAGCTAAATTAATAGTTTTTGATGGTTAATGCTGGAGAGAAAAGAAATAAGACATTTTACTGAGTAGCTGCCAAAGGTCGAGCGTATCTGTACACTCTAACATCTTCTCTCATCTTCCATTTAGAGTAGACAACAAGAATCTCGCTTCTGAAAATCCCAGTTTTACCTCCTACGCTCCGAGAGGCACAGGGTCCGGCTAATTTAGAAAACTGAAAACCACATAACCAATAAGTACATAACTACATAAGCAAATTTTCAGGAGATCAGGGCATAAGACTTTCTGAACTTATTTTAATAATTTGAGACATTGTGGACCCTCTAAGAGTGAGTCCTTCAGTCCGTCCATCCAGTCTTTACCCTTCCTGTTTATCTCCTTTTGAGTGACTGATGATTTTTCATCTTTCTCTCTGAGTGTTGTTCTGCCTAAAGGTAGAAGAGGAAATTGTCTGTGATTACTGTGAGAAACCCCACATACTGTCTACGAGAAATTACATTTATATACTGCTCATTTGTTTTCCAAATTACATTGTGATTGCTGCCTGGATTATGTTCACAGCCAATGTGCTATGTATTTGTGTTGCACACAGGTCATAGGGAGGATGGTGAGTGTATAAACTGCAGGACTTTGACACGTCTTAACGCCTTGCAGAGGTGGTTCAGTTAAATCAAACCAGACGTGTTCAGTAGAACATTACAGATACATATCGACGAGGACACCCTCAGTCAGGCTCCTGTGTCTGAAGCTTTCGCTCTGGAGGATGTTTTCAGGTGGTGTCTAACTTTCTTTGGACGTTTCGACCCTGAACCACAACGTCCTCCAGTTGGTGGGTCAGTCAGTGCCCGTCTTCTCATGGTGTCCAGTCCACAACCTCTTTGTCTCCCCTCCTGCTATTCCTACAGCGGTGAGCATCTTCCACACAGAGCAGCTCTGCAGTTTTTTCAGCTGTATCTGTGTGTCTGATCTATAATACAACAAACAAAAGCCTTTATGGCACATAGATTGAACAGGAGCACAAATATACTCTGAGGGGTGAATCGTCCTCTGATGTTCAAAGGCACTCTGCAGAACTTGAGAGAGTTTTCTTCAGTATCACTGAAACCCACTGATAGTTGTCTGTACATACCTGAGCACACTGCATCCAGGAGCTGATAGTAGCTAGTTCAGCATCCTCATAATGAGCTCAAAAAGGAACATGAGTACCTACCTATAGAAAGGACAAGCAGCTCAAAGAGATCCACTTTAAAATGTAAGAACGCTGGACACTGGACAGGGTTTAACAGGATGAGAAGCCAGTTGACAGGGAAACAGGAGGTAACTGCAGCTGTAATCACCTCTGAGGTGGAGGGTAAAGAATTACCCACGTACTGTATGTGCTGTGGAGAGGAGCACAGGTGATGCTAAAATCATCCCCCCTCCCCCAGAGACAGAAATCCAGTCCAGACTTACCGTCTTGGAGATGGCCTTTCTGTTTGACTCTTGACATCACATAGCTCAGGTCGTCCATGAAGGAGGCGATCGGTGTTGACTTTCAGAGCCACAGCTGCTCGAGGTCGGGACACATGGACGAGGAGGTACAACCAAGGATTAAGTTGTGGTGTAAAATTTCAGCAGACAATCTTATTACATCTCTCCTCTGCTCTAACAAGCTATGATGTCACCCTCAATTAACCTTTTGATCTGGTTTAATCTGATTTCGGAGCTCACAGGATATCTGGAGCACGTAACAAATGCTGGAAACTGAGGGATTCATATTAATGTAAATAACTCATCCAAATGGACACACACAGATTAATATGCACTGGCAGTCGTGTGGACCTGGCGCCAAGCTCTTACCATTACTACAAATCAGTGTGGCAGAGCAGTTTTTTTGCCCATAGCTGACCGCTGTGAACTTTCTCTGTGTTGCAGAAATAGGACAGCTGGTTAAACAGCTGGCCTCCATCACAGAGACGTGTGATGCCATTCATCTTGTCCCCAGAGCATTAATCGGTGTTAATCACCTTCATAAACAGCACCTCGGTGCAGGATAAAAAAACAAAGCTCTGTTTTAACCGTTACATGACAGGAGCATCTGACTCACGCAGTCTGACAAACTCTGTTTTTGAAAACAATGGAGTGTCCTCCCACTCTTTCTCTGCCGCTCGATCTGTCGAGTCGGAGCTCAGTCGGTTTTTGCTGCTTTGCCCCAGCAACTCACCAGCTCAGGCCTGCGGAGAGGAGAGCAACAATGACAGGAAGACAGTCCCTTTATATCCAGATTTACACATTAATGATTCTGTAAGACTGGATGTTGTGTAAGCATATGACTCACATTCCTGACAATACCATGGAGTACTGTATATCTCTGAGTGGGCCACTTCAGAAATGTACGTGGCAGCTCACAGGAAGCAGGGATCTGTAGAATCACGGTGTAAAAATAATGTCTGGGTGCATGGACATATTGACAATTTACATATGATGTTAAAACAGTTGTATAATGTCCTCTATGGGTCTGAGAGGAGGTTTTCAGTGTCTGATTGAGACAACTACACCCTCACATCCCAGTTTAAAATCGGATCCACTAAAAATATCCACATACACATGCTGATACGTTAAAACAAATATATTCTGTTAAGGTCTATTAAGTTTTAGAACTACACTTCCCACAATGCTCTCAGGGCTGCACAGGAAGTCTAAGGTTACAGTGGATTCAGTTGTGTGCTACAACTTGAGCCTCATTTCTTAGCTTATACTGGATCACTGCGATAACATGAAGAGTCTCAGGCAGGTTCTGCACTAATTCTAAAGTGGATCTATGGATGTTTATTCTGGACATCAGTGATAATGAAGCCTGAAGGTGGAATTAACACAGAGTTATAACAGACGCTGTCCTGCAGTTTTTACTTTTCATCCCTGAATTCTTTTTGCTTTTTTCAGTTTCCTATTCACAGCCACATTTCGTTTCACTACACAAACTGTTTGTGTTTGTGACTAATAAAGCTTTGAGTCTGAGTTGAATCCGTCCTTCATGTTTTTTTGGTCTGATCTTTGTCAGGAAGATTTCTCAGACTTTCCTCAGGAGGAAGATTCAGGTGCAGTTCTCCAGCTTCTTTATTCACTCACTCAGCAGCACACAACCAGACAGAGAAAAAACCGACTGTGATGGACGATGAGTGTGATTATTGATCAGTGAAATGTGACCAGAACAGGTTGTGAGACACAGAACTTAGTTACAAACTAAGCAGTCACAGAGCTGTGTGTGAGCGGGTTAAACACCTCCATGGGATTATTATATGATCCCTGTGTAGTTCAAGGAAAAGCATGCTGAGTGCAAACATAATATTGTCGTTATTTAACACTGGAGATGTGAACCAGGCATCATTAATTCATGATTCAGGAGAGACAGGAGCTTCTTTGTGGCCCACCTGAGAGTTCGTGAAGGGATTTTCAATCTTATTAAACGCTGATATGACACAAACACACATTTGAACATATGCACACTTCCACACACATTATGTCACTTTCTGTCCCATTAGCAGCTAATTAAGATGTGAATGATCTCCTTGGGGGGGAAGTGTCCTACTTAACTGCCTTTCAAGCGGCTCCTCGTCCCACATTAATCTCTCTCCCCAGGGGAACATGGATATTGATCCGCTTTTTCCCATGACATCAATCTCACTTGGAAGAGATGAACAAGATTAAAGTGAGACGAGCATCACATCCAGGAAGGCGAGGTGATGATGACCTCTATAACGCTGCCAGATAAACAATCTATGATTTGACACTGAATTTCTTTATGATCATCAACAATTTATTCAGCAGAGACGCAGATATAATAAACCTCATGTCTGTAATCATCTTGTTTTTTTTAGATAATCTTCCACTTTCAGTTCTTCATAGGTGTAATGTTTTCTCAAATCACAAAAGCAACACTTGGTTTGACACATAACAGCTACAGTCACTGACACGAAACACTCAAGGTGAGAAAAAACAAAAACTACAAACTGAGAAATTAAACTTCTCTAACTGCTCACTGTGGCCTCCCTCTAAGCTTCATTTCAGTGGGGCGTTGAGACAGACTGGAGCCAGAGTTAATGACATTCTCCAAACATTTTTCATTCTCTTTTATACACCTTCTCTCCAAGTATGGGAAGAGACAGATAGAGGCCATAAAGCTGGAGCTGCACGCCAGGCAGTGAGTGATGCCTCGGCCCAGTCACCTCTAAACAATAAGCAGATAAAATCGTTTCACCGCTGAACTGTTGGCTTTGTTTTAGCCGAACAGCTGGAGCTCTGTTAGTTCTGTGTGACAGCTGAAAACACAGGGAGCCATTTAGTAGGTCCTGTGTGGGGTCCATGAGTCCTGGGGCCTGAATCATGAAGGGAGTTCAGTCATCCTGGGTAAACTGAACCATGAAGCTGGTTATCAACCAAAGTTCACGTAAAGAGGAGGAACTGTTAATAAGAGACAACATGAAGTTCTTATATAGCAGCAGCTGAACTCAATTACAGTGACAGCAGGAGGAGGTGTGGAAACACCAGAGATGATTTCTAATTTTGATGAGGAACAAACTCTTCTGAAAATATGATGCAGGAAAAAAGTGAAAGCAGGATAATGTCAGAGAGAGGAGGAAAGTCTGTCCGCTAACGTTCTTCTTTTTACCACTGACAGGCTCAGATTATTATTCTCAGTGTCTGACAACATTATGATAAGATTCCTACAGAGACAGAGCTTTTTCATTAAAGAGGAAGATCCAGAAACATCTCTATATATCACTACCAGACTCCATTGACAAAAACAAGGATTTTACTGGGAGCTGCTGGAATACCACTGCCTCCATCTGTTAGTGTGTCTGTGTTACTGTGTGGTACTTTTACTTCAGTAAAGTATCTGATTACTTCTTCCTCCACTGAAGTCACACAGTAACACAGACACACTAACAGATGGAGGCAGTGGTATTCCAGCAGCTACTGGTTAAATCCCTGTTTTTGTCAATGGAGTCTGGTAGAGATAAAGAGCAATGTTTTTGGCTTCCTGCCACAACAGCAAACAATAATCCTAATTCAGTGTTAGTGAACCTTTCAGAACAAATGATGTTACACTATCTTCAGGGGAAATCACATTTGTAGCTGCACAGAAGGATTCGATCTTTATATGAGAAGTTTTACACAAACATCTGAACATTTTTAGAAAAGTAAGAGGAGGAAACTGCTGCAGTCATGTTACTGTAATAATTTGAAGTTACAATCACCCAGATTTTAATGAACTCACCCCTCATTATGGTTGGCTAGTTCTCTACAATAGTCAGTCAGTGCATTTATATTTAGTAATTAACTCTCTATTGTAGCTTTCACTGTTCATTTCTGGGCTGCTTTTAAATTGCCTTCACATACACAAGAGATTCACAGGACTCGATGCAGCCTGTGCATTCAGGGACACTTCAGCTGGACAAGCACAAAGTGGCTTTCATTATGAGGCAGCCACAGGAAAACAAATTAATTTATCACAGAGGTTAGTGCTGAGCGAGACCATTCATCAAAACTACGTCTATAACACAGACATTTTTGGCATTTTATTGTCAGTGAATCAATTTCAGTTTTTACAAGGGAGTAAAGAAAGAGTGAGCTTCAACTCCTCGACCAGCTGTAACCAGCTCCTCAACTATTTTATCATGGTAAAAATTTGTGTCCTGAGGCAGATAATAATTTTCTCTCTCGTCTTCAACTGTTTGCAGATGAACGTGCAGGCAGGGACACACTGCACGCTGAAAAATGTGACAAAAACTCACGTTCAGCACGTAAATGAAAGAACAGAGACAGTCCGCTCAGTACTGTAATGGATCATGCAGTTATTATTGTGTTTGCACAGTTGCCACGCAAACAGAGCCACTTGCTTTTAGCAGGCAGTTATGATAAGGGGCACATGCTAACATCCAGGTGACAAACAGTACAATACATCTCTCCAACACACAAACAAGAACACAGTGTCCCAAATAAAGAGGAGATATGAGAGATGAAAGACCATGGATTGATTAAAGATCATATTTTTTCATGAATATCTCTTTCTGTCCTCATAAATGTGGCTGTGTAGGCGTCGATGAACTGCAGAATGTATATTAATATTAAACGGAGCTTATTAAGTTTGGCTGCTGCAATATCTCAGCAGTAGAATTTTATACTGCCCTCCTCCATCACGACCTCTCTTATTGTCTCCTTGTCATAGTGCATCTTCTTCCAGCTCCTTATGAGATGAGGTTAATGAAAGCAGTGACTGGATGAGTCAGTCTAATGATGATTTAAGGAGTATTATTATACGGAAAGCGTTCTGTAAAAGTTTTCCGAACAGTGGAAAGTTTGATTGCCAACCTAAATAACGTCTGTCTGCGAGGTCAGTGAAAGTGTGTTTTTTCTTTGCAACCATAAATTAGACTTTGTGTTTTTGCAGTATGTGAAAGAACAGGTGAAGAGAGAGAGATAAATAGAGACCTAATGCAGCGACCTCCCTGAATAAATGAGAATATGGACATGCAGTATTCAGAGGGTTCAGTGACTGCAGTCACACTAGTGGGACTTGTTAGACCCTCAGCTCAAACTCACCATGCACCTCAGCATTAATGATTCAACAGCAGTTACCTAGGGATTGAGTATGTGATCTGTGTTTTATATATCAACCTTAAACCTCGTCTGCAGAGGAGTTAATTGGAAATATTTAATGATAAACTTTATGTGCCTCCCTCAGGGCAGCCTGGTTCATTTAGGATATTTAATGCAGAGATAACAGTAATCAGCAGGGTTCACTTAAACCAGTAGATACAGTGGGGCTGACAGCAGGGCCCACAGTGGCCCCTGTTAGGCCCATAAGAAACTCCTAAACCTCATCTAATCTTTGCTGAGGGAGGACGGGGGAGTCAGGCTGCCAAGTCTCCAACAAACCTTTGAGACCTGAGCACAGACCAGCAGAAGGATCCAGAAACCCTGATGGTACTGTAGGCGTGGATAAAAGCTTCTCTACACAACAGCAACTACTCAGACAACAACATACACCGAGGCCTTTTCTGATACGAAGCACCAATCAGCAGCATGATAACATTTGTCAGCGTCTTCCAGAAATGTCTCAGAAATAAAACTGCTCCCCGATGTTTCCATAACTTCAACAACTTGCATGCTAACATTTACTAAAGCACTAAACACAGTGTGGCTGAGGCTGATGGGCGTGTCTCATGTTCTGCAGGTATTCGGTCATAAACCAAAGTACTGGATGAATAAAAATGTCGACCTGATGGTGGATCAAGGGATCATGAATGTCTGTCAAAATCCACCCAGTTGCTGAGATATTTCAGTCTGGACCAGTGTGATAGAGCGAACTGTTATTTGCTTGTTCTGGAGCTTTGATCACAAGGTCTGACGATGTGATACAGACCCACAGAATCAGTGAATCATGTAGTGTGTGATATGTAAAGACTCAAATCTTCAGACCTCAGATCCAGTTGCTGCCAGTTGTTCTCATAAAGATTTATTTAAACATGTCTGATATTTGTGATTGACATCGGCAGCTGATGACCGATGTGTCGTAGAGGGAGATGTACAGTAAATAAACAGCTTTACTAAGTTCTCTCAGTTCTTGCTCTCTCTGCAGACTCTACTTTTTTCCTTTTCTTGGCTGGTTTTGCTGGTCGTCATCCATGTTTGTTTTGTTACAAGAATGAGAGACAGTGGAGTTCTCAGAGGATTCGTGGACTCGTCTGCCTCCAGAACTGCAGCGGTCACTGAGCAGTGGATCAGTGAGCTGGATTAACTGGTTTGTTTACTCAGTCGAAAGGTTTCTGCTCCTTCCTGTCAGAGAATAAGAAGATGTGTGCAGGTGGAACTGATCTTGATGTGTGGTTTGTCCACTCTTTGTAGGTTCCAGCCAGTCTTCAGCTTATTTACAGCCTTAATGAGATGCTAACATAGCTGTGGACTCTTTGTGTTGTGGCTAGCAAGAAGATATTTCATTAAACTAGCCTATAGCAACAGGGGTACACACACACATGAATTATCTCCACCTGACAGGGGACAGAGTTTTTAGATGTTCTGGTGCTCAGATTGGATTTCTTTATAAACGTGATGCTACAGGCTCATTCACAATGCACCTGTATGAATGATACAATGGACAACATGCATACTTACAAATCTTTGTGAAGGGCACAATACCTCTGTGTGGAGAGAGCAACAGCAGCAACAAAGTAAAAAGCAGAAGGGACACATTTCTCTTTCCTTGTATCTGCCTTTACATTTATATTCCTCATTTCTTCTGGAGAGTGAAAGGAGCATGAGAGCACAACAGGCCTCTCCTCTCATTTTGATTTAAAATGACTTTTTACCTCCATCTCTCAGGGTGACATGGCATATGTCTGGGGCCACAGAAAAGTCATGAATAAATGGAGCAGATGTAATGTATATGTTCCAGGAGGGCAGTCTGGGGAAACATGGTGACCAGGTTTCCCACCAAGATTTGTAATATGTAGACATTCTGACAGGCACGCCTTGCTTCATTTCATCATTCACATATGATGACAATAGTCATGACTCATGCAAATAGGGAGCTGGAGCAGAACAGAGGGAGACAGACGGTGGGCTTAGATCCAACAGCTTTAATCTGCATTTTCAATTTGTTTTTCAAAAGAAAACCAACAAATCAAAACCATCCTGAGATACAAGAAGAGTTTTTACGCTCGGCTGAGGTGGAAAAGATGGTGCGTCGATAAAAGCAAAATGGAAACGGACTTAGTGAATTAATGACGCACATGTATCATGTGACTTAAACATCACTCGTCACCTCCACTGAAGAGATCATCAGATCTGTGTGGAGCGAGGAAGAGACTGAACCTTCCTCACATCAACACATGACACAAACACAGAGGATTTCCATCATCGGAGCTTTGACTGGAGCTCTGACGTACAGTGTGTGGTCTCTGAGACACTCTGTGTCGAACAAAACCTTTTCTGACCTAAAAGGTTTTTATTTGTAATGAACTCACTGGTTCCTTTACATTACCTCAGGTAATGTAGTATTAATCCATTACAGGAGAAGTGTAACCACTGGGCCCCCAGGAGATTAATCCAGCCATGTCAACCATCCAGCTCCTGATATTTGCCCCGGGGGCAGTTAGAATGGATTCATTCACATTTTCTTCTTCTTGAAATCTGGTTAAAAACCAACTACAGAGAGAAGTTTTCCTCCTGTTCTTGACTTCACCCCAACCTTTGCGTCTCCATCTCCCTGCTCCCTCACCTCCCTCACCCATCACAACCGATCTAATGATGACTGACACCCACGTCCACCACGGGTGAGACCGAAGTGTGCACACCTCCCTCTTCTCTGCTCTCTGCCTGTCCATCAGGCAGGTATTGATCTGACACCTCTCTTTTCTTTCTCCTCATCGTAGCCTCGAGCTGAGCTTCAGTGGCTACACCTCCAGACGGACCACACTTTGTTTAACTTCACTCGTCTCAGATGCTGCACTTTACATTGAGCAAAGAGCAGTTTCTTACTCTGAGAATTAATTAGAGCACAAAAAGAATTTCATCTGCTCTCTGTTAGATTTGGGGAAGTTTACAGTCCAGGAACTTTACTCGAGGTAGCGTTGTATTTCTCAAACATACCCCGAAAACATTTCTTTTTACATTAGAATATGAACAAAGAAGCACATTTATTTATACGTAAAATTACAAATACTGAGTTTACTATTGGTTGCTCCTGTTTGCAGTGAATCCACAGACAACTATCAGTTATTATTGTGACAACATGATGATTCTCAGGCAAATCTGGTAGAGCATCTTTTTTGGTTTCTAAGCAAAGTTTTCTTTGTGATCAGAGATAATGATATCGTCTGAAAGTACGAGTCACACTGAAGCTAAAAACATATGCATCATATGTGTGTGTAGAGATATGACTCCAGTTTTAGACATGAAGGCTGCTTTTGTCTCCCACAGTCTAAACTACAGGACAAGAATGACTGTGATGATCAAGCAGCCACTGCTTGCTGCTTGTGTGAACGACAGTAAAGAATAGTTAAAGAGGGGCAGGCTTATTTTGGCTGTTTTCATTTTGGAACAGTAAAGTTAAACTGATAAGCATCTCCATGGACCTGGACCCAGAACACTGATATATATGTGTCACATAAACACAGAGTGAGGTGGAGAGGCAGCCGTCAGCAGGCGGTGTGATGACAGCAGGTCACCAGAAACCTCTAATCAGTCTCACCTTTTGGACACAGAAAAGCCAGCACACAATAAAGCTGTCTTTACTGAATGCAGCGCTGCAGCTCCTCAGCCTGCTCGCTCTGCTCTTTGAAAGCCACGGGAAAATGCCAGCTTGTACCCTTCACTCAAAAGCCGAGGTAATTAAATGGAAATTGTCAACATTGCTGTGTCTCCCACGATTTTCTTTGCATTGTGCACACATCCATTTCCACCGTGAGGGGAATGCTGCGCGGAGGAAATTTCTGGTGGTAAAAAAAGGATTTTTACATTTAGAACAGATTATTAGAGAACATAGAGCAAAATGGAAAACTCTCCTTCATCTGTATGTGAAAGCTTCCTCCAGAGAGGTGGGGGCCGTTTGGACATGAGTAAAAAGTCTAATGTCTTAAGATTACACATAGATTATATTTATAATTAGTTCATCATCATATATAATGACAAATATCTGTTACTTGTGACTGCAGCAGGGCAGAGAGATACTGGTGACTTCTTGTGCTTGTTGTTTTGCATGGCTGTGTGATCATTTTCCATCTCTTTGTAGTTATGCTGCATGTGATTATCTGCAGATGTTGGTTGTTGTTTTGTGTGTCTTTGTGGTGTTTCTGCAGCTATTTGTGTCCTCGTATCTCTGTAGGGTCACGTTGTGCCTTTGTGGTCGTTGTGCATCTCCATGTATCTAATTTTTGAGGATTTTAATTTCATCTTCTGTCTGTGTTGCTGGATTCTGAGAGTTACTAGCCTGTCATTATCTTGTTTTCAAACCGAATGTTTAGCTGAAATTTCCTGCGCTCTGTAACAGCGTAACAGATTTTCATGTGTCTGCTTCTCAGACCGATCTACACTCCAAGGATAAAGACACTGACTCACACACCTGGATCATGGTAGGACGAAACTTTCAGTATTTTTGCTGCAACACTCGTTTGGACTAAACAAAAGGACGGATTATATACTGAGCGTTTGGGTTCATTGATCTGTAAAATTTAGAGTTTTGTGTCTGTACTACATTGTGTTCAACTTTCATTAGGTAATGGAAGTAATGCAGTTGTGTTACTGTAAAATCTAAACATGGTGGTTAAGTGAACTAAGAAGGGAGAAGTTCAGATATAAAAAGATCTAATAAAGATAAAATGAGAGTCTAGAGTGAGTCAGCTCAGAGAAACAAAAACCATAGGAGCATAAGTTCCTTTTCCACACTGCAAATGAGCGCTCTTTTACCCCACACTGTATCACTCCTGACGTTAATGCTTGAAGTTGTCCATGGAAAATTGATGACAAACTCGTTATTTAATGATGCGTGTGCACTTCTGCTGCTCTAGGCGAAGAACCTCATACCTACAACACACAAAGGCCAGTATGCCATACAGACTGCATAACACCAACAGTCCAGCGTTAATGCATTCATAGTGTCCCCAGTATTTGAGTTTGCATGACGCAGTAAACAGACATTTTGTGGATCAATATACAAATAAAGCACCAAACAGGTTTGTATAATCATTCAAATAATCTGGTTCTAAATGTTTTCAGTGGTGTGCACAGCGGGGAGGAGGCGGCTGCAGGTGCAGCATGATTCACATTTTCCTCTGTAACACATATATTTCTGAATAGATGGCCGACATTTCGCTGTCCTGACCAAAGTATATGGACGTGCCAGTGTGTGACAGACCAAACCATTTTTACATTATATGGAGAGAAAGTAAAATTGTTTAGGAAGGAAAATTAGGAAGGTAAAAGATGAGCTTTCATGTCTCACAATTACTAAATGAAGTTTTTTAAAAGTTAGCCCACCCTCACCTAGGACCATGATGATAACTGATCAACCAATGTGGTGAGAAACAGAGGGTTTAACCTGAGAGAAGCACGAATGAGGAGGGAACATTATATTACAGTACCTTATCAATGACTCATGAAAGAATGATTGCTGCAATGAAGGAATAACTCAAACAGAGGAAGCGGTGGGAGAGAAATAGATTGTAAAGATGAGAAAAGATAAAGGCAGAGGAGCTGAAGAAAGATAAAGGGAGATTGAATCTGCTCCTCAGTGATTTTCTTCGCTGTATGCCTCTGCTCGCTGGGTCAGCACTCTCCGTAATGAATGGATATTTCTGATCATTTTTCATGTTGCTTTCTTTCTTCATGCATTTGCACATTGCACACGCTCAGTTGCGGGGGGAGTATTAGCCTCAGCTCCGGCTCTGAGGGCACTGTGGTGCTGTGGCTGGGTAATTGCTCTACATTTGGCCCCTTGATCGTCCTCTGCGTTGTAATGGAGATGGACTCTGCTCTGTGTTGGTGGTGTTAACGTTGAGGAGTGTAATCGCCCGTGGATCACTCTCTTTAATTCTTCCCCCCAATCAGGGTGGTTAGCAGAGTGTGACGCTGGGTCATTTAGTATCTACAGCTCCATAAAATATTTTTATATGTGTGCAAATAGAAGACGAATGGCCTGACGTGCCCCTCTCACACACACACACACACACACACGTCAAATCCTTGTTTCTGGCCTTATTGCAAACAGCTCCCAGGGAGTGTGTGTGTGTGTGCCCCTACACCCTGTTAACAGTGGTTATTGTCGCTCATGTGTGTGTATGTGTGTGCAGATGTGCTGCATCCTGCCCCAAACACATGCAGAGTATATTCATCCATCAGACTCAACAGGCTGGAGTCAGTTTATTTAGCGTGGAGAGTGTTTACCAGGTGCATCTCTGTCGTCGCTGCATGTGTTTAATAGAAGACTGTGCAGATAACAGGAGACAGACACTGATTACGTTTTCTGTCCTCCGACCTGAACGACCTCACAGGTCACCTGCTCCTACCGTCAGATACGACCTGGCATTACGGGAGCTTCGCTCTCATGGTAACAGTAATGAACATGTGGTTAACGTTGTGGAACGCTCTCAGTTTGGTTAAGGTCCAGGAGGAGATGGTGAGTCTGGGTTAAAACAGGTTGGGTTCAAACTGGAACCTGAACAGGTTTTTTAATGGGTCGTTCTAAGAAAGAAAGAATAAGAAAGAAAATAAACATCAGCTTTTGTTCTATAGAAACCAAATTAAAATATAGGCTTGTTTATGATTAAATATTGATCCAAGAAGAAGAAAATGGAGAATAATGAGCCTCACATTCAGTGAAGTGTGAAATCACTACAAGCTGCAGCTGCACTGTTGTGTGTGTTTGCAGTTTTCTAGTCAAACACCAGCTGTATCTTCACCTGCTGCTCTGACTCTCTCTCTCTCACCTGTGTGTATGTTGCTCTTATAAAGAGCTCAGTAACCTCTCTGACCCTGTCCACATGTGCTACATCCATGACACAGCTCACTGCCAGTGAGGAGATTCACCTGGCACCACGATGTGCAGGGAGTTCACTCTACCTCTGAGCAGTTCACTCTGTGCAGGCATCTTAGCTCTGAACACACAAACCTGCATGAGGAAAGGCTTCAGGTCTAATATGGGGAATAACTGAAACACTGGAGAGTTCATGGTACTTTACTTATGACTGTGCATCTGAAGTCATTTGGAGAAATCCAGGTGGGTTCTGATCCAGTGATGGTACTGAAATAACTGAGCAGTCTGTCTGAACTCCATCCACAGTGAAAGTGGACAGACAGATGTTCTCTGAAGGCTGTTTTATACCCAGCACGTCTCTTTACACGGCGTATATTGATTTCAGTGCTGCATGTGTTTGATCCATGTAATCACTGACTTTACATCCATGATGAAATGAATCAGTGAAAATGAAAACGGAGTCTGTCTCAGTGAGGACTGACTGAGACGCTCGGAGTATTAAACTGCCAATCCTGCTGGTTTATTATTTATTTAGATGCCTTAGATTACCGGCTCTTCATTCTCATTTATTTATACATACAATGCATTAGAATTGGCCCAGTGATTTCCTCACTCCATTCACAAAGAACCGGAGGCTGCATTAAAGTTAAATTGCATACATAATCGGCTCTGTGTGGCAGACCGGCAGATGGGGCGTCCTCTGCTCTGCACAGAAATCTGCTTCATTTTTTAACATCTGTCTCTAACCCTGGACGTTCATGTTTACACTGTGTTTAATTGGAGCTAAATAGAAAGACTGACTTTTATTCCTTTCAGCTGACATGCAACATGAATATGTAGATGGTTTAGAAAGTTAGAGAGACCGTCCCTGAAACTCCTTTTGTCTGACGTGTGTTTATTAGTAAAAGAAAAGAATAAGCTTTACAAGCAGCAACGAGTGATTTTTGGTTGGAGGTTGTTGGGGCTGTATGCAGACATGACTCTGTCTTTGTCTTCCTCACAGTTTTTATTTACAGATAAATCCTGTACAAAGCTGCTAGTCCTGATAATCAGTCAAAGATAACGCAGTAAACCATGCTGCTCTTCAATCCTGTCACCTGGAAATAATTAGTTCGTTTTCCCAGTGATGTTGTGGTGTGAACATATCGCTAACGTTTGCCCAGCTTGTTTCTCTGATAACGAAACTAAAGCACTTGTTATTTGAGAGATTATATACATTTATATAACTGAAGAAAATGTTGTGTTTTGTTTTTGTAGCTTGACCCAAACTAGAAAAAGAAACTGAAAGTCTGGATGTTTTGTCATCTGCTCACACTTACTCAAACACCCATGTTAATATTTTGTGTGTTCGTGAGCAGCCATGTCAGTGGATGTATGTCGAGTACATTGTGTGTGTGTGTGTGTGTGTGTGTGTGTGTGTGTGTAAGCACATAAGTAGCTGCAGATAGCCTGAGGACAGAATTTGAAAGCATGTGCATAACATAAATATATTATCAGAGCAGCCGTGTCCCTCCCTCACAGTGAAGATGTAAAACCACACTAATGATTAACACTCACTGTAACTGGATGCTAACAGAAGGCCCTCTGTCACACTGTAACTCATTTATATACAAAGTGTGCTATAGGTGTCTGCAGCGATGAAGAGTTCTTCAACAAAAGCTCCTTTTTTCCTGCTGGAACATTGACTGAAATACTGTGTAATGTGAACGCAGGGACAATAAAAAGCAGGCAAATGGAAGTGGTGAGAGCATTTTTGTGGTTAGAAGCACTCAGACTTCACAGAGGGAAGAAACATCCAGCCTGACCTGCGATTTCTGTCTTTTTTGTTCCAGAAAGGCTCCAAAGAGCAGCTGCCAAATTACGATCGTGTGGGAGACAGAGAGAGAGTTGAGTTTTGTAGGAAGGACGGTGAATGTGTGTGTGTGTGTGTGTAAATCTAATACCACGGCTACTGCAGAGCACAGTTTGTTCATCTGTGGTTCACTGAACCCTGTCACTCCTCTGTGAGGAGGTACATCAAACATTTCAGCTCCTGACATCGCTCAGTTTCAGCTGAACTGCACCGTCCATCAGCTCCACCTTATACAGTGTAGTCCCACCTCCGGACAGGTGGATTCACCTGTACCTACCATCCACAGCTGCAGATACATTGGTGTTATCAGAGTAAAGACCTGGTCACACCAGTTTCTCAAACTGTGAATGTTCACTTTGATTTCAAGTCTTCACTGTGGTTAAAATAGGCTTTTGCTCAGCAGGTTTAACAGAATGGTTTCAAGAATAATTTGAGATGAACTTGGATTCATTATTGAGAGGGACAGGGACTTTGGTCCCAGCTCCAGGTCAGCAGCAGAGGTGGTCAGAGCCCAGTCGGACGTCTGTGTAAAAGGGAATCGGCATCTGTCCACCGAGTCCAACATGTAACGTGTCACGCCTCTCATTCTGCCATGCTGGCATAAAATCACACACTGGGGCGGCTCTATGCCAGCTTTGCTTGGCTCATTGTAGAAAAGCAAAGGCAGCATAATCAGGGGTCTTCTTCACGGTGGAGACACGAAGCAGATGAAAACACAGAAGTGACAGAGACATCATTTATCTGACTGTTGGGGGGGGGGGTCAGTAGGTGAAATCCAGAGTACACCCCCCACCAAGACTCCACCAGCAAACTGAGAGTTTGAGGTGTAGAGAGTCTGACGTAGCCTCTGTCTGCAGGTTCATACTACGGCAGCATTATGGCTCCTGTGGTACATTAACCTACTCTGAATAGAAACAATCACAGTGACAGCAGCACAATGACTTTCCACTGTGAAGCAGAATTAATGGCACCTACGACCGGTCCCATAGGGGGAGAAGAACGCCATAGGGTGTGGGCAGTGCTCTTAATGGTGGCCTATTAAAAATCACGCCCGTCTTCCTGGTGGGTGAATCATTTGTCTGATGGTGCCTGTTGTGTCAGAAACTGCAGGAAAAAAGAGGACATTTGTGAACGAAAAAAGGGCAATAAAGATCGACTAGATTATACATAATTCATACATCAATTAAGATGAACGAACGTCTAATGGCATGTCTATTCAAAGGCTCAGAAAAAGATGAGAACATTCTGAGAAAAGCGTCTGATAGCAGCTTCCTGAAACTCCGCTTTAATAAGGATAAAGCTGTTCTGCTGCTCAGTCACTGCTCCTAACACCACATACTAAAGTATTTCCAAAACACTAGTCACATGGATTAATATAATAATCATCACAAAATGTAGCCTGAAAAACAAACATTTCATCAGACGAGATGGTCGATACTGGACGAGTCTGTAGAACCCTGGACATTTATAATGACTGTGCATGGTAATAATGACATAGTTAAACTCAGGAGAGTAAATTATTTGGTTAAAGTTAGGGAACGATTGTAAATCTGATTTTATAACATATATCTGCAGGTTGTGAAAAGATAAATGGCACTGGATGAGTGCAGCAGCTCAAGCACCATCAACAGTTGGAGCTGGATCTCCTCCACTGTGTCAGAGCAGCGACACTTCATCTTGAATTTCATTGTGTCGAGGAGGAAGGAGTCGCAGGGAACCAAATCTCAACAGTCGTGTTTCTGCAGTGCGTTGTAACGAGGGAGCAGTTTCCATCCCGCCACAGTTCAGGTTGTTTGCTCTGAGTGTCCTCCCTCACTTGTTGGTGGTCGCCCTCCTGACCTGATGTACTGCTGTTTGGTGTCTGGGTCGTAGCCGTAGACCCAGCTGTTGATCCTTGTAGAGTTTGACGCGGTGCTGCTCGGTGCTGAGGTGAAATTGCAAATGCACACCTGCGAGTGGTCACACACAGAGAGTCTGCAGGTGCTGCAGAGAAGGAGGGAGGGGGGACAGAGCTGCGTTCACAAAGCCTCAGTCTCTCACATAAGTGCTCGTTGATGCATAATTCTGTTGTGGCTGTAAAAAGGTTAAAGGTTTGTGTTATTCCACTGGAGTGTCACAGTTACAGCATGATGTAATACAGTCCTTCAGCAGGCTGTGCTGCACTGAAGTGATCTGTTATGTGTCCAGTTGTGGGTCCACTCAGTAGTACTACCACAGTTACTATACCACATTCTCCGTAAACATTTCTGCCTTTTCACCAACATAATGTTTCAGGATGATTGTGACAAATGTTTTCCATTAATCCCTCTGTCTGTTTCATACATGTCATGACTCACTCTGTCTGCTCCTGATAAATCCATACTGCACCGACTGCCTTTTATCCTCTTATTTTAGGTCCAATTTTCAGTCATTTTTCACAGCTGACTCCCCCATGTTTCACCTCTCTTTTCCCCTCACCGCCTCTTCCTCCGACTGGTTCACCTCCTCCTCCTCCTCCTCTCCATCTAATGGAACCGGCTAATGTTTTTACTTTGTGACTTATGATTATTTTCCACAGAAGCTTTGTGGAAAAAGATCTTGGTAGTTAGAGGAAAACATCCAGCTGGTGTACAGAACGCTCACGTGGACAATTCATCTGTTGAAGGAATCAGGTTTAGAAGAGTCTCATGTATGGAGGTGTTTCCATGTTTGTGTGTGTCTCTTCTTTATCTACACTTGTGAACAGAAATTAATTGTGCTGGGAGCTGGCATTTTCAGCTGCTTTCTCTCTCATGATAGATCTCACTTCACTGTGGTTAATAATACTGGCAACCGCTTTCATTTCCGCCCTGATGCTGGCTGACCTTAATGGATGACTTTTATGTGCTCTGTACAGTAATCTGAAATTAATGGCCATCATCATTTAATGTTTGTCGAGCTTGCTGTTGGTTTGTCTGTGTCGGGGTGGTGCTGAGAGTTATGTCTGTGCTGTGTGTATTTAAAATGTGTGTGTTGTATTCTCTGTGTATTTCTGTGCAGATTTGGATAATCAACACGTGTAGGTAGCTTTTCAATGCCTCAATGAATAACCTGCATATATACCACAAACTTATTATAACATATTTTAGCTGTAAAATGCAGCGTTTTCCAATGAATTACAATATGAATACAGTTTGAGAGGAATACATGTATTTTCATGCTGCTGGAGTCACACAGGAGCTCGGGGAAAGCCTGACAGAACACTGGCTGTAGTTCCCTGTTGTGAAATGAGTAAAGCGCGGCTCTAAGTTGATTTCTGGTCTAATTGCTGTTTCCTGGAGCAGGAGGAGCTACTGTTCATATAAACAGGAGCTGGAGTTTTGCCCGTCCATGCCAGCAGTGGCTGTTTTCTGCCAGGGGTCCAAACTGGAATGGGACGTAGCCCACATGCAGACTTGTTCTCGTTTGTTTGCTTTGAATCTATTTTAACTCGTTGATTAATTGAGGAAATAATCTATAATGGAAGTTGCAGCTCTAGTCCTTTCACCTGTCTGGACATAGAGATGTACATAAACACAGGTGGGAGGTGAAACTCGGCTCCTCTGGGAGAAGCTTCAATCCATCCAACAGTTGCTGAGATGTTTCAGCCTGGATAAAAACATTAGTGATGATTCCTGTAGTTGAAGCAGAGCGGCAGGCTCAGGCCCAGCAGTATAAAGCTGCACCTCCGTCAGTAGCTGCATAAACAAACACCTGAGCGGACCTTTGAGTGTAATTGCAGCTGCTGCTGACAGATGAGCAGAGGGAGGGAGCAGGTGAAGCATTTTTGGATGAGCACAGTTTGTTCTGTGGTTCGTTCAGAGGGGGTTAGTAACGGTTCAGACTGAGCTGAGTTTCTAATGAAGAGTCATTTGTTTAAAGAACAGTAAGAGTCAGGTTGTGGCTCCTGTGTGACAGTAGTCTTACCGACGCTGCCTTTAACGCCTCACGAGATTTGAAGTAAACCACCTGAGAACACGACCTGCATCTATCAAACATATACTAATTACTCTTCAGTTTGCTCTGAAGAGACAAACAAGGGAATTTATCAAGCGACTCACTCCTACTGATAGCAAAGAGTAGGAGTAACCTTTAAGAGCAGCTCTCTCTGATCACATGATTGATCACATATCCGAGTAGAAATATCTAATTAGACACAAAGATTTCCCACACAGTTCATTCCCCACATTCTTCTGCAGAAACATGTGAAAGATTTTATTTCTGTGAAATCCTTCATATCCTCAGGATGAAGTCATATGAGAAATTATCAACCATCTAATATATTAATAATGTATAAATAGGGGTTAATAAATAAAAGCTGAATAATGGGAAACTGGATGTAAAAGAAACAGACAAAGATCTGCTGTTGGAGGACGTCATCCATCCATCAGCTACACCACTACGTGGATCATGGGGGCAGTGGATGAGAGGTGTGGAACATCACCAGAGACAATCATTCACTCTCACGCTGGATGTGATTGATTGATAGCAACAAAAATCTTTAGAATCAGTGCAGAACTGAACAAGAACAGTGACTTGTTTTTACCACTGACAGGCTCAGATTGTTCTCAGTGTCTGACAACAGTATGAGAGGATTCCTACAGAGACAGAGCTTTTTATTAAAGAGTCAGATCCTTTTAGCAGAACACAGGAGCTGCTGGGATACCACCTCCTCCATCTGTTACAGTGTGTTATTCCTTTGTATTGTACCTAAGCAACGTCAGAGCCCTCGGTAAAAACAACACAACAAATGTTTTATTCTTACATTTGTGGGGAAAGACTGAAAGATTTGTTCTTTATTTGATAAACGTGAACCCTGACACATGTTTTCTGAGCCAGAGACACAGCAATAAAAAAACCTGGTTCACAGGGTCTGAAGGCTACAGACAGATGTAAAGTGTAGAAACCAGGAGTCAGAGCTCCTCTGTGACTCATCTTGCCTGAACATTCACGAGCTCTGGAAACACTGATAGCAGCAGTCAGAGGCTACTATTTTCTTAAGGAGTGTGATTGTGGCAGAGCTGAAGGCAGGAGGAGGAGGAGGAGGAGGAGGAGGAGAGCATGATGGAAGGCAGGATAAGAAGACATCAGTGGTGAGGAGATGTGATCAGCTTCAGCTCAGAGTGGATAATAAAATCTTCAGTGCAGAGGGAGCTGAAGGGAAGGTGGAAAATTGTTTGCCAGGGTCAAAGGATTGGATCTTAAAGATTGATGTCACATGTGAAACTGATGAGAAGGTGGAGAGGAGAGAGTGAAGAACAAGCATTTGGATGAAGGCAGACTTGGTCCACTTTATGATTTCTAAAAATCCTCTTTCATTTCCTGCACCTGCATGGCCCAAAAGACTGGTGGTGTGGTTTGTCCTCTTTGGGTGGAGGTAAAAGGCCGGTGGATTCTGTGGCAGCAGTGAGAGGCACTGATGTAGGTGTGTGTTTGTACTGAATGTTTTACAACAGGTTTGAATGATGGGTTTCATAAATGACAGCTGGCCGTTTTAGGGCTCAGGTGAAGTGGCTAAGTGCTGCTCTTTAAAAACTGAACAGATGTATATTTGCCAAACCAACCAGCTCGTCTTCATCATTTAAATCAATTTCTCTGGCCAAACTAAGAAACACTGGACACAGCACACAAAGTGTGGCGTGTTCTTCACCTCACTGTAATGAGACGGTTACAGTTTGACACGTTACTGAGTAACCGTTTAATTCAGCTAACTTCATTAAGTCAGCCTCTGGACAGATGGCTGAACGAAGCAGAGAACCCCGACGACAACCAGTCGAGTCGAAAAACTGCCAAACATCCAGAAAAATCTCCGGAGAAATGTGTAAGCAGAGTGCGACTCTGTGACCTCAGGGAAGTGCAGCGTAAGCAGAATGCATTTCACAAAGATTGCTTGACTCACCAGCAGCATAAATGCATGACTAACAACTGTAACCCTGAGCTCTCCGAGAGCTGCCGCTGATGTAAATATCCACGCTCAACCACATCCCAAAATCAATTATGTCCCACTCGCGCTGGTGAACGGCCCTCCAGCTTGTCCCGAAGGTGCACACTCCAACACACACTTCAACCACTCATAATGTTTTCTAGAAACTCACGCCTTGTTCAACTAAAAATATTCTCTAGTGGCGCCCAGCTGATGGTAACTGTCCAGATCTCTTATTTAACACCTCAAAGTCCAGGCTTGGTAAATGAAAGAATATTTGCATAAATAAAGTGTGTGATGAGCAGCAAAATGACAAAATGTTTATCTGAGCCTCTGCTCTGCTTTCTGCAGCAAATGAAATCATCTTTATCCATCTTTCATTTTATTTATTCAGCGTTTAGGACAAAAACTCGAGCTCTACATATACGCCCAGCCCCTTTTTCTTTCTTCATTTCTTTCTCTACCGTCCACCTCCATCTCTTTGGGTCTCCATCTGTTTCTCCTGCAGAGCTGCACCCTCAGAGTCACCACCAGTGGTTCATCTGGACTTCCTGGGTGATGGGTTTTGTGGCTGTTTTTCTATACAGCTTATTGTTGGAAATGGTGTTTGGTCAGAAGATGTTGAGAATTCTTCTTAGACATCTGCTCTGGAAGACCTCCAGCTTTGGACTGACTGACCTTTGTCATCAATGATTCTGTGCCATGCAGAGGAGCAGCAGATTGAGCTGATGATTCTCTGTAGGTTCATCACTACCACACACTCCCTCCACACTGTTATAGAAATAGATATAAAAACATTCTGTAGCTACTTTTGATTATCTCAATTTAAAGTATAACATTGATCTGTGTGTGTGTGTGTGTGTGTGTGTGTGTGTGTTCTCTCTTTCATTCTCATCCTATTAGTTTCAGCAGAGATGGGGTCTGACATTTAACCATGTCACAGCAGACCCCCCGAGCACAACAGCTACTTTCTAACAGGATAACATCCTTATTTGTTTGGACTGAGCAGAATTGGATTATTACACACACACACACACACACACACACACACACACACACACACATGCGCTTTCTTATCTCTAACTTATTCTCTTTCTCACACTCGTCTTTACAATACTGGTAATGTGGTGACTTCAGAAAGTATTCAGACCCCTGCCAATTTAAAATTAAATCTACAACACAATAGAGAAGGTGACAGGGTCTGAATACTTTCTGAAACCCCTGTAATTAATCAGAGACGAGATGCTGGTGTATTGTTGTAACTTGGAGTGGAGGGGAAACCAGCAGTGTAATTGTGAGGGGAATACTGTACTGATGTTTTCATCTGCAGTTTTGAAATATTATCTTATTAGCATTTTAATTGTGCTATTACTGTTAGCTGAGTAAATAGTTTGAGATTGAGCATGTGGTCTAGTCGAGTCCAGCAGTAGAGTGAACAGAGTTTTGTGAACACAGTTTGCCAGCAGAGTCTCAGGTTGGGTTAATCTTGGTTTGTAACGTGACTAACACAGTAGTTTCAGGACCGTCTATGGATTGTGCTTTAGTTTCATTGCATTTTTTCCATGTTGCAACTGACTGGGCTACTACTCATTAATTCTGCAAATGAAACATGATTCGAGTGACGTCTTATTCTTTTATCTTTTACTATATCTCAGCACAGAGACCAGAGTAAGATGCTTCTCCACCTCTGTCTGGTACCCAGAGTATAATGAAGACCTAAATAACCTGTCAGTAATGTTCTGGGATGTTGTTCACACAGTAATAGAAAAGATTTCCGATTGTTTGGACTTGATTAAATGTGATGCAGTGTTTACCTGTTGATTCAGTAGTGCGTACAGGTGTGACAGTGGATGTATTACAGGTGGACACTGGCCCACACAGGTTGCATATGTATGAGGCTCAGATTTATGTGCAACATCACATATTTACACTATAAATCATTTTACTGGTGTTTTGTTCTTCAGAGCTGCCATCAATCAAATCTTTTACTACAGAACATGTACTGTATATTATTCAGGTTACAGTAGCTCTGTGACTGTGAATGGTGTCAGTACATCACAGTGTGTGTCACCCTGCAGTCACCTGGCTCTTGCAGCTACAACACATTAGCCCGTCCTCCTCCCCCTCAGCAGCCTCCCGCTGACACTCGTCACTTATCCTGACACGCTGTCTGCTGTAGAAACAGCATGAGCTGTCGCCCTGCGGCAGAGTTTGCTGCCATGAAAGCACCACAGGCAATGAAGGAGCAGAGAGAAAAACATCCGGGCTGAAAAACAAACGGAAAGGCCAGCGGTCACGATGGCTCTTTCTGTTAGTGCAGTGGGTTTCCTGTGGAGCAGCTCCCAGCCACATGTTACAAGCCGCCTCACCTCTGGCCGTGCACACAGGAGAAGGTGCACAGTGTAAAAGCTCTGTACTTAACACAGATAAGAAACTGGTATCCATCTTCTACCTTCACTCTGAGAAAGAAGACATGGCGAGAATATTGTCTTCCCCACACGTCACCTGTACCTGTAATGTGATGTCTTTAACTAAACCACCTTTAGACTTTGCTTCAGTGAGATTCTAAAATGCTTTGCACAGATGGAATAAAGAGAATCAGAGTTTTCAAACAGTGTAGAATTTGTCAAGGTGAAGCCCCGGTCCAGATACTTCAGTTAGTACACTAACATGTAGTACACTGTGTACTGGAGTGGTGCATGAATTTCAAGAGGGTAATGTTGTCTGAAATCCAACATGGCCGTTGTGCACTCACCAGAAATGATGATTACAACATGCAACTGTGACTGTTGCCAAAATGTCTGCCGGCTGTTTTGCTCACTTGACTTAACAATGAACATTTCACTTTCTTGTGTGCGTCCTGTTTCATGCGTCATGTACGTTCCACCGTCATCGACGTGTTCTCATTTCACAAGTTTGAAAATACGTTGTTGGTCCCTCCCCCTCTGCTACGTAGCCAAGATGGCGGTCTTTGAGGGTGAGAGGTGTCCATCGTTCCACACTTAACTTTTTGATGTTCTGAGTCACCATCCTGGTTCTTGTAGTACGCTGCATGTTTCCATCTTTGTCAGTGTGAATGTACTTGCACTAAAAATAACAAGTGTCAGTACAGAAGTCGAGTTGAGACACAGCGTGAGTCTGAAAACACACCTGAAGAAGCTTCACTAAGGTGAAGGAGTGTGAGGGTGTAGTTAAACAGCTTTACATTTATGCTCCTGTATGTTCACAAGTCTTATTTTTTATACATGCACACAGACACACGCACACAAACGCAAACAATTTGCTACATGTACACAACAAAGGTAATTGGAGCTCAGGGGTTTACATGAGCGACTGTTTAAAATGTTTTCCATCATACAATTTTAAATAATGCCCTCACACGCATTGCAATCTTTATGACCGAGCAGCATCAATATGTAATCTGTCTGAATTATTAACAGCACTTCCCCTCCCAGGTGATCATGAGTTCACTCACTGTAACATACAGTATATACAGTGATGGGACAAGTGTGTGGTAGGCACTGTGATGTAACAGTAAACGGCTGCATTAACTGAAGACGCTGAAACAAACATTATCAGACAGATAGAGCCTGTAAATGGACCAGCATCGCTGCCATCACAGGACCGGGTGTTTCCTGGACCGGTGTTTAATTTGAGTCTGTCATATTTTGGATTTCTATGGACTACATTTTGCACATTTATTAAAAATAATTTTCTTTTGAGCCTTTTCATCAAATTCCTCAGTTTTCTTGAAACAAGATAGAAAATACTGAGCAAATAAATACCTCATTTTGTGCGTCATTTCCCCTCACTTCAAATATTTTTCTCCTCTTGTCTGTGGCTCTCAACTCCATTGGTTGCTGCTGATAAAAATGCTCAGTAATTTACTAAAAAACAAAGCGAGCAGCTCACTTTATTTTTTATCAAACCAACAGGAGGAAATAGTAGGCCTACGTGTTTTTGCGAGCTATTTTTAGCTGCGCATTAATCCACACTTGATGGTCTAGTGCAGAGGTTCCCTACATTTTTCAAACTGTCAACAAATCCCATGAAAAGACTAAAACCAACACTGGACTGTCTCCCACAAACAAGCCTTGTGTGTGTTTTGAAGCCTGATATATCTTATTCCTCTGTGCCATACAGCACTGTTGCTAAAACACATTTGTTTAAACCTATCCTTTAAAACTGGTACAGAACATAAAACATGTTGTAGTGTACGATAAAGAGGAGGCAGTAAATCTGCTGCTCTGTGTTTGCAGTTATTTTCTGATTGTGATGATCGATCAGTGTTACAACTGAACCTGTATTTTACAGTATTTCATTAGCACTAGTGTCCACGGGTATTTGTTGATGTCAACATGTCGGCGGTCAGCTCTGATGCCACTGAGCTGAAGTGATTTATGAAGCGTCGCTGTACATCGTGACTGACGGAAACAAACGACGTCACATGGCAGAGGCTTAATACGGCATCATAAAAAAGACATTAAAAATCCAATACCATACTGCCTTGGAGCTATGAATCCGTCATCATAAAGACACAGAAATGAGTATAACATTATACCCAGCACAGTGTGAGATCATTTGACACCTGAGTGGACTTTATGATGTTTGAGCTCAGTTTTTTTTAGTTCAGGGTGGAAGTGGTGTTGAGTGGAAAGTTCAGGAACTTCTCTCTAAACAGTACTTCAGCCTCTGACAATGCACACACTAAAAACTATGCATTTTAAGATACCACTGAGAGGTCAGGTAAGCAGAATGTATGCACGCATGGGTAAGAGCCTGGACAGTCATTCCTGTTAAAGTACGTCCACTAAAGTGCTTGTTTTTACCTCTGACAGGCTCCGATTATTCTAAGAGTCTAATAACATTATGGATAATATTTCTACAGAGACAGAGCTGCTTATTAAAGAGGAAGATCCTTTTAGTTTAACCAGAAACATCTCTATATATCACTACCAGACTCCATTGACAAAAACAGGAATTTTACTGAGCAGAACACAGGAGCTGCTGGAATACCACTGCTCCATCTGTTAGTGACGGGATAGAAAAGATCTATCTCTGTAGGACTTTTTAAATCCTTCACTCAGGGGTTTAAATAAATATAAAAGGTTTTTTAAAAATATCTCCCCAGCCCCTGGAGACAGAAGATATTCATCAGGAGATAATCAGCGAGAGCTGTCCTAATTACACTTAATTATACCACTGGCAGGATTTTACACCTTTCATTACCTTTAAATCATAAGTGTGTCTTCACAGCAAGATATAAACTGTGGTAAACAACACATCCCACGCCTGTTCAGTTAATTATCACCTTTAATTTTATTGTTTTATTTATTTATTTTTGGGATGTGTGGTAACTTCTGAGAAACCGGGTACTTATGTGATAATAGGGCAAGAACACTGGAATATTTTCCTCTTTTACATATTTTTCTGCATCAGGCCAATATTTCTTTTAATATTTTATATTCGGGTCAAAAGTCAAAGCAGAAGCAGACAAAGATAATTCTCCTAAAACACTGTGACAAAGAGCAGCGATGGTAAAATGTCTGATTTCATTATTCTTTGCTCTGTAAGTGCTCACAGTCAATCCCACCCACTCTCCTCTGAAACAACAAGCAAGCACAATCAGTGCTTATATAGTCTCACCATGTCCTTTATTCAACCCTTAATATGAAGCAGTTTCAAAATAAAAGCATAGCATTGGGACACATCAACACAAGAGCAGAGTCAGAAGAAGAAATAGATACAAAGCGGTACTTAACACTATTCTAAACTTAAAGTCCAACTGAATGTCAAAATGGTTCTCAAATTTGACGCTAATATTTTTTTTTATTGTTGAAGGGAAGAAATGTTCTTTAGCCTTCACGCCTCTGAACAAGCTAGGACACTGAGACCATGGAGGCATTAAGGCAGCAACATTCATTTCAGAGGAATCACCGCAATCAGCATATTTTAACACTGACCAACATTAAGCCGCCTTTTTAACATTACTGACCTTTTAGAGAGAGTCCAAAATGGAGGAAGCCATCGTAACTTATCAGCTGTGTTTTATTGAACCTTCTCTGTCAGAGTGAACACTCCTCCTTAACAAAGTCGGAGATGTAGTTTTTAAACAAATCAACCCTATGTCTTAGAAAATATGTTTCGCTTTTGTGACTGTGACTGTGACTAATGCTAGCAGGTTGGTTGGTCATTCAGCTCACCACTTTGATCCAAACTGAAATATCTCAACAACTACTGATTAGATTCATTTTCCTCAGAGGATCAATCCTAATGACTTTGATGAGCCCCTGTTGAAACATTTAGCGCACACATTCACCCAGCACCATCAAGTCAAAAATATTAATTTGTCTACTACTTTGGTTTATGACCAAATGCCTGTAAAATAATGACGTTCCCATCAGCCTCAGACTGTACCTTGTCTTCAGTATATTCCCATAATATTGGCAGAATGGAAAAACAGGAAAAATACCCTTTTCCAGGATGCTAAACGTGTAGCAGATAAACAGCCTACATTTTTTGTCACTTATTTGTAACCGTTTTTATATGTAAGTGTTGATACTCTATTTTTATCTGTTTGTTGGTGAACACTGTTGTTGGCTCAATCACTAGCCAGCCCAACCAGGCTAATGCTAGTTGGTCACAATAGCTCCTGAGATTTCCCACTATTTCCTCACTACAGTCTACACGTCTGTAGCTCTTTTCACAAACTGGGAGATGTCATTGCTGTCAAACTTCCTAACACCTGAAAATCTGGAATAACAAATCAGATGCTGATACTTTTCACACCGGCACATAGTTATGGTTTAAATGATGACATGAAGGCGGCATTATGAGCAAATGTTAGCATGCTAACCACTAAGCTGCTACACATCAACACTGTCATTGTGAGCATGTTTGCATGCTGATGTTAACATTCAACCCAGAGCACTGCTGTGTCTACAGACAGCCTCACAGAGCTGCTAGCATAGCTGCAGTCTGTTAGCCTGGTTTCTCACAGCAGAGCAGAGGACATATAGTGTACAGAGCAGAATAAAACTTCATTTTAATTTCAGTTGGACTTTAAAATGACAGTCAGTAATATTGGTTTATGTTTAAGCTAGTACTGTACAAAAGCTGATTCCAACATCAGGGTTATCTTACATGTGTATACAGTACTAGATGCTTTCAAGATAAGAAGTGCATTTTTGTAAAACATGCAGCTGCAAATACACTCAAACACACGTACAGTATTCATACACACATCACATCAGATCAGTCCAGAGCGAGGAGGACGAGTTTCTTCATCAGGGATTCAGCTCATCGTCAGGGTCAGTGCCAAGTTCAGATACAGTCTGTATTGCTTTGGCAGAGAGCACACTGTGAAGGGTTCACAGCTCACTGTCCGTCATATTTCACTGCAAATAAATCACAGCCTCAATGAAACAGAGTGTCTGCAGGTCTGGAAAAGTACTTTCATTCATATCTTTTCTGTACACGGTAACATATTAACTTTTGACTGTCAGGAAATAGTTGCTAGGAGGCGACTTATAATTACCTAATTATTTATTTATTTTTTGATTTGTTAATCAATCCATCAGTTTTCTGTTGCTCAGTGAGTCCAGGTATTGGCCCCCCACACCTCCTATATAAAATCTCCTTAGTCTCTCTTTGGGATAGTTTTACCTCAATCTTTCAAATGAGGCTGACTTTCAAACAACAACTGTGAATAGTTACTTCATACAGAGGCTCTGGCTCAGGACTCCTCTGACCTGGAGCTGTGTCCCATAGGCCTGTTTGAATTGCTGTTATAAATGTCATTAAGTTTGTGTACTTTAACAGAGGCAGGCCTTATTGATTGTTTTCTCTTGCTCCTAAGTGTAAGTAAGGTATTGAATTGCATTCTCTCCAGTATTGAACACTGCAGAAATCCTGGGAAAACACGTCTTGAGCTGCAACCTCAAACACATGCACTGACTCCCTGCGTCATCCTTAGTGTAGAGGGGGAAAAATAACATTAAAGGGGAAGAAAGATTAAAGGGAGTGGAGGGGGTGAACAGCTCAGCTTGAAATGCCTCCAAGTGTCACATTCACATGTAGAGTTTCCATCATTCATGCAACCTCTGCTGATTTTCAGTTTTCTTGCTCTAGTTTTTCCCCACCTCTGGCTATCACCTTAACGAGCAATTCCCAAAGAGAGGTGTAACATCCCAGGTTCACAGAGACTAGGGAATACACAGAGAGAATAAAAGCTTTATCCATCATAATGTACATATCCAAAGCCACAGATTTAGATGGAGGAAGAAATAGAGGAAGGAAAGTGCGAGAGGCAGAAGCACAGAGACGAGGATGCTCACATTTTCCCTGATCTTGTGTTCCTTGAGTGCCCATTTTATCTCCGATAAAGGACACTTAGTGATATTTGTTCTCTTCCAGTTAGGCCCTTAGGCAACACTCCTCTACTCCCATGCATACACACAAACACACAAAAACACATACACCACCGTAGCTCTGTTTGTACTTTAAATTACTGAACACAGACCCTGTATCCTCTTGACTTCCGTTTCAAAATATAATCAAATCATTCTTCTTCAGAGTCACTGAATATACAATTATATTGTATTCTTAAATAACATTAAGGATAATTGACTCGGCCACTTGACTGTGGTTTTTCTGAAGTTTGCATCTCTGTCAGTGCAGCTCTTAACTCAGCTAACAGACAGAAGCAGAAGGAGAGGAGAAAATGGACGCAATTTCCTCCTTAATGTACAAGTGTTTATGTCGATGCTGCAGAAGGTCAATCCCAGTCAAATACATAAAGTACAGAACGAAAGAAGTAATTTTTGATAAAGGTCTCTCTGTCCGCCAGCAGTTCAAAACATAATTATAGCTTCCTTTCTAGAAGAACGTACCCTTTGTGTCCCTGCACAGTATCCTCTTGAAAGCCTTCCTGAAATCCTTGTTGAAGATGGTGTATATGACCGGGTTGAGGCAGGAGTTGCAGTAGCCAATCCAAAAGAAGAATTTGAATAAAGGGTTGGGGATGCTGCAAGTCTCAGGGCACACAGCCTGAAGCGAGTAAGAGAAGAAAAAGGGGAACCAGCAGATCACAAACACTCCCATCACTACGGCCAGAACAAAGGTGAACCTTTTCTCCCTGTTCACCATGGCTTTGCGGCGGGAATTGGGCGTCCCCTGAGTTGTAGGCGCTCCCTCAGGTGCCAGTTTAGTGCCAGATGATGTGGCCATAGTGTTTTTGTATTTGTAGGCCAGGTTTAGCACCTGAACTTTGAATCCTTTGCTTTGGGGCAACCCTGAAGTTTGCTTGTCAGTTGTGTTCGTCTCTCCTTTGCCCTCTTCTCTGAGATCTTCGTCACCAATTTCCAGCTCAGAGCCAGAGCTGGAGGTGTTGTCGGGAAGTACTTCCCCCCCTTCGTCTGAATGTTTCTGGGATTCTTTGTTCTGAACAGCTGAGAGGATTTGGCTGCCACATTGGGGGATTGAAGAGGAGGATTTTTGGACTGGAGTGGTACTCAAATGAGGAGGATGCTGCTGAGTGTCCTGGCTTATGGTGCTCTCTTTCTGAAGTGATGACGGGGTAGAATCCGAGCCAGACATTTTGGTCAGGGCTTTTTCTTGCTGGCTGGCAGTCGTACCTCCTTGATCCCCGTTCTGTTGTGACTGCTCCGATAACTTCACCACTGGCTCGCTAGTTACCGCGCTAGCATTTCCGACTGCCACCACTTTTTGCTTCTGTCCAGGTGGGCAGCGAGTATGCTGCTTAGCGATCTGATAAATCCTCACGTACACCAGGATCATTATCACACAGGGGGCGAAGAATGATCCAATGGTGGAGTAGAGAATATACCAGCGTTCGTTGTTTAGTTCACAAACCTCTTCACCTCCTTCACTTTTGTCCAGGGTGAGAAGAGGAGGGAAGGAGATGACAGCAGAGATCAGCCAGACGATGATAATGGCTGCCTTGATGCGTGAAGGAGTGCGTTTTGTGCCGTAGGACACGGGTCGAGAGATTGACAGGTAGCGGTCCAGAGCTATTGCGCATAGGTGCACAATGGAGGAGGTACAGAAGAGAACATCCAGCGCCAGATAGATTTCACACCAAATGGAGCTAAAGGCCCAGTAGCCCTGGAGCTCATTGGCCAATGAGAAGGGAATAATAAGCGTGGCGACTAAAATATCCGCTGCAGCCAGCGACACCAAGAAAAGGTTCTGAGCCCCCTTCAAGGATCGGGACGTCAGGACTGCAATGATGACCAGGATGTTCCCAACGATGGTCACGATCATCATGAAGGTGATAGCCAGGGCAAAAGCCGCGGTGGCTTGTGGGGTGTAGGGCGAGGTTCTGATGGTGCTCTGGTTGCAGGGTTGGGTGCCGGAGACGAGGCTGATGTTCCGGTTGGGGAGTCCGGTGAGCTCCGACAGGCAGGGTACATCTGGAGCAGCTGCCATGGTGGTGAAGGTGGTGAACTTTATCAACAGTCTCTTACAGGATGAGAAAGAGCAGAAGGGTATTTCTATGGTCAACCATTGAGGAAAAGGATTTCCCTGGTAAGAGGGCAGACTGAGGAGCTGGATGGTTGTCAGTCAAGGTGAAGCCATGTGATCTTTACACCACAAGGGAGATCTACAAGAGGGAGACAGTACTACATTATCTGTATGTTATAACACCATATTAAATCAGATTCACCATTGTCATTGCACAGATTTAATACCAGTACAACAAAATGCAGTTCATCATCCAGCCAGACAGTGCAGAAGTGCATGTAGAGATTAACAGATAAGACAAATTGAAGGGGAAAACCTGAAACATTAGTGGAAAAGCAGGATAGAAATCGTCCATCCAGAGGTACAAGAACTCACGAAATGATTTAATGAGTATGAAAATGTGGTGAATCATATGCTGTAGCCTTCACAGTCACCAAATCTTAACCCAGATGGGAGGTTTTGGACCAACATGTGGGATGTTGCTCTCCGCCACCATCATCAAAATTCCAAATGAGGGAATATCTTTTGGAAGACTGGTGGCACATGGTGGCCCAACGCCTTTCTAAGACACTTTATGTTGGGTTTCCTTTAACTTGTCACTTGTCTGTTTAAAAATAATCTAACATACAAAATGAACTGACCCATGAGATAGTACAGAAAGAAGGTATGTGAGCAGCAGTGGAAGAAGTATTCAGACTCAGTACATTTTGCTGCTGATGCCTCTGTAGTTTTACACAACCTAAAATATGAATGCTTCAACTTCTGATGGAATTTATTTACATCGCTGTCTTGATACTCCAGTAAATATTTCATCCATGACTGTTAATACTGCAGCCAAGTCTACAGTAAATATGCTGCCTCTTCCCAAACTGGACCATTCCTCATTGATCTGACCTGTCACTGTCAAACAAAACAAACAAATCCTGACATTTCAGTACACGAGGTGGAGAGCAAAATGTGAAATGAAACTGGTTCGAAACTATGTGTTAAAAAGAATAATATATCGGTGCAGAATAAAGTGTTTTGAAATAGCAGGTGCAATATGTTGTGTTCCTGCAGGAGGTCAGTGCAAGTGCAAACATTAATTAATTAAATGCTGAATTAATGGACTTAATTGAGTTGGTACAGTTTAAATAAGATTTCTAAAATTTACATTTTCTTGCATTTGTTAGCTGTCCATAGCTCTACATTGGATTCATTAGAATAGAATTAAGTTAAAATTGCCCTGAAAAAAAAAATCACCCGGTAAACATGATTTTCCAGTGACCAAATGGCATGAAGTGGTCAAACGCCAAAAAGGTTGGAAACCCCTGCTGTAGGTTGTCAGAACAAATAAATGCAGATTTTCAATTCAAAGATAAAAATGAAACCTTGAAGGTGTCGAAATATCAAAAACATTTCTTATTGGCTGAGATGGAAAAGGTTAGTGAGTTTCTCTGCAAGTTTCACATGATTCCTAGGTTTTCTGTAAATTAAAAATGGAGCTGGATTTGGATGGAAACCTGACCTGTGTGTTTCTATACTCGGCTGGGATATGCACTGTTTATTTTACTTGTGCTTATGTGAATCTTCAGTGTTATTTCCTGCATTCGACCCAGTGATAATGAGATGAGGGGAGCAGGAAGCACAGAGACAAAAGTATTTTTGTCAAGATTTTTATCCACCTGTTTGTTTTGTTTTTTTGCAAATTCTCGTGTTCTCAGTTTACACATCCGTGTGCACACACTGCAAATCTAAGAGCACGATATATGAATCATTGTTCCAGTTGAAAGAAGCTCAGAACATCACAAAAAGCTTTCACCCTTGTTGAAGTGTAACAGTAGCTGTTTGGATAAAACCCAACATGAAACAGACTTTGCAAATAAACGCCAACGTACATGAATCATGTCACTACTGTCACAAGTCACTTCCTGTGAGGACAGGAAACCGTCAGATCTGTGTGGAGAGATGAGGAGACTGGGACCTTCCTCACACTAACACATGAAACAAACAGAAATGTCAGATTTCCATCATCTGAGCTCTTTTAACGGCCTCATCTCACTGTGTCCTCCTGTTGTGTCCTCTGGTTTAATGGCAGCGACTGGAGACTCCACCAGCTCTTTATCTCCATCAACCAGTCAGCTCATATTCACACAGCAGGAGAAGATGAAAACAAGATGACTTCATTTGCATTTGATTTGACTGGTTTGCTGGAAGTTTGGTTGAATTATTTGTTTTGAATTTAGTTTGAAACTTGTTTGCATGTAGATAAAAACACAAATGAAGCCATGTAAACAAAATTTAACCAGGAGTTTTTTCCGAATCGAGGATGGAAGGATAGAGCCTCGTATATTGTAACATACAGATTGTAAATCTCTTTGTGATTTATGACATTAGACTATACAGTATAGCCTGATTAAAATCGGCTTGGCTTTGGTTTGCATGTATCCTCAGTGTCATTTGTGCAGAGTCAGCTCAGTGATGGTGAGACAGGGCAGAGCGAAGCAGAGAGACTAAAGTAAACCTTTTTCAAAATGTTCTTTAGGTTTGAAACTGTGACTGAAGAGTCAAATGTTTAGGTGGATTTAGTGTTGTGTTGGAGTCAGATCAGATCATGCTGTTTCCATCCACATCCTTCCTACAGCAGATCATCTTTTTCTTGGGGTGTTTCTCAGAGAACATAAACTGTTTGCTCCATCTCTAATAACATTCATTAAGCCAGAGATCCAGACTCTAACTGTCCCTTTCTCTCCTCCAGTCATTGTGTATTTTACTGCTGCTGGTGCTGATGTAATAAGACTCTGTGTTTGCTTTTCCTTTATATTATTACATTCAAGTTTTTCTTAAGTAAACACACTGAGGGCAGGATGGAGTCTCTATGTCCAACATGGATTCATAAACGAATAAATAAACTCATTTCATCTTTCCAGTCTTCAAACTTTGACTTCAGTAGAATAACAGTAACATCAGTCTCATGCTGCGCCCCTACAGTAACTGTAGACTCATCCACAGAGACTGAAATCCACCGTGTACTTACTGAAATAACGAGGCTGGATCTTCACCTCCTCAGCGTCAGTTTCCACACCAGGAACTTTAAAAGTTGATTTTACGCAGAATTTGGACCAAAGTGTCCGGTGATACTGCGCTGCTGGAGAGTCCGGAATGTCGAGGCAGAAAGTCCAGTCTGGGTCCTGTGATCTCCACAGACTGGGTGAAAAGGCGCAGAGTCAAAGACAAATATACAAAGATCCAGTTAACGCAGGAGGAAAAAAAGCGACTCTCAAGTTTTCTCAAGAAGAAAAACGAAAACAGTCTGAGCTGATTAATCCGCGTACACAGCTCTCCGTGTCCCGGGTCGTGGTCTCGTTCCGGACACTGGAGACGGACTCTGCTCACAGAGGGAGATGTGCAGGAACTGATGCGGATGTTACCGGAGGAAAACGAGGACGCGCTTTTTTACGCGCAGCCTCCGCTGGACTGTGCGCCTCATCACCGCTGCGCGAACAGGTTACAGGTGAAAAGCGGCGCCAGGAAGCTCCGTCTGAATGCCTCACTTCATGTCATAAATAACAAGCTGAACCCGAGCCAGCAGTGCAGCTGTTAAAGGACAGCTTCACAGTATTAAGTCTGAACACAGCAGTCAGGTGCAGATGTGAAGAGAACCAGAAGTTAGGATGAAATGTGTCTTCCTGTTACTCTCCCCCTCTGCAGCTGAACAGGGAGACAGAGCAGTCTGTTACTCTGGCCACTTAATCTGAGCCACACCTGCTGCTGAAGCTTCACATGAGCTTCAGGTCAAAGGTTTAACACCTAACAGTGAAATATCAGTACCACAGTGTAAAAAGTCATGACTGAAAGATTCTACTCAGCATCAGCTAAATAAAACCAAAAGTAAATGATTTCATGATACAGCAGAACTGCTTCTATCAACTACTTTATTAATCAATGAATCAATCAATGAAATAATCAAACATTTTCTTTGTCTCAGGTGATCGTAACTTTAAACACCTCTGGGTTTTCAGTTTGTTGGTTGGACTCAGAGAAGGAAACCCAGAGACAGCTTCTTGGACTCATCATCTTCAAAAGTCTGACGTCAGGTGAAAAAACTGGTTTAACGACATGTAAAGAAGTCAGGAGCGCTTTACAATGATGCTTTTGCAGGTAAACTTTATTCATTTCTCATGTTTTGGCAACAGTGTGTCTGACATTTCCCAGATAAGACAAATAGAAGGAGAGGTGGCCTAAGTGTCATACATACAGGATGTAGAGGCCTTTTACTCTCAGGAGATTTCATTTTTATCTTTAACCTGCACTGACCCTTCATTTGTTTTTCAACAGAGGGTCATTTACATGCTGCTGTATACATGTTTGTCATTATGGGTTATTGATTGTAGATTGATGGGCAGAACTGTCAGTTTTATTTGTTTAAAATTAAATCTAAAACACAGTAAAGTGAAAGGGGGTCTGAATACTTTCTGAAGCCACTGTCACAGCACTGCTGTAAATGAGTGAAGATATTTAAGCTTTAAAACTGCTTTTCTTTCTCCAATCTTTATCATAAGAAAATTAGTTTTATATTGTTGTAAAATCACATAATTATTAAAGATTATGTCATATCATTTTTCTCTGGAGGCTATAAATATGATGTAAAGAACCTTCCTCTAAGCTCTGGTGAAGGCACATTATTGCCAAGCTGTCAACTATGGAATAAAGTCAATGCTGCAAAACTGTCTGAAGCCATGGGAGCGATCAGCTAAAATCAATACCCTCAGAAGATCCTGGATCAATCTTCTTCCCTTTGTTCCACACTCCCATCACACTCCGATCACACACCCTGACCCAGACTCACATCTTCATCATTTCCTCTGTTTCCATGTTTGTATTTTTAATTACAGCACATTTGACCCAACGATTTTCTTTAATCACCTTCCACACAATGGCCTCTGTAATTAAAAGACTATTAGCGCCTGTTTATAATTCATCTCCCTTTGTTTTCTTTTAAAACCTGAATCACTGGATTTCTTTTTTCCACTTTAATAACAGGATACGAAGCCAGTATTATACTGAATATTTAATGTAATGGAAATGTATGCACATCAGGGCTGCAGGGGCCGATCTGTGGGCGGGTACATTCAGGAGACACACAGGATTAATGTTGGTAGCTGCTGTGTGGGAATTTAGGGATTTTTGTGACAGTCAGTGATCAGTTATTTTGTCTGAATTCATCACTGCTGCTCATTTGAAGCTGAAATAAAAAAAAAGAGCGAGTTTTCTGTTTGTGTTTAGTTGTGACAGTTTTCTTCAGTTGCTTTGGTGCAGCCGTTGAATCAGAGTCAGTGCTCGTTTTCTGATGTTATGGCCATTTCTGAATGCATCAGTGAGTACAGCTATCTTCACATCATGACCAGGTGGTGCTCTGAGTTTTGTATTACTCTCAGATTTACTCATCAACACCCTCCTCTCACAAGCTAAAAACTTTTCCCCTTCCCCCACTCTTAGTGACTTGTTTGAAGCTGTTACACATTGTAGATTATTTTTGTGTAACATTGTGTTGGTAGTGTAACCTGAAGTGATCTGTGTGAATAAATCTGCTACTGTCTGAATGGAAAACAGGTTAATCTTGAGATTCAGTAACAGTTAGTGCAGCCTAACATGTTTAAGCTGCAGTGTGGAGGTTTTGTCTCCCCCCTCTGGCAGTGAGAGTAATTACACAGACGATCACCCTGTCGGTCACTTTCTTTCAGACTCGATCCTTCCTCCGAACACCAAGTTTCTTTTTATCTGGAGCATCAGAAACTTTTCCTGGATGTATCCTAAGTTCAGCTGTGATGGACCAGTCATTGCTGGTTGATGTAAAACACATCAGTACCAGTGCAGTAGTGTCACCACAGATTTAAAACTCCAGTCTACTATGAAATACAGAGTTTTACCTGGTGCTGAGCAAGCCAGGATTATATGTAACAGATATTTTTTGTGTACTGTAGCAGCAAATATCAAATGACATCCTGTGGCCAGGAGTGTTTATTTTGTTTTTTGCTATACTAGATGGTTCATCAGTCAGCCCACTTTGGTCCAGACTTTCCAGTTTCTTCTCCCCAGAGGATGAATCCTGCTGACTTTGGTGACTCTGACCTTTTCAGCCAGTGCCACCTTCAGGTCAGAATTTTAATTTGTTCAGATTTCAGCGTTGTTTGAAATCAACTGTCATTGGAGCAATAACTCAAGATCTACAGCACAGTATGACACAAAGTTTTTTACAGATGTTCATGGTTCCCAGAGGATGAATCTTACAGATTTTGGTGATCCTCTGACTAAGCGCCATTTGTGGTTTTGAGTGAATCTCTCAATGACTCTTGGTCAGATTGTGATGAGATTTGGTTCAGACGTTCATGTTCCCCTCAGGATGAACTGTAGTAACTCTGTGATCTCTGACAGAGAGAAACCTGTGAATAACCTGGTGTTTGTATCACAGGAGTTTATTCAGTCGACTGTGGAGAGTATTTAGTAACAGAGCTCCTTAAATATTTGACTGTCTGAAACAATGATAAAGGGGCGTTTCATTCTGGTGGCAGTGATGAACTAAATGAGTTAAACACTTTGAATGAGTAACGGCCTTCTGCAGGATAAATGAGGTGTGCTGCTGCTGTCTAAACTGATGAGCTCATTCAGTAACACCACAAAGCAGAGAAACAGGTTGTTGAATGAAGGTTTTTTTCTTAATTTCTGTTGTCTTCAGTGGGTTTTACGTATGCAGGATGCATTGTTTAACACAATACAGCCGGGTCAGCTTATCTCCTCAGACCAGGTAGAAACTCATTTCCACAGGGGTCAGTGTTAAACCCTGTAACTCCACTCAGGTAATTTCAGATAATGAAAAAGTGCTTCATGTTAACTGAGTCCATTTGAAACTTTAAATTCCTCTAGAAAAATCTCCAAAAGTGTTTTCTCTCCTGACCCTAAAAAACCTGCAGTGAGGTGAAAACACTCCGAGATGCTGCTTTCCTTTTATCTCCGCTAACTGCCAAATATTTATCTGCAGCTCAGCGTATTGTCATGCAGGTAGGCTGGCGGAAAATTACTCTGACATTTACACTTGACATATAGTATTAAACAACAGTCAAACATCGGAGCTAAGAGAACAGAGCTGTCCGTTACTGAGCGTTCAAGACGACAGAATGAGACCATCACCTTGAACAACACAGTCATTTTAAGGTGAGATAACAGTGAATGATGAGGTTGTTTATAAAAATCTGTATCTCCATAATGAATTTCAATCCAGAAAGATTTCTGCTTTTACATTTTAATCTCTAGTCTCACATTTTCTACTTTAACGATGGAGGGCAGTGGGACAGCTGTGAACTCTGACGCCTCGTTCATGTCATGTGAGTTATAATCACAATATGATGGCTTGAAAATAGCATTCATGTTAAAGGTATAATCTGTACATTTTCTGCATTAAGCTGTCTAAAATGTAAAGTGTGGCTTAAAATGTTTTTCCAGTTTAAAGGCCCTTTTTTTTCATTTTCATTTTCAGATTCTCAATATCAATTAAAAAAAAAACTTTTGGTCAAACACTTTATACAGTGTGTGATGTGCATGTGAATCATAAAAAACATGCACTGAAAAATCCTAGCCAAATGTGCAGAGATAAATCACACATTTTTCAATATTGATTCTTTTCCTCATAAGAAAACATTAGCACACTGTAAAATATACTGTAATCAAGTCATTTTTTGTAATTGAGCCAAAATATTTTGTTAAGAGTAAAAAAATGTCTGAAGAAAAATATTTAAGCTTTTTATTGTAAGAGCTTTTAAGTTCTTTCAACAAACTGTCATTTTCAATCTGTCGCAGCATCCTGCTTTATCTTGTTACAAAACTATTGATTTGTATGTCAAACAGGCTGAAATATGGCAGTGAAGGTGAACACTGGCAGATTGAATTATTATTATTATTATTAAAACAGTGTAGTAACAGTTTACATAAAACTTCAGCTTGTTTTAACTGCTTCATGTCATGTGAAACATCCAGTCAGGTTACTGGTCTGAATATTTTGGTTTTTATTAATAAACGGATCAGTCACAGCTCAGTTTAGGCCTGTTGTCTGCTGGTGTTATTTCACCCCCTGGTGGCAGTATTTAGGTGGTGCAGTGAAGCTGAAGTTGAAGCTGTGTGACCCTGGTTTCTGCTGCTGGTGGTGCTGGGATAGGAAACCTTCACACTGTGGATCTCAGTGTGAATGTTTGAATCCTGCTCCTCCTCAGCTTCACTCCTCTTCCTCTCAGTCTGCTTTGTTTCAGTATCAGTGGCATCTGTCAAAGAGAGGAGGGAAAAGAAAGGAGGATTACATATTATCTGCATGTTTATTCCTCCTGTGTTGGCCTCTCCTCATGAGCTGTTTTCTTTTTGGTGTCATGGCTCAGTGTCGGTCCACTACTTTGGTCCAGACTGAAACATCTGCAAAACTATGGATTGTGATGAATTCGCAAATGTTAGCATGCTAACACACCAAACTAACATGGTGAACTTTATACCTGCTAAACATTAGCGTGTTAGCAAAGCCTCACAGAGCTGCTAGCATGGCTGTAGACTCCTACATCACATCCCAAATCCATACTACAACCTATCCTAGCAGGGTCAACCAGTGGTCCGTGGCCTGCTGGTGGTCCATGGAAGGATCGTAGATGGTTCCTGACCATGCATTAAATAATGTAGTTTCTCAGGTGTTGTGGAGTGTTATGCTTGTTGGTGTCACTGTATCCTGGAGCCTGAGCAGTTGAATGATGGTGGAACAGCTCAGTTCAACTGAAAAAACAAAAAACAAAAAACAAGACTATTAAATCTTTGGAAACTGCATACCACAGTGGTAGAGGTGACCAACTCTCTCAGCGTCCAATGGTGTCATTTTAACCCTCTGTCCCATCTTCTTCTCATCTTTCTTTGGTACGATGGTGGGCAGGCCGTTGGCTGAGAAAAACCCACTGACACAGAAAAACAGGCTGTTAGAGAGGGAAAAGAAAAACGTCTTTATGTGCCTTTTGTTTTGGACACTTCACCTTCCATAGTGCATGATAGAAGTTATGTCGTAAGGAAGGTCGAAGGTTTTGCCTTGTTGCTTTTTGAAGTTTCTCTCCATCCCTGAAACACACCTGATGTTCTCTCTCAGAGTAGACACACAGCGTCGTCATGACAACAACAGTCATTTGATTGGACACCTGAAACATTACCTTCCATGATGTTATGGGAGAGAATGGTGATGTGTTTTTCACGGTCTGTCCTCGTGTGTTCATGATGGAAGCCCAGAGCATGAAGAATCTCATGGACGATGTTACCCACCATGCACGGGGGCGCGATAAACACGGGCTGTTCACCACCGATGAAGCCCACATATGAAGCACAACTAGAATACAACAGTTGATTGACACTTAACTACAAAAAAACTCATCAGCAAAGACTTTGACTGAAAAAAAATTGCAGGTCTCTACTCTAACTCGACACACCCTTTGCCAGTTTTGAAGAGCAGGTAGTTGGTCTCAGTGGTTCTTTTGTGGAAGGAGATACAGGTGTGTTCAGACACCATTGCCATAGCAGAGAGGAAGTCGTCTGTCCGACTGGCTGGAAGATATCAAGTAAAACAAAGACTCCTGTGAGCAGAGATGTGGATCATCTAATTTTATTCAAAGATCCTCAAACTAACCCTAACCCTGCTCACCTAACTCTGGGCTGATGACGTATGGGATCTCCTTTGTCGGCCATATTCCTCCCACTGCGTTCCTGTCACTCTACAGAGTGACACAGGTTATAGATCACAGTTATTCTTTAGATATGCACAGTCACAAACCCTTAAACAAATAAATTTAATGAGCAATGAGAGTTTCACTCACTGACAGAATCATGTCACCCTCCAACACTGCGTAGTCCTTGGACATCAGTTCTGTCACAAAGAGGAAAAGAAAACAAAGAAACAAAGAAAAACAAGGCTCATTTCAGCATATTTCTCCGGCTGTTGGTCTTCTGTCAGTCTCACCTTCTAAAGTCTCAGGGTTAGACTCCATATAATGCACTGCCTTGATGAGCCAGTTCTCCTGCCGAGCTGAAACGACACACTTTACTTTAAAGACACATAAAAGCTCGGAAACATCAACACTGTGATCCATCCAGGTTTAAATTAGAACAAACCTTTGTTGGCTTCCTGCACCCGTATCGGACTGGAGTCGACTGAAATTCAACAGATCATTCAAAGTCATGTTTTTTCTTTTTAGAGAGTAAAAATCAAACAATGGAACATGATGATTTCTTACCATCTTTAAGGTTTTCAGCAAATAAAACCGCAGTAAGCAGTAGATACAGCATGACTGATCCTTCAGCTCTGCTCCTTCGTTAGTCTCATCAAGTCAAATCACCTGTGACCTGCTGCTGCTTCATTTATTCCTGCAGAGCTGGAGGTGAAACGTGTTCTGATCTGAGCTGTTGGCCTTTTTCCACAGCTTAGAAGTACTTAAATACGTTTATACAAAGCTCTGTACTAAATTACAAACTGTACTAAATTACAGTAGTAAGTACTGAATACTGTTCTGACATAGTAGGTTTCCCAAACGTTTGGTCATACCTGTTTTTTAAGTTAAAGAAATTTACTCAGTGGATTGTATTTTCTTCTTTCACTGCAGGTCCTGGCGGGTACAGTAGGTGTCGCTGTGCAGCTTTTCTGGTGGATTGTGATCCGCTAATAAAGAGAAAGAAGAAGAGCGGGCGCTTCCGGCAAAAATACAAACACATGGAGTGAAAACATCACAAGGTAAAGTTGGCTTTGTTCTATTAAACGATTTAATCAGTAGGAAGAAAAGATATTTATTTATAATATTTGTTGTGTTAGCTTAGCTCCTCGCTGGTCGGGAAGATGCTGCCTTTAAAAACTAACGTAATGTAGTTTAGCTAGCTGCTAGCTTACATGCTAATATGGGTTGAAAACAGAAAAACGTCAGAAAAATGATCGCTGGTTATAGTAATGTATCTTAACGAAGTGTAAATGTCAGCTTTATTAAACTTGATTAACTTTATCGTAGTTGTATGTAGAAGTTTGGCCACCTTCGGGGAAATTACATATTTAGCTGATACGACATGAAAAATGAGCCTTTCTCCAAATGTCAGGGTAAAGAAACAGTATCATGTTCAGAGGCTTCTGTTTCATGACTTCATATGGTCAAACCACAGTGATTTAAAATGATCTCCACCTGACACACACGGTTTCTCTGCTTAGACAGAAGGTGTAATCATGACGAGGTGGGCGAGAGCCAATAATGTCCACAAACACAAACCAGCAGAGGCCACTCCATGGAGTCAGCTGAGAGGAGGAGGAGGAGGAGGAAGAGGAGGAGGAGGAGGAGGAGGAGGAGGTCGCCCAGGCAGCTCTGGTGACCCCACGGCTGCCAAACAAGGAGCTCAGAGGGACCACCTGAGAGGGACTCAGCCCGGTGGATCAGCCGTGAAAAAACCCAATCGTAAGAAGAAGGACTACGTCAGCGAGGACGTGAACGGGTTCCTGGAGTACCTGCAGCAGACTGGACAGCCGCTGCCCAGAGGGGACAAAGGAGGGAGGGAGGAGGAGCAGGAGCTCAGGGAGGAGGTGGAAACAGCCCTGAAGAAAGACAAGAGGAGAGAGGACAGACGGATAAAAAGACAGAATGACAAGAAGAACAAAATGGTGAGTGATTTCAAACCAGATATTTGGCCTGTAACAGCCACTGCTGACACTTGCTGGAGGATCTGCTGAACCTTAAACACGAGCGATATTCACCCCAGAGCTGAACGATTAGTCGATCAATAGAAAATCTGTTTGAACAATTATCTAATAACCAAATCTCTTTATGAACTAACAGTTTCTGTGGTCGCTCCTCTCACTCTGCTGTTCATGTTTGTCTCTGCTCAGCTCTGTTTTAACTGCAGGAAGCCTGGTCATGGTTTGGCCGACTGTCCGGAGGCAGACAGAGACGAGGAGATGGGCCGAGGCATCTGCTACCGCTGCGGCTCCACCGAACACGAAATCCACAAATGTAAAGCTAAAGTGGACCCTGCTCTGGGTGAGGACGACGAGGACACTCAGCCACAGACACGTCTAATAGATTAACATGTAATCCTGCTGTAATGATGTCGAAATGTTGTATCTCTCAGGTGATTACCCGTATGCAAAGTGCTTCATCTGTGGTCAGACTGGACACTTGTCACGCTCCTGCCCAGATAATCCTAAAGGCCTTTATGCACAAGGTACAGACCCAGATATTCAGCACACTGTCTGCAGTGTAATCTGTTTTACACTCGTTTAAATGACGTCCCTGTGTGTGCAGGAGGCTGCTGTCGTGTCTGTGGTTCAGTGGAACATTTTCAGAAGGACTGTCCAGAGCACCAGGCGGCAAGTGAGTCTCTAAGATCCAGATGTGATTTAAGACACTTTCATTCTTCAGCTCTGACCCTGTCTCCTCTCTGTGTCCTCGTAGCGAACTCTGTGACAGTGGGCTGGTTGTCCAACAACATGAGCGCCGACCACGAGGAGGTTCATGTGCCGGTGAAGAAAGCCAAACCCAAACAGACTAAAGTGGTGATGTTCTGATCTGCTGAGACGACACACAGACTCTGGAGTTTCATACATATTCATCAGTTCTACTGGACTCTGATGAACGGACTAATCATCACTCACATGCAGTGAAGTGGTTCAGACACATTCTGATTCTCTTTGTGTATAATTGAGGTCATTTGTAATAAAGTGCTGCTTCTGTACATTTTATTATCTCTTATTTTAACCTGCTGCTGGGACAGTACTTTAGATAATAGCTTTGTTATTTAAGGTCACAAACATTTGCTGGTTAAAATGTTCATGTTAAAAAACAAACTCTTATTAATTTGACAAAAACTCAAGGTCTCCTTATTAGATTTCCCCAGAGCTTTATAATGCATCTCACACTGTTTCTCAGTGGATGGAGCAGATGCCAACTGAGCTGACTCTTTGAGATGCAGCTGAAAGATAAATCATTAGAATCTTATTTTATATATGAAACAGTTGCTGACAAAATCTAGTGCAACAGCATGAGCAGAGTGCAGGAATGAACAGGACCAAAGTTCATCTGTGAGCTGTGTAGAAGTGTCTCAGTGTCACCTCCATGAACATCAGGCCCATTTTACCTGAAAGTTTCAACTGACTTTAAGTCAAACCTGAGTGAAGTGCTGTCTCCCTCCTCTGCTGCTGTGTGAATAGCACAGGAAGTGATGAGTGACGTTTAACTCACATGATTCATGTATATCAGTTCACGCTGCTCTGTTTCTATTTCAAAATTTCATCATTTCCACTCAGGTTTTTTTCATGTAAGAAAGTTGGATGGAAACACTCCTACAGAATCCAAACTTATACATAGTTGGTTTCCACACATCAGCAGAATGTTGAGATGAACCTGGTAACGCCAAGCACCTCTTTCACCACTAGGGGGAGTTTTAATAAAGGAAACATGAAATACTTCAACTGCTGGAGACAAAAATCTGGAGACACACTTAATTTGTCTGAACATAAAACAGTTTTTCTTGTCAGCATGTTCGACGTACAGACTCAAACCACCTGTGTGTTGGGTTGACCTCTCTCTGTCTCTGGTCTCAGCTCTGTGCTCATTGTTTCCTGAAAATGCAAATCTTTAAAAAATCCTCAAATATTTGCATAGTTTCATATTTTAATTTCCTCAAACAGCTGCTCACTGTGGGTTTTATCAAACAGGAGGAAATAGAGCATTTATCTGGGACTATTTTCAGCAGCAGATTAATCCACATTTGGTTCTGCAGTGTGTTCATGTTGCTGCAGGACGGTGTGTGTGAGACGGATCATTGTAAGGACTTGTCACAGGATTTGTTGACATGTTCTTCTGGAAACTGAATCTTCCCTCTCATCCTCTGCTCCAGGATCCTGCAGCCTGTGGGCCGCTGCACAGTCACAGGTTGTGTGATGGAGGAGTGTTTCCTCATCACATGGACCGAATGTCCCTCAGGCTGCCTGGCTAACCCGCACGTGCTCCATGGGAATATCCTGGAGGCGCTGCAAGGCAGTCAGCCGCAACACTGGCAAGTTTACATTTCTCTTCAGTCTCACTGTGCTCAACAAGTGATGGATCACCCTCTAACACACACACAGAAACATGTCAGGTCTGCACACTGAGCAATGCACTGTAAAGGCTTTGCTTTCATGGTTGTGTAACGTGATCCTCTTTATAGCACAACAATGTGCAATTGAAAAATAGTTTTCCTGGTATTTGGTATCGTAAGTAGGAGTACAGTATGTAGGAACATTTTTCTCCCTTTGCACAGCAGCACCCTCCACCTCCACCTCCACCTCCACCTCTCTCCACCCTCTGCTCTCCACCCTCTGCTCTCCACCCTCCGCTCACAGTGACTTGTAGTGGAAGATTAATGTCCTTGGAGCCATCAGGAAACCAGATGTGTTTTGGGGTGACAGCGCTGCCCAAACAAAACTGAACAGTTCCTACAGAAACAGGTAAATTTACAAAGACACTCTCGAGTTCTGTCTTTTATTCTGAACACAACAACTTTGGTCACTTTTAACCAGGGATGAGTTTTTAACTCTAACGCAGGGAATCACTCTGGCATCGTTCATCAGTGTGCAGGGCAGTCCCACACACTCCCAGTGTTAAAAAGTGACACCATGACGTCCTGAGTTGGAGAGAATGTGTTGTCTTCATTATGAACAACGAGCTCAACACCACGAATGACATCCAGGGGAGACTGTGACTGTGTGTCTCATCATCTTCATGTCATACACACCGTGTGTATCCCTGAGCTCTAACAAACATGTTACATGTGTTTCCCTCCTCATTCGTGGTTATTAAATGTCAAAACAAATATATATAAAGCCTTTATTTGTTGGTGAAGTGCAGCCCTGCACGTCACACAGTCAGCGTGATGGATCGGCCTGTTTCTGTCTGTTTGACAGATGTGACTTTTAGAGAGAAACAGGAGCAGCCTTTGACTGGTACAATAGCAGGAACAGGGATCACTCCCTTTCTTAAGGGTCAGTGAAACAGTGCCTGGAGCACTGATAGTGATAGCACTGTGTGTGTGTGTGAGTGTGTGTGAGACTGTGATTGTGGGCTCTGATAAGTTTCAGATAAGGTTTTCCTCATACTCAGAGATGTCCCACCCTGCTGAATCTCTGCTCACATCTCTGATCTAGAACACAGTAAAGTGTCTCAGCATGTCTCCTCAGATAGAAGCTCTAAGTTCCCAACAGGATTCCTGAGAGAGAGAGAGAGAGAGTGGTGCTTCTTTTACACCCTGTGAATAAAACCTAGACCCTGTGACATGCAGGAAGAATCCCAGCACTGTTACATGTTTGGACGACTCTCTGGATGTCCAGTGAATCTCAGTCCAGTGTTTTAGCTCTGTGTTTGGTCTCCTCACCGGCTGCTCTCTGATGGAGTCTGTCTGCTGTGATGGTCCACAGCCACTTTATCAGAGCGTGTTTCCAAGAAGACGTTTAAAAAGAAAAGATATGAAGAGACACAATCAGCAGATTCATTCTACATGGAAAACTCTGCTCTCCAAGCACTCTGTGAGTGTTAATCCAGTGGTACGCTCCTCGTTGACATTAATTTAATTACATAGTGTTTCCCTTTACACACACACACACACACACTCTGTCTCTCTCAGTGTGTGTGGGGCTGGCAGACGATCCTGTTAGTAAATGAATGGGTGATTGATGGACTGAAGCTCATGAGCAAATTGCCCCCCGGGGCTATAAGCTCCCTCCCCCATTCACCCCCCCTCCTTTCTTCCCTCTTGTCAATTCTTTAGCAGCCCCCCCACCAAACCACCCACCCACCCCTCCAATCCACCCCCCACCCCCTCAAAGTTTTACCCCCCATACTCTGCTCTCTCTCTCTTTCCGCCTGCTTCTCCTCTCTTATCTGCTCCGGCTGTCACAGGTAACATTAACATTCTCCTTCACACCTCTGCTGCTCCTCAGCCATGGGAGTTGATAGAGGAGTGTGTGTGTGTGTGTGTGTGTGTGCACTGTGTGGTAACACTTTATTATACAGCCCTCAGTTTACAGTGTAATGTAGTTACGTGAATCAGGTACCAATAAAACACTGACTGGTTCTTACTGGTATTTAAATGCAGATACAAACAAGACTGTTGGGAACAAGACAGCAACAATCAGACATTTTATAGGAAAGGAGAAATAAATGATCCTCTCAGTATATCTGTAAATACTGGTTAGCTGCAGGTACAGCGCTGGGAAAGCTGTTTAAACGTTGTTTTTGTTGTAGAGAGAAAAGTAAAAGCAAACTTTCTATAAAATGCGATGAGCTGACATTTTGGAAGATGTTAATGCTCCAGGTGCAGACAGAGCCTCTTTACGCAGCTGTCTTCCTCCAGCAATAACCTTTCACTCCAGCTGTCGATGACCTCACTCCTCAACCATTTCATTTAACGTACACACACTGAACTCAACACAGAAGTCAGAGTCTCCCATATCCCCTGACAAAAAGTGAACTTCACAAATACAAAAAAAACCCTGAAGGAGATGTTTTCTAATTTTGGAGTGAGTTTGTAAATGAGCTGCAGTTCTCCTCTGGTGGGGGGGGGGGTGTTTTAACAGGGAGAGTTTGGCTTTTACAGTGTCTCATTTCCTCTCTGTTTCAGTGCTGTAATGAGCTCTGAGCTGTATAAACACACACACACACACACCACACACACACGCACACACAAGCCACTACATTGTTTCTCTGAAGCCTGAAGCTAAATTTCATCATTCCTTCTTTGTCCCTGCAGAAGTTTCTACACCGACGTGTTTGAGACACAGTGGTGACATTCAGACAGTGTTTAGTGACTTCTGGGTAAAACTAATGTAATGTGTGTGTAGCTTGTAGGAGGCTCCACCTTTAAGAAGTAATGTGATAGCATGAGAGCCTGGACCAGTTGGACCAGCTTGGTTTGATATAAGATCATATCTGGAGGAACATTTGAATGAACGTTGAGTGTCTCAAGTGTTAGTTCAGAAACTCAGGAGGAGCTGTTATGTGTTACATATGTTTGGGATTTATCATCACTGATTGGTCCTGATTTGGAAGTGAGCACTTTCTTCACTTCCCTGACCATTGTTTCCTAACCTCAACCCTTCACATCTTTGACCTTTTTTTGCACATTTCACTTCTGGTTTTGCCCCACACGTGCCCTTTAACTGAAACTTCCCACATTAAACACTGTATGACCACCTCAGTGTGAACTCTGAGCTCTCTGATCTTCACCTGACCACAAACACTAAGGACAAAACTGAGAGAGAGTGGGTCAGAAGATCAAGGCGAATGCCATTTCATCTTTTTACATAGCTAACCTTTTTGGCAGTTTGTAATTTGGTCATAGACGACCGCGTCTCTCGCTGTTCCTTCAATTTGTCCTGAATCTCATCGTCTCTCCAGGTGGACCCCTCTTGAACAGAAGACTGATTTTTGATGTTACTTTTGTTGTATTGGTGCTTCTTCCATCACTGGAGCTGGATGCAAACAGGTGAAGTCAGTTCTGTATCTGGTCGTCATTTCCCAAAATGTTAATCTTTAATTTACTTAGTTAATTTTTAATATTAGCTACATCTAATTTCACTTTTAGTTTAATTGTAGCTGAAGCTATAAGAGCCTCAGGACTGTCTTAAAAGTGCTCTTTGTCTCTCTTCAGCCAGAGACTTTAAAAAATGAGTGAGAGAGAGAATTACCACATCTGCACTCAGGAATACGCCCAGGTCTCCAGTTTCATTTCCACCATTACGAGCAGGAAAAGGGGTTACAGACCTGAAACCTACAAGTGTTCACAGTTGATTTCTGTTAGAGGAGGGTTCAGTAACAGCTCTGTAATGTTTCCCACTTTGGATGGAGCTAAAAAATCCATCACACTCCTGACAGACCTCTTCAGCCCTGTCAGGCAGATTGAGATATGAGCGGTCTGCTGGAGGCGAGTAATGAAAAAAATATATAACACTAACTGTGGCCAGACTCTGAAACAGCCATTGTACGCTAGCACTCAACGCACACACACCAGCAGCTGTGTATATCAGCGGGAGGGGATTACAGAGAGGGTTCAGTGTTTGGCTCAGGTCCAGACTGTGAAGATCCTCTCCCCCAAAGCTATGCAGGACCTGGGGGGAAGAGGGAAGAGGCTGCATACCTCTGTTCAATCGTAACCCCCAAAATCTGCCTCCTACTGTCGGATGTGTAGCTGACCTCCAGCACAGACTCTTTGGTTTAGGAGAAACACATGTGTCCGTGCTTGTATAGTATACATTCATGGGTGTGTGTTAAGGTTTGAGAGCCTGTCGATGGGGAGGAAATCCCTCTTTTGTTTCCAAGGAAGCCAAGTGTATGCTTTGTGTGTTTAATGGAGGAAACTCAAAGACGGTAGAGGCGGAAGGATGAATATGGGCCTCACTCAATCTGACAGCTGTAGGGAACCAGACTGAAAGAGAAAGTAATGGACAGAGGTGTTTCCAGTGGCAAAATCAAGTCTCTTTTACACAGAGATCACAGCTATATTAGTGTTAAGAGGACCCGTGCCTTACGCCAACTTTTAGTGTTTACACTGAACCAAACACAGCCGGCATAAGTGATTTTAGGTAGCATGCAAGTACAGCAGCTCACTGCCTGGATGATGTTCAGTAGAGACACAAAGTCTGAGAGTGGCTGGATGTGCAGGGATGCCACACACTTCTGTGTCTGTAGTGTGTATCACAACCTCACCATCACTCCCACAAATCCTGAGAAATACTGATTTGATCAACTTACACAACTCCATCAGTGGTTGCACGTGGAACCTGTAAATTTTGAAATAAATAATGGAGCAGCCCAGGTCCCAGACTGCAGCAGTACACACATTTAAATACACACTTTAAACCTAAAACTGAAACTTATCAGACATATCTTTTTTTGGTCACATACAGCCTCTACATTCACATTTTATTAGGTCTTGAGCTCTTCCTCTGCACAATCGCACAATCAAGATTTGCTTATTTAAATTCTCGTCTGCCGCGTGAACACAGGGCATCCACACACTTTCTGACGTCCAGGGATCATCCTGTGTGACGTCAGATCTGCCTGAGCTCAGAACAACTTTATATAATCTGAGGTTTCTGTGTGATCAGGACATAAACACATTTTGGTTAAAGACAGTAAAAGATGGTGCTTTCAGTAAAATATTAACAAAGTGCTGTTGACTCTGTCAGTGTTTAACTGAGACCACCACCTTTAACTGAACTAAAGAGCCATCAGTCACTAAACAAACGGTTGAAAAGCTCGTTCTGCTTTAGCTGCTACACATTAAAATTCATTGTCAGATAAGTTCCTTCAAAACTTTCCCTCAATATGTTGATAAAAAAACTTAAGTTTCCACAGACATTAACAGTATATAAATGTAATCTGCAGGAGGCAGAGCTGAACAAAGAGAGTTCAGAACAACCTTGAAAAAGAGGAGAATACAAACACAAAGACACAGAGGGGAGGGCTGCGAGGCAATGGATCCTAATTGCCACCAGGTTGCTCTCCACAGGGAAGCTATTGAGTTGCAAGTGGGAGCAGTAATGTGTGTGTGTGTGTGTGTGTACAGTATGTATGTATCTGTGTGTTTCTTTGTGAACATGTTGTAACAGCATTTATCACATGTTGGCAGGAAACCAGAGTCTAACTAACTCTGGTGATATTCTATATATTTTTTTCCTCTCGTCGACAAATCTCACGTTCAGATCCAAAGCAGCATTAAATGCCTCCTGAGCTGTGTGTGCATCAGAGCCTGATATCTTATTCCTCTGAGCTGCACTGCTCCATTGTTTGTCCATTAACTATTAAAAACACATCAGTGATCCACACTGTTGCTCTGGGTGACATGTTCCTTCATCACCATCGACGCACACACTGTAGTTTATTCTGACTCCACACTCACTACAGCAGCAAATGTGGATTAATCCGCTGCTGAAAATAGTCCCCAACAACTGCTCTACATCCTCCTTCAACCTTATTACACAAACTTACCAACACACTGACCCTGTATCTGTTATATTGTGCAAAAAGATCATTACAGTGTAATCAGTGGGTTATTGTTCTGCATGAATATAGAATTGGTCGACGGGATTTGTCAGAGAAATCAGATAATAAAGGAAAAGTTCATTCCAGACTGGTGAGTGCAGACAGTCAGGATGTTTACACACTGACTGGAAATCAGTTCAGCCTCACATTTATTCCTCTTGTTTGTTTGCAGCTTAAAAATGCAAAAAAGTGCTGTTGAATGTGTTCTACTAATTATACTGCTTAATCTAATTTATCATCATCTTTATTATTATTAGATGGAAAACAGAGGCAGACTCCAGTTTCTGATCTACAGACACTGAGGGTTTACTCTAAACTAAATTAAGAGGCGAAAGAAGTTTGATGAATAGTTTTATTCTCAAGTTTCTGAGTAAAAATGAAGGATTTTACCTTCAAGTTCGCCTCTGGCAGTTTGATAAATAAACAGAAAAGTGTCAAATTGCTCCTTTAAACTCTAAAAGTACCCCCCCCCCCTCTTATTTCCATCTAAACTCCTCCCTCCCTCCTTTTTGTGCCTCCTCAGCAAACAAATGGGATCAACCTGTTGTGCCTGGTCAGGGATCAGTTCAGGCAACTCTTCCTTGCAGGCCGCTGCCGTATGCTGAACTGATCCAGGGTCTGTAAAGATCCTCGGTCCTCAGCCCCTTCTCCCTCCCTCTCTCCTCCCTCCCCAGCACCAGTGAATCCGACAGCCCCACAGTCTTTTCCTTCCAGTCCACATTAGAGGCACCGAGCAGCCCGTCTGTTTCCCACGCCTCCACACCGCAACCCTCCACAAAACCTCTTGAATCAGCAAAGACTGTAATATGCGGAAACGGCCGCGTTAAAGCAGCGTCTGTGGGGATTATGCACGTTTCCAACTGGACCAGCGATGTAGGAATTAAATCAAAAAGCGGCCTCGACTTTTTCCACCGGAGAAACTGCACAGGAGGCGACGTAAACTTTTCAGTCGGTGCGGACGGACCGCGCTCGGTTTTAACAATGTCACCGGCACCGAGCGGGTTATGAGTGATTTTTATTATGGTTTTGTAACCGTCTGGAGCTTTTCTTGTCAGCGCACGACATTTTATGGACTCTTTTCCTGGTGGAAACGAGCTGAAGGAGGATTTCCACACCTCAGGAATTTCGACGCCAGAAACTGAAGCGTCCGTGAACGCAGCAGGTAGCTAGCTAGCCTGTTAGCTAGTTTTTTTTAACGTAATAAAAAGACAAAAACATCGCTCAAATTAACGTTAACGGTGGTTGTGCTGCGTTCAGCACACAGCTAAGGTGACCATAAGATTTTCTGGAAGGTTTTCCAGTATTGTAGCTTGTTTTTTTTTCTCCACAAACTGTAAGTTTGGGCTAAACAAGTCAACCTGTAACGTTAGCTGCTGCGGCTAACGTCCAAACATGCCGCAGCTAAACGGGGGAGACGGAGACGACCTGGGAGCAAACGATGAACTGATCGCTTTTAAAGACGAAGGGGAGCAGGAGGAGAAGAGAAATGTGTCCGCTGAAAGGGACCTGGACGACGTCAAGTCATCTCTGGTCAACGAGTCAGAGAGCAGCTCGGACTCGGAGGTGAGTTTAGTGACCGGGGGGCCAGAAATGTTCAAAATCAACTTTTCTCCGTGGAGCCACAGGCATAGCTTTGTTTGTCTCGTGAGTCTTCTCCACTGAATCCACAATGTTCGTCTGGCTTTGTTTACGTTTGTGTGTGTGGTTTGTGTGCAGGCAGACAGACGCCCCAAGCCCGATCCAGATCTGGAGAGCAGGGCCAGGCACAGTCAGCTGTTTGAAGAAGGTATGCTCTCTCAGGAGTTTATCCCTGTGAATCCTCATAATGCCTGTCATCTTTTCCATTCAAGTTATGGCTCTTTCATGACTGTACAAGTTAAGTCAACATGTTCATTGAGAGTTTAAGTTGAACACTGCAGTATTAAACTGGATTTAGACTCGACTAAAGGATGATTACAGTCCTGCTGGTGGCTTTGTCTTGTGCAGTTGTCTGCAAAAGTTAATTACACATTTTCTTTATTGTTGAAGGTAAAAGAAGTAAATCTAACTCCTGCAGAAAAGAGACATTAAAGACATCAAATATTAATCCACTGTTATTTGTTATTGTGGCAACTTATAAGAATTAACTTCTGGGAGAAACATTACTATACATCACTACCAGACTCCATTGACAAAAACAGTAATTTAATGAGCAGAACACATGAGCTGCTGGAATGTTATTGCTTGATAAATTTGTTTGTTTGTGTTATTGTGTGACTTTTAGTGGTGGAACAAGTATTCAGATACTTTACATCAGTAAAAGTACCACACAGTAACAACAATAAACAAATAGCTGCTGCAAGAACTGCTTGGTAAAATTACTGATTTTGTCAATGGAGTTTTGTAGGGATAGAGAGCAATGTTCCTGGTTCCAAAGATTATTGTCCCTATCGATCATTTACGCCCAAAAACATGGGGAACATGGACCAGGTTGAAAAATACAGAGTTATCCTGTAAGCATGTGTGGGTGTAAAATCTTCTGTTCTGGGGGTGTGTGGCATTCAGTGTCACAGGAAACAGAGCAACACAGATTGAGGGAACAGTAAATTCCTCTAAACCTGAGCAGATACTGCAGGCAAATGTCCTGCAGTCAGTCGGAAAAGTGAGAGTGAAAAGAGGCTGACTTCTACAACGGGACAATGATCCAGAGCAGACCTCAAAATCCACCATGAACCACTCTACAAACACAAGCTGAGGCTTTTGCAGCCCCCCCTGCCCCCTGGACCTGAACATCGCTGAAAACCTGTGGGTGGATCTTAAAGCTGCTGTGTGAGCAGGACAGACTGAAATATCTCAGAACCTGAAATGATCTGCAGGAAGAGGCTGAATGTTCTAAATCAAGAATAGAAAGAGTCTCAGCTGGCTACATAAAATGTTTGCAAACTGTGATGTTTTATTCACATGCAGGGGTTAGATTTACTTCTTTTGCCCAAACTGTAGCTGGTGTACATAATTACACTGACTGAAGTAATCAATACCCTCAGGATGTATCACTCTCTCCATCAGTGTCATATCTTACGGACTAAAACCAGGACAGTATTTGTCTCCATTCCTTATGTCTTACCGTTTTCTAAAGTGTGTTTCACTTCTTTCTGAGCTCAGAAAACCTGTGTGTAGATCAGGTGATCAAACTTGGATCCATATGTGTAAAATGAGTCGGACTGACCCTTTAAATGTAACACACTCTGTGATGTTGGACTTGTGTCTCAGCGCTGAGGAGGCAGCAGGACGGCGGAGGTCTTTTCCAGCCCTCGCCGTACGTTGGATATCCCTTCTTCATGATCCCAGACCTCGGGAACCTCTGTAGTCCCTACCTCACCAACGGAGCCCTCACAACAAGTGCCCGCACGGTAAGACAACACACACACACACATATATTCACACATGCACATTAGCAGAGCATCCAGATCCAGCTGGGTGGCCTCTGAGATTGGAACAGCCACGGTACTTTAATTTCTTTGTTCAGCTCTCATCATTTTTGGAGACCTGAAGAGATAAAGTGATAAAGTCTGGAGGATGACGGCCCATTGACAAGAAAAAACTCATGGTTATGTACAGCTTCTGTTGCCTGTGCAGTGTGTGTGTGTGTTTGACGTTGTGTAGATGAATCTGTTTACAGCCGTAACTTGAACCCTGACTCGCCCAGTTGACTGCAACAGGCTCTAGCTGCTTCACACAGTGAGGATATCATTGTTTTTCAGATTGAGAGCTGGATACCTCTGACTCACCATTGTCTGGAAAGCTGTCATTGGTACACTAGATTGTGTGTGTGTGTGTGTGTGTAGGGTGGTTGGTGATGGTGCAGGGTTAGACAGGCCTGGACACAGTCTGTTGGTGAAGCTGCCTGCCTGCAGCAGCAGAGTTCACATTACGGCTGGTGCTGTGTGGCAGATAAGCTGCTGTAGCTGGCAGTTGCACGGCGGGGGTTGTGACAGCGTGTTGCCCAATTTCCCAGCCCCTGCAGCTTTATGGAAGCTCAGCTTGGATTATAGGGATACTGGGTGATGGTTTAATACAGTAACACTCATGGCTACTAATCTAAAAATTGCCTCGTTGGCAGAGTTAGGACTTTAAGAGTATTTTAAGTATTTTATTGCAGAGGACAGATGAGGATGTGTGGCCTCAGGGATAACGTTGTGCTGAGTTTGTGTGAGTAGGTCACTGTCTGATTTTTGTGTGGTCTTTATGTGCAGTTAAAACAACAGGGTTATTGTATGGAATCAGACTTGGAGAGTTCTGAGGAAACACTGAGATCCCGTCATCAGTGTTTTACATTTATTTTATTTGTGTGTGAATTTGTGAGTTTTAGCCAAGTTTCAGTTCTGCAGTTTTTAAAAATGTTAAGTTGGTGGGTGAGCTTCTCTCTCAGAAATGTATTCCTGGCTCGCATCATTTAGACTTTTGTTTTGGGAAAATATATATTCAAAAGCTATGTGAGGAAATAGATGTGAAAAATCTGGTATCAGTCCTTGTCTCTGAATACTTTTTTAGGGGGATTATTATTCAGTTTAGAGACTTTATAACAAAACATACAATCCAGTAACAGCAACATTTCACTGTAGTCCTGTGGTTTGCATTTGAAAGCAGTATATAAATATGTATGAAATGGTTTATGAGTCAGTATAATGTTGTTGTAAGCAGCTGTAAGAATATCTGAGGAGTTATTCCAGCTGTGTTGGAGCTACATTATGGAGCATTATTCACCATTTATTTAAAGTTTATGTACAGGACATACGTGCTTCACAGGGCGTCTTACAGTAAATCGTTATGTTGTTAACTGTTTTCATGAAAAACTGGACTTTAGATTTTGAGGTTTCTGGCTGCTTGTGATCGCTCAGTGACACAGATTTGTGATTTCTTTTCCTGCTTTGGTTTGTTTTGAAAGTCTTTCCTCTGCGGATTTAACCCAGACGCACATGTAGGCTAAACACACAGCCGAACCCACTCACACAAACACCTGCATTCCTCAGCTTTGTAACACCCCCCCACCCCACCCCCCACCCCTTGCATTTGTGGGTCATTGTTGTCATTAGCAGCGTCTGAATGGTCCTAATGCATGGCTCCACAGGGGGGTCGTTACATCTCATTATACCTCACACACTGCCTGTGGCTTCTGCAGACACACACACACACACACACACACACACTTCCACTGTGTCTGACTGATTGTTTGTGCTCAGGCTGCATGTTGCCTTGAGACAACACAGTTATTTCTGCTCTCCCTCTGCTCCGCTCCTCCTTCGCGTTTCTCTTTACACAGTGGAGACCTTGTGTGCGGAGTGTTAGGTGTGTTTATGAGAGAGAGAGGAGGAGGAGATGAGCCTGCCAGTCTGAAGGCAAGTCAAGGTAAACAAGCTATCGTTAGCTGGACGCTACCTGAACCATAATACAGGCTGTTTACTGTACTCATGCACCTCAGGCAGGAAGCAGAAGGCAGCATGCAGAGACAACCTGTCTGCTTACTCCCCCCCCCCAACCTGCCTCCAGTCTTTAAAAACTCCTGCAGATCCGCACTGCACACACTGTTCACGTTACTCATGAGGAGACCTTCATGTTCCAGTCGTTGTGTTTAAGGAAACATGTTTAGAAATAAACAAAAAAACAAGCAAATAGAAAATAAGATCTTCACACAACCAAAGATAGAAAATCTGCAAGCTGCACAAAAATGAACTCGTTAATAAAAGGATTTCAGGGACATCTGAAAAATGTTTGCCATTCTTTTTTACTTATAGTGTCATACAGGCTTTGTTAGTTAAAGGTCTAAAGAAGATGTCAGCACTGTCAGTTCCAATAAAGTTTATTCAAAGAAGACAACTGCATCATCAGCAGTGTTGACAAAAGATAATATTGCAGTTTATAATCAGTCTGACCTCAGCCAGGTGATCAGGCGTCGTGACCCCGCCCCTCGACCACCTGTCCACCTACAACTGCTCTGACAGATATTCAGTCGACTGTAAAGTGAATTCCCTTTTACACAGCCTGTTCAAGGCGGGAATGTGCCGTTATTTCACCTCGCCAGTCTGAATAAAAGGTACAAACACAGAACATTATAGAGTTTAGTCAGGATGAAAATCAGTTTAACTACGTCTGCAGGGGTAAAACACACCACAGAGTGGAAGGAGGAGAATCCTGGTTGGCTTTAAGGTTTGCTGACTTTATAAATCGGTCATGCATTCACTCACACACAGACAGCTTCATACCAGTGTCACACCTGAGCAGCAGTGAATGGTAGGAGGAGGAGGACTGAGGAGAGATAAGCTAACAGGTGTGTGTGAGTGTTTATCCCCCCTACACACACACATATACACACACACACACACTCTATTCCACTCTCTGTTAAAAAGGTTTGTGTTGACAAAGCTGCCCGCCTGTGTTACTCCTCATGTCCATGTCTCTGTGTGTATGAATGTGTTTAGTTAAAGTTGGTCCCTCTCAGTGGACTGGACAATCCCAGAATTCCTCTGTTTACTCCACATTGTCTCCAAAGTCTTAAAATACCAGGAGGATGACCTGTCTAAAACAACAACCACACACATGCTCATATACATGCTAACACACACACACACACACATTAAAACTCCTAGCTCTACATCAGAACAAAGCCTCTTTCCATATGTTTGTCTGTGCAGCAGGAAACCAATGGGAGCTGTACTTGTTGTTTTCAGTTAAATATAACGATTGTTTAGTTTTCTACAGATTCAGCATTTATTCCTGCTGGTATAAGCTCTTAAATACTAAGTTGCAAAACAGCTCCACATTAATAAGATGACCCCTTTTTCGAGGTTATCTTCTGATGATTAATGTCTCCAATATGATTGCTCAGCTTCAGTTACTAAGAGGAAGCTGTGGTTTCATGGGAACAAAGAAAGAACAAAGAAATCTTTGTTAAAGTCTAAGAAAGTCCACAATTCAATGTATGAACTGAATTTGTGTGGTTTCAGTTTTCAGAAGGTCACTTCAGGTTTAAGATGTTGGAGCCGAGATCTTTCAGCACTGATCAACAAACAGACTGATGTTCTCATCCCCAGAGTCATGCTGTTAGCATAGCAAAAACATAATTAAAACAGAGAGTAAATAAACTGGTTTTCTTTTACATGTCACTTTAAGTTTAACTTCTCAGGTTCATTAATGAGACTGGATTTATCTGCATGAAGTATTTAGACTAGAAGTTCAGTTATTTCCTAATCAATGATGAGTTTAGTGTTTTTTTCACCTCTGTTGCTCTCTAGTTACTTGACTTGATCTTCAGCCCTTTGTCTTGAATGTGAGCTGTGTGTGTGTGTGTGTGTGTGTGTGTGTGTGTTGTGCAGTGTTTCGTAAACAGCAGTAAGCCCAATAACTTCTCCTTTAGTCACACAGTGATTTTATGCTTCCCTCTGTAATAGAGTGATTGTGCAGGACTGTGTGTGTGTGTGTGTGTGTGTGTGTGGTGAGAGAGAGAGAGAGAGAGAGAGACTGTGTACATTGATTTTCCTGGTATTTCCAACAGCTGGATCCAGTTAGCACTCTCAGCCAGAGCTTCCTCGGGCCTCTGAACGGGGGGGGGGGGGCTGCATTGTGGAGTTGGTGTGTTTGTATTTCTAGGAGCGCAGGACTTTTGTGAATGTGTGTGTTTGTGCGTGCACCCCTGTGTGTAGACACTGCTGCGCTTGTGTGCATGTCCCGGCAGGGTCCACAAATGTCATGGGGTTTTATGCAGCAGCGTGGGGGGGGGGTGCACATGTGTGTTTGTATGCACGTCTGAAGCAGAGTGAGATGAGCTGAGATAAGAGTAATTATGAGGGAAAATGTAATTAGTTCAACATGATGGCTGCTCTGTTCCTGGTTGTGCTGACTGAGGACACTTATTATTTCCCTGTTTAACACTCAGTGTTTCTATGTGGACTTCAAGGTACCATGTGGCGAATTTAACCAGGAGCTTTGTTTGTTACAGTGCATGAGGATGTACACCCACATGCATGCAGCACACACTGCTGCTAATGGTTTCACACTGTCCGTCTGATCTGTATGTGGCAGCAACACGCTGAGATTTGGAGAAATATGGCAGCAGATAAACATGGATGTAAACGATGCTTTCTGTTTGTTTCACTGTGTCTTTTCCCCTTCCTCCTGTTTCAAATACACTTAAAATGATCGAGCCATGCTTCCAAAATAAGGTCAAAGGTCAAAGCTGTGTGTGCACAGATTTACTGTAACCAGGTTACCACAGTGCAGGTGAACCTGTCGTCCTGTTGCCTGTGTAACCTGGTCTGGTAAACGTACTGACAGTAGCTGGATCAGGCCTAGTCAGACTCCTGCATTTTGACAATGTGGGTGTTTTTCTACTTTTGAATAAGCAGATAGCAGCAGACAAACTGAACGTCTTGCTTTAAAGGAGCTCTTCTGTTATCTAGTGTTAAACCTCGATGAGGAGTCAGAGACGGATTTAAAAAAGAATCAGTCAGCAGAGGCCAAGATACACTGACTCTAATCAGTCGTCCAGGTCAGGCTCTAAAAACACTGCATCCTCCAAATTTCTCATGATGCAAACTCGACCGTGTCTTCCGTTAAATCCTCCCTGCCTGATAAACGGCCACATTGTTCAAACTCCTCTCCCCCAGTCAGTAACAGGGGCTTTCTGTTAAAGTCTCGGGCTGATGACATCGCTCTGAAATCATCAGTTATTTTCTCAGACGTTTGTGCAGTTGTTTTCACAGGGTGAGTGCTTCTTACATCCAGGGGCAAACTGGACTAAAATCAGTGGAGGGACCCTTTAAAAGACACCTGTGTGTGCAGGTGTGGCTCTGAGAGGCAGCAGGCGATGAGGATCAGAGCTGAGGAACGCTGTCACTTGGCAGTAAGGAGGAGAGCCTTGTGTTTTTTGGATTCTCTCCTCATGTTTGAGGTCAGAGGTCACAGTTGTGAGTCTGTTGACGTCACTCACAGTTGAATGAGCACCAAAGGCCTCGTTTTTTTTTTCCTGTGGGATCCTTCTGTGTCTGTGAGAGAGAGAGGAGGGTGGGGGGCGAGGGGGTTCCCTGTTTTTAGACAGCTTGGTCAGCAGTGGGTCCCTGGAGGGTTTGGGGGCTGGTAGGGTGTACATGTGTGGGGGAGGGGAGGAGGCGAAGGCAAACTTTCTGGAGTCTTTCCTTTGTCCAACTCAAGAACTTCAATAAAGAAGCAACGTGTCCCTCTGCAAACTTCACAGGTCATTTCAGCTTTTAAAGCTGTGTGTGTGTGTGTGTGTTGGTGTGTGTTTGTGCTGATCTAAAAAGCTGTGTCTGTGTATTGTGTGACTGATGTTTTTTTTCAGTGTGAACAGCAGAAAGAATGTAAACATGTGGGAGATGAACAACACTGAGCAGTGTAATCTCACCTGGGATCAAAAATAGTGATGTGTGGTTCAGCAGTAACCACAACATCCTGAACACTGATGTAGGGCGATTCCTGGGTAAAATCTTGCTCTTACAAGGAATCTTATGATTAATGATAATGTCAGTCACTGTCAGACACTGTCTAACAGAACTGAATTTATCTAGTTGTTTAAGTAGTGAGAGATTCGAGGCAGCGGTGCACAGAAAAAGAGGCCAAGACCTCGGAGGGTTGAGTAAAGATGGAGCAGAAAACTCTGCTCACTGATTGATCTGTTTGTGTTTCATCAGTGTGGTTTCTGCAGACAGACACACCGAACAAAGTCGACACAAACGGAGCTTAGATCAGCGTCTTTTCAGTCTGTCCCTTTTTTCATTTCCTGAAGATTTGACCATTAAATTCACTACGAGATCTGGATTCACGATGTAGCTGCTGCCGTCTCGGTGGCGATGTAGGCATTTTACATTAAAGAAAAGAGTCTTGTAAAGTAGCTGTAATCTGCTTCTTTTAGTCACAGACACTGAGAAACAGACGTGGAAGATGCCTGTTGTGTGGTTTGTACGGCTGGTTAAGCTTCCCCCTCTCTCCACAGTACCTGCCGTTTCAATGGCCTCTGCTCGACGTCCCCGGAAGATCAGCCATCAGAGACTCTGCTACTCCCACTCACCTGGTAAGACCTGGTCACCCACACACACAGAATCTATTCCATGTAACAGACACGTCCCACAACCTCTTATTCTCTGGTTGTCTTATGTAGCAGTAAAGGAGAAGTTAACATTTCACTGTCAGTCTCCAACATGCTATTAATACACACACTGGAGTCCAGGGTTTATCTCTTCAGCAGCTCTGCCTGTGTCTGTGACCTCAACACACAAAAGCAGAAAGAAAGGGTATCTACGTGCACACTGACCTTAGTCACACTAGCATGACAGATTGGATGGCTGTAGTGAATGCACAGTAGTAACCTGGTAAATTTGTGTCTGCGTGCAGCAGGTCAGATTTTACCCTTATTACTTTAAAGACTTATTTCAGTTGTTTTTAGTGAAACAAAAGTGAGCGTCCTAATGTTAAAAATAGTCAAATGTTCAGTGGTGGAAACTGTGAGAGATGTGGTGGTGGTTGAGTGAAGAGAGGAAGCAGTGGTAGAGAACAAAGCCGGTGACAGTTGATGTTTATAATGGTTGAATTTTTATCATTCCTCTGCTCCAGTGACAGTCCAGGCCCAGGGCCTTATGTTTTCAGGTTGTCAGTCCCTCCCATTTTCATGAACATGATATCTCTGTATCACCTTGAAGGAATGTCTTCAGAGATGAGATGAGCTGATTAGATTTTGGTGGTTGGAGGTCAAAGGTCATGGTCACTGTGACCACACAGGAACTGTTTTTTGCCATAACTCAAGAACTCACACACTAACTACCTGCAACTGGACGTACTGGCAGAGACACACAACCACGAGGAGGTAATCCTTGTTTCTTCCTGGTTCTGAAAACACAACAGAGACTTTCTGTCTTGGGCCACCCCTCACTGAACTGCTGCAGCTCACACACGTGTCCACACCATCAGTGTTCCTGCTGCAGAGCTGCTACTACCAGCTCCATTTTTATACATTTCATTTGTTGTAAGTTTAGACAGCAGATCCTTTCCCTGTCAGTTTTTGCTGAGAACCACGCTCCTCATGCATTACAACTAGCCAAGCTCTGTTAAAGGTTTCAGTTTCTGTTGGATCAGTCTTCATCCTCTTTCATCCTGTCACTCTGCTGTCACAGTCTTTGCCCTCCACAGACTCACGTGTATAAAGCTAATTAGAAGCCCAGTTAAATGAATACATGGCCGAGACATCTGTGTGAGATAACTTCTGTTGTGAATTGGCGCTATATAAATAAAATTGACTTGACTTGAAATCAGGTTTGTGTAATCCCCTCTGCCTCAGCTGTGTTTCTTGTTTACATGACATTTAAGAAATCAGGTTGCTGCACTGTAACCTGGTTACTTAATTACATGTATTTGCAGTAAAAGGCAGCTCGTTCTCACTGTAGACACAGAGTTCACTCTGTCCTGTACACCTCTTCACACTGGACATGGTGGATACAGATAATTACAGGCCGTTGTTTAACTTTGTCACAGTCATGGATGAAAAATGTCCACAGTTCTGGGAGATTGGCGCCTTCCGACGCCTGAAGTGAAGAAATGAACAGTCCTGAATGTTATCAGTGATGTTCTGACTTCCCATCAAACAGCGACTTTCAACTTCCTGGAATATTTTACTTCCTTGAAAGAAACAGTTGATCATTGGCACTAACACCTAAATCCACGCCTTTAATCATATTCAAGGACATAAAGAGACAGTTTCAAAGATCTTTTCCTTCTGGAAACAGGAGCAGATGAAACCATGAAGATCTGTTGCCTGTCCCGTCCTTAACTAATACACAACTACTGCCCTGCTACAGAGACCTATACAGAAGAGGACAGCAGCTTTTAGGTCTTGTTGCTGGTGTGTACTTCCAGGAATACTCCAGTACACCTTATCATTAAAATGAAGTGATATCCAAAAGGTTATCTCCAGCTCTGGAAAAAGAGCAAACCTTCACTGCCAAGTTCAGACGCAGCTCCAGACTGTAATTAATGAGCAAAAATGTAAAAGCTACAGTGAAAATGTGGAAGTGTTTCCACCGAACATGCCTTTGATAACATGTTGGTTGTGACTCATGAAATGTATCCACCCGTCTGCAGAGACAGCAACATTAAAGTAGTTGTTGAGCAGTGTACTGTAGATTTAACACTATTTCCTTTACATCTCTGAGCACCAGAGGACTGACTCTGCAGTTAGAGAAAGTCAGGTTCATGTTTATGCAGCCTGGCAGCCGTTCATCAGCCATGTTGGGAACTGTGAGTCGTCTTGTCTGGACGTGAATGTTGCTGAAACACAAGAGAATCTGTCTTAACTCTTGAGAATTGTGCATCTGATTAATAACTGTAGGCTTTTTTGTCCTTACTGGTTTTCCCTCATTCTTTGAGCAGTATGACTGCTGAAACTGGTTTTGAATTTCATTCAGTGTGGTCTTAAAGAGTTCTTTAAAATAGTTTTATCCTGCAGAAACCCTGTTCCCATCACATGAGACAAAACATATTTCTCTTCATTAGGGAAAGGACAGAGAAGCCTTAGTGTGTGCACCTCTGCCTGGGTTCTGAATGTGACAGACATCAGGTTAGAAGGAAGGTGGAGAAAGACTGTAACTAGTATACAGTGAATACTGACACCTGGTGGACAGATCACAGTACTGCAGCTTGAGTGATCACCTGTTCTCTGTGTGTGTCTCTACAGTCTAACAACATGCCTGTAGTGCAGCACCCCCACATGACCCACCTCCACCCACTGCTGTCCTACAGCCCAGAGGCCTTCTCCCCTCAGAGGGCCTCACCTGGCTTCTCCCCAGACACAGGTAAGCGGACTAATCTCACCTGTCCTCCAATCAGATCCTCTAAACACCAATTAGACCTGGAGACACAAACAGCACTTTATTTTGCCACGCACTGTCAGATACGCCTCAGTAATTATGAGCCAGCACATAAATGTTTCTGAGCTGACGTCAGCGTCTGTTGGAAAAACACCACGAACTCAGACCTGTGTGAACCTCACCTGTACAGGTATGTCGAGGACACCTCATGCTGCCTGCTACCCCGTCTCTCCTGGAGGCATGGCTCAGATCCCACACCCTCTCGGATGGCTGTGAGTAAAACACACACACTGTAAATGCAAATAAACACGTTGCAGAGAATTCAGCAGAGCATGAGACAGTCTGTGTGTGTGTGTGTGTGTGTGTGTGTGTGTGTGTGTGTGTGTGTGTGTCTGTCTGTGTGTGTGTGTGTGTGTGTGTGTGTAGGCCGGGACAGCCCATGTATCCCATCACGGGGGGGTTCTCACCTGCTGCTCTGTCAAGGTAAGTGTGTGTTGTGTTCACCAGACATTCAGCATTGAATGCAGTGTATCTTATTGTGTCTGGCTCATGATCTGGGGTATAGAATGAAAATATTTGGTGTGTGTGTGTGTGTGTGTGTGGTGTGTGTGTGTGTGTGTGTGTGTGTGTGTGTTGTGTTGGCAGCCTGGTGTCCAGTGGTTTCTCTCCACGTCTGGTGCCCACCCCCAGTCGTCCATCCCTCACCCGGCCATCGTCCCCACAGGAGTGAAGCAGGAGCCTGGATGCAGCAGCCAGCCTGGGTAACTAAAGAATCCTCTGTGGTGTTCCTTAAATACCCAGCAGGATGAATGTGACCTTTGTCCTGTAGATGACCTCTGACCCTGTGTTTCTGTGTCTTCCTGCAGGAAGTCGCTGCCTGACGCTCAGCAGGAGAAGGAAGACGAGAAGAAGCCTCACATTAAAAAACCACTTAATGCTTTTATGTTGTACATGAGGGAGGAGAGGCCCAAGGTGGTGGCTCAGTGCAAGGTGAAAGAGAGCGCCACCATCAACCAGATACTGGGACAGAGAGTGAGTGTGTTAACTTTCTACCAAAAGCTTCATTCACAGGTCGATCAGCTGGTTAACAGAACGGTGTTGACTGAGAAATGTTTATTAGTTCTACATTTACGTCACAGGACAAAAGAAGCTTTTTGCAGTAAATGTTTTGTGTGTATGTTCCCAAAGAGCTTTATTTTCTAAGGTTAACTCACTGATGTGTGTGTCGTCGTGCGTCCACAGTGGCACTCTCTGTCGAAGGAGGAACAGGCCAAATATTACGAACTGGCTCGTAAAGAGAGACTCCTCCACTCCAAGCTGTACCCCGGCTGGTCAGCCAGAGACAACTATGTGAGTCCATCCTGCTCACACGTTTACAACCTGTGTGAGGAGAGCAGACTGTGTCCATCAGCTGATATCAGACGTTAAAGCTCAGTTTGTTTGTTTTTGTTCAGGGTAAAAAGAAGAAGAGGAAGAGGGCCAAGAGTGAAACTCTGCTCGAAGGTAAGACGCCGTTCAGAGGAACCAGAGAGAGCACCTGTTTGATACATGACAGAGTGGATCACACCTTCATCCACTGCTGCGTCCTCACTAAGCTAACCTCACGCTAACAGTTCAAATCAGTCAGTATCTGTATGTGAGGTGGTTGGCATTAAACTCCGCCTCCACCCTCAGGAGGCGGAGCCATGCGGGTCACAATGTTTGGCATGAAAACAGCTGGACGTGACAGCAGGGCAGATAGCGTCACGCTGTGGAAACAATCTGAGTGAGCACTGGGAGTGTCATGGAGTTTGCATTGGATTTAGCTCTGAGGACATAGCTTGGACGTTGGCCCAGAACCACCACATTATCATAAGCATCCAGACGTTGAATCATCGTGGCACTCCCTGCATGCCAGCATCTGTAGTTCTGCACTCCGCTCCACAGGAAGTCTCCTGTTGTTTGTGTGCAGGTTGTGAACATGTGGTCGTTGTCAGCTCACCTGTTGATGAACCTGTGTGTGTGTTTGTTCCTCAGCTCCTGCAGCAGAGGATTTCTCCCCGCAGCTGAAGAGACCTCGCGCCCCCCCTGGACCTGAGGAGACGCCCCCCGCACACACTCTGCTCACGCAGCCTCACCCACAGACTGCACACACACACGCCCGCCCCCACCTGACGCAGCCGCACACCATCTCCCACCTGACGCACACGCACCTGTCGCAGGCCAGCCCCGCCTCCTCCCTGGACTCCCCGGCCACACCCACCACGGCGCTGGCGTCGCCCGCAGCTCCGGCCCCGACGCACACCGAGCACACACACTCCTCCTACGGCGGACACACGTCGCCCTACGGCGAGCAGCTGCAGCCGCTGTCCCTCACCACCAAGCCCCACAGGACCCCCCACCCCCTGAGCCGGAACACCGTCACTCCGGGACCCTCCACGCCGTCCTCGTCCTCCGACACCCCCACCTCCTCACCCCTCACGGCTTCGTCCAGGAGCTCACCCCTCCCTCCCCCTCTGCTCTCTCAGCCTTTCCTCGTCCCGCCTCCTACCTCCGCTCACCAATCAGCAGCGAGCTCTCACGGTGCCTTTACTCAGTCGCAGCCGTTCTTACTGAGAAGAACCAATCAGCTGTGAGCAGCGGCGTGCTGCCTTTACTGTGTCAATCATGAATCAGATCACCTGTAACACACACATAATGATTTGTACCTCTTTTTTAAAGCTGTAAATAAGCCTGTTTTTTAAACTTTTTTATAGATGTATCACGTTTTATATTAGTATGAAAAGGACAAATAATTGGTCAATATTTGACTACAGCTCTAACTTCATCAAACGGTGTATTTTTTGGAAACTGTCACTTTTTCTAATTCTCCTTTTTATGAATGATCAACTTGTGATGGAAAGCGAGGTGTGGCACAGGGGTCTGTTTGTTTCAAAATGCTTTTTTCACTTGGTAATAATGAGTGTCAGTCTATTTTCCAGTTCCTCCTCTGTGTTAATAAATATTCACTGAGTTCTGACCTGTGTGTTGTTGGGAACTGGAGTCTTGTTTTTATTTGAAGACGTGTTTACTGTGACGCGCAGCTCATGGAGGTGGTTCAGGTAAGGGTCTATAAATCTCCTCTAAAGGATCTTCAGGTCAGTTTTCCAGCCAGACTTTTTCTTTTTACTTTATTTGTAAAGCAAGAGTTTAAAATATGAAGTTCTTAAAGTTCTTCACAGGATTCAAATAAAGCCACTGCAGTAAAACTAAAACTAAAACGTTTGGACATGAGCATAAGGACATAAAGCACATGTGTTTTGTTGCTTCCTGTAGCAGAGTGATTTCTATGTTTTATGATCTTCATGTGCTTTTTATGTCTCTGCTCAGTTCATCTTATTTATTCCCCATTTCATTGCTTTGCATGTCACAATAAATAGTAGCTGCATGCTGTTTTACACACATACTAATATTGTCTTACTGTTATTGCTCTGTATGCTTCTTATCTAATCTCATGTTCTCTTTTTTTCTTCAGAGTGACGTCTGCTCAGGAACCTGTCGGTACATTTCCAGTCAGGTTCATTAATGTGCACTGTCCCTATTAATACACCAATGAATTAAATTTAAATGGATGAATGCAGGAATAAAGTAAACTAGTGAAGGGGAAGGTTTTTACAGATGTACAGAGAGTCATCTTTGGTTTTTCCAGCGTCTGCACCTGGAAAAGTAGCTGGACGTTTCCTCGTGACATCTTTGCTCCTGGTCTCGTGTAGTTCATTGAAACTGGTCATGATTCTGAAACCAGTTTTTATGGCTGCTTAACGAGCATTGACTCACTTGAGCAAACACCTGTGGAAAACACACCTGAGAGCAACATGCAGAGAGTTTCCACAGAGCTGTTTCCGAGCACAGGGAGGAAAAAGACAGAATTATGTAAGAGCTTGTGATCAACGTGAGCCTCCTGAGATGGAAACTCCATATATGGTCTGACAGGTGGGTGGAGGCGTGGCTACAACTCTACAGCTGTGAGGGAGAGGTTTAAGTGGACTGAGGAGCAGAAACAGAGTCTAACAGACATACGGACACAGACACAGAGACTTCATCTCCCACAGAGCAGACAGCAGAGTCAGACACCATGCTGCAGTGGAGAGGACTGAAGGAGCACAGAGGGGAGGGGAACAGAGCCGTGGTGGTGTCGGTGGCCAACTATGACCCCGGGGTGGAGCTGGGGAGGAGGCCTGGAGCCGCGAGGGACGCCAAGAGACTCCACCGCACCCTCAGCAAACTGGGCTTCAAGGTGGACATCCACAGTGACCTGAGCAGTGACGAGATCTATCAGCTGTTTCTGAAAGGTAACACACAGCACACACACTCTGCACAGGACGCCTGCTCTGTCTGTACACAGCACTACAGTAATCATCATAAGCATCTTTTATGTATTTGATCATCTGATAGATCCTGATAAACCCCGACCATGACAGTTCTTCAGCTTAGTTATTATTCTGAAGAAATGCTGGAAGATACATTCATGTAAAAAGACGTGTTCAGGACTCATCCAGAGAACTGAGTAAAGCATCATATGATATCAGTCCAAAAGGGGCAGACATGTATTTAGTATCAGGATAGACACCCAGACATCAGACAAACTGAAAGTTCACAGAGAGTTTTATAGCTGCGTGTCACGGAGAAGCTGTTAAACCATCCACAGGACCCATAAAATCCACTGAACCATTAGAACCACACAGCTACTCAACTCAATGATCAGTAGAACCAACTAAAGAACTCCCAGCTCTTCTTACAGTGTGTGAAGTAGAACCTCACAGATCCCTGAAACCTTCTTTAGATTCTCTAAATAACGCTCAGACTGAGGGGACGTGTTTAGAATCAGGACAGAGAGGCAGATATCAAAGCAGCTGAAGGTTCAGGTGGAGTTTTATAGCTGCTTATCACTAATAGATAAAACTATGTATATATATGATTATGATCACGTTGTGATGGAGGCTGATGACGTTCATCCGTCTCAGAAAAACAGCTCCTGAAAAGAAGAGCAGAGGAACAGCAGCACATGTAACGTTCACACCAGCTGTGTTGTGTTGATGTAAAATGTGTGATAGTAGAAATCCTCCTTGTAAACAGCTGTGACACAGAGAGTGAAGGTTTGTGTTCACACTCTCGTGAGTAAACACAGTTCAGGCTGAATGTTCTCTCACCTGTACAGACCTTATGTAAAGAGGTGGACGTGTCAGTGAGAGCACGCAGGTTATTACATGTTCCCCTCTGTCTGCACTGTGACTGATAAAACCTGAGGTGTGTAATTAACTGAGTGTGTGTGTTGTTGTGTGTTTGTGCTGCAGAGAGCAGGCGGCCTGTGAAGGACTGTTTTCTGGCCGTCCTGTCGTCTCACGGGGAGGAGGGCTGCGTGTTCGGAGCTGACGGGAAACCGGTCCAACTGTCTCGCATCTTCACTTATTTCGACAACCAATGTATGGAGAACAAGGCCAAACTGTTCCTCATACAGGTAGGAAGCAGCAGCAGGACGAGACGTCACTGGCACCAACACACAAACACAACCACCAGCAACTTTTGACTCTTAATGTCTGTGGACTCGTTGGAGAATCTGTCATCTTTGTTCAGCTTGAAATAAATGCTTTAGTTTCTCTGGCTCATGTTCACTCTGACTGAGGACCTGCTCTTGTTCCTGTCTCTGCAGGCCTGTCGGGGACATGCTCTGGATGATGGAGTGGAGGTGGATTCAGCAGCTGATTCCACAGAGTTCAGCTTCTCACAGTATCTGTCAGTTCCTGTAGATACAGCTGTGATGTTCGCCACAGCACCAGGTAAACACCAGTCCATGTTCTACACACATCACATACACACACATCTTCATGCCTGATGGTTTCCACCGCTGGGTTTTGGATCTTCTCCTCTGTTTAAACCCTCCTCCCTCCGTCCTCTCCTCAGGTTACGTAGCTTTCAATCACCTGTCAGGATCAGTCTTCCTCCAGACTTTCTGCTCTTTATTGGATGAGGGGGGAAACCGTAACCTGGAGCTGACTCGTCTGATGACCCGCCTGTCCCGCAGCGTGGCCTACAACTTCCAGGCCAAAGGTCGTGATGTGGGGGGGAAGAAGGAGATGCCGTGCTTCCTGACGCGACTGACCAGGGAAGTGTTCCCGTTCGCTGAGCCGGGGAAAGACGGCGGGGCCGCGGAGCTCTCAGCCACGTCACTGCTCCACTCTGAAAACGCCAGGACACGGACTCCTTCAATCAGTTAGACTGCAGCAGCAGAGTTTACGTGACTGCACCTGAATGAATGAAGGCAGCAATTCTCAGCAGGAATGTAGAGAGGGAGAGGAGATAAGCTGACCGACACTGACAGCAGCTGATGTCTGTGTTTTCCTCACACTGACTGACTGCAGGAAATCCACAGGCGTCATCAAGGAAACAGCAGCTGAAATATCTGCACATACTGTACATACCTCAGAGACACACTGTATTTAAATAGACTTACTTTGATTGAACTGATTTGTACCTTGATAAACCAAATGTTAATTCACTGAGTGATGCTCTAACTCGGTCTTTTTGTTGGAGTTCTGTCTCTCAGGCAGCATAAGGAGACTGAGTGGAAAATTACGTGCATCAGAACAGATCTTTAACCTGAAGAACGAGCTGATACCACTGCACTTTCACATTAAATCCACTCTGACAGTCTGAACAATGACTCACCACCACTTCACCTCTGTCTGACGACTGCAAACTGAACACTGAAATATTTGCTCATATTGTACAAACCTCTGTGATAAATGTCAGACCTGTAAAGTTTTATCCAGTATAAAGCTAATGTATGTCTGCAAACTAATGAGAAATAATTCATGTACAAAGTAATGTTCATATGTTCATGTACATTTAAATAAAGTATAAATCGTATCTGTAATATGCATCCAAACAGAGTTATGTTAGAGTCTGATATAACTGATATATATAAGGTAAAGGATGTTTGTCGCTGTGGGAGAGTCCATGAAGGCTCCCTCTGCTGGTGGGAACCATAAAACACAGGCTGTATCAGACTGGACTGTGTGAACTTGTTATCTCTGATATGATCATGTGATTCATCAGTCAGCAGGTTAAGATGCAACAAAGCAGCTGAATGTGTAAATATGCATATCATCAGGAAGTGTGTTTGTTCTGGTGTCGTCTACATCCTCCTCTGACCTGTGCTATCAGATTTTGAGTAGCAGGTAACTTGATCTACTTTCTCTTCTGTAAAGGTTCAATGACTGATCAGTCCTGACAGTAATTTAGATTCTGATTCATACAGAACATACACACAGAGAGTAATTCTACTTGACTTGAGTGTTTTCATCTCTACAACTTTATACATTAGAGAAGGTGTTTTCAGAGGTGTAGACCGGGTGGAGCTCTGCTGGGAATGATGTGATTCCACAGAACTGTGTGTGGACTAATGAGGACGAAAACAGGTGAACAAACAGGTGAGGGAGACGTCAATCAATCACAGTCTGTCAACACCCACACACACACAAGGCACTTTACAGTCAGGTGACTCAGCAAAGGAACAACCTGACACGAAGATCCCTGACACACTGTGTTGGATTTTACTTTCATTTCATTCACATCAGTGCATTTACAGAATCTAAAGAAGGTCCTGGGATCCTACATACGGTTCTTGTGGTTATTAGAAGGTTCTCAGGATCTTTTATGATGTTTTAGTGACTGATAAGAAGGTTCAAGAGGTTCTTCAGGTTGTTTAAGGCTTGTTTAAAAGGTTTAAGTTTTAGTCAATAAGAAGGTTCTGGTGGTCAGTTAGGAGACTTTGGAAGTCCTTTAAGAGGTTGTGGTGGTCATTGAGGAGTCTCTAGAAGTCTTTTGGAGGCTCTAATGGTCACTGAGGTGGTTCTAGATGTAGTTGTAGAATTCCTTTAGAGGGTTCAGACAGATGTTAGAATGTTGTTGTGGCCATTGAGGAGATTCTAGGGGTCTTTTGGAGGTTTTAGTTCTTTAAGGGGTCCTAGTCCTTCAGGAGGTTTGTAGTGGGCTTTTGGGAGGTTTAGGAACATTCAGGGAACATTGTATAAAATATGATGCTTTGTGTGTGTGTGTGTTATGTCAGTATGATACCTGGGACTGGGTTAACAGGAAAAATGTGGCTTATGCAAGATGTTTATTTGTACTGTTCCACACTGATACGTCCTGTAGCTCAACCAGCTCCTTATACATGAAAACATCAGCAGTAATGAACCAATAATATGATCAGACACTGACAGGTTCATTCTGTATATCAAATACTTTTACTTTGAAACTTCAAGTACATTTTTCTGATAATACTGACATACTTTTAGTCATTTTTTCACTGTGGTATTTCCAGTGTGATTCAGTCAGTCCAGAACACAAATGGATTTAATTTGCAGCAAACCCTTCAGGTTCTTCAGGTTAAATACTCGTTCTGCTGCTGGTATATTTCCATCATGTGGAGCAAACAAACGTACACTGAGTAACACTGCCCTATAGACTGAAGTCTGTTGCGTCACTCCAATAAGTTAGAGCATCACTCAGTGAATTAACATTTGGTTTATCAAGGTACAAATCAGTTCAATCAAAGTAAGTCTATTTAAATACAGTGTGTCTCTGAGGTATGTACAGTATGTGCAGATATTTCAGCTGCTGTTTCCTTGATGACGCCTGTGGATTTCCTGCAGTCAGTCAGTGTGAGGAAAACACAGACATCAGCTGCTGTCAGTGTCGGTCAGCTTATCTCCTCTCCCTCTCTACATTCCTGCTGAGAATTGCTGCCTTCATTCATTCAGGTGCAGTCACGTAAACTCTGCTGCTGCAGTCTAACTGATTGAAGGAGTCCGTGTCCTGGCGTTTTCAGAGTGGAGCAGTGACGTGGCTGAGAGCTCCGCGGCCCCGCCGTCTTTCCCCGGCTCAGCGAACGGGAACACTTCCCTGGTCAGTCGCGTCAGGAAGCACGGCATCTCCTTCTTCCCCCCCACATCACGACCTTTGGCCTGGAAGTTGTAGGCCACGCTGCGGGACAGGCGGGTCATCAGACGAGTCAGCTCCAGGTTACGGTTTCCCCCCTCATCCAATAAAGAGCAGAAAGTCTGGAGGAAGACTGATCCTGACAGGTGATTGAAAGCTACGTAACCTGAGGAGAGGACGGAGGGAGGAGGGTTTAAACAGAGGAGAAGATCCAAAACCCAGCGGTGGAAACCATCAGGCATGAAGATGTGTGTGTATGTGATGTGTGTAGAACATGGACTGGTGTTTACCTGGTGCTGTGGCGAACATCACAGCTGTATCTACAGGAACTGACAGATACTGTGAGAAGCTGAACTCTGTGGAATCAGCTGCTGAATCCACCTCCACTCCATCATCCAGAGCATGTCCCCGACAGGCCTGCAGAGACAGGAACAAGAGCAGGTCCTCAGTCAGAGTGAACATGAGCCAGAGAAACTAAAGCATTTATTTCAAGCTGAACAAAGATGACAGATTCTCCAACGAGTCCACAGACATTAAGAGTCAAAAGTTGCTGGTGGTTGTGTTTGTGTGTTGGTGCCAGTGACGTCTCGTCCTGCTGCTGCTTCCTACCTGTATGAGGAACAGTTTGGCCTTGTTCTCCATACATTGGTTGTCGAAATAAGTGAAGATGCGAGACAGTTGGACCGGTTTCCCGTCAGCTCCGAACACGCAGCCCTCCTCCCCGTGAGACGACAGGACGGCCAGAAAACAGTCCTTCACAGGCCGCCTGCTCTCTGCAGCACAAACACACAACAACACACACACTCAGTTAATTACACACCTCAGGTTTTATCAGTCACAGTGCAGACAGAGGGGAACATGTAATAACCTGCGTGCTCTCACTGACACGTCCACCTCTTTACATAAGGTCTGTACAGGTGAGAGAACATTCAGTCTGAACTGTGTTTACTCACGAGAGTGTGAACACAAACCTTCACTCTCTGTGTCACAGCTGTTTACAAGGAGGATTTCTACTATCACACATTTTACATCAACACAACACAGCTGGTGTGAACGTTACATGTGCTGCTGTTCCTCTGCTCTTCTTTTCAGGAGCTGTTTTTCTGAGACGGATGAACGTCATCAGCCTCCATCACAACGTGATCATAATCATATATATACATAGTTTTATCTATTAGTGATAAGCAGCTATAAAACTCCACCTGAACCTTCAGCTGCTTTGATATCTGCCTCTCTGTCCTGATTCTAAACACGTCCCCTCAGTCTGAGCGTTATTTAGAGAATCTAAAGAAGGTTTCAGGGATCTGTGAGGTTCTACTTCACACACTGTAAGAAGAGCTGGGAGTTCTTTAGTTGGTTCTACTGATCATTGAGTTGAGTAGCTGTGTGGTTCTAATGGTTCAGTGGATTTTATGGGTCCTGTGGATGGTTTAACAGCTTCTCCGTGACACGCAGCTATAAAACTCTCTGTGAACTTTCAGTTTGTCTGATGTCTGGGTGTCTATCCTGATACTAAATACATGTCTGCCCCTTTTGGACTGATATCATATGATGCTTTACTCAGTTCTCTGGATGAGTCCTGAACACGTCTTTTTACATGAATGTATCTTCCAGCATTTCTTCAGAATAATAACTAAGCTGAAGAACTGTCATGGTCGGGGTTTATCAGGATCTATCAGATGATCAAATACATAAAAGATGCTTATGATGATTACTGTAGTGCTGTGTACAGACAGAGCAGGCGTCCTGTGCAGAGTGTGTGTGCTGTGTGTTACCTTTCAGAAACAGCTGATGGATCTCGTCACTGCTCAGGTCACTGTGGATGTCCACCTTGAAGCCCAGTTTGCTGAGGGTGCGGTGGAGTCTCTTGGCGTCCCTCGCGGCTCCAGGCCTCCTCCCCAGCTCCACCCCGGGGTCATAGTTGGCCACCGACACCACCACGGCTCTGTTCCCCTCCCCTCTGTGCTCCTTCAGTCCTCTCCACTGCAGCATGGTGTCTGACTCTGCTGTCTGCTCTGTGGGAGATGAAGTCTCTGTGTCTGTGTCCGTATGTCTGTTAGACTCTGTTTCTGCTCCTCAGTCCACTTAAACCTCTCCCTCACAGCTGTAGAGTTGTAGCCACGCCTCCACCCACCTGTCAGACCATATATGGAGTTTCCATCTCAGGAGGCTCACGTTGATCACAAGCTCTTACATAATTCTGTCTTTTTCCTCCCTGTGCTCGGAAACAGCTCTGTGGAAACTCTCTGCATGTTGCTCTCAGGTGTGTTTTCCACAGGTGTTTACCTTAAAACTGTTTTCAACCTGAACAGTCTCAGGCTCCACTCATTAGCTGCTCTGGAGCTTTTGATCATTTCCCATGATCCTCCTCAGCAGTTTGTATATGTGTCATGGTAGATACATTCTTTGCAGCATGTTATGAGCTTCCTGTCTGTGTTGGCTTCAAATTTGAGATAAAACATTTCTCAACATTTCCTGGACACGTGGCCAAACCCCATCTGCTGAGGAAGACTGTGTGATCTGACTGAAAGCTCCAGAACAGCTACTGAATGAACTTTGCTCACTTTGTTTTGATGAAAGATTTTCATCAGTGGAAGCTACAGTCCTTCAGTCCTGCGAAATGGACAAAAGAAAAATAAATGAAAAATTTTTAATAGTTTTGCCCCAAAAACGATGAATAATTTAACACAAATTAATTAATTAAATGCAACGTTCTCTCTTTATTTAGTGCCATTTATTTACAACGTGTCCTCTTTCTTTCTTTCTTTTCTTTCTTTCTTTCTTTTTCTTTCTTTCTTTCTTTTTTCTTTTTCTTTCTTTCTTTCTTTCTTTCTTTCTTGCTGATGTAATTGTGCTAAACCGCCTCCAGGTGGAGCTCCGGTGTCAGATGGTTTACGTGTCACTACGTCATCTTCATGCGACCGCAGCTGTTTCTCAGAGGGAGTCCGACTGTCTGAGTGTGTGATGATGAGGCTTCACTCAGACTCTTCACAGAGTTATTAAACTATCAGCGAACTGTTCCTGTTTATATCCGGTGTGTGAGTGTGTGTGTGTGAGTGTGGGGTTTAGAGTTTCCGGCTCCGGGTTTAGAATCAGCTGTAAACAGACTGTCTGTGGTTACACGTGGTAAACTCCAGGTTTTTGTAGTTTTATTAAACGGTCGGACAAACAGACTCCGACAGATCGACACCGTGGAAATGTCCCGGCACAAGAAGAAGAACGGAGTCCCGGACCGGTGAGTAACGGCTGGTTACAGCTGGTTTACAGTCAAACACTTTCGGTTTCGTTTCACTCCAGCTCCCAGTTCTCTGCTGTTGACTGACAAACACAGAGTCAGAGGGTTTACTCACTGTTCACAGATCAGTTTACAGAGGAAGACAAACACAGGCAGGTCAACATGAACATCACCCACACAGAACAGCTGCTCACAGTTTCTAAATAAGCACATTGACTTAAAACAGAGGAACACAACAAATTCACTGAAACAAACAGGCGTTGGGGACTATTTTCAGTGGCGGATGAATCCACAGTTGGTGCTCTGTTGAGTGTGGGTGGCAGCAGGACGGTGTGTGTGGTCAGAGTGTGTGTTGATGTGAGTTGTCTCTCTCTGACAGATGGCTGGATTATAAAGCTGTTGGGAAAAGACTCCACGGGACACGATTCATCGCCTTCAAAGTTCCTCTCAAACAGGTCAGGAGAGAGAACGCCACTGATCTGAACTCAGTGTGTGTTGAAAGGTGAGCAGGTAGTCTGTTAATGAAGGTGTGTGTGTGTGTGTGTGTGTTCTTCTTCAGGCTCTGAACCGTCATCTTCCGCTCTCAGACGTGTTCGGGCCCTGGGAGCTGCTGGACGCTCTGAACAAAGACCATCAGGAGCTGGGTCTGATCATTGACCTGACCTTCACCACACGCTACTACCAACCACAGGTAAACAACACGACACTGTCGCCTCTTTAAAGGTTCCTCTCCTGTAATTTAAAGGGCTGTCAGGTGATGTAGTGACTGTGTGTGTGTGTGTGTGTGTGTGTGTGTGTGTAGGATCTGCCAGAGTCGCTGCTGTTTGTGAAGATCTTCACCGCCGGTCATGAGGTTCCCAGTGACGACACCATCCTGAGCTTCAAACGAGCTGTACGGAGGTTTCTACGAGACAACGCAGACAATGGTGACAATACACTGGAACTCTTACTCTACACAGATGTAACGTGTTAATCATGTTTACTGCACAGATCTGGAGATGTGATCACATGGAAATGTGTTTTTGTTTAACCAGAAACATCACTACATACCACTGACCAGACTCCATTGACAAAAACAGGGATTTTACCGAGCAGAACACAGGAGCTGCTGTGAATCTGTTTGTCTTACTGTGTGGTACTTTTACTTCAGTAAAGTATCTGATTACTTCTTCCACCACTGGAAGTCTCACAGTAACACAGACACACTAACAGATGGAGGCAGTGGTATTCCAGCAGCTCCTGTGTTCTGCTCAGTAAAATCCCTGTTTTTGTCAATGGAGTCTGGTAGTGACTCCATTGACAAAGATTCTAGTGTATTTATATATTATCATTGTCTTAAATGACAACACAGACGACTGTGACCTTTCACCTGTTACATGCATAGATTAACTGGCATTTCCATCACAGATAAACTGATTGGAGTTCACTGCACCCACGGTCTGAATCGTACCGGCTATCTGATCTGCAGGTGTGTACAGGTGAACCGTACTGTGTTAGTTTGACCTGTGGGTGTGGACAGTGGTTAACAGCTGTGTCTGACCTGCAGGTATCTGATAGATGTCGACGGGATGGATCCTAAACAGGCTGTAGAGTGTGAGTGCTGATGTTAAAGCTTCTTATTGTAGTGTCTTTCAGTTTGTGAATAGAAGTGAAAAACCTGAAATGTTTGTTCTCAGTGTTCAACTCGTCACGAGGCCACGCCATAGAGAGAGAGAACTATCTGGACGACCTGCAGCATGGACCAAAGAGGAGGTGATACAGACACAGACATGTTTACTGTAAATACTCACTGACTTTTATTGTTCTTTTTATATTTAAGTTTGGTCAAATATGGCAAATAAATAAGAATAAACAGCACACAGAAGAATGAGAGACCCAGACCACGAGAAGAAGCTTTTACAGAGAGTATGGAAGATTTAAAAACACACAGAAATACAGTCAAATAAAACAGACATTGTTACATGGATTAACCGTTCATGTATCCACCTCCTGTGTATTGGCAGGTCTGTGCTGCCCCCTGCTGGACAACACTGAAACACATGTTTTTGTTTGGTTTGTTCCCTAATAAACACAGATCTGGAGTCAGTGAGACAAAAACTGAAGTCATTTTCCAGGACTTCATGTATTTAATATATTTTTATGTAATATATATAATATATAATATATAACACTGGTTTTCATAACAGTCCAGTTTTTTACTGAAAATGTTTGTCACCCTGAAAACAGAGTTAAATCTGAGGGATGTGAATCCACATCTTTATATACAGTAGTGTTAACACTGATTGACTGTTGTTGCTTCAGGATTGAAAATCTCTGCACAGTGATTTTGTTGTATTGAATATGTATTGAATTGCAGAGTTTGTGTTGCTGTGACTGACACCATGTCTTCTGGTTTGATTTGAAGCTTGTGTTTGTTTCTGTGCAGTAATGAGGGGATGGAGGAGTCTGAGCAGGAGCCACAGAGAGGCTCTGCTGTTCACCGGCCACTTCACACCTCACTGGACTCTGAGAGCCGAGACGAGAGACGACCACACTTCACTGACGCCTTTCACCACAGGTAGAGAAACAGCAGATCTGAGGATCAGAGACATATTTCTATATCTGATGCTTTTGACAGAGTTAGGAGTGTGTTAAAGCAGGATTAATTAGCCTCTTCTCTCCTTCCTGCTGCAGATCTTTCCCTCCACGAGAAACAAACCACCGCTCACTTCATCGCCCTCCACACGACGGCCTCCTCCCCACCCCACCGTTACTCCCTCTGTCTCCGTTTCGTCCACCGCTGGAGCCCCGTTTCCACCCGTATCGATGGGCCTCCCCTCATCCTGACAGTCAGGGGAGGAGGCCCCCCCGCTCAGAGGAGGGCAGGTCCAGATACCCCCCGTTTGAGCCGGAGTGGGGTCCAGCCCCCTACCTGCAGGAGGACAGGAGAAGAGGACCTCTGCCTCCTCCCCTCCCTCACTACTCCCCCAACTGGACCAACCAGTCCAGCAGCTGTGACGGAGCTGAGGAGGAGTGGGCCCGTCCCACAGTGAGACATCAGCACAGACACAGACACAGAGTGAAGGGATACGACTACTGAAACACTCAGAGCTCTGTTCAGCAGCTGCAGAGCGACGTTAGGTCAGAGCACAGAACAGACGCTTCCACAGGTTCACTGAGGGCCCATGTTTGGTTCTGATAATCTGTTTAACTCACCTCACTGACTTTACATAGCGTTTACCCACTGAGAGGACAGGGTGAGGACTCTCATCCAGAGAGTTATTGGTGGTTGTAACTGTTCCTCTGCTGTCCACTGTCCTGTTTCAGCCTTAAAGTCAGTTTACTGGATCTGTTTTCATGGTGGTGCAAAGACTGTTTGGTGTTGTATCGACTCTGATGCTGTCTTTGTCCGTCTGCGTGTGTTGTTGTGCAGAGGTGGAAAGAGGAAAGAAACCAGCAGCAGGTTCATTCAGATGAGCCTGTGCAGAGTGAGTCGTTGGTATTTTCTTATCTGTTTTCTTACAGCTTCACTGTAGCACTGGTGTTTTTATCAACAGAGTAAAGACTTAAGCTTAAAATTTGAATAAACAGTTTTGATGAACCGCTCTTCAACCAGGAGATGTTTTTAAATTGGCACCAAAAATGAATGTTTGAGGTTAATTCACTGACGTCTCTGCTTTAAATCCCTGCAGCCGCCTGAAGGCAGCAGGACATGTTGATAAATCTGCAGCCTCTGATTGGACAGTCAGAAGCTGCAGGTGTGTTTACCTTCATTAAATCACAAGAAAATGACAAATTCACAGAGTCATGTTTTCATTCTTAAAACGCATTATGTTAAAGTAGAGTTATGGCTACTTTTCACTGCAGCTAACGCTCGTCTTCATTACTGCTTAATCTGTCATTTTCTTTATTAACTGATCAGTTGCTTTATTTACATTATTATTTATTTCTAGGTTGACAGACTCCATGTCATTTCAACAGAGTTCAACAGAATCTGTGAGTGAGGTTTACAACATTTGGACAAAATGAATATGTGATCAGTAGATTAAATGATTGATAAGGACAAAGATCCATGAGCCAGAACAGTGAACAACAGCTGCTGCAGTCTAATCAATGGATGAGACAGAGGAAGATCCTTTAGTTTAACCAGAAACATCTCTATATATCTCCACCAGACTCCATTGACAAAAACAGGGATTTTACTGGGAGCTGCTGGAATACCACTGCCTCCATCTGTTAGTGTGTGTGTGTTACTGTGTGACTCTCAGTGGTGAAAAAGATCCTTACTGAAGTAAAAGCACCACACAGTAACAAACACACTAACAGATCAGGGCAACGTTGGACTTGTCTTGACCTGTGTTCTGCTTTGTAAAATTGCTCTTTTTGTCAATGGAGTCTGGTAGTGACGGCTTGTTTCTGGTTCAGAAATCCTGGATTTATCCTTTAACAGTTGTTTTGAAACTTGTTGGTTCTTGTTAATATTTGTGTTTTTCCTCTTGTAAAGGGACATTCAGTAATAAATTGTGTCTCTCACTTGTCGATGCTGTTTACAGAGCTGGTTGTGTATGTGTTATGAATCAGTTTGTGTTGTACACCTCTCCGTTTGTTGAGGATGAGACTTGTGTTTTTCCTCAGCATCCCTCCTGATGCAGCTGCTGTGGTTACTGCGCATGTGCACTGAGGCTGTCACGACTCGGGCACTGCTGCGGCTGCTGCGGGTGGAAACATGGCGATGAAGGCGCTCAGAGGGATGGTGAACGGAGCCATGAGCGAGCTCTCCTCGGCCGTCAGCGGGAACAGACCGACGGCCGCCGCTCCGGCCGCCGCCGCAGCCTCCCGGGAGCATGTGATGGCCGTGAGCCGGGATTACATCTCCCAACCCCGCCTGAGTGAGTCCCTCTCTGCCTCATAACAAACACCATCAGCTGAGGTAGGAATCAGGTTAAAGAAATTACCACGCTCTCCTGACGCCTGCCAGTCGTCAGTGATCAATGATTGAGCTGATCGATCAGTCAGAGGTCTGTGGTGAACATGGGTTCATTTCTCTGGCTGCTCATGTTGTAACAGTGGTGACTGATCATCGTTATTTAAAGACAAAGAATCACTGCTGACCTCTGATTATTTGATGTTTATTAACTTTAATTTGATGTTCAGCTGAATATCTTTGTGATGTGATGGAATGTAACTAAGTACTTAAGTACATTTACTCGATTACTTTGCTGAAGCACAGTTTTGAGGCATTCTTCCATTTTATGTTACTTCCTACCGTCCTTCATTCCTCCACATTTCAGAGGGAGATCTTTGATTAGAGCCACATCTGCAGCTGTTTCTAACCTCACTGATATAACAGCTCAGTATGACACAACACAGTTCAACCACAGCACAAACTACATCCTCCAGAACCTTCATAAGGAGGATTCATGACAGGATCAGACTGCACTGGTTGGAGCTTGGTGTTCATTTCTCTTTCTTTCTTTCGTTCATCCAATCTGAAGATATTCAGTTTATTCAGAGAAAGAAAGGCTGAAAAAACTGAAGCTGCAGCTGAGGAACGTTTGGCTTCAAACTCTGTTTCCACCCACCTGCTTTTATTTTTATTCATTTTCAATTTGCACATAAAAAGTTGAGTAGACATTCTGGAAATTGACTCAGTTATCTGCAGCAGGAGTTCATCCAGGCCTCATAAACTGTTCTCTGTGTCCTCAGCCTATAAAACAGTGTCTGGAGTCAACGGCCCGCTGGTGATCCTGGATCAGGTGAAGGTAAGGACGAGCGCAGACCACCGTCCTCACGCTGAGTTTCTCAGCTTTGGCCCAGTTTGAAAGAAAGAAAGCAGAAAGCAGGACAGTTTATTTTTCTGGGAAGTGAAATAACCTTATATTAAAAACATCAAGATGATCATTAGATCAGAAACATCACTTTATGTCAGACTCAGACGTGTATGTGCAGAATAACGCCGGCCTCTCTCCAACAGTTCCCCAGGTACGCAGAGATCGTCCATCTCACCCTGCCTGATGGCACCAAGAGGAGTGGCCAGGTGCTGGAGGTCACCGGCTCCAAAGCTGTGGTGCAGGTGCAGAACTCTTCTGCTGTTTAAAACATTTCAGACTTATTTTAGCTAAGCTAGCATGGACACTGAAATACCTCAGGCTTGTACTTAAAATGAATATTAAACAGAATAAATGTAAAGAAGTAAATTACATAGTAACAGAGTACATGTATCACGGGGGGGTTAATGGGGGATTTGTCCTTTAATCTCTGTCTTTGCGTCTCCACTGCGCCCTCTGCAGGTGTTTGAGGGGACTGCAGGTATCGATGCCAAGAAGACCAGCTGTGAGTTTACAGGGGACATCTTACGGACACCTGTCTCTGAGGACATGCTGGGTACGACACACAATAATAAATATGTCCAGTTCATTTAACACTGCAGCTCCACACAGGTTAGTGTTGTGTATGTTTATCTGTGTGTGTGTTTGCAGGTCGTGTGTTTAATGGTTCTGGTAAACCTATCGACAGAGGACCAGCAGTCCTGGCTGAAGACTTCCTGGACATCATGGGTACGTTGTCAGGGTTGTGTTTTTTACCAACTCTGTAAAAATCTTTAGAGTGATCACCTTTATCCTGTTAGGCATATCTGTGTGCTTCTAATACATGTTGTCATTTTATAGGTCAGCCTATAAACCCTCAGTGTCGTATCTACCCTGAGGAGATGATCCAGACCGGCATATCAGCCATCGACGGCATGAACAGCATCGCCAGGGGGCAGAAGATCCCCATCTTCTCTGCTGCAGGGCTGCCACACAATGAGGTACACTTCCTATGAATTAGTTGGATTTAATTCATGGAAAAAGCTAAAGATGTATAAATGATGTTTGGTCAGATGTCGGTGGGGAGTGTGACATCAGCACCTTCCTTTCAGATCGCAGCTCAGATCTGTCGGCAGGCCGGTTTGGTGAAGAAGTCTAAGGACGTGATGGACTACAGCGAGGACAACTTCGCCATAGTATTTGCAGCCATGGGGGTGAGAACCTGAGACAGAACTTAAACTCACACAACACTTGGATCAATAGTTCATGTTTGGGGATCGATCCGCCCACACCCCCGTGACGTAACGTACGTGACGTAATGGACGTGACGTAATGGACGACCTCCTGTACCTGCTGAGTCACAGCTGCCCACTGACTATTGGTCATTTCTAAACTTAAACAGCTGGAAACAACTTCACTGAAAAGCCCATGTTCAGCGTTTGTGACACCACACTGTGTCACTTTAATACTGGGCCCTGATTGGCTCTGAAGGGATGTTTCTCTCCTGTCTGTCACCAGGTAAACATGGAGACAGCCAGGTTCTTTAAGTCGGACTTTGAGGAGAACGGTTCCATGGACAATGTGTGTTTGTTCCTCAACCTGGCCAACGACCCCACGTATGACCTTTACCAAACTCTTATTCCTATACTATATTCCCTGTAAAACAGGAGCACTTTTACATATCAGCTTCAGGTTTGATAGATTTGTGGACAAGAAATGTGGGAACCAGAAAATATAAAGTTTGTGAGTAAGTCAGATGTCAGGAGGTTTACTGTAGGGAGTCATTTATTTTCTATTTTTCACTGGTAACTGTTTATTCACTGCCATTTATTTCCATATTTTCACTCATTTAAGTTGTCACATTTAATTGTTCATGTGTTCTCTTCTAGTTAAGTCCTTAACCATAGTTCTGAGGTGTTTACATCAAAAGTTCTAAAGCATTAAGTTTTGTCAAACAGATGGAAATAAACCCAAAATGGCATGAAGAGGCTGAACTCACTTCTTTATTGCAGCATCGAGCGAATCATCACGCCTCGTTTAGCTCTGACATCAGCAGAGTATCTGGCCTATCAGTGTGAGAAGCACGTCCTCGTCATCCTCACCGATATGAGCTCCTATGCGGAGGCCCTCCGAGAGGTCAGACACAATTTCAGTGCATTTATTCTGAAATGACTGCAGGAAAATTGGAAATAAATTGTGTGTTTACTCCGCTGCGTGCAACTCATCCAAACTGTGTGTCAGGTCTCTGCAGCCAGAGAGGAGGTGCCGGGCCGACGAGGCTTCCCCGGCTACATGTACACAGATTTGGCCACCATCTACGAGAGAGCCGGCAGAGTAGAAGGACGGAGCGGCTCCATCACCCAGATCCCCATCCTCACCATGCCCAATGACGGTACACACACTCTCACACACACTTTCACCAGCACAGACGTTATGCTAATGACTGCAGTGTTGTTTTACAGTGTGTTCTCGTGTCTCTCAGACATCACTCATCCCATTCCTGACCTGACCGGTTACATCACTGAGGGACAGATCTACGTGGACAGACAACTCCACAACAGACAGGTAATAAAGACTCTGTACAGAGGTCGGGTCTGAAAAGACCGTTTTTATGTGGACTCAAGTCACATGAGAAGGACTAAACTTGAGTGATGGATCTGATGGACTGAGACTCAATAAAACAGACTTTCTGGTCTTTGGACTTGATTAGGTCCAAAGTCTGTCTTGATTTGGGACTTGACACAGAAGATGACGGTCTTAACTCAAACCTTACTGGTCTTGACCTGAGACTAGGTTGTTGGTCTTACTTGTGCTTTGCTTGGTCTTGTTGGCTGTGACTTGAGACTTGACTTTGGATTTGTGCGCCCTCTAGTGGCCCACCTGTGTGAGTGCTCTGTACTAAAGTCTGGTCAGGTCTGCTGTCTGAGAGAGTTGTGTTTTTAAACCTCATACAGTATTAACAGCATGTTTCTCCTCTCAGTAATCATCACATCACGTCCAGAGAGTGAAGTGATGTGAAGTGATTGTAATTATAATGGTTAAATGAACATGAAGCTGAATCAGATCTTACAAATGTCACACTGTCACCAAAATAAAATGGAAATAACCAAAGCGTTTCATGGAGATTCTTTTAATTTAGTCCACATGACAGACTGCCATTCTGCTCTGTTGCTCTGTTGAACAATGACAAAGCGAAAACAACAAAGGAACTTTGACTGTCTGATCCTTCTGGTAGAAAATGAATACACACAGGAAGTGTGTGAGCAGCTGGTGACTGTGTGTGTTCAGGTATCTTATTGTGTCGTCCTGTTTCCCTCCTGTGCTCAGATTTATCCTCCCATCAACGTGTTGCCGTCTCTCTCTCGTCTGATGAAATCTGCCATCGGGGAGGGAATGACCCGCAGAGACCACTCTGATGTTTCCAACCAGCTCGTACGTCCACACACACACACACACACACACACTCCTGCTTCACACTGCACATACTGGCCTTTTACATCCCACTCTGACACTGTGTTAAATGTGTGTGTGTGTAGTATGCATGTTATGCCATAGGGAAGGACGTGCAGGCCATGAAGGCGGTGGTGGGAGAGGAGGCTCTGACGGCTGATGATCTGCTCTATCTGGAGTTCCTGACCAAGTTTGAGAAAAACTTCATCTCCCAAGGTACAGTGGGGCCAGGGCAGATCACTCAGAGCTGTAGCTGCTGGTAGTTTACAGCTGGCAGGAAGTTAATAATGCATCTAATCTGATTTTGAAATCATTTACCAAGCCCAGAAAATCTTCAGGTCAGTTTTAATTCTACAGCCCAGTGTCACACTGTGGTTTTAACACAAGCTCAAGACATTTTCAGGTTTGATTCTCCATCTTTTTACTTCTGGAGGTTGGATTTAGGCTTCAAACATCAGAACAGTGGTGTTCATCTGTGAAGATGATCTGATCAACTAAACCTGAAGGATCAGAAACTTTAGCTGCTCACAGTTTATTTTCTGGAATAATCCAAAACAGGATCTCAGGGAAACTGACCCACAGTGAAGTCCATCACTGGATCAACATGAAGTAGATTTACTGAGTGTGTCTCTGTGTGCAGGTGCCTATGAAAACAGGAGTGTGTTTGAGACTCTGGACATCGGCTGGCAGCTCATGAGGATCTTCCCCAAAGAGATGCTGAAGAGGATCCCTCAGAGCACCTTAGCTGAGTTTTACCCCCGAGAAGCCAAACATTAACCCGACACGCCGCCAGTCCCGCTGCTTCCATCTGTTTCAGTGAAAGCTCACTGCGTACATACAGTGTAGTGTTGTGCCGTCACATATGACGTGATGCTGTGACCGTCCTGACACTTGTGACTTTCATGTGGCCTTGACAACAAATCATTCCTGCTTCAACAACCAGAGCCAGAGGAACAGGTTGTAATGTGTTTACAGTGAGAATGTTGAGTGTAGAGGAAGGGATTCATGTGTTCATGTGTTCATTGTCTGTGTGGGTGATGATAAGGATGAAAATTTACAGAAAAACAAATCACGTATCTTCAAAAATCTCTGTCAAAGTGATCACGTGTGAACAGTTTCAAAGGGAGTGCGACTCGTTCCTGTATGAGCACTGTCAGGCTGTTTATGTTCAACACTCCAAAAACCGGTTTAACAAACGTTTCAATATTAATTTGGAACTTCAAGAAGAAAACTCTGAGTTGCTTTAGCAGCTTTCAGTCTGTGGTCGGGTCAGCTGCTCTAATATATTTTCAGAGTCTTGATTTTATAATAAGTGATTTTAAATAAGCACAGTATTACCCTTCAGATAAACACCTTGCTTTATTCTGTGGTCAGACAAATTAAAGCCTGACGTGAAGCTGTTGAGTCAGCGTTTATCTGTCTAAACACACTGCAGCTAATTCTCTGCGTGGAGAAGTGTCTCACCTGAGTGAATGTAAAGGTGTGATGACAGCCGTGCGTACTCATTAGACTTCTGCAGGAATTTCATTTTCCTCTGGCAGTTGGCGCCCTTTTTTTCTCTGCTTGTACTCGCTGTATGACGGTGACACTTTGACAGACTGTCATGTTACTGCCATGAGGTGCGACGAGGCCTCGTTTAGAAAAATATTTTCACATTTAACATGAGCCTTGATGCAGACGTTTAATGAAAGCCATGTGTGTACTGAGAGAGCCTGGAGATTACATTATATCAGAGCAGGTTCTGAGCATTTAAATGACAATGATACGTCGTGAGGTTTCAACATAACGTCTCCTCTTTCCTTCACTGCTTGATGTTGCTGTGGTTTCTTTGGATGATTATTGTCAACTCTTTTATTCTGGTGCCAGAAGCTTGAAGTGATCTCTGCTGTCTGAACACATCTGCATTGAAATATCTATGAATTATGTATTTCTGTTTAAACAGTGTGTGCACATTGACTGGATATTCTGCATTTATCAGCTTGCATGCATTGTTGTTGAATGTTTCCTGTTGGTGCCTCAAGTATCATATGAAATAAAAGCTGCTGTCTCATTATTTCTGATCAGTTACTGTGTTTACCATCAGCAGGTGTTGACAGGTTATTTAATAGATGCATTTAATATTTATTTATGAAATGATTGTGTCCTTCATAAACAGCTATAATTCATGAACGTCTGAAAATCAATATCTGAATGTCAGTGTTGGTCAGACTGAAATATCTCAGCAGCTGTTTGATGGATTGTGGTGAAATGTGGCTCACACATTCTCGTTCCCTTCAGGATAAATTGTAGTAACTTTGGTGATCCTCTGACTTTTTATGTGGCGCCACCCACAGGTCAAACACTTCATTTATCTTGTGAAATATTTCTACATCTACTGGATGGATCGACACAAAATTTGGTGCAAACATTCATCTTCCCCAGAGGATGAATCTTACTGACTCTGAGCTACAGAGTGTTCTTCAGAGTGAGATATTTTTACAACTATTGGACTAATTACCATGAAATTTGCTGCAAATATTCATGGTCCCCACAGGATTTACAGAGTTGATCCTCTGTCTTTTCCTCTGGTGCAATCACATTTTCATTTGTCCAATACACTGGTTTATGAGCAAACACCTGCCTCAGCTGTACACTGTGTTATGAGCTAATTAGCAGATGTTAGCAGAGGGAGACAGGTTCAACCCCCAGAATTCCTGAGGTCAATTTGACCCCAATTATAAAGGATGTGTTTATTTTGACACAGTAGCAGGTTCATTTTGATTTTGACAACAGAGGATCAGCAGCAGCTCACAGTGCTGCAGGAAGGTAGAGCCCATTTACAGTTTAATAAAGAAAGACATGATAAATAAATGGACTTGATAATAAAATCTTTTTATATTGCATGCTTAATTTAAAATATTGTATAAAGAGTTTAACACGTTTTAATCACTTTTAAAGGATATTTCTGATGAATAAACATTGTGTATATTTTTTTAAATCTGTCAGGACAGGAAGACGACCTCCTTCCGCTGCTGAAGTCACGTGATTACCTGTCCAGGTGTTTGGTGAAGTTGGATCCTCTGATTGAAAGAATCAAACCAGGTGCGTTCACGGCCACGTTACTGCGTCTCTGAGCGTCAGTGTGAAGTGAAGTGTGGACCCTCGGTCACAGCAAACAACACAAAGTTACTGACATCAGTCAGCAGAGGAGACGCGCGTTTTTCAGCTCAGGTGTTTCAGTGAATCACGGAGAGAGAAGACGTCATCAGAGACCCGAGCAGGTGCAGGTGGACTTTGTTTCTGACCTGGATCCTCAGTCAAATCCATGCAGAGAAGGAACATGGACGGCAGATCCCGTGAGTCACCGTGTTTCTCTCCTGGTGGTGCTTTGCTTGTGTCTCTGTGTGTGTGAGTGTTTGTGTCTGTGTGTGTAAGTGAAGGTGTGTTGTTGCTCCTGAGGGTAGATTATGTTGTGTTGTTGTTGTTGTTTACACAGTCAGCAGGGTCTGAGTCAGACTGAAATGAATCTAATTAACTTTAAATGACCAAGAACCATAATTATTAATCTAATAATTTAAAGAATATGTAAGCATTGGGTTATATGATATTTGTAGGCCTCACTCCATCTGTTCACATAATATCAGGTGTGAATTCATTTTCTAACCCTGAAACACTGGACTCACCTTTAAATATCATGTTTTCTAAATCCTCTACACAGAGAACACAGATGTGACAGGTGGAGGAGTAACTGCAGTTTATGGAGATTATCCTCCGTGTTACAGTCAGTCTGTCCGACTGAAACAGTGTTCAGTACAGAGCTCCTCTCTGCAGGTTCTGAATATCTGCTCACTAGAATGTGTGTTTTTAAATGCACTGCACTTAAAATCAACAGAGCTAATTAACTGCTGCCTGTTTATTCTCTCGTGTCTGAAAATAAAAGTTGACAGACTCCAAGAAGTCAGGAACCATCTGTCATCCAGTCTGTGGTGACTTTATGATCAGTTTAATCCTGGTTCAGTGTGTTGGGCTTTGTCTCTGCTGTGCCTGAATGATTCAGTTTGTATTGTGTTGCTCAGTCACCTGCAGGAGGATCAGCTGCTGCTTCCTCGTCTGTGTGACGACTCTTTAGCTTTGATAACAAACTAAACTCTGGTCCTTGTTGTTGTGCTTCGTCTGGATCTGTAAGTCCTGTTTTTGATTCATGCACTGAAACTTGATGTGAACATTTTACATCTCTGGATGTTGTTTCATTGTTGTCGTCCTGTGGTTCAGCTGCTTCACTTCCATCGACCTCATTTCCTCACAATGAATGAGAGTCTGTCTGTTTTAATTCAGTGTGAATGTGTGGCGATGCAGAGGACCTGACGGTGCAGTTCTGTGAAACGACCATAGAGAGGCGCTGTTGACCTGTGTGAGTTTATTAGTGGAGCGATCCTGTAGTTTTATCTTCCCTCTGTGATCCAATAATAAAATTAAAGGTGGGGAAATTTCACTCCACATTCAGTGAAGATGACTCGTTGCTTTTCCCAAAATGCCACCAGGTCATGCATGAAAGTTCAACTTAAAGATGAGAGTTAAAGTCGGTTAAGTGCCGAAAGCGTCTGATGCAGGCCAGTGTTTTTTCACAGGAGCTTTATGAGAGATGAAAGCAGCTCTCTAAACCCAGACACTGGTCAGAACTGTGTGAGGACGGCTGAGCGTGAGCCGCACAGACACTGAGATAAAGCTGCATCTGAGCTGTTTTGATGTGGGTTCTCTCTCTGTTCTTGTTAAACTTGTATAAACCGAACTGTGCTGCAGCCTCAGGGGAGGAAAATATACTGCTGAAGACACGACGACTGCATTTGAACACAACAGTGATCTTATAAACATACTCTTTAAACAATGATATCTTAATCAAGAGAACAGAGCAGATTTACGGAGCAGTAAGAACAGCAGGAGGTCGGCCCTTCAACTTTATCTGACCCCACAGTTCCATTTTAGTTGTTTCATATGAAGCTCATGGTCTAAAGCACGAGGAGCAGGAGCATCGTGGTTCAGACGGGTTGGACTGAGAATCTGAGAACCTTCTGCATTTACCTGCCTCTCCTGTCAGCTGAGTTGTAGCTGTCTGTGTAGGAGCATATTATTATCCTGATAATGCTCTTTAAAATAACAGAGAAATACTGGTTTGCTGGTGTTGAGAGCTGCAGCTCTGCCTCTGTTCGTTACTGCAGAGATGAACAGAGTTGATCAGGATCAGCACAGGGCCACTGGTGACTGGAATACCTCCCCTGTACCTGTATTTATCTCAGTCTGTGTCAGCAATACTTTCTCCTCTTCTCCATCTCATTTTACTACAGCCAGACGAACAAGACGTTCCTGTTACATCCCACGGGCTTTAAAGGCATCACAGTTCAGTGTGTGTAGTAGCACTCCAGCAGTTCATTGTGTAGGACAGATTAAGCAAAGAAAACTGAGGCAGCACAGACTGACATGTCCTGAATTTGAATTCTTAGTGTGGCTCACATGTTCCCAACATACATGTAAACCTGAGTGTTTCTGTGAGGAACATGTGTTTGTAGGTTAAAGGTTATGCTGCACTAAAACTCAAAGTATTTTCAGGAGCATTCATGTGAAAAATAACTGTGTGCCATCTGAACAGTGTGTGCAGTTAAAGTAATCAGAGCTGAAACAGCTGGTGGATGAATTGAAAATGAAGTGTCAGCTTTTTTTTTTCCTTTGTTTCCAGTGAAAATTCTAATTTTTTTTTAATTTCACGTCTGAATTGGCAGCAGGATTTTGGGTTTTTCTCTTGTTAACTGCAAATCTTTTTTTCGTGTTTGTCAGACGAAACAAAGCATCTGAAAAGACGCAGACTGTAACAGACGCTTTTCACTGTTTCCTGACATTTTATTGACTTAATAACTAATACTAATAAAGACTTTATTGTCAAACACACAGAGCAACAGGTTCCAGTGTGAAGCCTCTCATTAGTTTCTGAGCCTGAAAAATCTTCAGTGGGTTAATTTGTGCTCTGTTTTCACACGAGGGCAAAGAGATTCAGTTTCAACCAAATAATCAAAGCTGTGGTTTGAAGGAGAATCCAGCAGCTCACAGGCCACAGTAAATACTGTATGACTGTGGCAGCGATGTACAGATGATTCAGCCTGAGGAGATGTAGGCCAAACACAGGCTCTGTTTCTGTGAGTGTGTTAGTGCATGTGAGAGACAGAATCTGTCTGTCTGTCTGTCTGTGATGGTGTGTGTGTGTGTGTGTTAAAGTGTCAGCTCGGTCCCACAGGGAGCTGCATGTAAATCAGGTGAGGAGCGCCGACCTGTGGGCTGGCATTTTAACAGGGCAGGTGTTTGATCCCTGAGGTCGGCTGAGTTAAATTTAGTCCAGTTTTAACAGACGTCGTCTTCTCTGCTCGGCACACCAGCTGCTCGAAACAGAAAACAAACAGGATGCAGAGAGAGGAGCGAGTGGGGAGCAGTAAAGACCGCTCAGCTCAGCTGAAGGTAAACCACTGCCCCCAGTATCTGTCCAAACAGTCACAGTGTGACTCTGTGGCTCGGTCCTGCTGGATCCTCCTGTCACTGCATCCTGGTCCAGATTTTTATTCAATGAGGATTTCTATTCATCAAGCTGACAGCAGCTAACACGAGTTCCTCTATAATGTCTCCTTGTCTCCTCTCCTCTCTCCTCCTCTCCTTTTCTCTCGGTGACATGAATGTGAGTAGACGAGTGTGAGGCAGTGATGCTGATGGATAGTGGCAGGTATGTGGCATCTCTGTCTCTCTACACTGCTCTGATTGCTCACAGTGACTGGTCCTCTGCCACGGTGTGTGTGTGTGTGTGTGTGTGTGTGTGTGTGTGGACAGACACACTGCTGGAAGCTGTCTGTGGCTGCTTGCAGCAGGCAGTCGGTGTTAAAGGGTTCAGCATCGCTGCAGGGGTCTCAAACTTTTCTCTTGTGCTTTGTGGTGCCTTCACAGGATTGTTTCACAAACCTCAGTGTCTCAGAAGAAAACGTATCGTTCCTTTATTTGCCTTTAATTTAGCAGTCTAGCCTGATGCAAGAGTAACCGTCACAATCACAGTAGTCTCAGACCACAGAGAACTGAGCTGCAGCTGTTTCATAATGATGCTTTTAATGTTGCTGTATAAACTAATAAAACCACCAAAAGCTTCAGAGTGGTTACTGAGTTTAAACTGAGACGAGATGAAGCTGATTTAATGCATTAGTCTGTAAATGTAATTGACTGCACTGATCCCAGGTCTGTTTGTCTTCACTGTGTGTTTCCTTTGTGAGGCTGTTTGATAAGTGTTGTTGCTGTGGGTCAGGAACACTGTGCAGCAGCGCAACCCCCAGCCTCCTGCCAGGAGTGCATCATTTATTCCTCTGTGTGTGTGTGTGTGTGTGTGTGTGTGTGTGTGTGTGTGTTTGTTTGCCCCCAACATACATGAACGTTTTGAATTAATTGTCTGCAGAAGAAACGTCCAAGGAAGCTTTTAATTAGACTCAAACCAGCACTATCTCATCCATTTTGTAATTCACTATCACTCTCAATTATCTGTGGCATTATCATTCCAATGGAACTGTGTGTGTGTGTGTGTGTTGTGTGTGTGTGTGTGTGTGTGTGTTACATCAATAAGCAGTCTAAAGGGTAGATAAACACACGCTTCCTGCACAGGACTAGAATTATTCATGAGCTGTCACAATGTATCCCCAACCACACAAATAATTGAAGTAACAGTGTTAAAATACTCATGCATGCTCACACACATTAACACGGGTTAGATGCACTTCTGCACACACACACACACACACACACACACACACACACACACACTAGGAGGCAAGTATGACAGTACTAACTAGAGAAGGTGGTTGGTCTTCTCTGGTACGTTTACATGGACTCTAATATTCCACAGCAGTTTCTGGGTTAAGACGTGTTGGATCTGTTGATATTCCTCAGGCTTTAGGAGCAGTCTCTGTACACGTGGACAGCTCATTCACTATTAGCATCTTGTTGAGATTTTCATGGTAAATATTTTGCTGGGCCCAAAAGAAAAGAAGAAACAAACGTTAGAAAGGGTGAAAGTTCACAGCTGCATGTAAACAGGAATATCATCTGCTATGTAAAGAGCTGAGTGGGAATACTGTCTTGAAATAAACTCTGGATATTTTGTGAGTAACTGCAGTGTAAGGTCATACTGTAGTGCTCAGGTGAACAGGTGTTGGACGAGTTCAGATCCACATTCAGTGGACGACAACAAATGTAGTGTCGTCCAGCCTCGGAATAATTCCTCAGAGTGTGTGAACTGCAGCTAACGAGAACTGTTTAGCTCGTCTCCCTGTGCAGTGTGACCTGAACGCCTCGCCACGCTCGTATCCTGTCTGTCTGGTTCCATTAGTCTTATAATCAGCTGCTGGTTTTACAGAGGCTTCCAGACATGACTCGTGTCACTGAAGAGAAGAACAGGAGTGCTGTCGGTGTGCAGGGTCAGCTGGGCTCCCTCTCTGTAACTGCTGTTTTGTTGAGTTGGACCCATGACACTGAGAAGGCTCAGCAGAAACCCCCCCCCCGTTAACCTGCACCCACACACTGAGCTCAGGCCTCCTGCAGCAGGCGACTGTACACTGACTGCTGTCAGTGTCAGCAGCTAACAACATGTTATTCTAACCATCGTAACGTCTGAGCCACCGAACAGATCTCCTCACCTCTCAGCTCCGTCTGCTGCACCACCAGCTCACACTGCATTTCACATGAGGCTCAGTGTTCTGTGAGGGATTTATCAGCAGGGATGAAGCTCTGCTAACTAGTTTTTACATTCAGTGTCACTGTGACGAAGATCAAACAAAGGTCTTCAAACCAGCAGCAGAAAAACAGGAATTATTCCCTCTGATCTTTGTCTGAGCCTCCAAACAAACACGAGCTTAAATTGCATGCTGGATTTTTTCATGAACATGTGAACATCAGAGGGAGTGAAAGCGAAGGTCTGACGGGTGTGTGTGAGTCATGCCGACCACAGAGGTCGTCAGGAAGCAGCAGAGAGAAGTTCTCCACAGGAACGAATCACATCACAGTTTCAGGACATCTACTGTGACCATGTCCTGCTCTGTGGAAGACACACAGGCTGGAGGAGCCATTTCATGTGGAAGAAATGGCCTCATTTCTAAGTGCATCATGATTATTGATGTAGATGTAAAGGCTGTTTATTCAACATGCAGGGACCATGCATCTGTAGTGAGCCCTGAGTGGACCCTGGGTTCACCTGGAGTTGGTCCATGTGTCCTGAGTGACCGTCAGTGTTGGAGCCCAGGCTCCTCTCAGCCTTCCATAATATTTGATTATTGTTAATCTGGTTCCTCCCTCTTCTGCTCCGTAGCCAAGATGGCGGCTATTTGTGGCGAGAAGTTTCCATTGTTCTGCTCTCGGCTTTTTGACCATTTTGAGTCTCCATCCTGAGCTCTGATGTTTCCACAGTGAAGTGTGAATGTGTGAAAACGAGCAGCAGAACCAGTTTCCAGGTTAGCGCCCATTCAGAGACGCGGTGAGGCAGATTTCCCGCCACTGTTCCCTCTGGACCGGTGCGTTTCCTGGCCGCGTCCTCCGCGGCGTGCAGTGCGAACACAGAGTCGATATCGAGCTGCAGAGGTCACACCGCTCCGGTCTGTGCTGTATTAGTCACAGACGACTGGATCCGGTTACAGCGCTGATGATGTGCTGTAATGTGAGCGTGTGACTCCACAGAGCACTGACATGAAACTGCTGGATAATAAACAAGTGCTCTGATTTATCAGTGTGTGTGTGTGTGTGTGTGTGTGTGTGTTGGCCTGCATGTGAACCATATACATTAAGAGCAGGGTTAAAGCCGATGGCGAGGGAGCTGCGAGTCACGGGGAGCTCAGCGACATCCTCCAGCCATCTCCCAATCCCCCTCCGGCTGTCTCTCTCTGAGCCTCAAGCAGAAAAACATTGTTTGTTTTGACAGGCTCTGAAATCCATTTCCAGTATCTGTCATACGCTGCATGAATCAATTTGAACTCTATCTACTGTTGTCTCTGCCACATGGATTTGTTGGAGTATCTATATGTGAAGGAGCCTGAACGCCACACGTGTCTGAGACACATTTTTCAGACAAACTGGCTTCTCCTGGGTCTGCGGCTGCATGAGGAAGTAACGGAGCAAAAAGGTGCACGCAGAGCAGCTGAGCACACGTGCACGCATAAACACACACAGCTGGGTCTGTTGGAGGTTATTAACCATCCTCATTCTGTCATTATTCAAACATGAGCCTGCTCCTGTCCTGAGGGACACAGCAGCAAATGAGGGCTTGTTAGGAGAACAAACTAACAGAGACGAGCAGATTGGAGGAGTGGAGGAGAGAGAGAGAGGGCGGCCGAGCCAGGGAGACAGAGATGTAATGTCGGCCATCTCCGGAAAATACTGGAAGACTCTGCTCTCCTGTCCTCTCCTTGTTTCCTCTCCTTGTTTCCTCTGCTCGTCTCTCAGATACCGTCCTCCTTTCTTTTCTCCTCTTTCCTCCCTTATTGTTCCCTCCCCTCTCCTAGTTTCCTCTCTCCTTGTCTCCTCTCCTCCTCCTCTCGCCGATGTTTTCCTCGTCTCTCCTCTTCTTTTCCTTCTGCTCTCTTTCCTCTTATTGTTCCGTCTTCAGCTTTTTTCCTCTTCTCTCGTCTCCTCCTCTCGAGGGTTCACTTTGTTTTCTCTCCTTGTTTCCTCTTTTCTCCTTATTTCTTCACCTTGTTGGTTTCCTCCTTTTCATTTGTTTCCTTTCCTTGTTTTCTGTCCTTGCTTCCTTTCTCCTCTCCTTTTTCTGCTTATTTCCTTTCCTTGTATCTTCTTTCCTCTTCTTTTTTTCTCTCTTTGTTTCCCTTCCTCACCTAGTTTCCTCTCCCCATCTCCTCTCCTGTCCCACTTGTTTCTTTCCTTTTTTCTGTCCTTGTCTCCTCTCCTTGTCTCCTCTTGTCTACCTCTTTAAACTCCTCCCCTTTACCTTCCTCAGCTCATTTCCCCAGCCTGTTTCCTTTCCTCGTTTTCTCTCCTTTCCTCTTCTCCACTCGTTTAGTTTCCTTTTGCCTTTCCCCTGCTTGTTTTCTTTCCTCCTTTCATCTCCTCTCCTTGTCTCCTCTCCTCTTTGTTCCACAGCTCACCTGCCCACAGAGCTCACAGCTCACAGGAGTTTAAGGCTGGAGGAGCCAGGCATTATCCATGTCCCTGTGCTCTCTCACACACACCAGCAGCTCACAGTCATATTCATTCACTGCGACCTGGCAGTCAGTGAACAAATGTCTTAACTTGTGAACAGCGGACGATGAAAGCTGCGAGCCGGTTGGAGGATTTAGGACGGAGTAAGACAGACGCTACAAACCTCAGAGGGAGGCTCCATGAAGACTTCACCTTCACTCGTAGATGACGACGGCTTTTTCACTGAGTCAGACTCCAGAGTAGAACTAAACGAGCTGACAGAGTCACTCGTTCCTCCTCCAACAATCATTTTGTTTCCTCTGTAAACTCAGGAGCAGATTCAGCTCAGTCATTCACTCGTACTCAGGTTTTGTTCAGTACCTCATCCTGTTGTGATGAGCAGCGTCTGTGTGTCAGTGTCTGAACATTTTCGTGGTCATTCGTGGTCCTCAGAGGATAAAGGCCAATGAGTTTGTGACACTCTGACTTCTCGAAGGTGAAGTTAGGTTCATGTTCCCCTCAGGATGAACTGTAGTAACACTGGTGAACCTCAACATCATGGACAGAATAATCTGGTGGACCTGTAGTCATCTGCAAGACACCAGACATGGAGAAGATCAGTGTTTTTGTAAACTGGACAAACCGACCCTCACGTGGAGGATCGTGTAGTCGTGGCTGAAACAGATCATCTCTGAGTGCCTCAGCCACTGAAATGTTTTCTGACCAGACATGTCTGGACATTATGGTACATCTTAGGATCCATTTAGTGGCAACATTTCCTTCCATTATAATGTTGTGTGCTCTTGTTGTGGTGCACAGTAAATGTGTCTCAAGGTCTCAGTTCAGTAAATGTGTTTGTACTGTTCCACAGAAAGAGAGTGTCACTGCTGAAAAAGACATGATTTGTTTTCAGACGACAGATGGAGGAAAACGAAGGCGTTTGTGTCTGAACTGCACAGTTTCAGGTGATTGAGTCTCACAGCTCTTTAACATTTAGAAGTTGTAACCAACCACCAGAATCACAGAGAGGAAAAATACTGACGCCCGTGAGGATGTTTTCACACTCGGTCCCGTCAGAGACGCCTCAGGTCTCTTTGGTTTTTGTTCAGATTAATCAAACAAGATAAAACTTTGGAGGAGCTGGTAGGTGGACTTTGTTTCATTTGGACAGAGCCAGGCTAGCTGTTTCCCCCTGTTTCCAGTCTTTATGCTAAGCTAACCAGCTCTAAGGTAGAAAGATGAGAACCATAGATTCACGGAGCTGAACACTTGTGGTTGTTGGGTCGGAGACCTCTGTGTTTAATTTGAAACTTTTTATAAAGAGACAAAATGTGTGCATTTCACAAGAGTGTGTATCACTGATGTCCCCAGTCCTACAGACAGAGCACTGTAAGCAGGACACGAGCTTCACTAGCTAAGCTGCAGAGATGTTTAGCTTCCTTATTGAGGTCTGGAGCTGATGACCATGACTCCAGATCTGCAGTGAAGGTTTCTCATACGAGCCGTGAACTGGTTTCCATGCTGCGCTCCACACGACTGGAACGAACTGCAGCACAGAGAGTCTTCCACAAAGTAAAGTCGAGTCTAAGATTAGAGACTCGCTCCTCTGAGGTCAAACCTTCACTGGATTCTATCTGTGACTGTAATTAATGTGACAGTCGTTTGACCTCACACAGTTGTACAGTATGTATTCATGCCACTCTCTCTCTCTCACACACACACACTGTTGAATGTGCAGTGTGTATCTCAGCCACTTTTAAAGTGGATCTCTCCTGGTCTTTCAGAGTGGATGGAGGAGGCTGTCTGAGAGTCTGATATGAATCATGATCTGAATGTCATCATTTTACGGTCACTATCACCTGCTCTCTCTGCCCGTCTCTGTCACACACACTCACATACAGTAGACACACACCCATGTGAGTGGTGAGTCAGTCCTGAACACTGATTTCTTGGTGCCTCTGCTGTTCCCTTCATCCACTGACTCATATATCGTCTAAGTGCTTCGTTCGTCTCTGCCGTGCGTGCACCCGTCAGCAGAGTTCGAGTTAAGTGGGCTTTAGAAATCAATTACCATCGATCTTATGCCCACACACTGTGCAACGGTTATTGTATATGAGCACGTGTGTGAATATACGCAGATGTAAGTGAATGAAAGAGCAGCCTGAGTAGAAAGAGCTCGTTCAGTTGATTAAATCACTTACAGAGTTTCTTTTCTGCTCAGTCGGAATATTTCTGTTGTGATCCACACACACTCAAACTGACGGACTGAGTGTTTGACACTTCACACACTGTCCCTGTAGGATATCCAATATGAGTGTTTTTATATCAGTATCACTGACCACACCTACACAAGACACAACAGCTCAAAACTAAAACTACAGTACAGCCTGGTGCACAGATTTTTAAAATGTTACACACAGGTAATGTCAGATTTCACAGCTGTGTTCTTATAGTGTGTGATGTTAGGGTTAGGGTTAACCCTAACACCCCCCCAACACACACACACACACACACACACACACCCCAGGATTTCTGATCAGAAATATTGATCATGTTTAATATTTATTGGAGCAGATCATAGACAGATCTGGGTTTTATCTGGATACTTGAAGTGACTGACACAGGTCTCTCTGCTCTGATAATAAGGGCTCAGTCTCACTCTGGGGCCCCTGGGAGTCAGAGGCTTTGTCCAGTTGATGAATTCACACAAACAACAGTCAGCTACAGCTTCTTGCTTCAGTGTAAAAGCAGCGATTGATGCTCTGAGCCGATCGGCTCCCATCTACATTCTGATAGAAGCTCCCGGTGCACAGTCCATCTGACAGCTCCCTCGGCTCAGTGTAAAGCCTGTGGTTACTGAAAACCATTCCCCCTCTCAGCTCAGGCTCCCTAACGTGTGTGTTTGTTTGTTTTCTGCTGCTGTCGCTTTCAAGGTGACCAAACTGTGAATAAAACATAAGTAGAGAACACTCACTGGAGGAGCTAGTGAGGCTGCGCTCTGACAGCTAAAAGGCAGCTATTTACCTGTGTCAGTGTGTTCGATGTGTGTGTGTGTGTGTGTGTGTGTGAGTGAGAGCCTTTGTCATAGTAGTTTCAGCTGAATCCATATCTGTGTGTGTATATATACTCTGTAGGTGAGAGACTGTATTTGTGTGCTAATGTCTTGTTACCAAATAGCAGTTTCCAGCACGTGAGGGCAGTCCATGTTGTGTTGGTACACAAAACTGTTTGTGTGTGTGTGTGTGTGTGTGTGTGTGTTCACTGGCCTCAGAGCTGGAGTCTTGTGATTGATGCTGGCAGGTGTTGCCCCCCTCACACACACACTGACATCTCATTCCCATCCGAGTCATTCAAAGCCGAGGCTCGCTGGGCTCCGGCAGCCCCGGGATCACAGGCTGAATGTTAAAGAAGATGGCCGCCACTCCCGCCCCGCTCTCCGATAAGATCACACGCTGATGTGGCAGAGAGGGATCAGAGCTGACACGTCCTCACCTCGGGTCTCTGTTCAGCGGCTGTGGCCGGCGGAGAGCCGAGATAAAGAGAATACAGAGGAGGGACACAGAGAGGTGACAGATGATGAAGTCAGCAGGCAAATGAGAGCAAAGCAGAAACACGAGCTGAGGGATGAAGAAGAAACTAAAGAAAACCCAGATCACACAGTGCAGACAAAAGAGTGACAAAATCTGAAACTTTTTAGTGAGAACTTGTTCCCACACGTTCTGACTCCCTCACACAGTTCACAGAGTCACCGGGGAACATCTGCTCTCTCTTCTCACTTCAGCTCTTTGTTTTAGGTGTCAGGCGATGCTTTTCAGGGGCACAGGGAATATCTAGATCTTTACTTTGAGTAAGAGTACAAATATCACACTGGAAAAATGCTCTTTTACAAATCCTGCAGTGCACACAAAATGTTAGAGTAAAAGTGTGTAATTATCAGGAAAATGTGCTGTCAAATGTTCTGGCATTTCTAATCCAGAATATAAAGATGCAGTAAATGTTAATAACAGTCTGTACTGTCGTCTCTGACTCCTCCTGTGGACACCCAGAGGTGGAGGCTGCTGTATGAACACATACTGAACAATAATACAGTAAAACAGCTGGAAAAATTAGATATGAAATAATAAATAATAGTCCTCATAGGAGAAGTTATAGCTGCTGGCAAATATTATAAATGAATGAACACATGAAATGTCTTCATATCTGCTTCCAACTACAGTCTGTACAGTACAGTCTGTTCTAAAGTATTTATGTAGCTAATAAATTCTAAATACAGGGACTTCAGGTTAACTGTTCTCAGTCTGTTGGTTATTTTCTGGATGAATGTGTGTGTGTTTGGTTTGTAAAGTGTAAGAAAAAGAGAGAAGTGCTCATCGCAGTCACCCAGAGGTCAAAGTGTCGACGTCAGATATCTGCTTTTATCCAGTGAACAGTCTGAACCTGCAGAGAATTCAGTTTACTGTAGTTAAAGTCAGATCTGTGAAGCTGAACCCAGGAAATGTTGCATGAAAACTGACTTAATTCATAATGAAGCAGTTAATTAAATAATCAACAGATCGAGCAACTGATGAATCATTTAGGCTCAAACTGTAACTGGTCGACTGTGAAATGTTATATGAAATAAGAATACTCAAGTACAGAAGTAATCCCAGTTACTGATACTTCTTCCCTTTCATTCTTTAACAACAGTTACACTCCGTCTCTTCTCCACACTCAGAGCAGCCGGCGTGGACAAACAGTGTGATGGATGGGGCTGATGGTCTATCTATAGGAGAGCTAAGGAGGCCAAACGCCATGTAATTGCAGTCAAATTAACAGCGACAGAATGACTAATGTCGACCTCCTTCCATTTCCTCCTTCCTCTCCTCCCCCTCCATCACCCTCTCACACACCTCTTGAATTTTCTCATCTGTTGTTCAGCAGCTGGTTCCCTACCTTTCCCCTGTTTTTACTCTCCCCTCCTCTCTCCTCTGTGTGGACGTGTCTCCCTTGACCTCATCTTCTACTTCACACTGATGAGAGGTGCAGGGGCAAAGCTGCTGAATTAGCTGTGTATGTGTCTTTGTGTGTGTGTGTGTTCGCTGCCTCCACGCCAGGCTTGCTGATTTTGCTGTTTTCTCATGTAATATGCAGATGCTAGTCATATGCTGGTGTCTGGAGTGTGTTTCTCTCTAATAACTACACAGCAGCAGGTCAGAGAGTGGGAGTACGTGTTAATGATTAAAAGGAATGCTAAAAAAATGAGCCAGGTTTTGAAGCCTGGGATTAGCATGGCAAGACCCCTGCGCTCGCCTGCCGCCTAATTGGCAAAACACCCAAACCTTACAGCTGAGGTGAGCTCGAAATGAGCTGCTTTATATGACGGGTCATTCAGGAGTGTTGTGTTAAATCACTTTTTGGATGTTTTTTTTAGATTACTGTAGAAGAGCGATGACAGGAAATGAGGGAGAGACAGACGCACGACTGGACGTGGGGATGCTGTGGTTCACGGTCGACGTCTTGATCACTAAACAGTGGAGTGCAATCAGAGAAAGTGTTTACAGCTCTCCTGAAGAGGAGATTGAAATCTCTGCTGTCACAGTGAAGGAGCAAGACATGATAAAAATTCAACCAGCGATGATGGAGCACACTCTGTTGAAGGCAGTGATGGTTTTCTACTCATTTGTACTCAGGGAAATTGACAGAAGTGACTGTTTGAAGACTGAAAAACAGTCTGAGAGCAGAGGGACTTTGCGATCACACCTGGTCAGTCACTGTGTGTTGTGAATGTAGCCCAGTCTCTACTTTCAAAGTCTTGTGGCTTGTGGTGGGGAACTGGTGTCCAGACCTCTGAAAGGTCACAGTGCAAATAAGAATGACTGTCTGGTGCCGGTGGATGTAGAATAAAACAACAGGGTGTCTGAGCTCACCCTCTGGGACGTGGTGGTGGGGGGGTTTGGACATCTGGAAGCAGCTCACATTATAGCACGTCTCTCTTGTCTGATGGTCACTTGTATGATTTTCCAGCCATCTGCAGCTGTTCCACAACACACACAGAGTGGTATCTCTGTGTCTTCTTGGCGCTCACAGATCCACATTATTCTGCTCCGTGTCCTGCAGTTAATCCAGGCGCTGTCAGGAGTGGTGTTAATGGTCTCACAGTCTTGGGTGAACGCCCTGTACAAGTACCTTATGTTCTGAATCTCTGGTGTTACCAAATCCTCGTGCTCAGCCCTGCTCCTGTTTTGGCACAACGAGCTCTTTGGCTTCACGGTTAAGATGCCTCTCAGGAGTTTGTGTGTTTGTAGTCAGATTTATGACGTTTGTGTTTTTTCATTCATGATCAGTATTGTGCTGGAGATCCTCCTGTAGTTGCTGGTTTATCTGCAGCTCTGTATTCAGGGGCGACAGCTGATAGATGTCACCATGGGAAATTAAAGTGGTTAATTTCAGGTCTATTAGCTACTACACACTGGTGATGTATGATCATTTCCTCCTTGCACATTCTCTGCCAGCACACCATCACATTCAACTCATTCTTTAACCTTTATCTATCCAGGGATACTTGGCTGTCTTTTATCTGTTTGCTCTCCCACAGTTACACTCAGTCACTTGTGGAAGCTGCCCAGAAATAAACCACAGTGTCCTTTCAGCTGCAGTGCAGTCAACAGTAATATTCCAACAGTGAGTGGGCAGCGGTGGTTTAAAGGTTAGAGAAGTGGGCTTGTGACAGGGAGGTCACAGGTTTGATTGGCAGGGTAAATCTGGATGAGGGACGAGAAAGAGCAGCTCCTCCCTTTGGGGTTAGGGCTCTTCAGCACTTCAGGAGTTTGTGTACGGACCTTAACCCTCAAGGGAGGTGCTGATCTTTCACTCTACCCACCCTGATTTATCCTGCCCATCAAACTGGTGACCTCCCCGTCGCAGGCTGACTTCTCTAACCTCTAGGCCATGACTGCCCACTTGCTCTTTGGATGTTACTGTTTGTTACTGCTGTGGCTGAAAGTACAGTTTCCCTGGTGACTCTCCTCAGTTTCTTTGTTATGGACATTGCCTTGTGCAGCGTTTCTTATTATAAGGACCTGAACTTACACCAACCCTCCATACCTGTGGAGGCAGCTATATTACTTGTTGTCTTGATCTTCTTAGTTGCCAAAGAGGAAACAGTCTGTGTTTGATCTTGTGGCTGATCAATACCTATCAATGCTCTGAGTTCAGTTGTGGAGTGCTGCACTGGAATCTGCTCTCAGAAGGAAGGAACACTGAACTGCTGTATTGGTTTTCACACTGCAAATGAACTGAACCATGGTTCACCTCAGTCTGGACGGACCAAGCTTTGGTGTCTTGGTTCAGACTGTGGTCCGAAAACAAGCTCCTGTACCTTACCTTACTTCCATCTTACATTTATACCCTCAAAGGTTCAATTACACAGCCAAAGTGATAACTTACCTTTTAACTATAACCATCAGAGGATACTGAGACAGACACTCTTTTATTTGGTTTGGCATTTTTTCACTTCTCTCCCAGTTTGGACTGAACATGGGAACAGCCAGCTCACTGTGTCTGTGGAGGGTTTAGACAAAAGAACACAGGGATATGACCCACTGCCAGCTGTGTTTGAATAACACATAATACATAATAATACTACAATACCCATGAGCCTCAGGTGCTGTTTCTGAGACATGAATCGAAGCAGTAGTGACTTCTGGATGACGCTGTGTCATAGAGGCTGAATTCATCCAACATCAACAATTATCCAGTAGTGACTGATTTTAAAGGGGCACTCCACCTACTTTACACATGAGGTGACATCTGTTGGCGGACGACTTGTTGAAACAGACATAATAACGTCTTCTTTGGCTCTGGAGGAAACTTTCCAAAGTTTGAAAAAATAACCCCGATGAGGTCGTCTTGATTTCGGCTCGACACTCGATATTTTTAACAGAAACGTAGGATCACAAACTGGAGATGTGTTTGAGAGACGTGGGCAGAGGTGATCTAATGAAAGATGTAATACAGCTGCATTAATAGAAACGTAGGATGCAGTGTTTTAGGAGCTTGACTCATACCAGGGACTAAAAGTCAGGATATCTGGGCCTCTGCTGCCTCAGGGTTGACTTTTCCTTTTTAAAAATCAGCCTCTTAAATCTGCAAATCCAACTTCATGGATGTAGAATACTAAACAGGTGAAGCACCCGATCAGCTGCAGATTGTAACATCAGTTTTGTCAGCAGTTTAATCTTTAACCTCAGCTCACTGGTAGAGGTGCAGGGTTTTACTTCTTTTTCCTGCAGTTTTTAGGAGGGTTATTTATTCTATCATTTCTGAACATTTATTTCATTCATTATCATTTATTTCTGCCAACAGTAGGTAACTGTGACTGTAATATTTACTGTTATTATTACCTTCATACGTGTCCCTGGAGCAGGACTGAAATCACTGATCGACCTTCTTCAGAGTCATAAATCCAGTCCCATCGAGGATTTTCTCTGTTCATCAGCAGAGTGTGTGTTTATCAAACTACTAAAACATCCCGTCTGAGCTCGGGTGGAGATACAGTATGTGTGCGATCTAACAACAACAGGGATGAAAGGAGAGCTGCCTCAGACAGAGCAGGAACCTTTGAGGCTTTGATGCGGTGGTCTTGTGCACTGACACTGACTTTATGTGTGTGTGTTTTTTGTGTTACCTCAGCCCACGAGGAACGCCAGCGGTGACAGGACGTGGGCTGTGACACAGGGAGTTAGTACAGTTGAAAGACGACTGATGCCGTTCACACAGGAAAAAGCACATGAATACACAGAACAATGCTTGTGATTGATGTGTGTGTTGAGGTGTGTGACTGTTTGCAGGTCAACACAGATCAGAGGATACTGGAAATAAAGAGCAGGGTTACTGATATCTGACTCTTTTCCTCCTCTGTTCTCCCACAGTTTACATCAGTAATACTCAGTGAGAAAGTTACTGCACTGATTTCTAATAAGGCACACGTTAGAAAAGATTAGTAAGTTGGAACTCATGGCTTTATTATGTGATGTATGTTTAAATCAATAAATTGATTAATTTAAAAACACTGTCATAACTTGATGAACTAAACTAATGTTTTATGAAACACAAAGTAAAAAGAAATTTATTTTGCCAGTTATTAAAAAACTTTTTGGTTCAGTTAATTTTCTTTTAATTAAAGAGAGTAAAGAGATGAATTTAACTAAACGTCATCAGAAATGGAAACATATGTTAATGTTAAAGGAGCTAGAGTCAACGACATGTTTCAAAACAAAACTTGTTCTTTAAAATGAATTTAGGAAATAGATTTTTTAAATAGTTATTTTTAAAATTTTATAATTCACACTATAATTTTAATGAATTAGTTTAAAATATATATTTAATGATCGATTACTTTATTAATTGATTATAATTAAACACTGCAAGAATCTATAATTAATCCAGTGGCACACTGAAGTCCTTCTATTATTAATAGTTATTAAATCATTTACTAATACTTGATGACATGTGTAGGGATTTATGACTTGATAATTTATGAACCATTAATAAGAAAGACTTTTAGTTTGCTGGTGTCCTACTTCACTACAATCCTGCAGTTACAAATGTTAATAAAGTTACTGATCAATTATCACAGGTTTTTTTATTTAAAAAAACATATAAATCTTGATTCAGTGAAAATAGATTTTTAAAAATCAGTGTAGGAAAATACAAGAAAAGAAAAAAGGAGAGAGAGTTCAAAGAACTTTAAAAATCAGGAATGGCTCTGTGATAAAAGTCGGTCTCATGAAGGGACTTAAAGGAGATTACTGAGTCAGCTGACCTGATTTTCTCGTCTCAGAGCCTCGAGCAGATCCTGACTGCAAACTCTCTGTCCCTTAATCAAACAAATATCCTGTTTTAAAAATATTAGACATGTATAATACATCCTCTGTCTGTCTGTCTGTCTGTCCAGGCCACACCTACAGTATCATTTGAATCTGCTGCTGCAGATATGTAAACATTAATATATTACTTATTATTTTTCCATTGTAAGATAGATGTGTAGGATGTTTGACCTCGGAGGAGGAAATGTACTGTACTGACGTCCACATGAACAGTTACTCCCTCATGGATGTTAGGTGGGAAATCAGTGCATCTCCCTCTGCATTTATGTGCTTTTATGCAAATCAGGTTCATATAAAGGACGTGTGTGAGGACATGCAGTGAAACCCCACATTCAATCCGGTGACATGGATCGAGACTATATATAGTCCACCGCACTGTTTCACCATGGGACTCGAGTGTTTCGTGCTGTTTCATTTTCCTCTCTGCACTCCGGCTTTCAGTGTCGTCACAGGTGCAGAACGCCAAAAATACACCTCCTGTATAAATCCTGCAAATCCCTGCATTACATCCAATGACAGCATCTGTTTTTAATGTCTGATATTTATTTAAATGTGTGAAGAATTTGATCAGTTGAACTCACTGACTACAAGACCCAGTAAAGCTATTACAGTACATGGAGCTCCGCCCGTCATGGTAACAGTCAACCTTCACCCTCGCTGACACTCCATTAATCCCTGAAGGAGACACTCTGTGGCCTCTGGCCCCTCTTCATGGGAAGGTCAGAGGTCAGAGCCGGCTGCTGAACAGCCCCCAGCAGGATTGCTCAAGGGCACTTACTGGATTCTTGGCCGTCAAATTGGTTTGAACCCTGGACTTCCAGCTAAGTGGTGATCTTTTTAATTATCATCCTGATGGCAAAATTAACCTAAGCACCTTCTAACAAGACTGAGCGCTCGTGACTCTGCGAGGCTTTACTTTAGCCGGCAGATTGCTTCAGAGCTGCTTGTCTTGGTTTGATAGCTTCAAAGACACGTTAGTAGTTCAGCATCAGACTTCATTCCTTTACTCACTCAGAGCTGTGTCCTGTGGTGAAAAGCCAATGTTTTCTTTTCTTCTACTGAAGTTAGCATGTTAACAGGTAGCCCTGTTTGGTAATACCATTGTTATAGTGAGTCACTGTAGCGTCCCGTCTGCTCCCAGTCCAACATGAGAGGATGAAGAAGCAGCGCTGCACAGAGGACAGAGAACTCAACAGTGGCTGAAGCTCCTGAAAAGCCAACAAAGTAGTGATAGCAAAAACTTGCATATGGCACCTTTAAAAGGGTCGTGGCCTCTCATCCAAAAGGCTTCAGTTGTACCTTTTCTCCAGCTCTGCAATCAGACGTGCAGAAGGCTTTTGGATGAGAGGAAAAACATCTAAAGTGAGTCCGTTCACCTTCGACGTAGCACTTTCAGATGATTTATTTTTGTGTTGCAGGGACAGACTTTACTCTCAACCATCATGGCTGGACCCTGGTCGACCCTATATGGTGTGGGAGGAGGTTATAAACAGTTTTCGCTTCCCCCCTCTCTCTCTATTGTTGTGTGTCTCTCTTCCTCTGCTGCTTTATTTCCCGGCCTTTAATTCTCTGCTGTGCTGCTGCAGACATGGAAGGTGAAACAAGGAGAAACTGTGACATTTATAACTCTGGCCACACAAGTCAACATCACCACTCCACCGCAACTGGAAGATGTTTGTGTGCGTGTCACTCGCAATTAGTGCATGTTGTGTGTGTGTGTGTGTGTGTCCATATGCATGCGTTTGGGTCTGTATGTGTGTGAGTGTATATCAGCAGTAACACAGGGCACAGTGTTTTGTGGATCTGGATTAGAGCCCAGTCAGTGACGTGAAATGCCATGGCAGCCAAACGCACAACGCCACAACACATCACCGCAACATCACAGCCACATTGCCACCACCATCCATAGCAATAAAATACCAAAACTTCAACTCAATGCATATGGATTTGACTTCCACAACTCCAGTTTAGTTTCAGTGTCTGTTTGGGAACTTTTACAATCTCACGACGATTAGAAGAAGTTGATAAAAACAGGGGAAAAAGAGAAAACCTCTTCTTCATTCATTGCTTAGTTTCCTCTGGAGATGCCTCAGGATTCATATCAGGACCAGTCTTGGCAGATGTAATGGATCCGTATCAGCTCTGCTCTGCAACATTTCACTGCACGTGAGAGTGAAAATTAGTGTGTGTCAATGTGAAAAATATTTGGCGTGCTGGTGGTGGATTGGTGAAATACACAGATTCACTCTGACGATAATTCCCCTACAGATGTCCAGTTACTCGCTGTGTATTCAGATCTGTTGTTACTGTGTTGGCTATACTGAGCTTCTTTGGCACAGAGACTCTCTTCAGGATTAATTAAGTTCTGTTTCATCTCGTGACCAGCTGTGTACTCACATTAGGCCGGAGCTGATTCTGAATATGATTTCCTGGTGACAGCTGAGTTGGACGGTCTTTAAAGCATCTGTGGGATGTGCCAGAACAAGCCGGATCCACGGAGGCCCCGGGACCAGACACCACAGGACACCCCCAGAGGTCCTGTGTCCATACCCTGACGGGACACAGCTGATTTGGCGGCACAGGGGGGACGTACACAATGTAAGGCAGGCTCCACAGATGCTGGATCAGGTTGGGATCTGGAGGGTTTAGAGGCCAGGTCATTGCCCGGGGCGTGAGTAACAAAACCTGCAACTTATCAACACAACCAGGTGTTTTATTCTGTCTTTATCACTGCTCTGAGATCAGGGTTCAAATCAGGATCCTTACAGTGGGGTTTTTTGCTTTGGACAGTAACCAGGCTGATAGCGGCAGCCATGTTGCTAATGCTAATGCTAGCAGGTAGAAATAAACAGATAACTCTTTAAGTGAGAGAGGGAGAGTTCACAACTCACTTCTGTTGAAAATAAGCTTCCAAGAAAATCAGTGCATATAAAAGCAGTGACAGCATCATAATCCATCATCATATGACCCCGAGAAAACATCATGCTTCATAAAACCAGTGATGCAAAGTGATTTTACAGCCCCAAGTACTTATGTATAAGACTGTGTTGCAGATATGGTCGTACACTGACACAACAACCTTGATAACCAGCAGCTTGAAATCCCAGAATAAATGTCAGGTGCCTCAGGTACTTTAGAGGATATGCTAAAGACCTCATTCTTTATAAGTCCTGTGTCAGCAGTGTTCAGTTTTTACATGCGTCTTGTTTGGTGATTGATGACCACGTCAGGTCAATGAGTGGCCATTTAATCATCATCTGCTGCTCCAAGACTGAAGCCCTACTGTATTTATAATGAGCAGCTCCTGGAGTACTTGGATATTTATCTGATGCATTTGTGCTACTGAACTTTGAATGTCACAAACTCCAGATAGACCTCGCAGCCACAGAGGAATCCAGGCCGAAGCCTGGCAGTCTGAGGAAGAGCAGGACGATAATCTGCTCCTCTGAGAGCTGGAGCTCCGGGGCTGCACACCATTTACCAACAAATGAATTTGTCAAGACTGACTGATTTTATTGATTGTTGGGCTGATGAAGAGGAGGTTTATTGAATGTGAATGTGAGCCAGGGAGGGATAGGGAGAGTGAATAAGAAGAGGGGCGGCGCTGTCAGAGAAAGAGACATTAGTGGCTTTGACAGCTCGGCGAGAGAGAGAGAGATGGCAGAAGGAGATGAAGGGAAACAGACACGAGCAGAGCTGACAGCCCGCAATCAGCTTCAGTGTGAAGCAGAGAGCATGCTGGGAGCCACAGTGACGAGTGGACAGTACTCTGTCAACACGAACAAAATACAAGTCTGTCAACACACACGACACACTAATTTGTCTGTCAAAGCAAATATATCAGCTAATTACAGAGTTTAGTGACAGTGAGTCAACAGGTGCAATACTTCAGCAGCCATGTCTGTTCATAAAATTAACACAACTGCTGTTTATTTAACTAAACAGCTCAGTCAGGAAATGTAACTTCAATAAACGGTCAAAGCTGTCTCACCTCAGAGGGAAAAACATGAGCCACAGAAATCACTTTGCGCCAGGCTGAGCAGAACTGAACAAAGCCTGGCTGATAAAAATCACAGCAGTGCCCATAAAAGCAGCATTTACACACTTAGAAAGAGTTAATATGCCTTATCAAGCATGTCCTGTGTGTGTACATGCTGCTAAAATGTCAGGACATTTGAAATCTTTATCAGCGTCTGCATCTGATGCAGTGCTGCCCCATGAAAGTTGATTCAGTGTGTACGTCCGGAAGAGTCTGATTCGACTCACAAAAAGCAAAGCTAAAGATGAAGGTGCAGGTGTTATGGCAAGTTAAAACCGGCTGACAGCAACCAGCAGCCCAGCAGGATTTCAGAAGTGAACTACGACCAAGACGCTACAGACGCACTTTAAGGTTTGGGAAAAAAGAATTCACATTAGCATCATGGACTCTTATCATCCTTTATTCTGATTTGATTCACATGTTCCAGACAGTGCTGCACATGTTCTTTAATTCATACGTCAAGTGTTCGGTCACATTTTGGATTTAATGACTCGATCATCAGCTTTGCAAGATGAAGGTAAAATCGTTTTCAGTGTTTTTTACAGCATCACCCAGAGACTGATGCTGAGCCAAGCAGCTAGAGGCTAAGCTGGTGGGCTAGGCTCAGAGCTAAGCTAACAGGGCAGCAAGAGAGGCTCCCCCCCAACTCTAAGATTGTATCCTTGGAAAAGCAGCAGGTCTAATATGATATGGATTTAGCACCAAGAGAGCAACAGAGTAGATAAGTAGAAGAGGGAAGAGTAAAGACAAAGGGGGACAAAGTGTGGAGACAGTGGCTGCAGATATTTTGGAAATCGTGCTTCGTGGGAGGCAGCGTCACAGCTTCGACATACTACACATCACATAATATTAAAGCTGTTTTTAGGTCCGCTGGCTCCCTCATCACAAAACATCTACAAAGTAAAATGTGAGTGACGTCTGGTTTCCCTCCTCTCCTGCTGTATGAGCTGATAAACAGCTGGTGGAGCTGATTGTCCAGTGGCTGCCATCAAACCGCCACAGAAGAAGAGGACGTGGCGAGATGAGGTCAAAGTTCAGATGATGGAAAACATGTACTCCTCAGGTGAATGTGTTGTGGTGATTCAGTGCACAAACTCAGACGGATGAATGATGAATGAGTGGGCATTTTGCTGCTGGTCAGATGGAGCCGGTGTAGAACTTTAAACTGTAGCAGTCTGTGACTGATGCATGTTGACAGGGAGTGAGCCGGACCAGCTGCTACAGTAACTGCTGACACATCTCTGATATTTGGGAGCGGCTCAGCCCCTCTTCCCATTTTAGCTTGGTGTGAAGGAGACGCAGCTGCATGGATTGTCTCGTAGTACACAGATATTACTGTACATGTTGCTGCAGTCAGACAGTTTCCAAACATTCTTCTATCTAAACCAGGACCCAGAGAGACAGAACGTCTGACCTGTAGGTAACAGAGGAAGTGAATTTAAGGAGATCTTTTACAGAACACAGTTCATGACCGTCTAACCAAAGCGGTTCTCCAGGTATCTGACCTACATCAACAGCCTTTGTTTCACATCTCCGGGACTTGACGCTGGTATAAGGAGGGATGACTGTGCAGAAACTTGGTCCTCTATCTATGTAATCCAGGTTCTTAATGTGTTTCTGCCCCGAGTCCAAGTTTCTCTTACTTCACTGTGAAAAGGAGAAGCTTCAAGGTGAAGCTGATGGACACAAAGTTGGTTCAAATTTGATCCCATTTTCAGATACACAGGTCCATCTCCCGCACAGCGACTGACTATATATCTACTTATTTCACTCTTCTGTGTCAGTGCCAGGTGAGCCGCTGCTCCTCCACCAGGGCGGTTCAGGATGGAGGAGGAAGTTTAAATTTGGTCGACTTTCCAGTCTCCTACCTCCAGGCTGCCTGGTGTCTGATTTGACTGGTCTATTTCTGGCTTTCAGCATTCAAGGACACAGCCCCTGTGTGTGTGTGTGTGTGTGTGTGTGTGTGTGTGTGTGAGTGAGAGAGAGAGAGTGAGGCACTGAAGAAAAGGAAAAAGGGCCTAATGCTCTGTTTTCCAGGAAATAATTTCCTGAACATTTCCTGATATTTGTTTCTGAGAAGGGAGAAGCTGTTAGTTGCTACAGTCGCTCTGTTTTACTTCTTAAAGCTGTGACTGGAAGCGTTATGTTTTCAGGTTGTCCATCAGTCTGTTCCAGTCAGTATCTCAGGGACGCTGAGAGGGAGTTTCTTGAAATTTGCTTCAAATGTTAGCTTTGACGCAAAGATGAAGTGATATGATTTTGGTAAAAGGACAAAGGTCAAACACGTGTTCGTTCTCGTAAATGCAACATCTCAGGAGCGCCTTGAGTTTCAGAGGTGGAGGGAGCATTCAGATCTTTACATCAGTACAAGCACCACACAGTAACACTACGGCAGTGATCGTCCAGCAGCTTGTATAGAAACATGCTTTTCCAGCAGACAGGGTTGACTGAGGCCGACTGAGGCCGTCGTAACTGAGCTGACTGGAGGTGTGACAGAGATAAAGAGTTTAGTTTTTGTGCTGCTACGTCCTTTGGTCATTCAGGCTTCTGTTCTAATTCCCATATTCATGGTCTGTGGCTCGGGGCTGACGTCCACACAGGAGACGTGCAGATAAAGTTGGTTAATCCTTCTCTGATAATAGACCCTGCAGGTAATTGTTCAGTTACACAAAGCAGGTGACATTTCACTTCCAATGTCGGACCCTTCCTCCCCTGCACCTTATTTACCTCAGAATACCACAAAAGAAGAAGCAGCGCCTGCATCATTAGCGTGCCAGTCAGCTGGTGTTAATTGCTGCTGTTTTGAACAAAGCTGAACAGCTAAATGATGAGGTGTGTGTGTGTGTGTGTGTGTGTGTGTGTGTGGAGCAGCACAACAGAGGAGATCCTGTCTGCAGAGGTGGAGGTGTCACAACGTCAGGCAGCTGCTGCATTTCTTCCACTTTAATGGGAGCGGGACAGAAAACAGCAACATTAAAGGACTTTTCCAGACAAACACATTTCACACATTTTCCAAACACTGTGTATCACTGAGCTTTCTTGTTAGGAACCATGAGTGAGATGGAAAGAACAGCGGTGTACTTTACCGCAGCTACACCTCAGTTCACAGAGTTAAAACAAGTCAGGATGTCAGCACAGAGTGTCAGTGACAGAGACTTGGTGACAGATTTGGGTGAAGCTGATGCTGTGTTTAGTGTTCAAACCAAACAGACCCACAGGTCGTCTGTGCTGCAGCTTATCACGAGTCAGTCGTGTTCTCTTGTTCACTGTAGTAGTGATGACTGGAGCCAGGGAGGAAGTCAGTGTGACTGTTCCATACGTATCATTGTAAGCTCTGTGGTGAAGGTCCGGACCCTCCACCACAGATGCTTAGTGCTGTTTCAGGATGAGTTGTATCAGAGGGTCGGGACAAACCACCAGCGTGCTCGTTACGTCTTGAGTTCTGTTTTCATATCTAACACTGCTGGTTGGATTTCTTTACTGGACTTGAATAAAAGTGGATTTCAGAAAGCAGCTCGTTGGTCAGGAAGAGGTCTGAGCATTCTCAGCAGGAAGAGAGAATCAGATTTCCTCGTGTTCTTGTTCTCTGACCCGGGCTGCTATTTAACACCTCGAACCTCTCGACTGTCCCTGTGGTCCAGCTCCTCTAACTCAGCAGAGAGTGATTACTGAGAGAGTGTGAAAGACTGAGAGAGGAGGAGAGGCAGGAGAGAGTGTGAAGGTGGCAGAACTCTGGATTAGAAAACATCACAATCACATTTTTTGAGGGAGGTCATCATTATTATTTGTTCTTTCTATTTTCTATCTACAACACTGAGGAACAAACACGTGCTGTTCTCAGTTGTTTGAGGACATATTGGAGGTTAAACTCATTTCATTTGAACCATAGTGTTTACCTTCCTTCTCAGGGACGACGTAAAGCTTTACGTTCATGCTGAATGATAAATAGTAATAACATTAAACAGGAGCTTGTTTGCGTCTCAGCTGAGGTCCTCGCTGCTGTGGGATCCTTATAATCTAACCCAAAACGAGCTGAGCTGAAGTGATTATACCGAGGTATCTGGGGACCCAGACAGGAGACAAATTAAAACTTTATGCTCTTTCTGTGGAAGCCGGCCTCATTAACAGTAAATATTATGTTTGCACTGTGGAGATTCATCAGATGTAGGCCAATGGCCAAATCCCCAGGGTTTCAGTCTGCGCACACACACACACACACACACGAGAGGAAATTCTTCTCAGAGTTAAACTACATTGTTGGTGCATGAATCATAAATCATTTATCTTTTTAATTCAGAGCTGAATTAGCTCTCGTATTCAGTTTGAACCTCTTGGTAAAGTCAAAGAAATGAATCAGAGCCAAATAACTGATCGATTTAGAGAAGTAACTGTTGTTTCCTTTGAGCAATAACTTTGATAATTGGGGAAATGTTCTAACTTAAAAGGGAGGAAGTAAAAATCAAGAAACTTCTTTATTATAAATTAAACACAGTCTAACAGGACTCTGTCCCAGGTCGCAGCAGCAGTGCAGTATCTTCCTGTGTGTGTGCTGCAGAGAGGCCGTGCAAACTGAGGCGTTGGTGTTTTGGTGAAAACTGGCTGGTGGATGTTTGTGCTGAAAACAGATGGAAACATCACTCGGTTCATAATTGAAACTGAGCTGCCGCCGTCTGAAGGCAGCAGGACGCCGCGTGTGTTTCACAGAGTCATTGTGAATGTGGATCCACTGTGGTTAAATCATAGACGGCTGCTAATGTAATGAAAGTGGTGGTTTTAGTTTGTAATGGGGAATAAAAAAGAAAACGTGCTGCTGGAGGGTCACTTACTTTTCTTCACTCTACAGGAGTCTGCTACAGAAACATACATGTTACACACACACACACACACACACACACACACCAGCCAAATGAAATCAAGATGTGAAAATGTGTTTCTAAAGATGATTCCTCAGATGATACAGTAACATCAGTTCTCTGACAAACTGTTATCCAGTGTAAAAACCATGAGTCTGTGGATTGTTCTCTGATGTGTGCCCATTAGGAGAACATTACAGCGATGAGAGGAGATGAAATCATGTCCAATAGTTTCAGTGTCTCTAAAGCTCAGAACAGATTTCTGAGATAATGAAAACAATAGACGAGCTTGTTAATGTGCAGCTCAGAGAGGAGACAGGAATCAAACAGTAGGTTTTCATCAGGTTTACGTTGGAGAAAAAGACGATTGTGTTTGTAATACTGATTAATATCTGCGTAAAGAACTCCATATTATCTGTCCTCCCACTGTGACATGCAGCTGTAACAGTAAAGATGATTAAACCAGTGACTGTGGAGGCAGACACCAGGTAACAGGAAGATGCACAACACGCCACGCTGCTGGTGTGCTGTTTAATTTCCAGCTTTCTCTAACCTCGTGACACATTGTGTCGTAGTATCTCCTGTTTGCAATCTGTTGTGGTTGTTGGAGCAGTAATGTGGAGCAGTGGGGACAGCTCATCTACAGCTGCTCGGACATAAATAACCTCTGTTTGTCTGCCCTTGGAAAACCATTAAATCCTCCCAGAAACACAAGAAAACTTTTATTTTTTCTCCAGATACAGTATGCAGCAGCTTGGTTTTCCACTGTTTCTCATATGTGTGCTCCGGCTCAATTGTTTTCTCTCTCTCTCTCTCTCTCTCTGTGTGTGTGTGTGTGTGTGTGTGTGTGTGGGAGCAATTGACCTGAGTCCAACTCTTATCTCAGATTGATCAGTTAGACAATAACCCATCCAGAGCGGCTATTGACGATAATAACACAGCTTTTAAATCTCTTTTCCTCTCTCTCTCTCTCTCTATTTCTTTCCCTCAACTTTTTGTCGTTTCTTTCTCTCTCTGTCTTTTCCCTCTCAGTCTCTCCATTGTTTCTCTCTCTCTCCTCCTCCTCCTCCTTCATGCCTGCTCTCTGCCACTCGCCTCCTCTCCTCTCTACTTATTTCTGACAGTTGGACAGGTCTGTAAGATGCCAGAGCATTTCACACAATGATACCCATTTACACCGAGGAGTGCTCATAATGACTTCAAATTGTCTATAATGGCTCATAATAGGCACTTTTACCCTCCTCCTGCAGGCATTTCAAATGTGCACTGTATTCTTTTTTCTGTGCTTGTGTGTATGTTCATATTGCATATGCACACATCTTAACTCAGATATGATGTATATACATAAATTTCCTGCATGTGAAAACTTACATAACGTCTCTATCAGACCTGCGTTAGGAAAGAGAACATCTATACTCAGTCATAACAACATTAAAGAGCCGGAGGAACGGCTCCTAACCGGGGGCTGCCCCCCCACAGAGAGTCAGAAGTTAAAGGGTAACTATGAGTTTTATTGTCCCATCATCTCTTTTTGGGGTGTAAATCATTGATATGGACAAAAATCTAATGTAATCCAATGGACAACTGTATCTGAAAGTACCTGACAACTATGTTATTACTTTTTATTAAAGCTTAAAAGTACCACACAGTAACACAGACACACTAACAGATGGAGGCAGTGGTATTCCAGCAGCTCCTGGTTAAATTGCCTGTTTTTGTCAGTGGAGTCTGGTAGAGATATACAGAGATGTTTCTCACTTGAATTTTTAGATTTGCATTTTGCAAAATATCAGGAGAGTAGGATGGAGTTTTCTGGATGAGCTGTAGAGAGAGAGAGTGATAACTGAGTGAACCAGCAGTTAGAGCTGTTCTGTGCGTGGCTCCCACTCTGACTAAAAGCTGCTGGTTGTCCTCCATGTTTGTTTCAGTGTAAGAACACGTGACGTTTCTCTGTGGATTTGTGGCGACAGAGCAGTGGTTCAGTGTGTTTGCTCGGTCGTCAGGTTTCTGCTCCTTCCTGTGCAGGTTGGTGGAAACATTCATCATGTGTGGTTTGTCTCAGGCTTTCCACCAGGCTGCACCTCTGAATTCATCTCTACACTTGTGAACATTTCTTGTTGCTATTTTTCATGGATGTAATCAGGTAGCTGGCTGTGATCCTGATCCTGATGATGAAGCTCTGATCTGAGCTGCTATCAAAGAGAGAGACGCTCTGGTTCTTTCACTGTGTGAGAGAGAAGAGAGGGTGTGATGTTTGATGCAGCAGCTGAAGTTAGAAGTTTGGTGCTCATTTACACAACACGCTTTCACCCCAAAGAACAGTGAGTTTAATCTTACAGCATACCTGAGAATCTCATGAGATGGAGCAAATCAACGCCTTCAGGAGCAAGAAACTTGGGAGTGCCTCATTAACACTCACATCGCTCTGCTGTAGCACCAACACAGAGTATCATTCACAGCAGTGTTCTATCACACATTAACAGATCGACGCTGCTCTTTGCTTCACTGTGCTGCTCGAGATGGAACAAAAGTAAAGCAATATTAAAACCTATAAAGCATTTGGAGAATATTCATGATCTACATTCACATTCACTGTCCATCGCCTCCAGATTGGCTCCTGCTGTGCACAACCTCATCTCCTTTTTTACTTATATGAGAGTCACACTGCTTCCTGTGCAGAGCTCCCTGCAGTAAAGTAGACTCAGTATTCTGTCTTCTCACCTCTGCTCATTTAGGGACTGTGTGGAAATTATTAGAGGGAGTGGGGGGGTGAACAGGATAGGGTTATGTGTTTTTTCTTTTTGCAGAAAGGAGGATAGTCTGAAAGTTCTAGGAGAGCACGGAGAGGACAGATCAACCATTTATCAGCCTGGATTTATATTCAATAGAGAGCTGAAAAAACCCAGAGGTAGGTTAGCACTTCTGGTTCCCTCGTACCAACGTCAGTGGGTTTTTTTGAATGGGGTTTTTGGTTTGATGCCTGAAATAAGATCTGTGTTTAACACAAACATAAAATGGGTCAGTAAATCCCCCACTCCTGATGTTTGAAGCTTTTACGTGTCTTAAAAAAGGCGGTTGCTAACGAGTGTCTAAATGAGACTACAGAGGTTGTCGGGGACGTTAACATGAAAACCCATCTACTCACCAGTCCACCTTTACAGCCTCGTTGTGTTTCTACTCACGCTCTTTCAAACTCTCACTAACTTTCTAAGAAGAAAGGCTTTTGTAGAAGAGCTCAGAGCTAAATGAAATGACCAGTTGGAAGCTTAGTGGTGGAGACGTTGACGTCATGTGACCGTGGTGTAGTTGGTTTATAGCCTAACATTAGCTTCTTACTTCAAACATCAGAACAGTGGTGTAAACCACGATGGGGAACATGGTATTGACATTATTATACCTTGTTATCATCAACATTACATTCAGTGAATTTCCATTCACCTGTTTTTATTCACATTTTCAATTTGTGCATAAAAACTCTGCTGGCAATTTGAAAACATGTCTAGAAATATCAAAAGGGTTTTTATACTTGTCTGCAAAGTGAAAAGCAAAGTGAAAATGATTTAGTGGATAATTGATTTTTTATTTTTATTCTAACCTTCATTTAAACAGAGAGGGCCACAGAGAGCAAACTCTCTTTTACAGGGACTCCATGGTTACAGTGCACATAAAACAATAAAAGCAGTTACTGTATTCTTCAAAGTAGAAAACATGCATTCACACTGCTCCATGTCAGTCAGAGGGGATTTAAATTGATTAAAATGGATTAGATTTTACAAGCTTCTGCAGATTGTTCCACTTCTATAGAGCACAGTATTTAAAGTCTGTGTGAAGGGTGTCAGTGAGCAGCTGAACCTGCAGCTCCCCTCAGCTCCGGACCACAGCTTTACTGTCCTGCGTCACCCTCACCGCTCCCATAGCATCGTTTACAGCTGTTAAAAGCCTCTGTCCTCGACCTGCTGAGCAGCAAACAGCCGACAGACTCAGTGAGAGAGCAGCTGGTGAACACAGTGCAGCATTTAGCAGCTGAAGAGACAGATGTTATTGTGGGTTTAAGATCATTTTAAGGGCCCTTTGAACCAGTGGATGTTTTGTTACAGGCTGGTCCACTGTGCTTCATGCTTTTACACAAGAGCAGCCTCTCTCAGCTCTTTGGGAGCTGTATTTTGATTTAGACCTGCAGCTGCTGTAAAAGCAGAGCTCAAGTGGTTGTAGCATTAAAATGATTCTCGTCTGCTGGACTCAGTTTCCACTGAGCTCAACATGATGGAGGAAAGACTACGTACGTCTTCAAAGTACAGAAGATGACAGAGGAAAGACCAAAAGAACCATTCATGAGTTTCTGGAGCCTTTTCACATTAACACTGTGAGAGCAGGGCAAGGAGCACGATAAGTAGGCAGAGCAGTCCTACACACTTCAGTCCTGGATGATTTGGTGACATCTGTGGTTACCATGGTAACAGCAGGTGTCCTTAAATACAACAGCGAACTCTCTTTGAGCAGCAGGTGGATCTGCATCTGCTCTACAGCGTTGTTTTAACAAAGAAGTCAGTCAGGAATAATCCCAACCTCCACCTGATTTCATGCAGCAGTAACATTATCCAGCTGTGATGCAGCTGCAGGGGAGAGAGAAGCAGAGTGAGACTGTTATCAGGGAGGTCAGGTTACAGATCACTGACTGCATCAGGGTGAGGAGGGGGAGGACTGACCTTCTCCCTCCCTCCCTCCCTCTCAAGTTACAAACAGAGAAAGTGTGAATGTGTCAAGACAAAGTCACCAACAAATAAAGTGCATAACTGTCAACTGTCAATAATTACAGGTGTTTCATCAACAAGTGAATTTCACGCCTCAGAGACATGAGCTGGTTCAGGAACATGAGCAGGAAACGATCCAGGAGTCACCTGCACAGAGCAGAACAATTAGCTTCTTAAGATCAGCAGGAAACGATTTGTGTCTTCAATAATCACTGTGATTGAGTCTAATTCAGAGGTAACTGCAGAGAAAGAAGTATTCAGACCCTTCATTCATACTGCAGTATAAAAATACTCCATTACAAGTCTGTATCCTCAAAGTATCCAAAGTTTTTCTGTATGTTTTATATTGAATCTCTGACATTTCACTGTTGTAGCTGGTTGAGCTGGCGTTAAATGTAATCCCTTACTTTACTCTTAGTTACTGTAATCCATCATTATTGAGGTCGTCATGTGGGAAATGTTACCTTGTGGTTGTCAGGTAAATGCAGTGCAGTAATATTTTCCTTGAAGCCACTGATTAGAACTTGAGTAAATGTACTCAGTTACTTTTGTCCTGTTTAACCTCAGCTCCATCAGATAATCCTCAGCCGTGTGTTTATTGGTTTTTCTACTCATCTTTTTATTTTGAAATCCATCTCTGTCTTCAGTAAAACTTTATTTGAACAATCATTAATCAGCAGCGTCTGGGTTTCACTCTGGCAGGTGTTTCACCGAGCGGCTGTTTATAATCTGTTTTTCATCATCTGCCAATCGATCGCTCTCTCTCTCTCTCTCTCTCTCACTCCATCCTGCTGTCGCTCGCCCTGTGTTTTAACAGTTTCTCTGAGACTGACATTTTGTGTTAAAAGTCCAGATTTAGACCTTAAACACCCATCAGCTGTTTTCTCTGTGAATATCTCTGGACTATTGGTCGAACCAATCGAGTCAACTGAGGGAATCCACAGTGGTTTCTATTTTCTCAGAGAGAACGTGAGAAAATAATGTGATGTAGAGAAACACTATAAAACAGAGGCTCTAACATCATTTCAATCCTGAATCTGTCATTGGTCAGGGTTTGTGTTTGTGTAATTCAGGAACAAGCACCTGTGTCTGGTGTATCAGCAGGTGTGTGTTGGTCAGCAGTGGTTCTACATGTGCTCACGCTGTCAACCAGCAGACGACATGAATAAATCTGATTGTGTGTGTAAAGATGAGCGGACACCGGGCTGACAAACGAGGCCGTCGGTCTCTGCTGGACTCTGCTGGACTCTGCTGGACTCTGCTGGTTTGTTTTGTTGCGTACTCGTGCTGACGGGTTTACACAGGTGACATCACACAGGAAAGCAGGTCGACAAGACGACCGACAATGAGGGAGAGGAAGATTGAGGAGGTGTGATGAGCTACTGTCAGCAGGAGATTGTGTTTGGCTTAGATCATCGTGTGTGTGTGTGTGTGTGTGTGTGTGTGTGTGCATGTATGATTTTGTTCATTTCCTCTCTCCTCTATGAGCTCATGCCAAAATAAGCTCATTACCATCACAGGAGCCAAGGCTGGAATTCAGAAATTCATTAGCTCAACGATTTGCATAGTCTCACTTTCCTCTGCAACAGTGTGTGTGTGTGTGTGTGTGTGTGTGTGTGTGTGTGTGTGTGTGTGTGTGTGTTCCTGTTCCCCTGTTGTGTGTGTTTGGCACTGCTCGCTGCAGGCACTCAAACCCACTCCTACCTGCTACTCTGCCATGGTTTCTCTTCCCTCTTGTGTGGTTGAATTAAAATGTTCCCCCTCGCTCTGCTGAAGGTTTGAGCTGCAGCGCGATTCATGTTCAAAGAACTCCAGTCTGAGAAGCAGAGACTGACAATTACTGCAACAAAGGCATGACCGACAGGGAGAGAAGCTTTAATTGAGTTAAAATTGAGTTTCTGAATAGATCATTGTGTTAATTTTAGAATAAATATAGTTCTTTTCTGGCAGGGTGCACTCCAGCTCAGGAGAGGGAAGATAGGAAATCTTTCTCATGGCCCTTTTTCTGCTCTTTCATTTTTCTTCCAGCAGCGTATTCATTTTCTGTCCCATGCTTATCTGTGATAACGCCATGATCTATGCTTTGCCTGAGGTACAATATCAAAGATTTAGCTGAGAGGAGTGTGCGGTACGATACATCCTGTGTCACAGAACGGGAGTTTGTTTTATTGACTCGAGTCGGTCAGTGTTGAGTCAAACTTTTGCTCCTGATGATTAAAGACACAGGTGAGGTTCACCTGCAGAGGAACCTCTGCTTTCTGTGTTTAGCTCGCAGGCACTTCTGCAGCTTTGATTGGAGATAGGTCATTAGACCCTATAGTGAGTGCTGCTATGGCGACCGTTCAGCAGTGTAATTATTTTATCTTATGCGTCAGATGTACACTGAGAGAGTCGTCCATCCCGGCTGTGAAGTGATCCCTTCCTGACATGGCTGCACTGTGGAGGCAGAGCCACCGCCTCCCATTCATTCTCCATGAGGAGCTGCAAATCCCTCAAAAGGTTCACGATGGAGCAGCTGCTGGTGAGAGGGCAAAGATCGAATACATAAACACAATTCAGCTCCTGCACTGATGTGTGTCATCGTGAGGCAGAAATAGCAACAACAGTGGATTCAACAAAACACACACATAAATCAACAAGGAAACAGAGTGGTGTCAGCAAACGACAGAAGAGAAAACAACATTTCAGAAGTTTGGAAAAGAGACTGAAATGAGAGCTGGATTAAAACCACATGTAGTTTAGGTACAGGTGAACAGATTTATCCTCTGCAGTCAGGATTGTACAGCTCTGGACAGTTGTTTTACTGGATGTCATCCTGTTGTGTTGCAGTGAAGGTTGAGCCTGGTTCAGTCCTCTGTGTTGGTCCCTGCTGGGTCACCACACTGGCATCAAAGCACAGTGTTAACATCAGCATCCAAACATGTTCACAATGTGGAGACAGTAACAAGCACCTGACAGGTCTGCAGCTTGGTTAGCAATGCTACCATGCTTATGTTTACAGGTAGAATGTTAAATCTTAATTTAGTGTGTTAGCATGCTAATACCTGACCTGATGATGGCGCTAGAAGAAAAGTGAGTGTCATTGTCTGGAAACCTGTGTGACTCCAGGAAGTCACTGCACCTGGCTGCTGTTTCCCATGAAACACGCTCCACAGAAACATGGACTGTGTCTGAGACACTGAGTCACCGTGTCCTCTGAATGTCTTTGAATGTCTCAGGTGGAGTCCAGTTTGATTGGGAGTCTGCTGTGAGCTTCAAGTGTGTGGACATGATTGAGCTGAAACACAACCACAGTAGAAGTCAGAACTATGAGGCAGGAAGTACAGAAACTACAGGAAGTACAGGAAGTACAGAAACTACAGGAAGTACAGGTGAAGCTGAGGAAAAAAGGATTTGTTCAGAATCTGTAATCATATTATGTTCTTTTTTCTTTCTTATCCACCATTAGTCTTTTGTTTAAAGTGACAATAGTCACCTCTTCTGTGTTTACGTATCATTTTGAGGTGAATGTTGACTGCTCAGTGTAATGTCTGCAGAATCGTGACACCATCACAGTTTGGATTAATTCCCTATGAGCCTCTCTTCCTGCCACCTGGTGGGAATTTTTTTGGGGAAAATGAAGAATCGATTAACAGCAGAGAGGAGAGTGTGTTTGCTACTGTGCAACCAAAGCAGAAAGAGGACAGTTATTATGTGTTCCCTGCTGAGGAAATGATGGTCGATGGATGAACCTTGGACAGGTGTATACTCAGACAGAAATTATCCTTCTTTATCTAAACGTATCCTCTGGGACTGAATTTATGGATTTTTTCACATCCAGTGTAAATATACTGTATATTATTAAGTAAAATTGGGAAATAGAAGAACGCTTCCGTTCTGCAAACAGAAACCAGATTTTCAAATGTTGACATTAATATAAAAAACAAGCAAATCTCTTTTAAAATCTCCATGTTTATTGGCTGATATTACGACTCAAGCATAACAAGGTTGTTAGTGTCTCATTCACAATGATGGATTATTGCCATCAGTTATCATTATTACTGTTATGGATTATATGAGAGTTGTGGATCATTATTTATTATTACTGAGCAGAGCTTCAATTCATGATTAACAGAAGGAAATGTAAAATCCACACAGTGTTTCCACTGAATCCCACCAACATTCAGACATGGTGGAGAAGGTCTGCATTATGAATCTGTGGCATAAAGTGTAATAAAAAATAAAACGAATAAATGATAAAGTAAGTGGAGGTGAGGTGCTGAAACACCTCGTTCCAGTGTCCTCTGCTGTAATTAGTTAAGGCCACAGTGAGGTTGTGGGTCAAACACTGTGCGATGGTGTTAAAGACTAAAACTGGATCAGTTCTGTTTCATCAGTGCAGTTGAGTCGGTGTCGTGCATTGCTGATGTTGAGTTAATTATTTTATTTGCATTAATGTTCTGCTTGGAAAATATATCGACTGCAGGTTTTATTGAATGTTTCAGCTCTGTCAGACGTCTCACAGTTGATTGGACCATCAGTGACAGCGATTATTATTATTATGTTCCTGCAGGTGAATAATGGAGCTGAGTCAGAGCAGCCAGAGGCCACATTAACCTCAGATTATTATTATATCATCTCTTTTTCCTCTATTTTACCTCCATTTTCTTCTATTTCACAAATTATTTGACACATGATGATGTGACGTGTGACTGATTCTTCACCACCATGAACTGTTTGGTTTGGACAGAAACATCATTTTAAAGAAATCAGATTTGGTATCTAAGATGGACCCGTCCATTCACTTCCTCCAAAATGACAGAATGAGAAAATATTGGGGGCTCAGTCGTCGTATGTGCTGCTGCTCTGTGTTTGCAGAAAACTAATGGATGTGTCAAAAATGGCAGCGTAATGACAACATCTTCTAAAAGTTCAGTTGACTGTAAATGCTTCTGAATCACAGAGAGAGGCCTGAATGTGATGTGAATGTGTCCACCAACAGATCACTTCTGATGTGATTGTTATTGTTTGTTGACAGCAGGTTGATGTTGATCAGGAGTTCAGTAAAGAACAAATAACTGGGATGAATTTGAGTATGAAAACATTATTTCTGTTAAATCCCAAAACAAACTCCAAGATGTTTAAAATCATCAACAGTCTGAAGTTTCTGTATTTACCAGGTTGACAGGAGTCTGTAACAGTTTAACCAATGTTTAGGAGCAAAGAGGAGACAGTCAGAGACTCGTCATAATTTAGCATTTATTAATTTACCAACCACTTCCTGTTTCCTAGTTACTTAAATATAAAAATCACAGCGTCATCTGCAAACATTTGTGACAAAATAAAGACATTTGTATCAACACTAAACAGTAAAAGTACTATTTATTAAGTTAAGAGGCTGCTTGTTGAAGAAACCAGATGAATAAATAACAAACATTTCATAAATCTGAGGTAGTAAACATTTCTAATGATCAAATCGAACCTGACTGATCTGAAACCTAACCTGTGCAGTGTAATAGCTGTCCTTTGAGAAATGTTCTGTCCTTGTGTCCCTCTCAGCAGGTCTCAGCTCACATGCAGGTAAAATGAAGGCTAACTCTGACAGTCAGCTGTGTTTGGTTTTGTCAGATCAGTTTGTCTGAAAACCTTCACAGAAACATAAAAGTTAACAGTGAAGAATATCATCATCATCATCATCATCATCATTACCTTCTATTCACCCTGTCTGAATCAGGACCCAACTCATACACATACCACACACACAAAGAGACATCAAGGCCATGAAATACTTCAGCAGAGCTGACAGAGACTGTCATTGGGAAGAATGGTGAACTCACTTTTTGTCTCTGTCTGTCACCACATCATTCAGTTTAGTTCAGGAACTGAAAGGAACTAAGGAACTGGTGGTGGATGTACACGTAGCGAGTCTGACATTCACATCCCATCAGGAACCTGCAGTTAAGGTTGAATATTTCCCAGAATGCCTCACTAACTATCAGAGAGATTGTCTTGAACCTTGAAACAAGCATTCGTGGTCCTCAGAGGAACAGTAATCCTCTGCTGTTTCATCATCAGCTCAATGTTTTGATTTGTCCAAAACTTTGGTTTATGAACAAATATCCCATCAGCCTCAGCTGTACATTGCTTTGCTGCTAATTAATAAATGTTAGCATGCTAATATGCTAAAATAGCATAGTGAGCATTGGGGTGGACCCAGCGAGGCTTGGGTTGCCATGGTAATTGACGTCCAAATCAGTGTAGAGAGGAGGACTGATCCTAAAACCAGGAAGTCAGTTAGCATGTTAGCATGTTAGCTCTTCCTGTTGTCAGTGTGTTTCTGGTTAAATGTCTGAAATAAGGTCTGTGGTTTTAACACAAGCTCAAGACATTTTCAGGTTTTATTCTCCTGACATAAAATGGGTCAGTAAATCCCCCACTCCTGATGTTTGAAGCTTTTACGTGTCTTAAAAAAGGCGGTTGCTAACGAGTGTCTAAATGAGACTACAGAGGTTGTCAGGGCTGTTGGCTTTTTGCGGAGGAAACCAGGCTGATGCTAACTTCAGGGCTGGACCACAGAAACACATGATCCCTGTTCCACTAAATGCTGTTGGTTTAGAAAAAAATATATAATTGCATCAACACAAAAATCCCAAATAGCCCTTTAAATGTGTGTTTATGTATGAATGTGTGTGTGTGTTTAGGGATGGGGGGGGGGGGGGTTGTTACACAGTATGAGGCAGCTTCTCAGTATCAGGAATCCTCCTCTCCCTCTGTCTGTCCCTCACCCCTCTCCCTCCCTCCTCCCTCCTCCCTCCTCCCAGGTCCCACCTGTGTTCGTCCTTATCAGTGGCTGGAAGCTGTCGTGGTATCGGCTCCGCTCTCAGGCCTGTCTGTTTCTGCCTTTGTTCTCTGTCCCATCTCAGTCAAACAGGATTCTGCGTCTAATCACTTTCACCCCTCCGACCTGTCTCTGCTTAATACACCCCCCACCCCCCGCTCTCCCCCTGTCGTTGTCTTAAAACCTGTCCCTGCTTCCAAATTCACCTCCACTCTTCCCTTCAAAGGCAGAACAGAATATGTCTGTGTGTGCTTCCTGTGGCTGGGAGTTGTCATTGAAAAGATAATTAAAGTGAAAGGGTGACATGGTTTTTTCCCGTGTCATGGCCTCCTGCTGGGAGTTTTGGTAACAGGACTAATGAAGTGCTATTTAAAGTAAAGTGTCGGCTGTTTTCTAGAAACTGTCCAAAGGACACCACAAAGTGTCTTTTTCCAGTATGTCCACAAACTTTTTCTGTCAGGGGCCATTTGATTTACCTCATATCTAATCTCCTGACATGGAGAGGGTTTGACTTCACAAGTGTAAGAAACAAATGTTATGAGTGAAATATTTATCTTAAAACACACTAACCATAGTGTGAAATGTTAATAACCTCTGTTTATGTATGCAAGTCAAACCATGCCAATCTGAAGCTGTATAGTAAACAATATTATTGTGATTAGTGGAGTTGAATTACTCTAATTTATTTGCGCAGAAATGGAAGAAATGGCTGTAACCTGCAAATGGCAGCCCTGCAGTAAAGCCTGAAATGTACATTCACCTGCCCTTTGTTCCTTACGAATGTATGGTAACCATGGTAACCATCTCACATTCCATCAACCGTATCATTACCTGTGCTTCAAGTGCACATTAATGTTGATGCACTCAACTGCAGCCCACCTGACAACGAGGAGAAAAATCCACTTCAGATCAGACGCGAACAAAACCAGAACTGTAGAGAAGATGATCGTATCGGAGGCGGGCGGGGGGGGGTTAGCCTAGCTTAGCATAAAGAGTGGAAACAGCTAGCCTGTGTGAAGGAGTGTTTATCAGCTCAGGCCGTCTCTCCCCTGGACTGTGGTGGCTGGACAGTCAGAGAATCAGGTTCAGACAGACTTCAGAAATCTTCAGTGGAAATTACAGCTTTACAAGGAGAGAATTTCACAGCAGTTTTATACTCGTCGTGTTGCAGCTCAGCTCAGACTCACTGTGACTTTGGAGATATCTTTTACTGGTCTAACTCAGACTGCTGAAACCTCATATTAACTTCAGATATAATTTAGCACAGAACCAAGGCTGTGGATTTCACTCAGGGTGTTTTCACACCTGTGCTTTTTACTCCTGTTTAGTCTGGTTCATTTTCCTCGGTGGTGTGAACACAGTATTCACACTCAGAGGAGGAGGTCTCAGCCTGGTCCCAGACGAACTGTGGGACTGACCTGACCTCCACCCGACCCACCCACCAGGTGTGCTCTGCTAAACCGCTCCTGTAGCCAGGTGTGCTTTGCATTTTGGGAACATGCAAAGCGTAGCAGCCTGGAGAATGAACCAGTGTCTCACTTAGACACTTGGACACTCCTGCCTCAGACACATCAGACCAACCACATTCTTCACTTGGGTTTTTCTCTGCGTGAAAAGAAACTGAACCAAGGGGGAAAACTCATGAGCTGATTCAGACCAAAGCAAAGAAAACACCTGTAAAGTCCTGTATGAGCAGGAAGAACGGTCACAGCCAGTTAAAGATGTTTCATTGTTCACGTGGGCTCCTGACTCTCCTTTAAAATGGAGTTAAGTCTCTTAAATGTCAGAGCCTGAACAGGAGCAATGAATATGTAAGATGCCTTCATTATATACATTTACTATAGGTTGACAGTGAGATGACGACTCCTGTAGATATTTAATCATTCTTGTCCATGTGATTGAATAGATTGTACTCCAGTAACACATCCCTAAAGCTGGAACTGATGGAAACAAATCCTGAGGAAAACAACAGTTCCTGGCTAAGATTATTATTATTTTTCTAGAAAATGTATTCCACAGGTATGAAATTGTTCTCAGGGCATTTATCGAGCTGCCCTGCAGGAGTTAATCTAAATCTCCGCTCTCACAGGATGCAATCATATTCCAGTTTAGCAGTTTGAAATGATTGGCTGTTATATGTAGCAGGCAGTGCTGCAGTATAGGCTAACAGGCGGGACAATATTGTAACAGTGGTGCAGTGACTGACTGCTAATGAGCTGTGTTACCCCAAAGTTGAACTCCCTCTGCTGACATGTGCAGAAATGAGGCAATTACTCTGTTATTATAACCTGGAGATAAACAGTGGACAGTGGTTATCTCATCCTTCATTATTACTGAACATGCTTGACTGGCTCTCACTGTACAACACATGGATCTTTAATATGTTGTTCAGAGATACTGAGGTAGTATCACTCCAACATTTTTGACCCTGGGCCTTTTCCCATGTTTCAGTTTTTCCAACAGACAACGGTCCACATCAGAGTTTGTCAGATTGTTGTTGTGTGTCTGACAACATGATGACAGGATTCCTACAGAGACAGAGCTTTATGTTAAAGAGGAAGATCCAGGAAACATCTCTATATATCAGCACCAGACTCCATTGACAAAAACAGGGATTTAACAGGAGCTGCTGGAATGCCACTGCCTCCATCTGTTAGTGTGTCTGTGTTACTGTGAGACTTTCAGTGGAGGAAGAAGTAATCAGATACTTTACTGAAGTAGAAGTTGTGAAATCCAGTCAGAAATCCATCTGATCATTTGACAGCCGGATCGATCAGGTCAGGTTAATCAGGGGTCGTGACCTCTCTTAAACTGCACATCAAACAACAACTGATGAGGCCAAAATTTAGCCTGGGTCTCTAATAAGTGATGAGGTGACAGACTTGGTGCTGACATCCTGTCCTACTGGTTTACCTGTGTGAGTTTTACTCAGTGAAACTTCCATGAATAAAACAGCTCTAATTTAAGACCAGTAACTGGTACACATCTTTAAAAACGTCAGATTAATTCAGTTCAGTTCATTCGTGTGAGTTCATCCTCTAACAAGCTTCTCCCCACTGCACTGAGATCAGCCTTTATTATTATTATTTTTACCACATCCACTGTATCTGAAAACACTTCTTCATCACTTGTGAGTACTAAATGAACATCAGCCCAGGCGGTTTATTAGTAGAAGTTGTTGATAGATGATCCGTGGTGTATGGAAACTCTTTATCTTCTGACACATTGAGTCCTGTTGGGTGTGAGTAGGTACGCAGCTCAGATCAATGAAACATCTTTAAATCATCTTCATCGTCTTTATTACAGCAGAAACGGCTGCAGAGTCCACTTCCTCCTCTGTGCGCGGCTCGCCGAGGGCTGCAGATGAGAATCTAATAAAAGGCAGCAGAGAAAATGGCTTCACGTCTGTGTAATACATGGAGGTTAAATGGGAAGGAATTGGCTTTAGATTGGAGTGATTTGTATGTTTTAGCCTGCAGTTCCACCACTACTGCTGCAATAATTGAATTACTTCAAAAAATCAGACCAGACAGAAGCAATTCCTGCTCAACACACACACACACACACACACACACACAAAACAGGCATTCCTTGGGAGATGCGTTCCTCCTTCATCTCTTTCATGACTGAGAGGCTTCAGAGGATAAGTGTGAGATCAAACACAGTAGCAGTTAAACCACAGCAATTACACTATCCACCTGAGGGAGGAAGAGGAGAGAGAGGGTGAGAGGGGAGGGGGAGGCAGGGGGAGAGAGAGTGGGAGGGGGGTACAGATGATAAAGAGGGAGTGTGTGAGAATAAGTGTAATGAGAACAGATTGCAGATCAGGAATTCAGAGCAGCGCTGAATTAAATAGGTTTTGGGAGACAGGGATCGTTCAGGTAATGTGTTTTAATAAGATACGATTCGCAGGGGCCTCCAGTGTGTACGCAGGTGTGTGCCGTGTTTTCTGTATTAGCCTGTGAGTCTGTGTGTGTGTGTGTGTGTGTGTGTGTGTTCATGTTGTTCTTTTCTGACTGTGTGGACAGTATCAGCTGTATATACTCATCATTCTTTGCTTTGTTGACAGTGCACAACAAATTAATTTATGAATAATGAATTAAATGCTGAGGAGGGAAACACACTCAGCTGTTGATTCACAGCGGCGTCTGGGGTGTTAAGTGTTAGTGTGTGTGTGTGTGTGTGTGTGTGTGTGTGTAGGCCTGAAAGCAGACAGAATATGTCTGTCAGTAACACAGTGAGCACACAGCAGTAACAGCATCAGGAACGTTATAACGAACCCTGGACAGTTGATTTAAAGCAGTGACACATATTTTTAGATTCAGTGTGACTCATCGTCTGTTGAGGTTCGACGGAAGATTCACAAACTAAAAAGAAAACCCTGAGTAAAAGAGCTGAGACCAACATCTGGTCATTCTCTGTGAGATGTTGACCCTGATTCTGATCATCAAGATGGAGGTCACATTTCACCCAAAGTGCTTTACAGTCATGGCAGAATAAGTGATACAAGCACAGATGAAGATAGAGGAGGAGTGATGTGATGGGTTTTTTTGGTTCCAGTTAAAAGTCTGAAGCCTTTGTAGCTGAGAGAGGACAGACTGGGAATCAGAGTCCAGCTGAGACATGTTAAAAGCAAAAGAAGAAACACGACTAATTATGAAGATTAATGCGCACTGAGAGTTCAGTGATGCAAAAATGATTAACACTGGTCACCAGAGATACACAGAGCCTCGTTACCTGTTGACTTGTTCAGGTAGAAACATGTTTTTTACCAACAAACTAAAAACAGGAAAAGAAAAGAGAAGAAAACCTTCAAACATTAAATATTTAGTGAATGATTCGTGACGTGAATTTAGATTATTATTTCTCTCCAGATAAGAGAGGAAATTACACCATATTTAATCCAATTCTTCGATTTTCTTTTTCAAAGCATCTGTTTTTCTGCAGGTGGAGGTGAATGGACATTTCTGAAAGCCTCTGCCTCGCTGCAGGCACATCTAGTTTTTTACATAGTATGTGAGAATGACTTTTTTTGGAAGTGATTTTTCCAAAGATGTTACTGTGAGATGCATGTGAGGAGCCTGATGTGTGAGAAAATGGTGTGAATGATATACTATGAGTTTCACAGGCACAAGATCTAAACCTAATTAAAAACCTACGAGAATCTCTGGAGTGATTTGACAGTTCAGAAACTTGGAGAATCTTTGCCAGGCAACCACAGCTGTGAAGACTGATCAGCCACAACATTAAAACCACCTGCCTGATGGTGTGTTGGTCCTACCTGCTGCCAAAACATCTCTGACCCATCAAGACCTGGACTCCACAGACCTTAACGTCAGGACCCGAGGTTTCCCAGCAGAACATTGACCACAGCATCACTCTGTCTCCACCGGCTCACTTTCTTCCCATAATGCATCCTGCTGCCATCTCCTCCTCAGGTAAACAACCCACACAGAAATCATGATTCAACCAACTGGACCACCGTCTTCCATCGCTCCATGGTCCAGTTCTGATGCTCAGGGGCCCATTTCAGTGGTGGACAGGGGTCAGCATTCGGACCACGTGGACCAGCCTTCCCTCCTTAAGCACATCACTGAGCCTTGGGCGCCCATGACCCAGTCCTTCAACCGCTTTTGGTCTGTACTGACCACTGCATGCTGGGAACAGCTCACATGACCTGCTGGTGTGGAGACGCTCTGACCCAGTCGTCGAGCCATCACAACAGGACGCTTGTTAAAGTCGCTCAGATCCTCACACTCGCCCATTTTTCCTGCTTTCAACACGTCCACCTCAAGAGCCGACTGTTCACCTGCTGCCTGATATCTCCCTCCCCCTGACAGGTGCCACCGTAACAAGATAATCAGTGTTATCCACTTCACCTGGCCGTGGTTTTGAATGTCGTGGCTGATCTCAGAGAAAGTTTCACACATAGAAAACTTTTGTGGATTAAAGAATCATAATGCAAAGAGTAATTCTTTGAATGAGGGTGGTGGACTGGGGTGCAGGTGGGGGCAGTGACAGTGACTGATCACCACTGAATATGAATTTCAGTGTTGATCACAAATTAAATCTCGTCCCACAGAAAGTCAGCACATTATATTCCTGCAGTGGAACTAAAACTTCCAACAGCAGCTGTCAAAGGTCTAATCAGGCTCCTGTGTCTGTGACTGTCTGTTATAATAACACAGTGCACTGTGGAGCAGAGTCCTTCCACCCCTCAGTTGAACTTCAGAGACCATCAGAGTTTTCTCTCCAGCTCTGACTCCTGGCCTTCATCACTGCCCGGCCGTCCAGCTGAATACTGATGACTGGTTTCCAGCGGAGGCCGTTTGACGTGAATATCTTTTTAGCTCGAGCATAAAGGTTGATGTATCAGCAATATTTACTTTCCTGCAAGCAAGATGCTGTGTTGCATTTTTCCCCAGATTATCTTCACAGAAGCAGACTAAGACATTGAGGATTCAGTCAGTGTTCAGGTCTGTGGGCTCATCAGCATTCAGAGGAAACGGTCCAGTTCTCAGAAGCACCGGTACCTTGGGTTTAGTGCTTAGCTCATGTGTTTGAAATGGCTTCCAACTAACGAGCATACGTGTCCTCTGACGGTCTGTTCTGACAGATTCAGAGTCAGAGGGTGAGTGATGCTGTATGAGAGGTCTGCTGTGACTGTACAGGTTTCTGCAGGTTGCAGAGTGTTGACACTGATGAAATATGGCACCAGTGTCAAACCCAAACAGCTTCTTTCTGAAGTGAAACTAATACTCGCAGGCTCTGCACCAGAATTAAGAAAACCTCACCGACATTTGTAACATTGACATGACATTTGTGTCTTTGGTTCTCTCCTGGACAAATATGTCAGCTACCCATCGTCCATCCTCAGTTTTTTTTAGGGAGAAGTGTTATTTTATTTGATGGCTCTGCCTCCTCCAGAATGTGCCATTTAAAATGTCTGCTTCTGGAACTGATTTCCATCTTTCACACATCAGGGCAGTAGATGACAGTAGACGACAGCTAAGTTTAATAGCATATGTTACCCCCACCTGTTCGTTCTGTAGGAAGCTGTGAGAGGAGGCGTCCTTCATCTGACGCCTTCAGAGTCTCAGGTAGCATCAGACAGCTGTTCAGCCTGTCTTTACAGGTGCAGCACACACACCTGTGTGAGTGTATCTGCTGAACAGACAGAGGTGTGTGAAAACTTTAACATATCACTCAACCCTAAACTTCCCCGCACTCGTCTGAGAATTTGACAAGATGGCTGCCGTACAGCTTCAGTGCTGTTTGCTTGTGTGAAAGTTCCTCATAAAGAGGATTATTATTTTTACATATCAGGCAGGAGAGGCAGAAACTTCGTCTGACTCTACGATGTACAGACACTCGACTGTACAGCAACAATAATCACTCTCACTCTGCTGACTGAGGTAAAGTCTGAGCGCTGATATCTGTCAGCTCCTCCTTTCAGAGGTGACAAAGCACCGGCGTGTCCACAAATCACTCTTCTTCTCCTTTAGAAAAAAAGTGGCAAAAGAACAGCGTGACGACAAATAAGTTTCCAGAGAGAGAAAGAGTCAGAGAGAGGAGAGAGGCGACAGGGATTGTGTCTGCCTGAGTTGTGTTATCAAAGTGACGGCTGCCATTTCTCCCAGCTGACACCTGTGTTTCATCTCTACCTCACACTGTGTGTGTGTGTGTGTATTTGTGCACAGTGTGTGGGAGACTGACATTCTGTACCTGACAGGGATGATTACAGGTTGGCAGGAATTTAAAGTCAGGAAAACAGGAAGGGAACGCAGAGCGCAGTCAAAGAAAAGTCAAAGGAGGAGGAGGTGAGGAGCAGACGACTGTTAATCAGATTAGAGTTTGTGTTGTGCAAAATGTCAACTGTCAAAAACACAAAATAACTGTTTGCTACTAGTCATGAGGTGAGGAAGTGTCGGGGAACAAAAGCAGCAGGAGATGTAGCTGTGTTGATAAAAGTCATCTCCACGTCCTGTTTCACAGTTTGGACGCAAAGACATTCATTACTACACACACACACACACACACACACACACACAGGTGTCTGTCATTAGACTGAAGACAGCTCCACCTCCATTATAATCATGACTTCAACATTAAGCAAATAAATAACAAATGTAGTCACCTGATGTTAGAAACAAGAAACAATAACAAGAGAGAAACGATGAATAAATAAAAATCACATCTCATAATGATGTAAAATAAATCACACACACTCGGCCTTTTCCTCTCTGTTTTCTCTGATGACAGGTTCATCTTGCAGCAGTCAGCATCTCCACACCTGCAGGTCAAACTGTGCACAAAGCTTTCTGCTCTTTTTCTACCATCTCGTTATTTATTTATGAAAATACATATAGTGATAGTAATAATAATACACCATATGAACTCTGATAATAAAAATATTTAAACTTTCCCAAACCTCAGAGAACAGGAGGATACAGATGCTGACCCACAGCTGCTGTCGTCATGGTGACACAATGCTGACTGGACGCTGAGAGACGACACACTGAGCCACAAAGAGGACACAATGTTAGACATGCTCAAGGACATACCACACACACACACACCACACACACACACACACACACACACACACAGAAGTGCACTAGAGGCAGTAAAAGTCAAACAGCAGCAGATGTCCATGACAGTGGATGAGGAATTGTTCAGGGCTTTGTGGTGACATATGTGTTTACATGTCTGCATGCAGGTGTGTGTGTGTGTGTGTGTGTGTGTGTGTCTGCTCCTGCATACATGCATCAGGAGCTCTGAGACCCCCCCCCACCACCACCCTGTGTTAGCATCAGACCAGAGTCTCTGCAGAACAGACACAACATGAGGAGTAAACCATCTGAATACATGTATTATCTTATTGTGTGTGTGTGTGTGTGTTGTGTAGAACCTCAGAGAGATGTAGCGCCTGATAACTTTGAGGTTCAGGAAATTAATATTTGGCATGCTGTTAGGATCTGCTGAGCGCCCCCTCTGTGTGCACAGGTGGTCTGTAGTTTGTCTGATGATGCTGATTCTCAGTGTTTCAGTCAGAGATTACTGAACAGAAAGGCTTGAAATGTGTCACAACTCTAAAGTTTGAACATCAGTGTCACAGTCGGAGCAGATGTTGACAGAGTTATTTAACAGTTAACACGTACTGAGTCAAAGCTGAGTGTGAAATGTCCCCTTCCTTTAGTTATGCTCCGAAACAGCTGATGTTGAATCGGTCTCTGTCACCCTGCAGGTCCGGGCTCGCTGCTGGAGCGACGGGTTGGACAGGAAGTGACGTGGAGGAAAAGGTCAGTGAGCACATTCACACTTCCCAGAGGATGAACCATGTGACTGTTTATCAGGTGCTGCCTCAGACTCACAGCACAGCGTAGAGCCTGACACATTAAATATTCCCAAATAATAAAACACACTTATTGTACTTTATTTTAGAGAAAAAACTTTTGTTCATATTTTTACATCTATTGAACACATATGTGCAGACACAGTTATATCACAGTATTACATGTGCATATTTTAAAAACTTCATCAGTTTATTTATTGTTTTTATATCAGACATCACTGCAGTATAATATTATTTTCTGCCCTGTTGGTTTATTAATGCACAAGGAGAAGATCATTTACACTGAGTGTGTGACAGAGCTTCTTCTTATTCTTCACTGTCCTCTTCATACTGCATCTGTATAATGTGCTTTACAGCTCTTCAGTCACATGTTGTGAATCAGCTGATTCTAAAACTACATTTAGACAAGGATCCATTTTAATCTTTAATTCTGACTGGATTGTCAGAACAGTAAACTAACCTAAAGGTCTCTGTGTGGGGGGGTCAGACCATCTGTCCTTCTTGTCTCTGTGTTTAGACTCATTGTTCTGCTGCAGGATGAGTCTGGGGCTGTGACTGGTCCAGAATCCACAGGCTCTGATTGGGTAACTTCCTGTCAGTCAGATCTGGCAGCTCTGGATCCTCCTTCCTCTCCTCTCTCCCTCCATCCCTCTAACTCACTCCACACTAAACTACTTGGCAGGGAAGTAATTGCTACCTTCCTCCTCCGTCCCCCCACGCCGCTCTGTGTACTGGATACTTGTTTGTTTTTGATTACACTTGTGCATGCTCATGCACTAATGTTTTGCTCTGCAGGCATTTCACTCCACTGGGTTTCAGTTTAGCATCATGCTTTCTCATGATTGTTATACTTGGCAATGGTAATTGAATTGGTATAATTGGAAAGAGACCGTAACAAAAACAAAACTAAAACAACCCCCATAGTGTGTGTGTGGGCGTGTGTGTGTGTGTGAGAGAGAGAGAGAGAGAGAGAGAGAGAGAAAGTGGGTCAAGGATGTTTGTGCAGCAGTGCTAGCTGATGTGATTTAACTATTGTGAGATGAAACGAATAAAACAACATGTTTAACTGTACTTTGTAACGAGACAGTTCCAGTAACGAGCCCCAGATTCCACTAATGACGGATCTGGGATATTATATATTCACACACACACTGCACCACTGCTACACCAGGAGAGCTGACAAACACACATTGTTGGGTTTTTTTACTGGAAGGTTCCTTCTGGTCTGTCAACCTGTTTATCTCTGACTCTGTGAGCTCTTCTAATTGGATCTGTCTGAACATGTTGGCATGTCAAAGAACATTTCTCTAATTAGCTCACAAATGTTTGTTCATTTCCTTTCCTGAGACGTCACCTGAAAATGGAGCAGCTGAAACATGAGCAGTGTTGTGTTAACACAGCAGCTACACAGGATTCACTCTGCAGAGAGTTTCTGCTGAGTTCAACAGATGAGAACACGGCGGTCACAGGATCAGCTGCAGAATCATGTGTGTGCTTCAGTTTGTTTGATCCTGCCCTGGTATGGAGTCACATATCACAGCAGTGGAGCTGCTGTTTGCTGCAGTGCCTGGACCTTTGTGACGTTTTTATTTGGGTGTTGAGTCCATCACCTGTGTTTAACCACACACCTGTGCCAGTTAATTACAAGTTGTTCAGTAAAAGTGTTTAACAGCTTCAGCAGCTCGCAGCCTCCATCTGAGCTGAAACATCTGTTGTAATGTCTGTTGTTCTGCCCCCACGTCTCCCTCCAGGGGAGAGGAAGACAAATTTAGCGTTTGTGTATTTAATTCATCCACAATCAGCTCCTTCATGCTGTTTAGACATGAACCAGTGTTTTCAGACACGTGTGGTTCATCACTTTGCGTCAGCGCTGACAGAACTTACAGGATGGGTCTGGTGTGTCAGGAGCAAAGGCAAAGCATTGCATTGTGGGATAATGTAAATGCTGTTGACGTGATTTTTTTTTCTCTATTGCAGTACTGTGGTGTTTAAATTTTACAACAAGAATTTGGAAACAGGAAATGTCAGGAGGTAAAAATAGAGCTCTCAGTAGAAAATAGAAAGTGATTCAGACACTGTAAAAAATACAGAGATGTTTTTCAGAACAGGGAAATTGAACAGGGTCAAAAGAAATTGATGGATGAATGAACTGGAGGCAACAAGCAGCAACAGACAGAGTCAGACATAAAACATCATGACTAAACCTGTGTGTCCACTCAGACAGAAATATACACGTCTCCACAGTCAGACAGAAACGGACGTAGAAACAAGTGACGTAGAGAAAACCTTTTAAACATCTGTTTGCACATGTGCTCCATCACTCGTTAGACAGTGACAAGAAGAACAGACTGTGATGTGTTGAGGTTCCAACAGCACGGGAACCACTGACGACGGACAGACACACGGCTGCGGCTGTTTGAAGTCAGCATGAAGGGAAGATGGAGGAAGAAAACAGAGGTTCCATCCTGACAGGGACCGAGCCAGCTGCCTGGTACTCTGAGCAGGGACAGAGCCTCACTTCAGGCCATAAAAGAGCATGTTAAATACACATCTGAAGCAAAGTGGAGCATGACTGCAACACACTGTAATGTAGCTCACTTTGTTAGCAGCTCCCAGCCTCAGGAGATCAACTGGCAATCAGACACACAAGTTTCCTACCAGTGCAGGAATAAATATTCACTTCCTTTACCTAAAGACTCCTGCACATCCCATCATGCACCAGCTCAGGTGTTTCCACTTTCTGCTGGGTTGGACCTCCTCTCTGTGTTTGGTGCCTGATTCTGGAGAAAAACGCAGATGTAAATAATAATATTAATGATGGCTGCGTTCCATTATGGTTCTGTTATCAGATGTTATTAGGAACACCTGTGCTTTTCCTGCTGGGAGTCAAAGCGTCCACAGAATGAGGACACGTGTCTGGAAAACCTGAGAAGATGTTCTGCTCGTAAATGTTTGGAAAAACCAAATCAGACAGATTAGTATTCAGAACAAAGCCTCTGAATGTGTTTTAAAACGGCTCTGTCTGGGTTTCTTAAACCTGCAATTATTTTTTTTGTCTACTTGTTTTCAGCAGAAATAAAGAGCGAACACAACACTGACACTGACTCCATGTTTAAACTGAACTTGTTTATTTCCACATGATGGTTCATGTGGAGTGAGGTTTGTCTCCTCCTGATGAATCTCAGCTCCTCCTCTGTCTCCTCAGCTGCAGTGTTTCTTCAGCCTTTACCAAAGTCCTAGTTTTGAGTACTTCTTCTTCTTCTTCTTCTTCTTCTTCTTCTTCTCTCTTCTTCTTGTAATATTTGCGTCTGTGCTGTGGTTTCCTGCAGCAGTGCAGTGATGACCTCTTTAGTTCAGTCACATGATGAACATTTGTCATTTAGCGTTAACTCCATCTTGTGTTTAATCGTGTATGTGATGAAGTCATTAGCAGAGAACAGTGAAAAGAAACCTTGTGCCTTGTGTTGGTGGTAAGTGAAACATATTCAGCAGTAGTGCAGGCCACTGATAATGCTCATACATCAGGACATGTTTCTCACATGCTGGGGCGTTAGCAGCTTTTAAATAGTATCAGTGATCCTGACCTCAGCATTAAAGAAAGAATTTATACTTGAGACTTGAAGATTTTTCTTTTAATTTAGTACTTTTACATCGTTGTATTTGTACTTCTGTTGAAGTAATGAATCTTTCCTCCACCACTGCTGTGGTATCTGACATTCCTCCTCACCAGAGTCTGAAGCTGTTGCTCTTACACAGGCTCTTCTTCACTGGGGAAATGAAGTTATCCATTCATATTCTGTGTTTGTGCAAATGTGCATGTGCATATGCATGCGTTGGTGTTAATTTGTGTCTTTGCAGTCAGACTCCTAAGTGGATCTCGACTCATTTCCTCGCTCAGTAAATTCAGATCATGAACGAAATGATGATAATACTGTGGGCTTCTTTTTTTTTTTTCTGCTGCACAAAGGCGATGAATTTTGAATGTGACAAGAGATGAAATTCATTTGTGGAGTCTTAACCACCACAATAAGGTCATGTCTGCCAGAGCTCTCTCCCTCTCTCTCCCTCATTGTGTGGAAGCACATGCAGTTAAAGTATACGTGGTTGAGCAAATCCCACCACTCAGTCAGCTTTATAAATATGTATTTAGAATACTAGAGGCACCATTTGTCTGCCCTATATTCAATTTATAACTGAGAATAATCTGTGAACTATTAGGTAAAATGTAATCCCTCCGCATTCTCTGCTTTATTGAGTCTATTCACACAGTTGGCTGCATCCGGCGTGCAGTACAAGGTGGAGAAAGTAGATGTGAGCATAGTAATTTATCACTGTGTACCATATACCTGCAGAGGAAAAAGTCTTTAAGTAATTTATATGAACTTATGTCAGAGCAACATACGAGTGGCTCATTAATCCTCCGTCTGACGTCTTCTACGATGTGGTTGTGTGCATGCTATATCGATGTTCAAGTTATATTTGATCGTGAGCGTTTTATAGTCACAGAAATAAACATAGAACTCCTGATATTAAACTGAAGTGAGAAAAACAAACACTAACTGATAAAAGATGTTCAGGTGCATTAGTGCCATCAGTTATACTTTTGTGTCTAATTTCTGGGTCTCTCATTAAAACCAAATGAGCAGAATAGTTTAATATTGTGAATAATGTAAATCTAAATGCTCTTAGTGACTCAACATCCAGATAGAGCTGGGAGAGAAAGCCTTTCAATCTTGAATGGGGGTTAAAGTAAAAGCCAGAATGCATTTTAATATCCCACCAGTCCTCCATGCAATCTTTGTGGATTCCATGTTTAACAAATGAATCCCAGTAATTACACAGGATTTTTTTATTTGCCGAGTTGCTGCAGGTCTTCAAAACCCAAAGCTGGAACTCCAACTCTGTGTCCTCAAAATTATTTTCATAAAAACTAATCTGGATTAGCAAATGCTTTTGTTTGGAGAAGGAAATACAGACTTCAGTGTCAACACATTTTGTGTTTTCCTGCAATATTCCTGGCAACTAAGGCTTGATTAATATTTGAATGGTTCTGTTTAGACAACTTAAATCACTTGGTTAAGGGAAGGGATGATGGTTTTAGTTAAATATTAAAACACACTCTGAGTCTGCAGTCATGCTATCAGCTCTGTGAGGCTGAGCTAAATGCTAACATCAGTATGTTTACACTAACAATGACAATGTTCTTCAGCAGGTGTAATGTTTACCATGGGACCCCCCAGAACTAAATCTTCTAAACTTGCCCTTAACTTCTTACAGAACCTCCTGAATAACCTGTAGAACCTCAGTGACAACTGGAATGTCTGAGTTCATAAACGTCCTCTAGGCTTTTAAAACCTCTTAAAGAACACGCTGAATCTCCACAATGACCACTAGAACCTTTTGAAGAGCCTGTAGAACCTACTCAGCAACCAGTACAATAACAGTGACCATCCTCCTAAAGGACCCCTAGAACCTCTGTAAGGACTTGTGAAACCTTCTTAATGACCATTGGAACTTCTTAAAGGACCCCTAGAACCTCTTTAAAGACCTATGGAGTCTCCTCAATGATCCCCTGCACACACCATAAAGACCTCTATAACCTCTCAAAGGACCACTGAGCTTTAATCATTAATGTCTTCCAGACGTCTAGAACATTTTAAATACCCAAGGACCCCCAGAACCTCCTCAGTGACCCCAAGAGCCTCTTAGAAACTGACTGTAATTACTGGATGCTTTGAAACCTTCGAGACTCTGTTTGAATAAGCCTTTTTTTACCATCGTCCTGCTTTACACTCACACACATCACATCATACAGAGAAACAGGAATCAGTGCTGATAGTGTTGAGTCTCTCCAGACAGAACGAGGAGAGATAAGTGGAGAGAGCAGGAGGAGGATAAAAAGACACTCCAGATTAAAATTAAACAGGAGAGTAATAGATCAGCGTAAGACATGAGGACACCAGAGAGAGAGAGAGGCTGAACTGTCAGAAGAGAAAGAAAAGGAAGAGAGAAAGAGAGAATGAGTCAGGACGCTGCTTTCATCTGCTTCACTCACTAATTGTCAACCTGATTGGATGTGTTTCCTCTTGAAGGAGGAGGGAGAGAAAAGGAAGTAGAGCTACATAGATAATGATGGATGGAGGAAAAGAGAGGTCGAGAGCAGTTTGGGGATCTGTTGGATGATGTTAGTCTCTTAGTTACTGTTGCTGTGTCTGTCAAACTCTTCATTTTTGCACTCAAAGTTTTCAGTGATGGTGGCAGGTTTATGAATTCAAATCATTGACAACAGTGAGTCCTCAGTCTCAGACAGAAGTAGACAACAGCAGCTTCTCATCTTTAGACGTCGACCTTCAAAGTTCTAAAATCATGACTCTTTCTAGCTGATTTAATAGCAATGGCTAGCTAATTAATGCTAACTCCATGAGAAAAAGTCTCCAGTCGACTCTTTTCATGTTTCCAACTGGTGCAAACTATTCAGCATCAACACATTTTGTTTTTCTGCAATAATCCCTCCCGGCAACTAAAGCCTGCTTAATATTTCAATGGCCCTGTTTTGACAACTTAAAGCACTTGGTTGAGGTTTGAGAGGGATGGTGGTTTCGGTTAAATATTAAAACACACTTTCTGTCTGCAGTCATGCTGAGCTAAATGCTAATGTTAGCATGCTGATACGCTGATATTTAGCAGGTGTAATATTCCAATAGACTAAAAAAGAACATGCACAAACAACAAAGAACCAATAGAACCTCCTAAAGAACCTCAAGTCCAGTAGAACTCTAAAACGACCTGAACACTCATTAATTGCAGTTCTGTCCTTTGAATATTGCGACACAAGATCACAGACGTTTTATTTCTGTCTCAGACTCAGAATTGTTACACACCTGTTTTACCTGCCACACATCAGCACATTAGTGTTCTCACTGTGAGCCTGTTAGCACACCACTGTTAGCAATTAGCTCAAAGCATTGCTGTGTCTATGCACAGCCTCACAGAGCTGCTAGCAGGGCTGCAGACTCTTAGTGTTGTTTAATGTTCTTTTAGTGCTTTGCTGTGTGATGCACTTTGAATTATCTGTGTTTGAAAGGTGTTATAAAAAAATTAAAAAGAAACCTCTCCCTGCATTGGCTGGAGGGTGAGGGAGGTGAGAAAGGAGGGAATGGGAGGCAGAGAAAAAAGGATGGAAGTCAAAGGGAAGAGAGAGAGAGACTTCCAGCGAGCAGATGAATGATCCTGCATTTCTTATCACGTTCTTGCACATGGTGTGTACATGTGTGTTCCTATGTGTGTGTGTGTTTGTGTGTGTGTGTAGCCCTGTGTCCTTGCTTGCCTAATTCTCTCTGTAAATCAGTTTTTTCCCCTTCAGTCCTCACACACACGTTCCCTCCTGTCCTTTTCTCACAGGCTGATCTTGTTGTATATTCACAGCATATTGAATTGCTATTGTGCATCGTGTTAATGTTGCTGACAAATTACAACATGTAAATAGAGTCTGTGTAAATGGCGGTCCCTCAGCAGCGGGATAATGGAGGAGAGATTCAGCTGTTTATTGAATGTTTTTCCCAGCATTGAAAAGCTCGGGGCTAGCTGTCCTCTCGTCTGTTATGGTTGTTGTATAAAAGACAGTGGAGGAATCTGTGTGTGCAAATGTGTGTGTGTGTTTAGCCAGAGGTAAAGGACATGTCCTTTTGGAAGTGACTGTGTCTTATTTCGCAGCATGTCTGGCTCTTTGTGTGCAGTATTAATCTTACCCAGGGTGGCAGTGATGGCTCTGTGGTTCATATGAAAACGCTGGAAGCACAAGATCACGCGGGTCACTGTTTGTTTTAACAGCTCCGGCTTAAATCCTTCTCTTTCTGACGCAACAAAACAACAAAGAAGACGATGTTTCTTGTTATTTTCTAGAGTCTTCATCAGCATAATCAGTGTCATTATAACTGTCTAAAAGAGCAGGCTAATCAGACAGAGCCCCCATTATTCAGTCTGACATTGTGACATGTTTGCTTTAGTTAATGTTCCCCAGCTACAGTGGTGGAGCAAGTGTTCAGATCCTTTACTTAAGTAAAAGCACTAAAAACACTCCATTAAAAGTGAATGTCCTGCATTGAAAATGTGTTATTAAACTGACTCTGTCGTTAATGATCCGATCACACGTCTGCTGACATCTGGTGACACAGTCCTATCACCTCTGACCAGCTCTTTGGCACCAATATAACTAACCTGACTGTAAAGCCACGTGACAACCACTGTGTTCCACTGACTACAGGTCTGACCGGGTCTCGTTCAGGACCGGTGATGTTAGTGGCAGTTCTGGACTGAAACCATAGTTTAGAAAAGCACTAATTCTGGAGTCACTGATCACCAGCGTCCATCATCTTTACTGTTGTGTTGTCTATAGGCTGCTGTCGCACACTGAAGTGTTACTGTATGTGTGCGGAGCTGGGAAGTGTGTGGTGCCAAACAAACTGAGCCAGGACCAGTGAGTCTCTGCTCAGTCAACAGGAACATAATGATGGCAGTGTGTTCATCCCGCTCAGCCGCTCTGTGTTGACCACTGTGCAGGATTTACACACTCTCAGACGTGTGTGTGTGTGTGTGTCATATGCCTGAACACAAGCACACAGAGATTTGTGTCTCGCTGTGACAGGACCGGTTCAGGTAGGGTCTTGGCTTCCCACCAGCACAAACTGGTCTGAACATCAATAACAGGTTGTGGAGCTTAGCGAACCACGTGTGCGCGGTGTGGGCCCACAGGGCACGAGGTGGCCCGGTGTTCGGTAATTCTGCCTCCAGAGGTACGAGGCACACCCTGTTGGAGACAGGATGGGATTAGGAGGAATGCACCGTCAGGAGGGACGGCAGGGACTGATGAGGGAAATCAACTGCTTTCCATTCACACTGCTGTGTGCCAGAAAGCTGTGACAAATGTGTGATGGAGACAACAGTCCAAAAAAAACCCAAAACACCACAGACCCAACTGGAAGTGAGATTCATTTTCCCTGGAACAGAACCTGCAGGAGCCCTGGATCTGCAGATCTGTGTTTTAACACGATGGGACAGTCGTCAGTTTGTGCAGTAAAACAAACTGGATTATGTGGAGTTTAATAAACTGCTGCAGTGTTGGCAGTAAAGCAGCAGGTTTCTTACTTTAAATCAGTCAAATCTGGTTCCACGTTGGCTGATCAAAGAACAACCTCTTTGTTCTCAGTTGTCCCACCAGCTAGAGCTGCAACCAGGTCTCGTCCAAAACCGGCGACGGTTGGCGGCGGGCTCTGTGTCGTGGGAGTATCACAAGCCAAAAACGATGAACACAGAGTTTCAGAACATCTTCGCCCAGTCAAATCTCTCTGTGATAAATCATTAGAAAATAATGAAGACACGTCCCCGCTGCTGACGTGGTGACTGTGTCCCTCACAGTCCTACAGACATCATTATGAACAGAAACATCATCTGTCCATGTCATATTCACGTGTGATGCTGCCGTGGTTACTCATGTCCCAGGTGTTAACAGACAAGAGCATCAGTTTCCTCTGGGGAAAAGCCAGTTAAGGCTCCTCTGTCTGTTTCAGATCAATCATCACGTCACAGTGAGGAGTCGACTGCTGTAGTCTGGTCTGGTTCATCAACAGTTTCTGTAGGAGTCATCAGCTGGTGATGGATATTTCCTGCTTCCTGTAGGTACGTCGCTGTCGACTGAGCAAACTCTCACCTCACCAAGTCCAACGATGCTTTTACAGTCGATGTGAGAAAACCAGGTATCCAGGTAAATGATCCAAATATCCGCCAAAACCAAATCAAAACCTTTCCAGCTGCCAACAAACATGCACATTTGGCAAACTGAAAGGCGTGACAGAGCGAGAACAGCGAGAGCTGCAGTTTCACTCCTGAAAGGAACCTGACGGACGGTGTCATCAGTGTGTGGGTGAGGGTATGAGCTGGGTTCAGTGACGCTGTACTCCTTCCTAAAATTAGAGCAAAAGTGTTTTATGAGTTTGGCACAAGCAAACAAGGCGAAGCCCAGGATGAAGATCACGGTGTGCGAGTCAGTTTTTCAGCAAATAATCACAGACATGTTAATGCAAACAAACTCAGAAAAATCTGTTTGGAAATCAGAGAAAAAAATGCTCCGTGTAACTACAG